>NC_140995.1:137141964-137766305 GCF_052327205.1 Somniosus microcephalus
ATAGAAGGGAAGAGGAGCTCCCTGCGTGCTCACACTCCCTCCACAAGCATATGGAGGGAGTCATCGGAGAAACTGATTGCAGCCCTCTGTCTCTGTGCAGTCATGTTTGCCACTCTTTGCAACTCTTCAATGGTGCAGTGAAGTGCCTGCACACTCCTAGATGATCTTCAAATGCAATGTGCCCACGGCTCCTTTAAATATCCCGTCTGAAGACGCATCATCGATGATGTCATCAGACCCGCACCATTTAGTAGGGCCGGGTAACCCGCAGGGTGGCCTTAATAGGCACCATTAAGGGAAAGTCGATCTCAGGAGCGGGATGGAATGAAGAATGGGGTCACGACCCACCTTGGCGACCGCCCGCACCCGACCCGTCCAGGTACAGAAAATTCCGGCCATAGAATTACATAGAATATATGGCACAGAAACAGGCCATGCGGCCCAACCAGTCCATGCCGGCGTTTATGCTCCACTCGAGCCTCCTCCCATCTTTCCTCATCTAACCCTGTCAGCATAACCCTCTATTCCCTTCTCCCTCATATGATAATCTAGCCTCCCCTTAAATGCATCTATACTATTTGTCTCAATCACTCCCTGTGGTAACGAGTTCCATATTCTCACCACTCTCTGGGTAAAGAGGTTTCTTCTGAACTCCTGATTTGATTTCTTGGTGACTATCTTATATTGATGGTCTTTAATTTTGCACACTCTCTGTGTCTCCTTTATCAAAACATTGCATAATTTTAAAGACCTCTATTAGGTCACCCCTCAGCCTTGAGACCCAGCCTGTTCATCCTTTCCTGTTAGGTATAACCTTGCATTTCTGGTATCATCCTTGCAAATCTTTTTTGCACCCTCTCCAAGTGCCTCGATATCCTCTTGTGATTGAGCATCAGAATATAGGCTAGTGCAGGGACAGAAAATACTGCAGTGCCTGAAGCTAGTCCCAATAACTAATACCCCTCAATCACCCACTCCCTCTACTATCCATCCTGTTCTTCCTTAGATTTATCTGCCTCCGCTGCCACCTTAAATAAACCATTCCACATATTCATCACCTTCTGCATAAAGTAATTAAATCTAGACTGACTGTGCAGATGCCCTCTCTCAGCTTGAGTCCATATCTCCTGTTTCTAGAGTTTATGCCAACCTCAAACATATCATTGGGTTTCAATTTATTTATTCCCTTAAAAATCTTGAATACTTGAATAATATCTCCCTAAGCCTCTTCTCTTCTCCACAGTAAACAATCCCAGTCTCTTCAATCTCTCCTTATAGCTCAGATGCCTTAAGCTATTTGGCTGTTATTTTCTGCACTGCCTCCAGTGTCTGGATCTCCTCAAATGTGGTACGGCTTCCAGAACTCAACACGATCCTTTAGCTGTGTCAGATCAACATCTTATACAGACTCATTGGGGTAAATTTCCAACTTGCCGCCCGGGCGTAAAACTAGTCTTACTGATTGACCGGCCATTATAGAAACATAGAAACATAGAAGATAGGAGCAGGAGTAGGCCATTCGGCCCTTCGAGCCTGCTCCGCCATTCAATGAGATCATGGCTGATCATCCAATTTCAGTACCCTGTCCCTGCCTTCTCCCCATATCCCTTGATCCCTTTAGCCTCAAGAAATATATCCAACTCTTTCTTGAATATATTTAATGAACTGGTCTCCACCGCCCTCTGTGGCAGAGAATTCCACAGGTTCACCACTCTCTGGGTGAAGAAATTCCTCCTCATTTCAGTCCTAAATGGCTTACCCCTTATCCTTAGACTATGACCCCTGGTTCTGGACTCCCCGGCCATCAGAAACATCCTTCCTGCATCTAGTCTGTCCAGACCTGACAGAATTTTATAGGTTTCGATGAGATCCCCTCTCAATCTTCTAAACTCCAGTGAGTATAAGCCCAATCGACACAATCTCTCCTCATACGTCATTCCTGCCATCCCAGGTATCAGCCTGGTGAATCTTCGCTGCACTCCCTCCATGGCAAGAGCGTCCTTCCTCAGGTAAAGTGACCAAAACTGCACACAATACTCAAGGTGCGGTCTCACCAAGGCCCTGTACAACTGTAGCAAGACATCCTTGTTCCTGTACTCGAACCCTCTTGCTACGAAGACCAACATACCATTTGCCTTCTTAACCGCCTGCTGCACCTGTATGCTTACCTTCAGCGACTGGTGCACAATAACACCCAGGTCTCTTTGCACGTCCCCTTCTCTCAATCTATTGCCATTCAAATAATAATCTGCCTTCCTGTTTTTGCCACCAAAGTGGATAACCTCACATTTATCCACATTATGGTGCATTTGCCATGTTTCTGCCCAATCACCCAACCTGTCCAAATCGTACTGGAGTTTCACGACATCCTTCTCACAGCTTACCCTCCCACCCAGCTTTGTGTCGCCTGCAAATTTGGAGATATTACATCCAATTCCCTCGTCCAGATCATTAATATATATTGTGAACAGCTGGGGTCCTAGGATCGATCCTTGCGGTACCCCACTAGTCAGTGCCTGCCACTCGGAAAATGACCCGTTTATTCCAACTCTTTGCTTTCTGTCCGCCAACCAGTTCTCTATCCAAGTCAGTACCTTGCCCACAATCCCTTGTGCCTTAATTTTGCATGCTAATCTCTTATGTGGGACCTTATCGAAAGCCTTCTGAAAGTGCAAATACACCACATCCACTGGTTCTCCCTTATCTATTTTACCAGTTACACCCTCAAAAAATTCCAGTAGATTAGTCAAGCATGATTTACCTTTTGTAAATCCATGTTGACTTTGTCCGATCCTGTCACTGCTTTCCAAGTGCTCTGCTATTACATCTTTTATAATAGACTCTAGCATTTTCCCCACTACCGATGTTAGGCTTTTTCTCTACCACCTTTTTTGAATAGTGGGGTAACATTAGCTACCCTCCAATCCATGGGTACCATTCCAGAGTCTATCGAGTTCTGGAAGATGACCAGCAATGCATCTATTATCTCTAGGGCCACTTCCTTAAGTACCCTGGGATGTAGACCATCAGGCCCTGGGGATTTATCAGCCTTCAGTCCCATCAATTTTCCTAACACCATTTCCCTACAAATACTGATTTTTTTCAGTTCCTCCCTTTCATCAGACCCTATGTTCCCCAGCATCTCCGCGAGGTTATTTGTGTCCTCCTTTGTGAAGACAGAACCAAAGTATGTATTTAGTTGGTCTACCATTTCTTTGTTTCCCATTATAAATTCCCCTGATTCTGACTGCAAGGGACCTACGCTTGACTTCACCAATCTTTTTCTCTTCACATATCTATAAAAGCTTTTACAGTCAGTTTTTATGTTCCCTGAAAGCTTACTCTCATATTCTATTTTCCCTTTCTTAATTAATCCCTTTGTCCTCCTTTGTTGACTCCTAAACTGCTCCCAATCCTCAGGATTATTGCTTTTTCTAGCCAATTTATATGTCCTCTCCTTGGATCTTATGCTATCCCTAATTTCCCTTGTTAGCCACGGTTGAGTCACCTTTTTTGTTTTATTTTTATGCCAAACTGGGATGAACAAATTCTGTAGCTCATCCATTTGGCCTTTGAATGTTTGCCATTGCCTATCCACCATCAACCCTTTGAGTGCCATTCTCCAATCAATCCTACCCAACTCGCTCCTCAGGCTATCATAGTTTCCTTTATTTAAATTCAGGACCCTTGTCTCTGAGTCAACTACTTCATTCTCCATCTTAATGAAGAATTCGATCATATTATGATCGCGCCGACCCAAGGGGCCTCGTACAACAAGATTGCTAATTAATCCTTTCTCATTACATAATACCCAGTCTAAGATGGCCTGATCTCTGGTTGGTTCCTTGACATATTGGTCCAGGAAACCATCCCGTAAACACTCCAGGAATTCCTCCTCCACAGTATTGTTACTAATTTGGTTGGCCCAATCTATATGTAGATTAAAGTCACCCATGATGACTGCTGTGCCCTTATTGCACGCTTCTTTAATTTCCCTTTTAATGCCATCCCCAACCTCCACATTACTGTTTGGAGGCCTATATACCACTCCCACTAATGTTTTTTCCCCCTTAGTATTTCTCAATTCTACCCATACAGATTCCACATCATCAGAGCTAATATCCTTCATTACAATTGTATTAATCCCTTCTTTAACCAGTAATGCTACCCCACCTCCCTTTCCTTTTTGCCTATCTTTCCTGAATATCGAATACCCCTGGATGTTGAGTTCCCAGTCTTGGCCATCCTTGAGCCACGTTTCCATAATCCCAACCAAATCATATTCGTTTACCTCTATTTGCGCAGCCAATTCATCCACCTTATTACAAATGCTCCTTGCATTAAGGCACAAAGCCTTCAGGCTTGTTTTTTTAACGCTCTTAGACCTATTAGAATTATTATTTACTGTGGCCACGTTTGATTTAAACCGTTGATTTCTCTGACTGCCTCTTTTGTTTCTCTGCTTCCTATCTTTTGCTTTTATCCCTGTTTTCCTTTCCTCTGTCTCCTTGCTCAGGTTCCCAACGCCCTGCCATTTTAGTTTAAACCCCCCCGAACAGTGCTAGCAAACCTCCCTGCAAGGATATTTGTCCCGCTCTGGTTCAGGTGCAACCCGTCCGACTTGTACAAGTCCCACCTTCCCCAGAAGCAGGCCCAGTGCTCCAGGAAACTAAAGCCCTCCCTCCTGCACCAACTCTTTAGCCATGCATTCATCTGCTCTATCCTCCTATTCCTATACTCACTAGCACGTGGCACCGGGAGTAATCCAGAGATTACAACCTTTGAGGTCCTACTCTTTAATCTGCTACCCAGCTTCCTAAATTCTTGCTGCAGGACCTCATCCCTCTTCCTACCTATGTCGTTGGTCCCAATGTGAACCACGACCTCTGCCTGTTCACCTGCCCCTTTCAGAATGCCCTGCAGCCGTTCAGTGACATCCTTGACCCTGGCACCAGGGAGGCAACAAACCATCCTGGAGTCACGTCTACGGCCACAGAAACGCCTATCTGTTCCCCTTACGATAGAATCCCCTACCACTGTTGCTCTCCCACTCTTTTTCCTCCCTTCCTGAGCAGCAGAAGCACCCCTGGTGCCAGGAAGTTGGCTGCTGCTGCCTTCCTCTGGTAAGTCATCCCCCTCAACAGTATCCAAATTGGTATACCTGTTTGAAAGGATTATGGCCACAGGGGTCCCCTGCACTACCTGCCTGCCTCTACTGCTCTGCCTGATGGTCACCCATTTCCCTTCTGCCTGATTTTCATTTCCATCAATTAAATGAAAATCGCGCAGCTTCCATAACGGGCTAGTGATCGGCAATGTCAGTTTTATTCCCTGGCGCAAGTTGAAAATCTACCTTATTATCACTTCCTAGAAAAATTAATGGACAAAAAATCCCACAATGTTCTGACCCATGCTCCCTGTGAGCATTGCTCCACCATGGGAGAGCCACACTGTGGAATCAGCCCTAACATTAATTACTTTGAAGTCCATTGATTGGTGTTATATTGGTAACCACAACAGTCTTGTTAAACACAGCAAGATATCACAAATAACAATTAAATAAATGACTCATTAATTTGTTTTTGGTCATGTTGGTTGACAGAGGAATATTGACCAAAAGACTGGCTCTTCTTTGAACAGTGCCATAGAATTTTTAGTCTTCCTTACGTTCATCTATATTTTTATCACTTCCAGACTCTTTTCCCGCGCTCTTATACCAAGGGGCAGAAAATGATAGTGGGAGTGGTATATAGACCTCCAAACAGTAATGCGGAGGTTGGGGATGGCATTAAATGATGTTGAGTCTGTGTTTCCCAATGTAGTTATGCTGAATAACTGGACACAGACTACAGAAATAATTAAACAGGTCTTTAGTAATTGAGGGTCAGGGCTGAACTGGAATACACTTTGCTCCACAGGGTTATATATATACCGGTGTGGTCACCACCGGTACTACAATGTACAGGAGCCATCAAAAAGTAGTCCATCCCTTAAGGTATCCTCTTAAGGTGGTACAGGTTACATACACTACAAAAGGGAAATTAGAGAAGCGTGCAAAAAGGGCACAGCAGTCATCATGGGTGACTTTAGTCTACATATAGATTGGGCTAACCAAATTAGTAACAATACTGTGGAGGAGGAATTCCTGGAGTGTTTACGGGATGGTTTCCTGGACCAATATGTCGAGGAACCAACCAGAGATCAGGCCATCTTAGACTGGGTATTATGTAACGAGAAAGGATTAATTAGCAATCTTGTTGTACGAGGCCCCTTGGGTCGGAGCGATCATAATATGATCGAATTCTTCATTAAGATGAAGAATGAAGTAGTTGACTCAGAGACTAGGGCCCTGAATTTAAATAAAGGAAACTACGATGGTCTGAGGCGCGAATTGGGTAGGATTGATTGGGGAATGTCACTCAAAGGGTTGACGGTGGATAGGCAATGGCAAACATTCAAAGACCAAATGGATGAGCTACAGAATTTGTTCATCCCAGTTTGGCATAAAAATAAAACAAAAAAGGTGACTCAACCGTGGCTAACGAGGGAAATTAGGGATAGCATAAGATCCAAGGAGAGGACATAAAAATTGGCCAAAAAAAGCAGTAATCCAGAGGATTGGGAGCAGTTTAGGATTCAAAAAAGGAGGACAAAGGGATTAATTAAGAAAGGGAAAATAGAATATGAGAGTAAGCTTTCAGGGAACAATAAAACTGACTGTAAAAGCTTTTATAGATATGTGAAGAGAAAAAGATTGGTGAAGTCAAGCGTAGGTCCCTTGCAGTCAGAATCAGGGGAATTTATAATGGGGAACAAAGAAATGGCAGACCAATTAAATGCATATTTTGGTTCTGTCTTCACAAAGGAGGACACAAGTAACCCCCCAGAAATGTCAGGGAACATAGGGTCTGATGAAAGGGAGGAACTGAAAGAAATCAGTATTTGTAGGGAAATGGTGTTAGGGAAATTGATGGGATTGAAGGCCGATAAATCCCCAGGGCCTGATAATCTACATCCTAGGGCACTTAAGGAAGTGGCCCTAGAAATAGTAGATACATTGCTGATCATCCTCCAACATTCGATGGAATCTGGAACAGTACCCATAGATTGGAGGGTAGCTAATGTTACCCCACTATTCAAAAAAGGTGGTAGAGAGAAATCGGGGAATTACAGACCGGTAAGCCTGTAAGGTTCTCAAAATTCCAACATTCCCCAAAGTTATTAATCAAAAGGGACCCTGGATGGACTTGATTTTAAAACCAGGGTACCCAAAATGGCTGCGGTAAACCTCGTGACCAGGCCAAATGGGATTTTAAAACAAAGGTTCTGCAAAACAAGCAGGTCAAGGAGTTCAAGTTTTAAACTAATCAAAGACTTTGTAAGGACTGATAAAATGAACAAAAGACTGTACATTCCAGTCATTAAGTTGGAATGGGCTCCATCAAGCCATTAGGCTTTCTGCATTTTAAATCGGGAACCGCTCACCAGGGACATTAAGCCTGAATGGGAGAAATTCACAACTTGTCTTTAACAACAGCTAGGGTTTTGAGGCTACTTTAGACATAACGACTATCACTCTACAGGTCATTTTTATAAACATTTTTAACAAGCTCACCCAAATCGGACAAAGGACTGAACTGATTTGCTGCGCAGATAAGGGCTCCCGATGGGGGTATAACTATGGGCCCATCAGGAAGCCACTCTCTCTCTTGCCTCTTCCCTCCTGCCTCCTGCCTCTCAACTCGCTGCCAGGTTACAACCAGGGCCGGTTGTATGAAGAAGACTGCGTGGGGCTTCGAATAAACGGGCCCTCAGTCCAGTTCATTCAACCCAACAGGATCAACCAAGGAAGAACATCAACTAAAGAAGATCCCGTCCTGCGAGGTAAAATACCCAGGCAGAGACTTTAATATTGGGGTATTTTACCTGGGCGGCACCCTTGCAGCGCGCTGGAACCATGTGACGTTGGCAGGCCACAGAGTGCACAAGGAGTGACCCCAAAACCTTCAACTGTTTTTTTTTAACGTAACAAGTTCTTGGATTGGTGAGCATAAAGTTCTGGCCCCTCATAGTCTAATCTAGTTAGGTATAGGGGGTGGGAATTAAGGGGATTGCTAATATAGTTGTTTTCCCTCGATTGTGCCGTGTGTTCCCCATTCCCTATAAGTATACGCATTTTATGTCTGTAGTGTGCTGTACCAGTAATTTTCTCGTGTAAGATCATTATAATTTTTCAGTTCAATAAAATCTTGGTTCTTTTACACCAAACCACTTGTCTACTCGATTTTCTGTATCGCTGCCTGTATCTAAGTCCGGTGTCCAGAGCCCAGGGGGCGAGCGATTCAAACCGCTCAAAGAAGGTAGTCAGAGGCAAAGCTGACTGACCAAACACACCTGTGCAAACCCCCTACAGAAATGGTGACCGCAGCAGGACACTGGCAACAGGGTTGCGATACAGGAGACAATGGTTTGGATGAGCGAACCGTGATGGAGGAAAGGATTTCAGATTATGGGGGAGAAATTCGGTATCGCCCAGTTTGGGGCGCTAGTATTGGCGGTGCGCAAAATTTAGCGCCAGGCGCAATTTATCGCCACCTCGAGCGATATTGGGTTGCAGCGCCCCTGAAGGTGATTTCGGCGCTAAATCAGGCACTGCACGATAGTCTTAAGGCGCTAACCCGGCGGCGCGATGCAATTTCTCCGCGGGCGGGCGCAGCGCAGGTGCTGTCAATTATCGATTCCACCCAGACACGTTGGCACCGGTTAGCTCTTAAAGGGGTGGATCGATTATCATCTGCAGCCACACTCTGCGCCTTGTAGGCCTCAAAATCGGCGGCAACCTACCTGTGGCGGGCAAAATTTCAACCACATGGAGAGGGCCAGGGAGAGAGCGCAGCGCTTCAGCGAGGGGGCATTGGATGCTCTGGTTGACGCGGTGGAGCGCCGGCGATCTGTGCTGTACCCAGAGAATGGCAGGAGGCCTCAACACACCGAATACCGCAGAGCTTGGAGGGAGGTTTCCCAAAGAGTCACCTCCAGCAGCACGGTTCCGAGGACTCCTGTGCAATGCAGGAAGAAGTTCAACGACCTCACTCGGGTCATCAGGGTGAGTGCCTTTTTCAGAATCATCTTCATCCCTCCATCTGCACCTCACTTTATGGCCAGAGGGTGTGCAAAGCCCCAATGGCCAGCTGTCATCCAGCACCCATGGCCCTTTCTGGAAACACACACGCACATTCAGCTCAGTGCATAATGTAAGGGCTATTCGGCCATGGGAGGCATGTGATGCCAGATCAGGGCAGCATAATGTAAGGGCTATTCTACCATGGGAGGCATGTGATACCAGATCAGGGCAGCATGTTTCATCACACCCCATCCTTTCTCTTCCAGGTCAAGTTGGCGAGTAACCGCAGGCAACAGCTTCGGACCGGAGGAGGCCGGCCTCACCTGCAGACCCTTGCAGACCTGGAGGAACGAGTCCACCAGATCGTCGCAAGCTGGATGAGTGGCCCCGTCGCCTTGGGAGATGCCGATCCCATTGTGGACAGCGATGGTAAGGTCATCACCTTTTTGACCTCTCTCCTTCCACTTGTTCCCCACACCAGCATGCTTTTTCACTCTCGACCCAATTCAGAGCATTGCAGCACTCATGCATCCCTTGCTGCCACCCTGTCTTTTCGCTAAAGCCTCTCTTGAACCTCCCTGCTTTCAGATGCTGCATCACCAGCTCGGGAGGCAGGTCCTCAAGCTGCCACTGCGACTGACTCCGGAGGCGACGAGGAGGAGGAAGCCGGACCAGCCATTCAACCCTTAGGTGAGCCAGCCCATCTCCAGACTGGGGAGACTCCTTCCCTGGAGGGGAGCGGGGGGGAATGCTCTGAGGAGGATCCATAGAAACATAGAAGATAGGAGCAGGAGTAGGCCATTCGGCCCTTCGAGCCTGCTCCGCCATTCAACGAGATCATGGCTGATCATCCAAACCCTAGCACCCGGTCCCTACACCGACAGCCATCCCACCCAAGCCCTATCCCCGTAACCCCGTAACCCCACGTATTTAATCCCCCTAACACTAAGGGTCAATTTTTATCATGGCCAATCAACCTAACCTGCACATCTTTGGACTGTGGGAGGAAACCGGAGCACCCGGAGAAAACCCACGCAAACACGGGGCGAATGTGCAAACTCCACACAGACAGTCACCCGAGGCCGGATTTGAACCCGGGTCCCTGGCGCTGTGAGGCAACAGTGCTAACCACTATGCCACCGTGCTCCAGAATCCAGCTCCAGGACCCAGCGGCCTGCAGCAACGCGAGGGGGGTAGGGAAGCTCGGGGGCCGTATCCCCGGAGGGCAAGTCTGGCCGCGAGTGCTGCTGCACAGAACGCAGAAGAGGTGCGTGCCCTCGCTGAAATGAGCACCCAGGCTGGGCTGAGGCACACTGAGCTCATGACTGCAGTGGGAAGGATGCCCGAATCCATTGAGACACTGGCAAGGAGTGTCCAAGACTTCAGCGCAGCACAGGCAAGGAGTGTGCAGGACTTCGGCGCAGCACAGTCAAGGAGTGTGCAGGACTTCGGCACAGCACTGGCAAGGATTGTCCAGGGCTTCAGCGAAGCAATGGTACCTGCCACGCAAGTGCTGAGTGCTGCCACGCAGTCACTCGCTGGTCTCGTGCAGATGCAGATTGAGGCCACGCGAGCACTGACTGCTGCCACCCTCGCTGGATTGGGCAGGATTCACCGGGGCCCTTGCCGCACCACAGCAGGCCAGCAATCTGTGCACCAGCCGATTGCTGCGCATGCTGTGGTGCTGCCCCGTCAGAGTGCCAGTGTGTCGCCCAACTAGGGAGCTGCTGTCCGCTCTCAGGATGACAGCATTCCTGATGCCACCAGTGGCACTTCTCCACTGCAGCTGCCACCACCTGTAGGACAGACTGCTTCCACCCATTCAGAGTTGGAGCAGTCAGCAGCCGGGCCTTCCAGGCCCAGAGCTCGTCCAGCCCGTCCCTCAGGGCATCTGTGGTTTCAGACAGTCAGCAGGCCTCCCCCAGCCTTGCTGCAGCCACTGGGGTCCCATTACAGAGGAGCTGCAGGGCGGGAGGGGCCAATGCCGAAAGGGAAGCAGATCACCATCGAGGGGGAAAAAGTAGAAGGTGCTGCTGATTCCTGTTATTTGTTTCATTCAAGGCTGAGGATGCTGGTCTGAATGTTAGTTATGTTTTGGACAGTCTCCCGGGTGTAAGAGTGACTTATGTTTTGGACAGTCTCCCGGGCATAAGAGCCACTTATGTGGCAGTCTGATTGTTTTGCTTTTTGTTGCCATTGCTTTGTCATGAGGGAAGGAAGCACATTTTGTTAAATAAACAACTTTCTTTATTCACAATGGCCATGTCTGTTCTTTGCACAAATTTTGCCCTTGACCAGCTTAGGGGTAGCAGAACAGTTCCATTCATGTTCTTGGAATGGCAGCAAGCATTCCCTGAGAGGGGCCTAGAAGCGACTTGCTATAAGCCTCTGACGGACGGCCCTTGCAGTTTGTGCCTCCTTCCCGTCTTGGTGCTGCTGCTCCTCCTCCTCCCCCTCCTCCTCCTCCTCTGCTGGTGCTTCAATGCCTGGTGGCATTGGCTGGGTCCTGAGGATTGCCAGGTTATGCAGCATGCAACACACAACCACGAAGTGGGAGACTCGCTCAGGTGAGTACTGAAGGGCTCCTCCGGAATGGTCCAGACAGCGGAACCGTTGCTTCAGCAAGCAGATTGTGTGCTCAATGATGTTCCTGGTCACTTGATGGCTCTCATTGTAACGTTCTTCAGCAGGGGTGCTGGGCGAACAGAGCGGGGTCATCAACCAGGGGCACAGAGGATAGCCCTTGTCCCCGAGAAGCCAGCCTCCTGGGTGAGCCGGGGCCTCGAAAAGGTCTGCCACAGAAGTCTGGCGCAGGATGAAGGCATCGTGGCTGCTGCCTGGAAAGTGGGCATTCACAGCGAGTATCAGCTGTCGGTGGTCACAGACCAGCTGCACATTCAAAGAATGGAACCCCTTTCGGTTGCGGAAATCCTCTGCATTCTCTAGAGGCGCCCGCAAAGCCACATGCGTGCAGTCAATGGCGCCCTGCACCATGGGGAAGCCCGCTATCCTTGCGAAGCCCTCTGCACGCTCTCGCTGCTTGTCCGGGGTCATCGGGAAGGAGAGGTACTGCCGTCTCCTTTTAAAGAGGGCATTAGTCACTTGACGGATGCAGCAATGCACCGCGAACTGTGAGATGTTGGCAATGTCCCCAGTAGCGACCTGAAAGGAGCCGCTTGCATAGAAGTTTAGAGCCACAGTGATCCTCACAGCCACCGACAGAGATGTCCTGCACCTTAGTTGAGGCTGCAGATCTGGCTGAAGCAGGTGGCAGAGCTCAATGAGCGCCTCCTTACTGAAGCGCAACCTTCGGAAACACTGCTCCTCCGACATGTTGATATATGAAAACTGCTGGCGGAAAACCCTGGCAGCGTAAGGTCTCGTGGGGCGACGTCTGTAGGCCCTCCTCCATCTGGCCATGCCTGCCACTCTATCCCTGCGTCTCTATGCCCTGTCAATATGATTGATAAGCATGACGTTCCCATCAATGCAGCCCCCATAGTAAGTGCGCACTAAAAGTAATGCCGTTTGAGAAGCTCACCAACTGCAAAGTGATGTTCAGAAGGCTAAAGTTCCTCTGCCAGTGCTGGTTCACTGCAGAAATGGCTCTCCGTGTGTAGCTGAGCAACTCTCTCTCTCTCTCAAAGAAGTTGTGGTCCAAAAATGGCTGCCACTAATAATCCAGAACAGTCCCATTTAAAAAGCACCCCCCGAGCCCGACAGCGACTGGGAAACGTTCCAGGTAACCTGCCCTTGTTAGCGCCAGGCGGAATGGAGGGGGGCGCCACTGAATTTCCGGTCCGGGGCGCCCCAAATGCGTTGCACACTGAAATGACGTCATGATCTGCGTGCGCCGGTGAGCGGGTGCTACGGTTTAGTGCCAGCGCTAAATGTCCGCTCAATATGGGAAGAGGCACAGGGTTCGCTGTGCCTGGGCGCTAGTTGGTGAGCGCCCCACTTCTCGAGCTCTTTAGGCGCTAATGGGTGGCGCAACCAACCGAATTTTTCCCCCTATGTGTTTAAGAAGGTGAATATCACCAAAAGGTGGATCACCACTCTGTTAAGGGCTGGGCATCCGGTAGATGCCGCAGCCAAGTGGACAGAGGGGAAAGAGCATAAGAAATCCATAGAAAAGGCAATCTGGCTGATGTACTACAAAAAGCAGGTCCAGCTTTTGGACGGAGTTGTTGCAGCACAGGCAGCCAAGATCAAAAAGTCAGCCCTGGAGATTCAGGATAAGGCCCTAGCAGGGGAGAAATTATTGGTAGCGCTCCAGGCTTTAAATCAGGAAAGGGTGCAATGAATGGGGAAGCACCAGGCCAAGTTAGAGTACCTGGAATGCCAGGTCACCGAGGCCAAGAGAAACAAAGTGAGGTTGCGGGAGAAAAATGCCCGCCTCGCACAGCAAGTGAGAGAGCAGGAGGAGAAAGTTAGGGAAGTTAAAGCAGCTTACAAGTTAGCATGTGATTGGGGTTTTGAGGAAGCGGATCATGGCCCCTGCAGGGAGGAAATTGAAAGTCTAAGTATGGCCCTAGTAAGGGCAAAAGGCATGGTGTGCCTCATAAGCCCAAAGGCAGGTCAGGCAGATTTCATGGGGAACCAGGGGAGAACGGTTCCACAAGAACCAGTTGGGGAAACGGAGGTTTCACGGCCACCACCCATAGCGCTGAGCTTTAGCGAGGCCTGGCAGCAAAGGGGGGTGGAAACAGAAGTAGAAGCGGAGGTAGAGCAACCCCCGTTAGAAAGGACGGAGCCGGGACCAATGTGCCCCGCCCGGCATCGGAGGTTCGGCCCGCCCGTTGATGGCGACGGTGACGGACCCCTCCAAAACCACATCGTGTTACCACATAGCGCCCAACAGCTTAGGGCCATGGTGAGCCATATTCCAAAGCTCACCGAGACAGGGGACCCCTCGGTCCACTTCAGGGAAATAGAACAAGCGGCCGGCATCAACGAGTGCGATGATGCCGAGCAGGCCAAAGTGTTGCTATTTTCCCTGGACAGTAGGCTCCTCCAATCCCTCTCTGACGAGTGTAAGAGTGGGCAGAGTGGGTATGAGGAGCTCAGAGATAAAGTTCTGGAGACCATGGAGATGAACGAGGGCAGTCCTTTCTCCCGCGTGGAGAGTATTATGTCCGTGTGTAATTGAGACACGGACTGCAGGAGTTGGTTATAACAGGTCTTTACTGAGTGGAGACAAACTGGAACTAACTATGCAAAGTTACTACACAGGCTTATATACAGGGGTGGTCACTACTGGTACTGCAGTATACAGGGGCTGCAGAATATAGTTCCTTCTGCAAAGTACATACATACAATTCCTCCACTTTTAGCAGAACAGTACATAACATTCGATTAATAATTAAATAACATATTTACAATTACAGTTGTCATATACATTAGCTGAAGATAAGCAATTAGAAGTTCAGTCTTTGAGGAGGCTTCCTGATTCTGTCTGGATAACGCCTCTTTGGGGTATCAGGTTCTTTTGGCAGAGTTGATTCGGAATAAACGTCGTTGTTGGGTTCGTCTGCTTCCAATATTCCCGATTCTGAGGTAGATGCAATTGGTACTTCGGTTTCATCACCAGGTGTATCGGATCGTGGTGTGGAATTGATGTTTTCCAGTGACTCTAGAATCTGGTCAGCATGGCATCTTACAATGCTCTCTCCAACGTCCACGGTATACATTAGAGGTCCTTGCCGTGTGCAGATCGTTCCTGGCTGCCATTTCTCTGTGCGGTAGTCCCAGGCCAAAACTGGTTGACCGATCTTAAAACTCCTGGTCAGCCTTTCATTCATATTCTGAAACTGCCTGTTCTCCACATCTCTTCTGATGTTTGGCTTAACCAAATCCAAGCGGCATCGTAGTCTTCGATTGAAGAACATCATGGCTGGAGTTTGGTTGGTAACCGCATGTGTCGCATTCCGGTAGGCAAACAAGAAGTTATCCACCTTGTGTTGTAGGGGTATGTCTTCATTACACATTGCCTTGATAGCCTTCTTGAATGTTTGAACGAACCTCTCAGCCAATCCATTGGTGGCTGGATGATATGGGGCGGATGTGTAATGCTTAACACCATTGTTCTTTAAGAACCTCCGGAACTCTTCAGACACAAACTGTGGTCAGTTGTCGGAGCAAATCTGTTCAGGCAGCCCATTTCTGGTGAATATGGTTCGTAAGACTGTGATAGTTTTTTCTGTGGTGGTTGAGGACATTTTTATTACCTCTGGCCACTTTGAATGTGCATCCACCACAATTAAAAACATCGAGTCCATAAATGGACCAGCAAAATCAATGTGCACCCTTTGCCATGGAGATGAGGGCCACTCCCATGGATGTAGAGGGGCTTGTGGTGGGGTGTTTTGGACCTTCTGGCATCCTGTACAGCTCTTGGTCATCTCTTCGATTTCTCTATCGATTCCCGGCCACCACACAAACGCGCTGGCTAAGTTCTTAATTTTTACCCCTCCCAGATGACCCTCATGAAGCTCATTGAGCACTCTATCCTTCAATTTGGGTGGAATTACTACTCTGGATCCACACATCAAGGTTCCTCTGCACACTGACAGCTGTTCTCTTCTCGGCGAGAATGCTGGCAGCAGTGGTTCGCCATGCGCTGGCCATCCCTTCACCGTTAAATCATAGACCCAGGAGAGTGTCGGGTCATTTCGTGTTTCCTTTTCTATGTTTGCATTCATCACAGGTAGACATTCAACAATGGTCGAGTGGAATATCTCCACAGGATCCACTGGAGGTGCTTCTTCCACCGTCGGCAACGGTAGGCGCGACAATCCATCAGATTTCCCATGCTGTTTAGTTCCTTTGTACTCGATGTCATATTGGTGTGCCCCTAGGAAAAGGGACCACCTCTGTAGCCGTTGTGCTGTCATTATCGGGACGCCCTTCTGAGTGTTGAAAATGGAGACAAGAGGTTGATGATCAGTTAGTAGAGTAAATTTCTGACCGTGCACGTAGTGATTGAACTTCTTCACCCCCCACACCAGGCTGAGGGCCTCTCTGTCAATCTGGGCGTAGTTACGCTTGGCTGAAGTTAACGAGCGTGACGCAAAAGCTATCGGCCTCTCTGAACCATCAAGGAAATTATGTGACAGTACCGCTCCAATGCCGTAGCGAGACGCATCACACGCCAGTCTTATCGGTAGTGATGGGTTGTAGTGAGCCAATACTTCTCTTGAAGTGATTAGTTCTTCACTCTTCTGAAAGGCCCGCTTACATTCATCGCTCCATTTCCATGCAACTCCAGTTTGTAGCAAAGCGTTCAGTGGGTGCAGAATTGTGGACAAATTCGGCAAAAACTTATGGTAGTAATTCACCAATCCGAGGAATGACCTCAGTTGCGACATATTTTCAGGCGCTGGAGCCTTAACTACCGCTTCAATTTTGTCAGGGGACTTATGTAACCCCTCTTCATCAATCACGTGGCCACAATACGATATCTGTTTCTTAAAAAACTCGCACTTGGGGCGATTGGCTCATAGCCCATGTTTTCTTAGTCTAGTGAGCACCTGCTCTAGGTTGGCAAGGTGTTCACTGTCATCTTCACCTGTCACTAGGATGTCGTCCAAGTAACACTGAGTCCCCGGAATCCCTTGCAGGACTTGTTCCATCGCTCTTTGCCATATCGCCGGAGCTGATGCTACTCCGAATACCAGTTGATTATACTGGTAAAGATCTTTGTGAGTGTTTATCGTGAGATACTTCCTAGAGGATTCTTCAACCTCCATCTGCAAATATGCTTGTGCTAGGTCAATTTTTGTAAAACGCTTCCCTCCAGATAGTGAGGCGAAAATATCTTCTATCCTCGGGAGAGGATATTGTACTGTGTGAAGGACTGGGTTCACCGTCACCTTGAAGTCCCCACAGATGCGAACCTTCCTTGGCTCCTCAGACTTATTGTTTAACGTTTTCTTCATGACAGGAACGATGGGTGTCACCCACTCGCTCCAGTCTACCTTAGATAACACGCCTGCATTCTTCAGATTCTCCAGCTCTGCCTCGACGGCTGGGCGAATTGCATATGGTACCGGTCTTGCTTTGAAAAACTTGGGAATTGCATTCTCTTCTATTTTTATTGAGGCGGTTACGCCTTTAAGAGTTCCCAGTTCTTGTTGAAATACCTCTTTGGCGTTAGCTAAGATTTTTGACAATCGTCCAGGTGTGCCGTCGTCATCCTTTTTACCAGCCACCGTCAGTGCCTGAATGGAGTGCCAGTCTAAACTTATCTTTCTGATCCATTCACATCCCAATAATGGTGGTCCACCATCTTGCAGTATGTACAGATACAATTTCTGTATTTCCTTGCCGTTGTATTCGACAGGCACCCTTATTTTTCCTCTGGGGTATACTTTTTGTCCCGTATACGTCTTCAAGACAATGGATGTCTCTTTCAAGGGTATGTGTGAGAATAGCCGCTCGTAGTCTCGTCGATTCATGACGGTCAGGGCTGATCCTGTATCCAATTCCATTTTGACTTGGGACCCTGCTATCGTGAGGGTGACCCAAATGGTTCGGTGATCCTCTTTTGCGATTACGTTGTGAAGTTTGAGACAGCTTAGTCTCTTGTTCCCGGATTCACTATCGCTCATCTGATCTTCGGAACTACTGTCCGTCATCTTTTGTACTTTCCTGTACTGTTCCTTAGTAGCCTTTTTGTTGTCATTAGTCTTCTTCCCAGACCTGCAAACTCGTGCAATGTGTCCCATCTTTCCGCATTGCCTGCGTATTTTGTCCTTGGACCAGCAGTCCTTCTTGTCATGGGTTGTTCTGCCGCAGCGATAACATTTTGCAAATCCCCGTGTCATTTCGTGGGTGCCGTATTCCTGTGGCTTTTGCTGTATTTCCGCAGCTCCCCTTGCTGCTGCTTCGTACGATACTGCCACGCTGAAAGCCTTATCTAGCGTCAGCTCTTTCTCTGAGAGTAACCTCTTCTGGGTTCCTTCACTCAGGAGTCCACAGACAAATTTGTCCCGTAGAGTATCTGTCAGTCCTGCTCTGAACTGGCAGTGCTTTGATAGCTTGCGTAGTTCCGTAAGGTAATCAGCATTGCTCTCATCTTTATGCTGATTTCTCCTGTGGAATTTAAATCTTTCTGCTATCAGCAGCGGTGTAGGATTTAGGTGTTCCTGTAGGATATCAACAATTTTGTTAAAACTCTTCGCCACCGGCTTGGCTGGAGTAATCAGGTTTCGCAATAGGCCGTACGTTCTTGCGCCCATTAAGTTTAGTAGTACCGATGCCTTTTTCTCATCGGCTACTTCGTTTGCCTCGCAATATATTTCGATTCTTTCCACATACGTGGTCCAGTCTTGTATTGCATTATCGAAGGCAGTGATATTGCCAGCCTTCTTTCCCAATTTAACAAAATGGCGCCTCCCGCGCTTTCCGTCTTCTCCACCGCTGCTAGCGCTGTTGCTGGTGTTTTATGCCTTGATGGCGACGCCCTATGGTCTTCGCGCACTTCCCCCCCCGCACTGCTGCTAACACCGCTCTCCGCGGTTCCCGTGGCAAACTGCAGCTCCTCGCGGCTTTCTGCGCTTCTAATTTCTTTTATCTTCCCCGTCGTCGGAGCAACCCTACGGGACACTTTCCCCCCTCTTCTTGGGTCTGTACGCTGCCTGGCTTCGTAGTACCGGCCACGCCCTGTGTGCTCCACCCTCTCTCTCTCTCTCTCCTCTTCCCGACAACGCTGCTCAGCCCCATTGAAAAGCCACCCGATCGAGCTCTAGCCCGCCGCAGCCCAGGAAGGATCAGTGTACTACCTGCCACCAGCCCGATTAGCTGTAACACCATCGACAGGATAACCAAGCCCCGCTCTCGACAGCCTCTCCTGCAAATCTTCAACTCCGGTGAATCAGAGGCGGTTGCCCACGGTCGACGCCCGTTTCTTCTGTTTGTTTTTTTTCTTTCTTCCTTCTGGCCTCGACCTCTGGCAACTTCACTTCAGGGATGGATCCCCATGAGGTGGTGCAGACTGTAGGTAAGTTCGGATCTGCTCGTCGCCAGTATTATGTCCGTGTGTAATTGAGACACGGACTGCAGGAGTTGGTTATAACAGGTCTGTACTGAGTGGAGACAAACGGGAACTAACTATGCAAAGTTACTACACAGGCTTGTATACAGGGGTGGTCACTACTGGTACTGCAGTATACAGGGGACAGGTTGTGGCCGGTTTACAGGAGCGCCTGTCCGGGAACGCCTGATCGGACACTCCTGACCCGGGATCAATTGACCCACTGGCTCCGTTGCCTGGTGGCAAACAGCCTACCACAGGTCCGGGCCAAGGCAGAGGTCTGGTTCGACCCCAGAAATCCCCAGACCACCGAACTTACGGTGATCAGGCAGCTAACCCTAGCTTACAAAAACGGCAGGGGAACCGATGTACACCCACTTAAAGGGAAGGTGCATGAGGTAAAACCCGGAGTGCAGAGTAGAAAGGAATGGCATCAGGAAGGGAATCACTCTTCCAATACCAAGCTCAATTGCTATGGGTGCGGGAAAGACGGTCACTGGAGGAAAGACTGTAAGAATCCCTGGAAAGACAACAAGGGAAAGAATCCCACAGACCCAGTCCAAAAGGTAGAGACAGGAATTCCTCCCGCCTCGGTCAAGTCACTATTGGAGGCAATGTGGTCTCTTCTGACTGGCCAGGGGAGAGTAGCAGCCACCACCGGTGCTTTGACCCCATCTGCCCCATCCCACTCCCAGCAATGACTAGAGCCAGCACAGCCTGTCGACCTGTGTCCCCGCGAAAACGTTGAGGGGAGCAGGCCTTATGTTAGGATGGGGGTGAAGACGGTGCAGGGGAGATATTCGGTGGACACTGGAGCTTCCAGCATGATGGTCCATTCGGAAGACCTGACCAATTCACCCCGGTCTAACAAGGTCCCATTTAGCTTAATGGGACCCACAGGGAACGAGCAGGCTGGGGAAAGGTCAAAACCTTTGGCCATAGGTTTAGGATCCCGCCATACCACGTGGGAGGGTAACCAAAAGACCGACGAGGTGGCCAAGCAGGGGGGCAGGGAAATGAGTTCTGGGATCCCTGTAGAGCAGGCCCGGTAGCCGCAATCCGGGACAAGGGAGGCACACAGGGGGTAGCTTTGGCCCCGAACCAAAAGCAGGTCCAAGCCCAAGATCCCGCCTTTAAGGCCGCCCCGGTACGGAGAAAGAATTTAGAACAGGGTTACTGGCAGGCTGCTAGTTATATTAAACAATGCAAGTCGTTTAAATCCGAAAAGAAAGAGCAGCCAGTTGGGGCAAGGTCTGAGGATCGAAACCCTCAGCCTGTAGCGGGAACAAGCTCACAGGCTGCACAGGCAGGCGCTGTGGCTTGTGTTAGGGCAGGATCCATTCCGCCCGCCGTTCAGGACACTCCCCCAATCCTCTGGGATTCAGATGGGGAGGAGCCAGAGCGTGAGAATCCCGCTCCCGACCCAGGTTTGGAACCTGGGGGCAGAGACTCACAGCCTGCTGCAACAGGCGATGAAAGGTTACCTGCCCTCAGCCCAAGTTTGGGAGAGGTGAAACCTGAGGGAGAGGATCCCCAGCCAGCGGTCGTGGAAAACCCACAGACCGCACTAGCGAAGGCTGCGGTCCAAGCAAAAGGTCCACCCTCCAAGAAAACCCCACCCGTAGCACCTCCTAGAAGGTCCCCTCGGACACCCCAGCCTAGGAAACCATGGTCACCGGCTCCCCAGTTTAAAGGGGCAGCCTCCCAAGTTAGGGATAAGTCAAAGGATAGAGGTCCCCAGCCAGCAGCCACAGGCTGTGAGGGACCGGAAGTGCAGGTCAGTGCGACCACGCTACAGGAAGCGGCGTGCAGCAGCCCAAACAGGGATTAGGCTGGCCACCCGGAGATGGGCAGCGGATGTATATAGTTTAGGTAGTTTAAGTTTTAAGTTTATATAGTGTTATGTTTAGGGTGTTTAATTCAATTCAATAATATAGAGGTCCCGTCATGGATCAGACTGGCCTCCCACATTCTTGTGGTTTGTCAGTTAGGGATATTGCTGTACCTAGTATGTATCCAGTGTAAGAGAAAGGGTCACATACGGGAGTTTAGAAACCAAAAGACTTGGAAGGAACATTACGTTCGGGTGGAAGGAGATACACCCATTTAAGTTCTGTTTTGTATCATTAAAGCATCATTGTTGTTTTGCCGTGTTGTAATGTTTAAAGGTTGTTTTTGCATGTTCGTTTTATTAATTTTAATAAAGATGTTTGAAGTATGGTGTTTTAAATAAAGATATGTGTGTACCAAGTGGTGCAGGGGTGTTGGTCCCCCTCCACACTTGGATGTGTGTAACTGACTGTACTCTATCTATGGATGCTTAATTGTACACTATGTTTTTTTCTAGCATGCGAAATGCATGTGTCATGGGATCGTAGATAGGTAAATACAGGGGAAGGTTGATTATGGAAGGTCAGAAATTTTGCTCACCTAGTAAGTATGATACTTCAAGCAAGTTTTAGTATCACAGGGGGGACTGTAAGGTTCTCAAAATTCCAACATTCCCCAAAGTTATTAATCAAAAGGGACCCTGGATGGACTTGATTTTAAAAACCAGGGTACCCAAAATGGCTGCGGTAAACCTCGTGACCAGGCCAAATGGGATTTTAAACAAAGGTTCAGCAAAACAAGCAGGTCAAGGAGTTCAAGTTTTAAACCAATCAAAGACTTTGTAAGGACTGATAAAATGAACAAAAGACTGTACATTCCAGTCATTAAGTTGGAATGGGCTCCATCAAGCCATTAGGCTTTCTGCATTTTAAATCGGGAACCACTCACCAGAGACATTAAGCCTGAATGGGAGCAATTCACAACTTGTCTTTAACAACGGCCACGGTTTCGAGGCTACTTTAGACATAATGACTATCACTCTACAGGTCATTTTTATAAACGTTTTTAACCATTTAAACGAGCTCACCCAAATCGGACAAAGGACTGAACTGATTTGCCACGCAGATAAGGGCTCCCAATGGGGGTATAATTATGGGCCCATCGGGAAGCCACTCGCTCTCTTGCCTCTTCTCTCCTGCCTCCTGCCTCTCAACTCGCTGCCAGATTACAACCAGGACGGGTTGTATGAAGAAGACTGCGTGGGGCTTCGAATAAACGGGCCCTCAGTCCAGTTCATTCAACCCAACAGGATCAACCAAGGAAGAACATCAACTGAAGAAGAGCCTGTCCTGTGAGGTAAAATACCCAGGCAGAGACTTTAATATTGGGGTATTTTACCTGGACGGCACCCTTGCAGCGCGCTGGAACCACGGGACGTCGGCAGGCCACAGAGTGCACAAGGAGTGACCTCAAAACCTTCAACTGTTTTTTAAAAACGTAACAAGTTCTTCGATTGGTGAGCATGAAGCTCTGGCCCCTCATAGTCTAATCTAGTTAGGTATAGGGGGTGGGAATTAAGGGGATTGCTAATATAGTTGTTTTCCCTCGATTGTGCCGTGTGTTCCCCATTCCCTTTAAGTATAAGCATTTTATGTCTGTAGTGTGCTGTACCAGTAATTTTCTCATGTAAGATCATTATAATTTTTCAGTTCAATAAAATCTTGGTTCTTTTACACCAAACCACTTGTCTACTCGATTTTCTGTATCGCTGCCTGTATCTAAGTCCAGTGTCCAGTGCCCAGGGGGTGAGCGATTCGAACCGCTCAAAGAAGGTGGTCAGAGGCAAAGCTGACTGACCAAACACGCCTGTGCAAACCCCCTACAAGCCTGACATCGGTAGTGGGGAAAATGCTGGAGTCCATTATAAAAGATGTAATAGCAGAGCACTTGGAAAACAGTGATAGGATCGGACAAAGTCAACATGGATTTACAAAAGGTAAATCGTGCTTGACTAATCTACTTGAATTTTTTGAGGATGTTACTAGTAAAATAGATAAGGGAGAACCAGGAGATGTGGTGTATTTGGAATTTCAGAAGTCTTTCGATAAGGTCCCACATAAGAGATTAGCGTGTACAATTAAGGCACATGGGATTGGGGGCAAGGTATTGACTTGGATAGAGAACTGGTTGGCAGATAGAAAGCAAAGAGTTGGAATAAACGGGTCTTTTTCCGAGTGGCAGGCAGTGACTAGTGGGGTACTGCAGGGATCGTTCCTTGGACCCCAGCTATTCACAATATATATTAATGATCTAGACAAGGGAACTAGATATAATATCTCCAAATTTGCAGATGACACAAAGCTGGGTGGGCGTGTGTGCTGTGAGGAGGATGCTGAGAAACTACAGGATGATTTGGACAGGTTGGGTGATTGGGCAGAAGCATGGCAGATGCAATATAACGTGGATAAATGTGAGGTTATCCACTTTGGTGTCAAAAACAGGAAGGCAGATTATTATCTGAATGGCAATAGATTGGGAGAAGGGGAAGTGCAACGAGACCTGGGTGTCCTTGTGCACCAGTCGCTGAAGGTAAGCATGCAGGTGCAGCAGGCGGTTAAGAAGGCAAATGGTATGTTGGCCTTCATAGCGAGAGGGTTTGAGTACAAGAACAAGGATGTCTTGCTGCAGTTGTACAGGGCCTTGGTGAGACCACATCTTGAGTATTGTGTGCAGTTTTGGTCGCCTTATCTGAGGAAGGATGTTCTTGCCATGGAAGGAGTTCAGTGAAGATTCACCAGGCTGATACCTGGGATGGCAGGAATGACGTATGAGGAGAGATTGGGTCGATTGGGCTTGTACTCGCTAGAGTTTAGAAGAATGAGAGGGGATCTCATTGAAACTTATAAAATTCTGGCAGGACTGGGCAGACTAGATGCAGGGAGGATGTTCCCGATGGTCGGGGAATCCAGAACCAGGGTTCACAGTCTAAGGATAAGGGGTAGGCCTTTTAGGACAGAAATTAGGAGGAATTTCTTCACCCAGAGAGCGGTGAACCTGTGGAATTCTCTACCACAGAAGGCAGTAGAGGCTAATTCATTAAATATATTCAAGAAGGAGTTGGATATATTTCTTAAGGCTAAAGGGATCAAGGGGTATGGGGAGAAAGTAGGGACCGGGTACTGAACTTGGATGATCAGCCATGATCACATTGAATGGCGGAGCAGGCTAGAGGGGCCGAATGGCCTACTCCTGCTCCTATCTTCTATGTTTCTATGTTTCTATGTTTCTCACTGGCATTCCAAGATTCACTCTACATCAACTCCAACTCAGCCAAAACGCCATCACTATCTCACATTAAATCTCATTCACTTAACACCACTGTTCTTACCAATCTACTTTGTTCTATGGGGTATAAGTAGTTTAAGCCCGTGCTTGGACACAGAATGGCTGCCGCACTCGGAACACACACCCGATCACATGGACGCAACTAAAGCCCCAAATTGCTCCATGTACTCATCCTGTTCATTGGCAGCTTGCCTAAGGTGGTGTGTGTGTGTGGGGGGGTTAATATCACATATTGCTGATGCTATTTAAAGGCAGCATTCAAATCTTAAAGGGGAAGTGTACTTTGGATGTAGACAACCGCCACTGAAGATTGTCGATAATGGCCGCCTCATTTTTCAGACGGGGTGTTGGAGGAATTGGTGGAGGAAGTCGGCAGGAGTAGGGACATCTTCTATCCACCCAGTGGCAGGAAGATATCAAAGCAAGCTACCCGGCAAGAGTTGGTTAGTAAAGAATTCTATCATAGAGCTAGAATGTAAGAATGTCCCCGGGCAGAGATTCCCAAACCGTGGGCCTATCCCTCCTCCCCCCAGGGGTGCATGACGCGGATATCAGGGGGCGCGAGGAGGATGGGCTGGCCCAAACTAACAAGTACAAGAGTCACAGATGCAGCCTCAGTAGAGGTGCATTATGGGGCAATCTTAGCACAGAGTGGAATGTTTGGATCCTCGCTGATTTGTAGAAGTGAACGTTGTGCTGCTTCACTGTTGTACTGGTAGAAGCTCTGATAGGTCCAATGATCACTTCTATAAATTGCGGGGGGCGGTTTCAAACATCACACGCTATACTGATATCGCCCCATAATGCACCTCCTCTGGCTATGCAAGACTGCAATGGTGGCTCTAGTACTTGTTAGTTTAGGCAGCTACAGGCACCCACCAAGTAAACAGTGTCTTTTGACAATATGCTACCAGTCCAGGTCGATCCTTACCTGAACTGATATCTGCACTGATCAACCATTTCAAATTAAAGGGCGGAAATTGATTTTGCTGCAGGAGTCGGTGTGAAATGGGTGGCGCCTCTAGAATGCGTGCCCAATGATAGAGCCCTGTGTCTCGCTACAAATTGATTGGATGCCAAGCCAGCCCTCAGCTCAGTCCTGGGAGGGGAGGCAAATGGGAGGGGGTGAACACGAGCCAATAGAGGCCCACAATATTTCTCTGGAGCTAGGAGGAGCACTCTAAGTTTATTAATCCACCTAGCCTGTCCTTTTACATTGTGGCAAGGCACCATAGTGAAAGCCCTCCCACCACTACCGCATCTTCCCTCCACACCACCCTGTGAGGCAGGTACCCCAGGGAGCTGTAAATGGTGTGGACACCTATGCACGTGATGTAAATACCCTGGCCCCGGGGATTGGGACATTAGGACAGGCTCAGGGAGATTGCCGTTCTGTTCCACCCTCATGGATCCATTTCCAAAAGGGTATCCCAGGAACTTCTAGGCTAGTGCGTAGGATACGTCAATTTGAAGGAGCCTCCATTACACAAAACAAACTTGTAGCAATTAAGTTTTTTGAAACATCCAATAGTTCTTACATAGATGTAAAAGTTCTTAATTATTCCTAAGGTTAATTGCAGAAATAATAATTAAATCTTCTTCACTCACAATAACATTTGATTTGTCATTCAAAAGTGTACACAAAGAAATACTGAAAACTGGTACAGTGGATTGATGTAAAATTATTGTTCTTACTCTTCTCTGGTGAAGTATTTTACCTGCTTTTGGTGTAAGACAGCAAGGTTTCTGAATAAAAAAGACTGGCACAAGCACCCAGCTATTCAGACTTGTCACGTTGCTTCCTGTTTACTAGTTATGTCCTATCTCGGAATATTGTGGTTCTCACGTTGTCTGGGAGATCCATTGATCCATAACATCCTGTGCTAGAACATTGTATACTCACATCCTATATGCAGTAGTGAGACCTTTACAAAAGGATTTTCCCACAAGAAATACTTACTGCACTATTGCAGGATGTTACCGTAATTTACATTTTGTGTCATAGTGAGTCTTCAGGAATAGAGAACAGGCACCATCTAAATTAGAAGAAACCTTTAAAACTATTTCCCAGGCCAGTGACCTTTCATTGCTTACATGACTTTAATTCTAGCCTAGACTGAAACTATACTGGGATCAAGGTCTAGAATTTCTAAACTATTTTTCTCATTTTCAAATTTTCAAGCAAATGCAGCTAAAATGCTTTGTAAGGTGAGATACTGTAAAATGCCTAAATAGGAAAAGAACCTCATTCATCATACGCGATGCAGTGTTATACTTGGGGGGAGAAATTCAGTATCGCCCTGTTTGGGGCGCGATTATCGGCCGGGCGCAAAGTTTAGCGCCTGGCGCTACTTGTCACCTCAGACTGCAAACTTGGCTTTTATCACCCCTGGAGGTGATTGGAGCACTAAATCAGGTGTTGCACACCTGTCTTAAGGTGCAAAGGCCGAGGAGC
This sequence comes from Somniosus microcephalus, assembly GCF_052327205.1. Lineage (NCBI taxonomy): Eukaryota > Metazoa > Chordata > Chondrichthyes > Squaliformes > Somniosidae > Somniosus > Somniosus microcephalus. The sequence goes on from NC_140995.1 coordinate 137,168,752, forward strand.
GAGGCGCTAACTCAGAGCGCTGGCGAAGCTCATGTGATGTCAGTCAGCAATGGAACACAGACACACTGGCGCTGGCCAGTTCTTAAAGAGGAGGGTCGATCTTGCTCTCCATCCACATCCTGCTCATTGCAGCCTTGAATCTAGGCCTGGAGAGACCTGTACATCAAATCTGTTGGAAATAATAATGGAGAAGCCCAGGGAAATAGCTCAGAGTGCAGCCCCCACAGTCTCTTCTAAATCGATGCAAAGAAGATCAAATAAAAAAGAACCTGCAGCGTGCTGCTCAGTACCCAAAACTCCTCAACACAGCTTTGAATATCTCCTGCAGTGTCTCTCTCTCACTCAGAATGCGTGGTGAAAAAATTTCGCAGACAAAAAAGGCAGGAAGCGGTCGCCTTTAAATAGCGCTCCCCCAGTCCTTTCCCGACTGCAAAACGCTCCCCTCAACCTGTCGTTGCTAGCGGCAGGCGGTAAGACAGGGGTCGCCACTCAATATCCGGTCCGGGGCGCTACCAGGGCATTGCACGCTCAACTGACGTCATGATCTGCGGGCGCAGGAGACCATGGCGATAGTGTTTAGCGCCACTGCAAAATGTCTAGTCAATTTCGTGAGCGGCACAAACATTGCCGCGCACGAGCGCTAGTTGCTTTGCACCCCATTAGCGTCCTCATAAGGCGCTAATGGGAGGCGCAAACCAACCGAATTTTTCCCCCTTAGTGCCTAAAGTAATTGGTGAAAATCACCCCCAATAGCTTTAATAATGATTACTAACAGTTTAATGTAATTTACAGCCTTTGCAAAGGCTGTTTGGATAACAAAAATGGCTGGCAAAATCCAGTGACCCATAATAAATGTGAAGGTAGGGAAGCTAGTCTGTGGTCAGTGATGAAGTGCACACACTCTAGCTCCCTATTTGATGTCTGGCAAAGTTAAGATGATGATAAATAATGTGGTAGTAAGGAGGGTGACTGTGTTTGTCACTCCAGGGTAGCCTCGCATTGCAGAATATCCAGAAGGAGGTGAAGGAAGCGAACCTGGCAGTACCACCAATGCAACTGGCAATGCCACTTGTACAGTTGATATTAGTTGCAGATGTCCCCGCAGCTGATGGCACAGCCCTACATCTGAACATCTGCTGGCTAGGGCTTGTGATTGCCAGGCAAGTGCACCTCTGCCTATAAATGTGGGTCGGAGGTTACCAGGGATCAGATCCTGTTCACCTCTGGGGCAGCCTTACCTGCCAAGCATTCCCCAATTGCTCCTCCTCTTCTTCCTCCAAAAACATAAATAAAGTGGGATTCCCATTGAGACACCCAGCAACCCAGTGTCATGAATGTACCAAAAAGGTGGCTATGCAAGAACACAAGGGGGGGAATTTTTCGGGGGCTCAGCAGGCGCGTTTGGTGGCGGGTCGGGTGGGAAAATATATTTTTTTGACAGCGGGTCAGGTCCTCCTGATGACATCACTACTTGTGCCTTACTCTGCAATGTGCAACCAGGCTGCGTTGATCTCCTGGGGAGGTCGCTTTGAAGGAATAATTACAAGTCCTAGCACTTTTCGGGCTACCCCAGATCAGGCGTATCCCCCAGACGTTCACCTTCAACTAAAGTTAGAGATAGCCGAATTCTATAAGATGCTTAAATGGGTCTAAAGGTTCAGACTATCTCTCCCTAAAGGAAAGGAATGACTGAAGATGTTACTGTCCTCCGGATAGCACTTTTAATAAGTTTAACTAGACTGTAACCTTCCGGATATTATGAGGGTCCAGAATACCTCCCAGAATTCTGCAACTCCTTACAAAAGAGCGTACAGAAATTGGGTTCGCGAGCTTATAGAGAAATACTCTGAGACAATTCTAAAAATATATAGCTTTATTTAAGAGCCGACATTCAGTTAACAGTTCTTGAGTCAATCGCAACATTAACAATTCAAAATACAATTAGCTTTTATTTCTTATTTCTCAGAGATCCTTATTTTCAAATCTTAACTTCATTACATTTCCACACTTCTTACTTATTTCGAAATCCAGAACATCCAGGGTCAGGATGGTGTGACTAGAAGTGAGGCAGGTAAGGGGATCCAGGAGGTAGTGTTGGAGGAGCCGCAGCCCTTGCTCTTGTCCAACAGGTTTGAGGCTCTTACTCCCTGTGAGGATGGGAACGGCGACTGCGGGGAGGATGAGCAACCCAGCCACAGCACCGTGGAGCGGGGGGCCATTCAAGTGGGGGGAGATAAAAGAAATGTTGTAGTGGTAGGGGATAGTATCGTTAGGGGGATAGATAGAGTTCTTAGCAGCCGAGAGCGAGAGTCCCGAAGGCTGTGTTGCCTGCCCGGTGCCAGGGTTAAGGACATCTCCTCTGGGCTGGAGAGAAACTTGGAGTGGGAGGGGGAGGATCCAGTTGTCGTGGTCCATGTTGGTACCAACGACATAGATAGGACAAGGAAGGAGGTTCTGCTGAGGGAGTTTGAGCAGCTAGGGGCCAAATTAAAAAGCAGAACCACAAGGGTAATAATCTCTGGATTACTACCTGAGCCACGTGTAAATTTGGCTAGGGTAAATAAAATTAGAGAGTTAAATGCGTGGCTCAAAGACTGGTGTGGGAGAAATGGGTTTTGCTTCCTGGGACACTGGCATCAGTACTGGGATAGGAGAGAGCTGTTCCGTTGGGACAGACTTCACTTGGCCAGTGCTGGGACTAGAGTCCTGGTGAATCGAATAACTAGGGCTGTAGAGAGGGCTTTAAACTAATTAGTTGGGGGGAGGTTTTAAGAGAGCGAAAAATAAAAATGACAGCGGAGAAGGCAATAGAGCAAGGTAGCAGTGGGGGAATTAAAAACCAGAGCGTGTCAGGAAGGGACAGAATGTATATAATGATAAAGGTAAAGTAGTAAAAGGGGTAAAAGCAGGAATAAATTGTCAGAAAACATATTTGAAAGTTCTTTATCTGAATGCACGCAGCATTCGTAACAAAATTGACGAGTTGACGGTACAAATAACTACACATGGGTATGATCTGGTGGCCATTACGGAAACATGGCTGCAAGATAATCATGACTGGGAACTAAACATACAAGGGTATTTGACAATTAGGAAGGACAGACAGGAAGGAAAGGGAGGTGGGGTTGCTATGTTAATCAAGGATGGAATCACTGCAATAGTCAGAAATGATATTGGGTCAAAGGATCAGGATAGTGAAATAGTTTGGGTGGAGATAAGGAATAATAAGGGGGAAAAGTCACTAGTGGGCATAGTCTATAGGCCTCCTAACAGTTGCACCTCTGTTGGTCGGAGTATAAATCAGGAAATAGTTGGGGCTTGTAATAAGGAAACAGCTATAATCATGGGGGATTTTAACTTTCATATTGACTGGACTAATCAAATTGGGCATGGCAGCCTTGAGGAAGAGTTCATAGAGTGTATTAGGGACAGGTTCCTTGAGCAGTATGTAACTGAACCAACCAGGGGGCAGGCAATCTTAGATCTGGTCCTGTGTAATGAGACAGGATTAATAAAAAATGTCCTAGTAAAGGATCCCCTTGGAATGAGTGACCATAATATGGTTGAATTCCAAATTCAGTTTGAGGATGAGAGAGTTGGATCTCAAACCAGCGTACTGAGCTTAAATAAATGAGACTATGAAGGTATGAGAGTAGAATTGACTAAAGTGGACTGGGAAAAGAGGTTAAAGTGTAAGATGGTACAAGAGCAGTGGTCTACATTCAAGGAGATATTTCACATCTTTCAAGATAAATATGTTCCACTGAGGAAAAAGGGGAATAAAAGAAAAGACAGCCATCCGTGGCTTAGTAAAGTAATAAAGGATAGTATCCGACTGAAAACAAGGGCATATAAAGTAGCCAAATCTAGTGGGAGGATAGAAGATTGGGAAGCATTTAAAAGCCAGCAAACAATAACTAAAAGATTAATTAAGGAAGGGAAGATAGATTATGAAAGTAAACTAGCAAAAAATATAAAAACAGATAGCAAGAGTTTCTACAGCTATATAAAAAGAAAAAGGGTGGCTAAAGTGAACGTTGGTCCCTTAGAGGATGGGACCAGGAAACTAGTGGTGGGGAACATGGAGATGGCAAAGACGCTGAACAAATATTTTGTATCAGTCTTTACAGTAGAGGACAGTAAAAATATCCCAACACTGGACAAACAGGAGGCAATGGGGGGGGGAGGAGCTAAACACGATTAAAATCACTAAGGAGATGGTACTCAGTAAAATAATGGGGCTTAAGGCGGATAAATCCCCCAGACCTGATGGCCTACATTCTAGGGTCTTGAGAGAAGTGTCGGTAGGGATTGTGGATGCATTGGTGATTATTTTCCAGAACTCCCTGGACCCAGGAAAAGTCCCGGCAGATTGGAAAACTGCTAATGTAACACCCTTATTGAAGAAGGGAAGTAGACAAAAAGCTGGAAACTATAGACCAGTTAGCCTAACATCTGTGGTTGGCAAAATGTTGGAGTCCATTATTAAGGAAACAGTAACAGAGCATTTGGATAAACATAATTTAATAGGACAGAGTCAGCATGGTTTTATGAAGGGGAAGTCATGTTTGACAAAATTGCTCGAATTCTTTGAGGATGTAACATACAGGGTGGATAAAGGGGAACCAGTGGATGTAGTGTATTTGGACTTCCAAAACGCATTTGACAAGGTTCCACACAAACGATTACTGATCAAGATAAGAAATCACGGGATTGGGGGTAATATACTGGCATGGGTGAAAGATTGGCTATCTAACAGAAAACAAAGAGTTGGGATAAATGGTTCATTCTCGGGCTGGCAATCAGTAACTAGTGGTGTTCCGCAGGGGTCAGTGCTGGGACCCCAACTCTTTACAATCTATATTAACGATTTGGAAGAAGGGACCGAGTGCAACATATCCAAGTTTGCTGACGATACAAAGATGGGAGGGAAAGCAGTGAGTGAGGAGGACATAAAAAACCTGCAAAAGGACATAGATAGGCTAAGTGAGTGGGCAGAGATTTGGCAGATGCAATATAATGTTGGAAATTGTGAGGTTATGCACTTTGGCAGAAAAAATCAAAGAGCAAGTTATTATCTAAATGGAGAGAAACTGCAAAGTGCTACAATACAAAGGGATCTGGGGGTCCTGGTGCATGAAACACAAAAAGTTAGTATGCAGGTGCAGCAGGTGATCAGGAAGGCCAATGGAATCTTGGCTTTTATTGCAAGGGGGATGGAGTATAAAAACAGGGAAGTCTTGCTGCAGTTATACAGGGTATTGGTGAGGCCACACCTGGAGTACTGTGTGCAGTTTTGGTTTCCATATTTAAGAAAAGATATACTTGCTCTCGAGGCGGTTCAGAGAAGGTTCACTCGGTTGATTCCGGAGATGAGGGGGTTGACGTATGAGGAAAGGTTGAGTAGGTTGGGACTCGACTCATTGGAGTTCAGAAGAATGAGAGGCGATCTTATCGAAACATATAAGGTTATGAGGGGGCTTGATCGGGTGGATGTGGTGAGGATGTTTCCATTGATGGGTGAGACTAGAACTAGGGGGCATAATCTAAGAATAAGGGGCTGCCCTTTCAAAACTGAGATGTGGAGAAACTTCTTCACTCAGAGGGTAGTAAATCCATGGAATTTGCTACCCCAGAGAGCTGCAGAAGCTGCAACATTAAATAAATTTAAAATGGAGATAGACAGTTTCCTAGCAGATAAGGGAATTAGGGGTTACGGGGAGAGGGCAGGGAAGTGGACGTGAGTCTAGATTCGGATCAGCCATGATCCTATTGAATGGCGGAGCAGGCCCGAGGGGTCGTGTGGCCTACTCCTGCTCCTGCTTCTTATGTTCTTATGTAAATCAAATACCTTGATTACCTGAGACTCAAAGTTAAAAACATACAGAGTGTGCCTGTGAAGCTGAGAAACGTTTGCCCGTTCAGCGACTTCTGACTTTTCATCTGACAAGCTCTTTCTTTTATATTCTTTTTTAGTGGTTTATTCTTAGAAATTTCCTGCTGATGTAAGCTAATTGTCTCATTCATTCTCTCTGTTGAATGCTTTCTATTCTTACTGTCATTTCAGCTGCCCACTCTCAGACTTCTGTCTCTACCTTTAGGTTTTCAATAGTTATCATAAAAACAATATGACAGAAATGGTTTCTGTTTGATGCCATTTTTACAAAATTCTTTCATTCAATTCTTAATATTGGCTTAACTGGTTTTAGCAGACGTTGTGACTCCGTGGTGTTCCAAGTTCAACACAAAAACAATGCAATTGCTTGGTGCATCTATTGAAGTCATATCTTCAAAGTGTTCTGCAGGTATCATATTTACTATATGTAAATTAAAACCACTTTAACCAGAGTGTTTACTTGTTTTCTAGCTATCTCAATTGGTTGCATATTTAATCTTATGTTTCCTGTCTTCCAAGTTTAACATTAAAACTATTTGACCAGCAGGTGTTTCTTTTACTTGATGTCATCTTTTCAAAGGCACATGCCTCTTTTAATATTCTGTTTCTGTTCAACGTGTTAGTTTATTAACACCTTATTTGGGTCATTTCATTGTGTTGGTTCTAAACCGCAGACCTTTCGGAAGCACCAAACTGTTATTTCAATAGGGTTGTTGTATTAGCATTAACAATCAATTCCCATTTCAAAGCCTGTGGTGTTTACAACTTTGTTATCAACCGATCTTTATCTCAGAAGCCTGTTTTCTGTTTGCAGCCTGTGTCTCCGAGGCTTTAGATTTTTAAACCCAGTATATCATGTATTAATAAATATCAGAATTCTGTTCATATTATGGTGTATCTCTTGAAATATGGCTTATTCCTTCACAGCTTCTGCCCACGGGAAGGGAAGAGAACCTCCCTTTGTGCTGTGGCTCCCTCCATAAGCATATGGAGGGAGCCATGGGAGTGTCTGGGTGCAGCTGTGTACCTCTGTGCAGTGCTTGTCAGTGTTTGCAGCACCTCAACTGTCAAAATCAATTTGGACACGGTCCCTTTAAGGAAACCGGCTGATGACACATCATCAAATGACGTCATCAGACCTGCTTCCTTCAATTGGCTGACAAACACGCTAGCCGGGCTTAACAAGCCCAATCAACGTAAAATCATTCTACAGAGCGGGCTGGAGATAGCAGCGGGGTCATGACCCACCACCGACGTCGCCCACCCCAGACCCACCGAGGTTGGGGAAATCGCAGTCAAAGTCTCCTGAAAAACTTAAGTAAAAAGAGCAAAGAAACAGAAAAAAAATCGCAAGCAGAAATGTTCAGGAAAAGCATGAAAATGCTGTAACAAATCTTACAACAGGGCTTTTAAAATCCCCTTCTATAAACAGGACAATCTCTAACAGCAATGGATACCCATTTTATATAGGTAGGTAGATCACTGACTGCTGTAACAATGTATGCACTGCAAAATTGTGTGGAAGTCTAAGAGATGCCACCAGGGCCTCAGTTTAATATGGCAAGTTGCTAACTGACAGTGAAAAAAGCCCAACCCAAAACTTCATAGTTCACTAAATGGGCTGAAATCCAGCATGATGGATCTCTATACATTTTCCGACTGGCTGCACCCACCCCATCCACATTTATCAGTAGTGAACAATTGAAAATTCTATCTTAGTTTGTTGTTATATTAAATTAGATTTAGTACACTATAATTAGAGCATTTTTGAAAACAGAACTATAAATAATCAGGAATTCACTGGATATGGTTACTGGGAAATGATTAACTGTACTCATACAGTTGCTGGCACACATAATGGGACGAATAGGAAATGTCTAGCCTGTTAGAGAATTTGGTTCATGTCTATAATTACCATCCTAACATTACATGACTTTATATCTCAGATGGATGTAAGTCACACAATTGTTCATTTATCATCACTTGTACAAAAGTCACGTAAAATTAACGTGTAACTCAGCCAAAAACTAACCATTAACCTAAAAGAAAAATTATTGTACTTATTCAGTATTTAGTAGTAAACAGAAAGCTCTTAGGCAACAACTTGCTATGCCATGAAATGGTACAAAATTACAGGGAGCTCCTAGTATAGAAAGTCCCTGCCCCTGGCTTCTTCCATGGGAACATCCCCTGACATCATTGGCTTTGTAAGGGACAGTGCCACTGGGGAAGGCTGACTGGGGAATCCAGAATCAGTGGTGACCCAGTGCAACCAAATCCCTGCCATTTCCTGGTGGGCTCTGCCTGACTCCTGTGGAATCTCCAAGTCCAGTGGAACCTCCAAGGAAATTTAGGATGCTAGTATCTGAGATTAGAATCTCAATTAAAAGAATTGGACCATGTGAAGTTGCAATGCAGTCCTTACAATGACTTTTAGATTTCATTAATGACTGCAGCATGCAATAATTTTCCTCTCTGCACTCCATCCTGGCAATACTTTATGCCCAGGTTTTAAAGCTGAAATTATACCCACTTCTGGTTCCACGTGAACATGAGGTAGAAAAGTTTTAAGATGAGCTGATGGGTTCTGCATCAAGTTCATGCAGAATCAACAGTGGGAGAAAGCAATGCTTCAATAATTATAAGGTTAGATCCCAAGTGAAAGGAATTGGATCCTGGAATAGTTGTAATAAAGTCTTAAAACTATTTTTAGTTTCATATATAAAATAAATGTAACCCTTCCAGAAGAAATTATTTCTGGCTTTAAACATTAAATTACAGTAAAATATGTAAGTATGTAAAAAGGAAAAGAGTAGCAAAAGTAAATGTTGGTCACTTAGAGGCTGAGACAGGAGAAATTATTATGGGGAATAAGGAAATGGCCAAAACGTTAAACAAATATTTTGTATCTGTCTTCACAGTAGAAGACACAAAAAGCATACCAAAAATGGTGGGGAACCAAGGGACTGATGAGGGTGAGGAACCTAACGTAATTAATATAAGTAGAGAAAAAGTACTAGGGAAACTAATGGGGCTAAAAGCCAACAGATCCCCTGGACCTGATGGCCTATATCCTAGGGTTCTAAAAGAGGTGGCTGAAGAGATAGTGGATGCATTGGTTTTGATCTACCAAAATTCCCTAGATCCTGGAGAGGTCCCAGCGGATTGGAAGGTCGCAAATGTAACCCTGCTATTCAAGAAAGGAGGGAGAGAAAAAGCAGGGAACTACAGGCCAGTTAGCCTGACATCAGTCATCAGGAAAATGCTGGAATCCATTGTTAAGGAAGTGGTATCAGGGCACTTAGAAAATCATAACATGATTAGGCAGAGTCAACATGGTTTTATGAAAGGGAAATCATGTTTGACAAATTTATTAGAGTTTTTTGAGGATGTAACTAGCAGGGTAGATAAAGGGGAACCAGTGGATGTAGTATATTTGGATTTCCAAAAGGCATTCGATAAGGTGCCACATAAAAGATTATTACACAAGATTAGGGCTCATGGGGTTGGGGGTAATATAGTAGCATGGATAGAGGATTGGTTAACAGGCAGAAAACAGAGAGTAAGGATAAACGGATCTTTTTCAGGTTGGCAGGCTGTAACTAGTGGGTGCCGCAAGGATCAGTGTTAGGGCCTCAGCTATTTACAATCTATATTAATGACCTAGATGAAGGGACTGAGTGTAATGTATCCAAGTTTGCTGATGATACAAAGCTAGGTGGGACAGTAAGCTGTGAAGAGAACACACTGGCTGTGATTTTGCCGGTGCTCAAAGGGCGGGTTTGGAGGCGGGTGAGAGGTTAAAGTCGTTTCGATTGACAGCGGGTTCTGAACCCACCATCATCCCGCCTCCACACAACCTTCCCAAGTGTCGGGTCCCTGACTTGTGAATGCACCCGACACCTAGTGGTGGGAAATGGATTAAAGGCAATTAACTGTCTATTAACAGGTACTGGTGAGCAATTTTCAGGGTCTTTTTCGATTTTCCAGCTTCTGGGTCAGGTTTTATGACATCCGGACAACACGCCAGGTAAGTGTGGCGTGTTGTGAGTCTGGTCTGATGTTTGTGAAAAGATGACAGCTGCAGAAGTGGTGTCAAGGATGCCATGTTGCACATGATGAGTTTCAGAGCAAATAAAATGTTGGTTACTGCATTTTTAATACATATACAGATTTCTTTAGTTTACAAGTTTTAAAATCCAACTCTATGTCCAGTGCCACCTCATTGGGAGAACCTCTCTCACCAGTGACAGATCACTTCTGTCATCTCACCTGCAGCTGCCATCTATTCCAGCAACAACGGAGCAAATGAACCAAACAGACCTTGGTCCTCCGAATCCTTGCACAATCATCCCCAACACCAGCATCACCAACCTCATCACCAACCTTCGCCGCCATCACCTGATGCTGCACTGGACACAGGGCATCAGCCCCTGACAAAACTATGTTAGATTAAATGTCAAATCTAATGAGGCCGTGTTCCCTTTAATGATCCCGGCTGAAAACGCATCATGAATGACGTCACCAGATCCGCTCCATCTAATTGGGCCGGGTTACACGCTGGGCGGTCTTAATAGGCCCCATTAAGGTAAGTTCATTTTGTACAGCTAGATGGAGCCAGTAGCGGGGTCACGACCCGCCACGGACACCGCCCACACTGGACCCGCCCAGGTAGGCAAAATTCCGGCCAAAAACTTTCTTGGTATGCTTCTAACTCCCCCTAGAAAATAAATCTAATGCCTTCAGAACTCATGTTCATTATCAATAATTTCTAAAATCATCAGTGCCTTTTTGTACTTTAGATTTTTCCCCACATAAGAAATAATCAAATGTTGGGTATACCTGCAGCTTAGATTATGACAACCTCATGTCCCCTTGCACTTTCAGCCTAAATCCTTATTCTCACATGTCATAAGGTTATATATTCAGGACTGTTATTGAGCTTTCAGCTTTTTAGGGCTGTGTCAGTTTTTTTGAAGCTGTTAATCAGCCTGTGCTCATTTCCTAGGTTGGAATGTTAGAGGAACTGTGGATATAGAATGCAGGACAGTTGCCAGATTCTCCGCTCAATACTGGGCCTGAATTTGCAGTCGGAGGCGTCCCGCGGGCGAATGCCTCCGAACCGCAAAAAAAGTACGAACCTACCTGATGGTCCCGGAGGTTCGAAGACTCACGCTCCTGGGCCTGCAGGCGTACGCATGCGTAAAGGCCCACGTATTCCACGGCGTCCTGGGATCACGTGGGCCAGACCAACCAATCAAAAAGAGGAATTCCCATTATGCTTATGGGGATTCCATTTATGTACAGAACCCCATAAGCATAATAGGAATCCCCTAAAAACACAATTACACACCAGTTAAATAAAAATAAATCATCACATGTTCAAAATTAATTAAAATACAATTGCGCCAGGTGTTGCTAGGTGTTAGTTATTGGTGCTTTCCTCAATATTCGTTCATATGAGAAGATATGGGTTTGGAAGCTCAGTTCAGGGTCAAATAGGATGCCGAGGTTGTGAACAGTCTGGTTCAGCCTGAGATAGTGGCCAGGGAGGGAATGGAATTGGTGACAAGGGAAAGTAGTCTGTGCCGGGGACCGAAGATTATGAGGACTAAATTGAGTCGGGTTGCGCCCGATTTTTACGTGCTACGCAGCCATATAAGGATAAAAATTGGGGTCCGGGATGCGCATGCACACTTCTGACGGGAAGTGTGCATAACGCCATCTTGGTAAAGGGGTTTGCGCACGCACCTAACGACCACCGGCAATATGCAGAGCAGGCAAATTATGACATCAGTCAGTGTGCAATGCTGATTTGAAGCCAGCGCTGCCATTCTCAAACTACGCACCCCAGCTAACGCCTTGTCTTAGCCTCACACAGCTGAACACGACATTAAATGGAAGTGCAACAGGAAATTATTTCTGGCGTTAAAAGTTGAATTACAATAAGTGCCGGAAAATGCAGATGGAGCGAGCACGAGGGTTTGTATGGATTTCAAACTTCCCCATGGTGCAGGGTGCCATTGACTGCACGCACATTGCCTTGCATATGCCTGGTGTGAACTGAAAGGGATTTCCCTCCCTCAATGTGCAGCTGGTGAGCGACCATTGGCAGTGCATCATGCAGGTGAATGCCTGTTGTCCTGGCAGCAGTCACGATTCTGTCATTCTGCGGCAGTCCTCTGCACCAGCTGTATTTGACCCACCACGGCAAGTCAAAGGGTGGCTATTGGGTGACAAGGGTGATCCACTCATGATGTGGCTCATGACCCCGGTCCAGAACCCATGCATACATGTACAGCAGGCCTACAACGAGAGCCATCCTGCCACAAGGGACATTATAGAGCACACCAGCGGCATCCTCAAGCAATGCTTTTGCTGCCTGGACTGCTCTGGAGGAGCCCTGTAGAACTCAGCTGAACAGGTATCAAGATTTGTGGTACTATGCTGCATGCTGCACAACCTCGCCATGATGAAGGAACAGTCCTTGCCATCACCTATCAGGTGCAGGAGCACGAGGAAAAGGAGGATGAGGAAGAGGAAGTGGAGGAGGAGAAAGTGCAACAAGAAATGGAGGAACAGGAAGAGGAAGGGAGGATAACGTAGACAGTCCCTTTCTGCCCGGGCTCTACATGATCAAACTATTCATGAGCGCTACCAGTAACCTCAACCACACCTCCCCATTCACCTTGGAGGCGACCTTGAGCAGCACTGAGCCAAGAGGGCCCGGCTTCACACTCTACCTTTCCTCTATCACTGACCATGACATCGTCCTCTTTCTAAAAACACAAAAATAAAAATCATCAGAAAATGCACATTTCAATTCAATGTTATAAATTCAATCATTACAAAATACATAAAAAATTAGTGCCTGTCTTTTGTGTGCCTTTGCCTCTCCTAGTGCTCCTACCAAGTACTACCCCAGTGGCTGCAGCATGGGCGGTGGAAGGCTGCTGATCTTCTATTAATGAGATTGCTGATAGCCTTGGAGGCGACCTTGAGCAGCACTGAGCCAAGAGGGCCCGGCTTCACACTGCATCATCTCGGCCTTGGTTACAACAGTCTGGGCTGGCTGGCTGAGAGGCAACAGCAAAGGCACTGGCAGAGTGGCAGGGGTTAGAGCAGGAATGCTGTCATCCCGAGAGAGGACAGCAGGTTCGTGCTCCATGGAGCCACTGCCACTCTCCCTACTGATCCTACTGATCTGGTGGAGAACAGATTGATGGACTGCTGTGATAGCCTGGAAGCCCCTTTGAACAGTAATATCTAGAGCCACAATGGCAGCAGTCTGAGCTCCACTGCAGCACTCAGACTTTTGATGGAAGCTGTTTTTGCTGCAATGGAAGCTGTGATATCAGCCATCAGCTGCTGCATCATGGTGGGTTCCACAGATGTGCTGACAGAGGTGACCACCATTCCTTGTTGGAAAAGATGGGATCCAAGCTCTGCACAAAGCCCTGTGCCAAGTTAGCGCCGGACACCTCCATGCTCCTTGACATTGTGTGCAGGCTTTCTGGCAGGCTTTCCAATGCACCAAGCATTTGGGTGTGTACACCCATTAGGCTTCTTCTGAAATAGGCAAAATACTGTGGATGCTGAAAATCTGAAATATAAACAGAAAATGCAGGAAATACTCAACGGGGTCGATTTTCCCAAAGCTGTCGGGAAGAAGGCGGGACTACAACTTTCGGGTTTTAGTCCCGCCTACATCGACGTCCGGCCAATCCGTGCGATTTTCCCTTGATTGACCTTGTTGAGCCCGCCCAGCGGGCTCAGCAGGCCAATTAAGGGCCACCCAGCAACAGGTGACGTCACAGACTGCAATTTCATCTGTCGAGAGTGTTTCACAGCTGTTTCAAGCTGTGAAACACTGACAGTCTGAGTTCTGACATGAGTCCTTCTCCACAGACTCAGTTAGAACTCTCAGCAGCACGCAAAGCTGAAGGCTGTCACTTTTCACAGATCGCAGCCGTTCAGCTTTAAGTGCCGGCTGAGTGATGGGCTCCCGACGGCTACAGGAAGAAAGGCTGTGAAGGTAAGTACAGGTAAGTAAAAGTTCTTTACACACTTTAGACACACCAAACACACTTACCTTTGCACTCATGCACCCATCACTCACCTGAGCGCCGACATCTCGACCCCTCCAACTCCTTCAACCCGACGGCCCGCCTGCTCTAACCTGGCGTGGTTTGGAGCCGTTGGGAATCCCACACAAAACCCCTCAAAATAGGGATTAGGCTAAAAACTGCCTGTTAACTACCTGTTAACAGGCAGTTAATTGGCACTAGTCCCTTCCTGCCTCGGGTCGGCGGGTCCCAGTGCAGGGCGGGTACCCGCTGCCTCTGAAAGTTGCGTGGAGCGGGGTTTTGGGCGGGCTGGTGTCGGGACCCCCGAAATCGGGATTTCCCCCCCCCCCACCACATGCTTGAAACCCCGCCTGACGGCTCCACGAAAATCGACCCCAACAGGTTAGTCAGCATCTGTGGAGAGAGGAAGAGTTAACGTTTCAGGTCTGTGACCATTCATCAGAACCTGGCCCATTGAAGCTCTCATCTGAGTCATCTGCAGCAGAACCCATGTGTAACCTCATTCTCCGGTGAGCTGGAACCTGTGTTATCCTTTACCCCTGCCCTGGTTCCTGCATATTTGTGCCCGATGTCCCACGACGTGCAGATCACTCCTCTATCCTAGCCTCTAAAATATGTGCGGTGTCTGTCTCTGAGATGGTGGCTGAGAGTGTAAGATTGAGTGACGGTGTCTTTTCATCTTCACTGCCTTCTTCCTCTTCCTCCATGCCTGCAAAGGTTCCAGTTCTTGGGTATCTGAAATGAGAAAGGGACAAGGGTTGGGTTGTTGTGATGGGAGAGGAGAAAGTAAGGAGTATGTGTTTACAACATCTGTAGCTTGTGAGTCAAAAGAGATTTTGGGATGAAGGAGAAGTGGGAAGAGAGAAAGAGGATTAGGTATGCAGATGCCCTCATAATTGAACCCTCCAGCCCCACCAGTGGCCACAGCCTCAGCGATGACCTTTCCCATGATGGACAGCACTATCTCTTCCATGGGGGTTAAAACATGCAGCCGCGCTTTTCCTCCTCCAGTTCCTTCCTGCTGCCTTCTGTTATGCACCACCTTCTCCTGAAAGAAAGAGGAAAGTGTATCAGTGCAATATGTTTGGGTGATGTGACTGTCATGATTCAATAGCTGCCAGTGTGTGTGAGCTGTGAGTTGTGGGTGTGAGGCTTGCAACAGTGCTCAGTGTGTGAGTGTAAAGCATATGAATTGAACCACGATAGGGTTCCCCTTGTCCTCACCTTTCACCCCACCAGCCTCCACATTCAACGGATCATCCTCCGCCATTTCTGCCACCTCCAACATGATCCCACCACCAAACGCATCTTGCCCTCCCCTCCCCTTTCAGCATTCCGTAGGGACCGCTCCCTCCGAGACACCCTAGTCCACTCCTCTATCACCCCCAGCACCCCTTCCCCTTCGCCCGGCACCTTCCCATGCAAGCGCAGGAGATGCAACACCTGCCCTTTTACCTTCCCACTGTCCAGGGCCCCAAACACCCCTTCCAGGTGAAACAGCGATTTACTTGTACTTCTTGCAATCTAGTATACTGTATTCGCTGCTCACGATGTGGTCTCCTCTACATTGGGGAGACCAAACGCAGATTGGGTGACCGCTTTGCGGAACACCTCCATTCAGTCCATAAGGGTGACCCCGAGCTTCCGGTCACCTGTCATTTCAATTCACTGCTCCATCCCCACTCAGACCTCACCGTCCGCGGCCTCTTGCATTGTTCCACGAAAGCTCAGCATAAGCTCAAGGAACAGCACCTCATCTTCCAATTAGGCACTTTACACCCTTCCGGACTCAATATCGAGTTCAACAATTTCAGATCATAACCTCGGCCCATATTATATTTTTATATATTTTTTATCCACACCTTTGGTTTGTGCCTTTTCCTTTTTATTCCTCTCCCACATGGCAGCTGTCTTTCATTCTGCCAGCGCATTTCGCACTTCATCTAGAGCCATCCTTTGTCTCTTTACCTGTCCTATTACCATCCCGTCTCGCCTTGAATATCTCTTAATGTCTCTTCACCTCTCAGACCTTCCCTTTTGTTCTTTCATCCCCTCCCCCACGTCCCAGCCCCCAAACTTGCTATTTAATCTGTTTCATTTCCTGCTTTTTTCTCAGTTCTGAAGAAGGGTTTCAACCTGAAACGTTAACTCTGTTTCTCTCTCCACGGATGTTGCCTGGCTTGCTGAGTTTTTCCAACATTTTCTGTTGTTATTATATATGAATTGAAGGGTTGGGTACTGATTAATAGAGATTGTTGGTAGGTGGGTGATGGGGGTCCAAAAAATTGAGAAATGGATGATGCTAGTGGTGCAGTTGGTAGGATATGCCATTTGAAGATTGAACTCACTCATCTTAACAACTGGTGTCAGGTCATTAAACTTCTATCTGCATCCATGTTCTTGGAGCTACACTTCAGGCATTGACCTCCACCACTACTTCCTTCCACTGCCTCCTGAGTATATGTCTGGAGGGCCTCCCCCCCCCCCACCCCGTGGACACAGGGGCCTAGAAATTCAGTATAGCCACTTTTGGTGCGGTAAAGTCGGGCGGCCGCTAAAGTTTGCGCCCGGCGCAAAGTCGAGCCCCCTTCGCCGATATTCAGTCGCATCGCCCTAAGAGGTTGCTGCTGCGCTAAAACAGGTGATGCACGACTATCATTAGGCGCTAAGCCGGTGGCCTGGGGCGCTAACACCGGACGTTGGGCGCAGGGCAGGTGTGGCGAGCTGCTGATTGACGGCAGACACTCTGGCTCCGGTGTGCTCTTAAAGGGGGAGGGTGGATTTGTTGTTTTGAAAGGCCGCTGTATTTGTGTTTTTGGGGAGGGCTTCTCTCCATCAGTTTGTTATGTGGTACCGGCACCACCACCATCATCATCATCATCATCATCATCATCATCTCCTCCTCCTCCTCCTCCTCCTCCTCCTCCTCCTCCCAGAATCTACCTTTGTCGCTCTCGAAGGACTGTGGCAAAATGGCTGCCCTTTGTACTGCAGGAGTGCCCTTTAATTTGCGCTCCCCGCGGCCCGCATCGGCTGAGCACCGTTCGACTCAACAGTCGCTAGGGCCGCCCGGCGCACAATGGGCCGGCGCG
Organism: Somniosus microcephalus; assembly: GCF_052327205.1. NCBI lineage: Eukaryota > Metazoa > Chordata > Chondrichthyes > Squaliformes > Somniosidae > Somniosus > Somniosus microcephalus. The sequence continues at coordinate 137,185,827 of NC_140995.1, forward strand.
ACTGAAGATCCGGTTGGGAGCGCACAAAGGGCGTTGCACGAGGAAATGACGCATGATCTGCGCGCGCAGCTGAGCGCGCGCAAAGACTTTGCGCCGGCGCTAAATGTCTACTGAAGTTGGGGCGAGGCGCAGATCGTGCTGCGCCCGGGCACTAAGCGCCTAGCGCTCGACATCTACTCCTCCTAAGGCGCTAACGGCTGGCGCAACCAACTGAATTTCTAGCCCAGGATGTCTCTCCTTCTCTCTACTTCTTGCACCAAGACCTCCAGTGCATTGTCTGATGAACTTGGTGCTCGCTCTCGCGCATGTTCAGCCATTGCTCAAAGTATCACAGCATGATGCACTTTATAAAAAAAACTCCCACCACTTTTTGCAGCCACAATGCACCTCCCCTTTAAGAGGTGCAGGCTGCCTTTAAGTAGTGCTAGCCACTCGTGATATCATGCCCCCTGCTGATATGTGTAGCCAATGAACAATGTGGGTAGCACTGGCTGCGCGCAGCAATCATTTAAAAAGCAGGCAGCACGAATTCAACATGCTGCCTGCAGTGCAATGAATGGGCAGGGATTAATCGCGTACCGTGATCCCCATGCCGGTTTTCAAATGAAGAAAGTTGTTAGTTTTTAAATCATCACCCTTTTACCTTTAATCGCTTTAATGCTACTGAATGTCCTTCACTGCTCTCAAATAAAGCAAATTATTTGATTTAATATCACCTACATGAAAGGGTTTTCTCTGAACTTCTATTTTTGACTACCGTAAAACTGAGTTGCAAAAAGGTGCAGGGTGATAGAGCACATCTTAATTCACAGCAAGCTGTGGATAAAGTAAAACCTGCAATCTGGTTCTATTTTTAATCCAGCAGAGGAAGAGAGCTGCAGTTTTCCAAGTTTTAAATACAGAAAATACTGTCATTTTAATTTAGACGTTTACATGCAAAGAAAGGTCAAGCAAGTTTCAGCCAAGAAGCCTTTAAACTCCAATTAGAATGTTGCACACTGGTCACAAGGTGAAGCTTGAAGAATAAGTATTTTTTGAGGATTAGGGTTTGTAATACACTCACATTGCATTATCATTGCACAACAAAGTCCTATGATGGCAAAGAAAATCGTTTGAGATGATTTTGTTCTGCTTTTAGGAAAACATGACTTTTCTCTGTTTATCTCTGAGCTAGTTTGATCACAGTGAATCCTACCATCCTGAAGTGTTTTCTGAAGAGATTACAACCATGTGTAGAAGTCATAACCATGTCTTTTTCTGCATAATAGAACATTGCGATATGAAGTACATTGGCAAAAAAGAAAATGGTCTCTCATCCTAATCTGCAGTGTATGAAAAGATGTTTTCTCATGGCAGAGGCCTGGATTTCAACTCCCGGCAAAACTGGAAGACAATAAAACGCAGATGTAAAAATTATGGCAAACATCATTCAAAGCCATTATATGCTTATATACAGAACCTAGAGGAATTCTTGTTTAAAACAAGCTATGCCATGCCAGTAGCATTTAATTATTTTTTAACCTCTTTGCTTCATTTCACTACTTTTATCACCATTGAGTCACTGGTTCATATTAAATGCAGATTCAGGAGTACAAATTTAAAGTGAAACCATTATTATTCACATGGATTCAAATGAATTATTTTATTTAATTTGTTTTACTAGGGTCATACGTCGGGTGTCAGTCTGCCTGCCTTCAGAGGCCACAAACTGTCTGCGGTGTGTTGCGGCAGGTCTAAAGGAGTGCCAAGCCTCACTAGAAATGCAAAAAAAAATGTTCCCTTGTAATGGGGCCAACTTATAAATTGTACTGCCCTCAAATCTTTGGGAGTCAAGAACACAATACTTAGGTGGGTGCCACTTCCTTTATTCGGCAGCCTGGTGCACCAGGCATTCTGCTGCTGACCCTCTGCCGATCCTCTGAGAGGCCAGGGTTACTCTTGGCTTGGGAGACCCTCCCGCCACCCCAACCTGAACCTGTCCCCTCTTGGTTGGGAGGGGGCAGAGGCTTTAACTCCAAAAATGCTGAGCAGGAACTCCTCTGCAAGGTCAGTACCTGGTGTATACCAACTACCGATCTGCTCAACCACACCGTCACCTCCACCTTTGATGCCCTAGTCCCCATTAAAACCATTACTCTCTCTCACCCTGGCCATCCACCCTGGTATGGCCCTCATCACCGCTCCCTTAAGTCCAAGTGACGCAGACTTGAACAGATATGGCGAACAACTGGTTTAGCCATTCATCGCTAGATCTGACCGGATTCGGGTCCTGCACTATCAGGTCCTGCTCTCGTCTGCCAAAACTGCTCACTATTCCATTATCATCCTGCAATGCAAAGATAACCCCCAGCTTCTTTTTTCTATTGCAAACTGTTTTCTTAAACCCCTCTCCCCTATCTGCCCCACCCTCACCTCCAACAACAATGGCAAGGAGCTCATGGACTTCTTTGTCTCTAGGATTGAGAACAGCTGTTCAGCTGACTCTGTCACTTCCCTCCCTCCCCCTAGCTCACTGGGCCAAACTTCCTCTAAGGCTCCCCCCGCCCACCACCACCCCCGCACCCCCCCTCACCTTAGCCCTGAACTTGCATCTTTCTCAAGTTTCTCTCCTATCTCCCCTCATGCCCCTTCCGAGCTCATCTTGTCCATGTAACCCAACTTCTGCTCCCTCGACCCTATTCCCACTAAACTGCTGAACATCCAACTTTCCTTCTGGACCTCATGCTAGCTGATATTGTTAACGGTTCTCTTTCCTCAGGTACTACCCCCCTCTCCTTCAAATCTGCTGTCATTGCCCCGCTCCTCAAAAAAAAACTCTTGACTATCCGTCCTTGCAAACTATTGCCCCATCTCCAACCTCCCTTTCCTCTCCAAAGTTCTTGAATGTGTAATCACCTCCCAAATCCGTGCCCATCTTTCCTGGAACTCCATATTTGAATCCCTTCAATCAGGTTTCTGCCCTTGCCACAGTACCGAAACGGCTGTTATCAAAGTCACAAATGACATCCTATGTGACTGTGAAAATGGTAAACTACCCCTCCTCATCCTTTTCAACCTGTTTGCAGCCTTTGACATGGTCGACTACAGCTTTCGCCTGCAACGCCTCTCAACCATGGTCCAGCTGGGTGGGACTGCACTCGCCTGGTTCCATCCTTATCTATCCAATCATAGCCAGAGAATCACCTGCAATGGCTTCTCTTTCTGCTCCCGCATCATTACCTCTGGTGTCCCCCAAAGATCTATCCCTGGCACCCTCCTATTTCTCATCTACATGCAACATCATCCAAAAACACAGCATCAGTTTCCACATGTACGCTGATGACATGCAGCACTACCTCACCACCATCCCTCTCGAACCCTCCACTGTCTCTAAATTATCAGACTACATGTCCGACTTCCAATACTAAATATTGGGAGGACAGAAGCTACAAATCCCTCCATGGCCATACCCCTCCCTATCTCTGCAATCCCCTCCAGCCCTACAACTCTTCGAGAAATCTGAGCTCTTCCAATTCTGGCCTATTGAGCATCCCCGATTTTAACCACTTCACCATTGGCGGCCGTGCCTCCAGCTGCCAAGGCCCTAAGCTCTGGAATTCCCTGCCTAAACCTGTCCATCTCTCTACCTCTCTTTCCTCCTTTAAGACGCTCCTTAAAACCTACCTCTTTGACCAAGTTTTTGGTCATCTGCCCTAATATCTCCTTATGTGGCTTGGTGTCAAATTTTGTTTCATGAAGAGCCTTGGGACATTTTACTACATTAAAGGCATTTTCAAGTTGTTGTTGTATCTGGTTCCTGGCTTCATTTTAGCTCCTCCAAAGTGCTCCAGCAAGAGTTCCCCATAAGGGCCACAGATTTGGAACCAATTTCTTGTTCAGTGCTGAAGCTTCATTCCAAGGGTCATAGTTTCCTCTTTTGTCACAAAATAGGATAAATGCCCATTCTTTCATTGTTATTATTGACCTGTTAATAAAATGGCACTTTATATGTAATTTTGATGAATGCGACTTCATTAGGGTGAAGGAAAAATAACCAACGATGATGTATCTACACAATGATCCTTTGACATTTTCAAGTCCTAATGATGGGTTTATACCTGTTTTAAGGCCTGAATTAGGAAGCGTGCTCAGTGCACATGCCAGAAGCCAGAGGCCCGAGTCTCATCCGAAATTGGGCATTAGATCGCATCAACATAATTCCAGCAAGCTGTGGATACCAATCGGGTGTCCAGAGGCAGCTTGACAGTTGGCTCCCCATCAAATTGGGTAATTCCGGGGAGGTGGGGCAAGAGGAATGGGAGGGGAGCAATTGCAGCAGTCCTCAATAGTGATGTGGAGCCTACTCCTCCTGGCTTCACTTGAAGTGAAGTTAAAAAGAAGAAACTTACCTTTTTTTTGGAAGACACCAGCGTACCCTTGAAGGATCATTGGTTAAACCACAGCAAGAACAGGAAAAGCTGAGCAAAGCATGCTCTATAAAGTACCGACCAATTTGTGAGCAGTTTCCTTAAACAGGCATTGGGCCCCTCATTAGCATATGCAAGGGGCCTGTTTTTGCAGCGGCCAAAGATGCCTGAACATCACCCAAGCCAAATTGATGTCAAACATATTTCAGGGCACCCTTGGGGAACGGGGCAAAGCCGCATGAATTTGGACATTTTGCCCATGTTTTGTGCCCAACAACAGGTGCAACGAGGTCCAATTTCTCCCCCAATCACTACAAATAATGAAAAGTTCAGGAATCCAGCTGAAGTACACAATACTTTTGAAAAATGGCTGTGAAAAATAACAAAAGTAATTTACTCAACTTGCATTGAATGCGTTGATGAACTGCAGAATGAAGAAGTAGCAGGGTCTTTTCGATGTGGCTGATTCCTTGAATTTCTTCAAGTGCAAGCTGGACCTGTTTCTGGCTGGGCCGGAGATAACCTCGTACAAGAGGCTTTTGAGGTGGGAAGACGGAGATGGGAGGATTTGCTCTTTTGAGGGAAGGCGGGTAGGTGGGAGCAGAATGGAGAATCTGGGACTGGAGCTTTGTGGTGGAGAGCGGGGGCAGAAAGAGAGGGAACAAAATAGAAACAGTGCTGAGGGAGGCAGGAGGAGAGGGTAGAAGCTGGAAGGGCAGGAGCAGAGGAAATGAAATGTGAGTGGTGCTTTGGGGAACATGATGAGAAAAGAAACCATCAGCAATGGTTTGGAGTGGGTGAGGAAGGAAAATGGCAGCATTAATGCAGGGTAGGGGAGAAATAGATGTGAAAACTTAAAATAGGGGTTACCAATTTGAACTGGGAAGAGAAAAAGGGGTCAGTTTGAATTGAGGGGGAGAAGGATAAGAACACCAACATGAATGGGCTGGAGGGGTAGTTGAAGGGAAGGGGAGTGCCAGTTAAACTAGGGGAGTAGAAGAAGTTCCAGATTGAAGTGAGGGGAGTGGAAAGAAGTGCCAACAAAAGTGTCTTTGTGAACTGAGGGAGGGGGGGCGCAAGTGACAGTTGAGGTCATTTTTGGGGAATTGATTGGTCAGTTGAAAACCCAAATATTACTAGTTTTTCTTTTTTCAGATTGGTATGCCTAGATTTTGGTAGTCACCCTCATTATCCTGGTATACATTAGACAATCTAGATATGAAAAAAAGCCAGAGTTCCACAACTGCACCAACTTTAGCACAAGCCCTATTTTCCATCATTATTTCTGGTGGGCTTGCCTATTTTGGGTAGGTGCATGCAAATGAGGCACTAATGGTGGAGACATCATATGTCACCTTCTCCATTATTTCTGCCTCATTAGCACTAGTTCCTGCTTTTGCATATATAAAAGGGTTGATAGACACCATAGAAAAGGTGAATTTAGAGCCCATTGAGAATTTCCAGATACTTTACTTCTGGTGTGATTTTTGGTGCTTTAAAAAAAAATTGCTGTTGTTAATGACATTACCATGTACCTTTGTGCCATTTGCAGTAGGACAGCCATTTGTTCCCATTTCAGGCAGGGTAAAATGGGTTTCCGATTGGGAATTCCCATGTATCTTTGTTTTTTAGAAGTGAAAAAGCAATGGAGAGATGCCAGGCTGGTCACACAGCAGCAGAGAAGAACAGCACCCACCCACTGGTATTTCCACAGCAGAATATATAAACCAAGGGCTTCCTACGGGGTGCAGGGCAGTTGAACTTATTGGATAGCTCTTTCAAAAAGCTGGATTAGGCACAATGGGCCACAAGGTCTTCTTATGTGCTGCGTCATTCTATGATTCTATGATACTTCAAGTTATCTCAGGAGCAGTGCTTTGAAAGGCTTCACTTTCCAAAGGAAAGCAGACAATCAGCGTTTTGGCAGTGTTGCTGCCCCGGCAGCATCTGCAGATGAAAATCTGTGATTTTGTTCCCTCCAGCAGCCTGAGTGAAAACTTGCCCTATAGTGCCCTGAAAGTTATTTGGGCACTTGTGTGGACTTTCGTACATGTGCAAGGTCGAAGCATTGAGTGAGGAGGGCATAAAAAACCTGCAAAAGGACATAGACAGTGTAAAGTCTGTGGGTTGTTTAGTTAATTAATACACAGACTACCAGAGTAACTTAAAACAGGACTTTACTATTCGAAGGTCAGGGCGAATCTGCCAAATAAATCCTGACACAGCACTTATATACCGGTGTGGTCACCGTCGGTATTACAGTATACAGAAGCCAACAAAGTAGTGCCACACCTAAAATAGTTCTCTTAAAGGTGAACGGTTACATACAATGGTTTTCTTAAAGGTAGATGGATACATACACTACAATCCTCCCTTTTTAGCTTACAACATACTTAGTCTCCCATTAAACATAACATATATTCAACTTCATGCAAAACAATTCACAGGTATAATCTATGCGGGAAACAGTTTACAGATTCAGTCTCTGGTCTTGACTCGGTCCGAACAACATCTCTGTGGTGTAGCCGGTTCACATTGCTAGCGTGACTCATCCAATAGTCTTTCCCTTGACTTAACAGCTTGAACTTCCGTCCTGCTGAACCAGCAGTGCTGACTTTTACAAACAGCTGGACTGCCTTGGTAATTTTTCCTACTTGCCAACTGATTTGGCTCCCTTCGTAGGGCTGTAAGATTCGCAATTTTCAGCAAAAATCACGCAAGAAAACTGGATAAAATGGGACTGTTTGTTGACCAAAGTAAGCTTGCACAGAAAAACCTTTGACGAAAGGGCATACAAAATGGCCGCCAGGCCCCGTGATCAGTTTATGAACCATTTTATTTCTGTTACTGCAAGCCAGACAGGCTTGTGGATTGAAGACAGTGGGCCCACGAAGGCCAGTCTCTGGGAGCCGAGGCTCGGAGCAACGGCGTGCATGTTCAATGGATTATAAGTACAGGATGGGGCCCATCAAGATATGGGCGGACAATGTCAAAACACTTATACCCATTTATCGTACAAAGGAAAAACCGTTTGGCGGCCATCAAGGAAAGTGTCCGGACCGATCGATGTGCGAGCCGAGCCACGGTGACAATGCAAAAGACATTGAAAGACATTATCGGCCAGGAAGGCCGGTTTGGGTTATCACCGGCTCCGTTGCGGGACGGGGCGCCCCTGCAGAGATTTCTGCCCGCCAGGGTTAATACAGGGACGGGACTATGATTTGGCGGGAGATAGGACTGTCCCAAAGGAGTATAACTATGGATTGAAAGTCCATCTAAGTTACTTCGGACTTCGGGTTACTTGAACAACTTCTTCTTCACTGCCACGGCTTCTTGTTGGGCGACTTCGGGCTTCCATTTCTTCAGGAACTTTCTTCTACGAGGAACGAACGAAGGGCGGACGGTGCCCGGATCGGCGCCTCTTCCACTTCGGCAGATCGATGAAAACGTTTTCGTCTTTTTAAAGACGGACGGTTTCTGTGGAAGGACAGCGTGGTCGGTGTTCAGCCAAACAAGGCTCGGCCACGACGAGAAGACGACGAGGGTGGCCCGGGTACTGGGGTCGGGAGATCATCGACGACCCAGGCCGACGGAGAAGAAACCCTCTGGAGGACTGGCGATCTAGGCCACAAGATTCTCCCATGTGCATAGCCTGCATCTGGGTCTGCTCCATGAACCCAAATCGACTTAGTAGATCTCAACCTTAACAAGCGCTCATCGAGGCTGGGTCTACCCCACCGCCTCGAGGGAGGAGAGAATATCGACTGCGCCAGAAGTTTCCAAATCCACGTGACGACGGAAAGCGGTGCCAAAAAGGCTGCGAACCCCCTTTCTCGCGATTTCGAGAGTGGTGAGCATGATCCCAAGTTCCCCAGGTCGAAACTTAGTTTAGGTATAGGGGAGGGAGTTAAGGGAAAATCGTAATGTGTTTCCCCTTTTACGATGTGCCGTGTGTTCCCCATTTCCATAGAGTCAAGTTCATAAATTTGTGCATGATTGTAGTAGCTTTAATCTGTGCCTATGACATGTATTTTGTAATGCTTCAAACTGTTTAAAAATAAAAGCATCCATTTCGTGCTATTCAACCTGGTCTATTGAGTTCTTTCTCTGCACTACTGTTCTCTGCACCTAAGTCCAAGGTCTAGAACCGTAGGGGGAGTGGGTCGAACCACTCAAGGGTAATTATTGCACGAAGCCTGGCAGGAGACCAGAAAGAGCAAGAGAAACCCCCTACAGAAATGGCGACCGCGGCAGGACCTTGGCAGCAGGAAAGTAGTGTGTTAGATCAAGATCTGAATAAACGAAATGTGATGGATGAAAGAATAGCAGATTATGTTTTCGGAAAAGTCAACCTCACAAAACAATGGATATCTGATCTACTAAGGGATAGGCGCCCGCTAGACGCAGCCATCAAGTGGACAGCGGGTAGAGAGCATAAGAAATCTGTAGAAAAGGCGGTCTGGCTGATGTGCTACAAGAAGCAAGTCCAGCTTTTGGACCAGGTAGTTGCAGCACAGACAGTCCAGATCAACGGCTTGCTTAAAGGCGTAGAGGAAAAGGTTGCGGGAGGTCAAAAACTGATTGAATCGCTTGACGTGCTGAACCAGGAACGCCGCTCTGTAATTCGCTGCCACGAAACCCGGGTAGAATATTTAAAATGTCAGGTCGTTGAGGCCAAGGCCAGTGAAGGTAGAATGAGAGAGAGGTGTTCCCGTCTAGCCAAACAAGTAGATGCCCAAGAGGAAAAGCTCCTGGGAGCCAGGGCAGCATATAAGATGGCCATGGAGGATAGATCTGAGAACACCGACCACAGCACTTGCCGCCGGGAGCTAGAGGACCTGAGAAAGGCCCTAGCGAAGGCAAACGGGTTGGTGTGTCTCATAAATCCACCAGCGAGTCAGCTGTTGCTAGCCAAGGAATCCAAAAGACCGATTCCACAAGAGGCAGTTGGGGTACCAACCCCCGAATCTTCTGCGCCTCCTGCCTATGAGGAGTCTTGGACTCCGGGACAGGAGACGGAGACGGTAGAGGAAGAGAGCCCTGAGGTAGAGCAACCCCAGACAGTAAAGTCGGGGTCGGCGCCAATGTGTCCAACGAGACACCGGAGGATCGGTCCAAATGAAGAAAATGGCGATGACGGACCCCTTGAGAGTCAGATCATAATGCCTCATAGCGCACGACAGCTAAGAGAGATGATAAGTCACATCCCAAAACTCTCCGAGTCAGGAGATCCCTCCGTGCATTTCAGGGACGTGGAGCAGACCGCAGCAGTCAATGACTGCGACGGGGTTGAACAGTCTAAAATGCTGCTGTTCTCCCTGGACAGTTCGCTCCTCCAGTGTCTCCCTGACGAGAGCAAGAGAGGGCACAGGGACTATGAGTTGCTACGGGATGAGATTCTGGAGATCATGGGAGAGGGGGACGGAACTCCGTTCCTCCGTTTAGAAAAGACAGTGCAGCTAGAGGGAGAACCCCCACGGGTTTTCGCCGACAGGTTGTGGCCAGTGTATCGGCGCAGCTGCCCGGGCGGGCCGGCCCGGGCCGGGCTGGATGGCGAACAAAGGGCTCACTGGCTTCGGTGCCTGGTAGCAGGTTGCCTGCCAGTAGTGAAGGAACAGGCCAAAGCATGGTTTGACCCCACTAACGCCCGCTCCACGGAGGAAGTAGTACTAGATCAGCTCACGATCAGTTATAGAAACAACAAGGGCAAGAAAACGCCTGTTGTGAAAGGAAAGGTGCATGAGGTGAGACCCGCAGCCTCTGCTAAAAAGGAATGGCGTCAGGAGGGAAATCGCCATCCCCAAGCAAATAGCAGTTGTTACGGGTGTGGGAAGGAGGGTCATTGGCGCAAGGACTGTAGGAATCCTTGGAAGGATAAGAGGGAGAGAGCGTTCGCCGCAGCCCAAGATCAAGCCCAAGCCCGAGTCGCCAACAGCCCGAGAGTTTACCCAACACCAGCACAACCACAAGTGCAGGCCGCTGCCCCAACACCAGTCCAGAACCCAACCGTAGCCTCTGCCCCGAATAAAGGGGGTGGTGCGGTTGTGGACCCCGCTGCGATCGAGTCAGTCTTGGAGACTATGCGGTCTCTGATGACCTGGCAGGGGAAGGTAGCGGTTGCTAACAGCCCTATCGCCCCCGAGACCCCAGCCGAAACACCTAAATGACTGACGCCCGCGCAGCCCATCTACTTGTGTCCGCTCCGCTATGACGCTTGGAGAAGACCTGTGGTGGAGATGGAGGTGGAGAAACAAAGGGGTAGTTACCTGTTGGATACGGGAGCTTCGTGTACCGTGATCCACACGGACAAACCTTTTGCCTCACCTCTGTCCGCCCAGGCTCCATATTTAGTAGCGGGTTTCACAGGTAGAGCACAGGCTGGCGCGCACTCCCTCCCGCTCTCCATTCAGTTGGGAGCGCTCCACACCACATGGACGTGCATCCTATTGAAGTGGAAAGAGGGGGGGGGGAAAGGCATCCTCGGGGCTGATTTCTTGGTGGAACACGGGATCCTCGTGGACCTGAGAAATCACTGTCTCTGGGGAGCCGAGGGCGGTTTAGGTAAGGTAGTCGTAATCCCGGGGAAGGAAGAAAAGGGGGCCCTGTGCACTATGAAGCCATCAGGAGGTTACGATCTCGAGCTCATGATAACAAACGTCCCAACGGACTTGCAGGCGCGTGTGTCAGAAAATCTGACCGCGTTCGCCACCCACAAGCACGACTGCGGGAGAGTCACTGGGTTCGAAGTCAGCGTAGACGGGGACCCCATGATCCGACCCCAAAAGCAGTATAATTTCCCCAAGGAGGCAGAACCCGACATGGAGACAGCAATATCTTCATTGGTACAGCAGGGCGTGTTGAGGACGATAGCCACCCACGTGAACTCCCCATTATGGCCGGTAAAGAAACCGGACAATTCGTGGAGAGCCACGGTGGACTATAGAGTCCTCAATAGTAATATCCCAGCCTGCGCGCCCACGGTAGCAGCAGTTGCAGACTTAATAGGGAGTATTCCAGCATCGGCGACCACATTCACGGTGCTGGACATCTCGAACGGTTTTTGGTCCATTCCGCTGCGGCGGGAGGACCAGTACAAGTTTGCCTTTACTTTCAAAGGGCAACAGTACACCTGGAACTGCTTACCACAGGGTTTTCACAACAGCCCCAGCATTTTCCATCAGTGCATGGCGGGGAGTTTGAAAGAGTTCAGCCAGCCCAACCAGATAGTGCAGTATGTGGACGACTTACTCCTGTTCACAGATACAAGGGAGCAGCACGGCCCACTGTTAGCCGAATTGTTGGAACTGTTAGAAAGGAAGGGTTTCAAAGTAAACCCAAAGAAAGCCCAGATCGGCCAGCAGGAAGTTAAATTCCTGGGTCTGGCCATCCGCGCTGGGGAAAGAGCCATAGATAAGGCCAGACGGGAATCTATACAAGATCTGCCGATTCCCAACACAGTAACGGGTGTAAGGTCCTTTTTGGGATTGACCGGGTACTGCAGAGATTTCATCGAGGACTATGCTGCCACAGCGGCCCCGCTACTTCGACTCTTACACAAGGAAGTCGAGTGGTCTTGGGACGAGGGGTGCCAGGCAGCATTCGAGAAGTTGAAAAGAGATCTGCAGACCGCGCCAGCCCTAGGGGCCATAGATGGGGGAGAGGAGTTCTTTCTGGAGGTAGCCGCTAGTGGGGACAGCCTGAGCGCAGTGCTGCTCCAAGAGCGGCACGGCAAGCTAAGACCAGTAGTTTATTCCTCCAGGGTGCTCACGGATGTGGAGAGGAGTTTCTCCAATTGCGAACGGCATCTCCTGGCCACGCATTGGGCTGTGAACAGATCAGTGATCTTCACAGGGACCTCTCCCATTACGCTCCTCACCCATCACACCCCCACGAAGATGCTTCTGGACGGGAGGATTAAGGATGGGACCATAAGCAGCGCTCGGATTGCGCGCTGGACCCTCCTCCTTTCCCAGATGGATCTCAAAGTTAAAGGCCTCTGCGCGCCAAGGCTCGCAGCCAATATGGCATATCCCGGGACAGCCCATCAATGTTCCGTAGAAGGGGTATGGGAAGTTAACATAGGTTTACGGGCCGGGATACATCCCACGGGCCGCGAGATCTACGTAGACGGTTCTAGCACTGTAGCTGACGGCAAGCGACTCACAGGGTGTGGAGTTTATGACCCTGCGGCAAACATTGCCCTGGCAATTAAGCTCCCCAGCACTATGAGCGCGCAGCAGGCTGAACTGTCCGCGGTGGCGTACGTGGTTACCCACCCCGAGATTTTCCCAACCCCACACACGATTTGCTCAGACAGCATGTTCACGTGCAATTCGTGTACAGAGTACCTCGCCATCTGGTCCCGACGCGGGTACACCTCCGCGGACGGGCGGCCTTTAACAGTTAAGCCCTTGCTGGAGAAGATCCTAGCAGCTGTGGGGGAGAAAGGAGAGGTGTTCATCCATAAGGTGAAGGCTCACTCCATTACAGAACCCCGCAGTCAGGGCAACCAGCAGGCGGATGCGCTAGCCAGGGAGGGTGCCCGCAACGGCATTCTCTGGGACCCATACGAACCCGGACCCGTGGCGGCGATCCAAGGCAGGGAGGGAATTCCCGGGAACACAGGGGTGACACCGCCCCCAGACCTAAAGACCGTCCAAACCCTGGATCCCGCCCTAAAAGCAGTCCTAAAAGCCATCACAGAGGGCAAACAGGTAGAAGGTCCGTACAGTACGGCAGCCCTCACAGTCAAAGAAGGTATGCTGTTCCGAAAGGAGCAGTGGGTTGTGCCGCAGCAGCACCGAAGGGAATTCCTGCAATTGGCCCACGAGGGTCCAGGAGCGGGACACCCCGGACCTGAGGTCACCTGGCAACGGGTGGAGCAGGCGGGATGGTGGCCGGGACTTCGGGACGATGTCCGCGAGTTCTGCGCAAGCTGTCTTGTGTGTGCTGCTAACAACTCAGACCCCCACAAAAGGAAGGTGCCCATGGGGCACATCAGGAGGGTAGAGGGACCATGGCAGTCGATTCAGGTCGACTACATAGGGCCCCTGCCCGCCGCCCAGGGAGGCTATAAGTACTGCCTTGTCCTGGTAGATGTGTTCACCAAATGGGTAGAAGCCTTCCCGTGCAGAACAGCTACGGCACTGGGTACTGCTAAGATCTTGATTCGGGAAGTGTTCTCACGGTGGGGACTCCCCCGTTTTGTAGAGTCCAACCAGGGGAGTCAGTTCACCGGTCAAGTAATGCAGAACACCCTCAGGCTCTTGGGCATTGAGGGAAAGCGGCACGTAGCATACAATCCCCAGTCATCCGGGATTGTTGAGCGTATGAATCGGACCCTCAAGGAAAAGCTGAGGAAAGAGACCATGGGCTCGCCCCAGAAATGGGCGGAGGTCCTGCCTTTAGTCCTCATGGGGATCCGAGCCAGCCAGTCCAAAAGCACGGGGTATTCCCCGCACGAGTTAATGACTGGAAGGATCATGCGAACACCCACCCATGTGCTAGCCCCGGTGCTCACTGAGGGCCAGCTCCGAGAGGTGAAACGGGACAAATTCGCCCAAACCCTCTTGGAGCGCCTGAGACAGATTTATGGGCAGGCGGCTGGGAACATGGGAAGACAGCACCAGGGAAATAAACTGTTGTTGGAACCTCGGAAACAACAAGAGTGGATAGTCGGGGACCAGGTCATGGTCCGAAACTACGCCAGGGTAGGGAGTTTTGAACCACTGTACATGGGGCCATACAGCATTGTAGACAAAGCCAGCCCCATGGTTTATGCAGTGAAGACGCCCCGACGTACCAAATGGTTTCACATCAACCAGTGTAAACTGTTTAAACCGGGTACACAAGGGCCACCAAAGGGGACCAGGTCTGAGAACAAAGATCCTCAGCCTGTAACAGAGTCACAGACCACACAGGCTGGAGCAATAGCCTGCGTGAAGGGAGAGGCCATCCCATTGGAGTGGGAGGTCTCATCTTTTGAATGGGATTTAGGCAGGGGAGAGCCCGAACAGCTCAACCTCGCTTTAGACCCAATCACGGAGGAGGAAGAGTCAGAGGACGGCAGTCCCGCCCTTGACTCAAGCTTGGGGGAGGTAGGGAGTGGGGGTGGAGACTCGTTACCTGTAGGGACAGGTGAGGTGGAGTCGGAAGCCACAGATCCCGACCCCGGGGGGGCGGAGCCTGAGGGAGGGGAGCTGGAGCCGGCAGCTGTGGAGGAACCACAGGCTGTAACGGTAACAGTCACGACCCCAGGTCCATCGGCCCCGGGAGCCCAACCCAAAGCAGCCCCTCGTAGGTCGGCTCGAGCGCCCCAGCCCAGAAAATTTTGGCCAGATTCTCCCCATCCTCCCCAACCACGGTTTAAAGCAGCCCCAGGAAGACATGATCCCCGTTCAGCAGCGACAGGCTGCGGGGGATCAAGGCCAAAGATCAATGCAGCCCCACCGCAGGGTGTGGCACACGACAGACCTCACAGGGATTCGGAAAGCCGCCCCACGGAGGGCGGCGCTGTACATAAGTTAAGATAGGTAATTATGGTCATAGTTTAAGAAATGTAAAGTATATGGTGTTAAGAGTACAATTTTGAGGTCTGCCCAGTATGTGTGTTTGTTAGGGAGCGGGGTCCAGGAACCCGCGCGTCCAATTAATTTAGGCCAGCACCTATCGGGAGCCCGGCTACATCATTTTGTTGGTTACAGAAACCTGGGATACGATGGAAAGGATTGTCGTCGCGTTCATGGCGATCGGGTGCGGGTGGGCCTACCGAGGCCGCACCAAGGACGTCATCATTTTCGGGTGCTCCGGGGACACGGCCCCCATCGCAACGGATGGGACAGGGGAGCGAGAGGTAGAGGAAACCGCCACCTACTTCCACCAAGGGAGATGGCCAGGTTGGCTGGGAACGAATTCTATGGAATATTCCAGCAATTTCGGTTTTGCCTACCAAGAGACTTCATTAACGTGCCCTCGAGTGAGGATCCTAGCGCCCAGAGTCAGCGTCACCGTGGGAAAGAGGATTTGTCTGGTGTGCAATGGGAACGTACCACCAAGGCGATGGTGGTGGCTACGAAAGCTGGGAAAGGACATGAGAAACTCTACGGTCGAGTGGGAGCGACTGGGTAATAATACCCATCGGACTATTACGGGAACTCACGGACAATTACGTGTGTGTTGGGACAAATGGTGGGAACCGGATGAGGGAATATATGTCTATATGTGGGGTTCGAGACACGTCTGCCCCAAGGGCATGTCCATCTTCTTCCAGAGGCAGTGGCAGGATGAAGGGAAGGGGATGAGATGGGATGTTAGCACTCGAGCGTGCGGAGCCCCATACTCCCCTATTCCGGTGAACGCCACTGAACTCATCACCCGCCCACGCAAGCCCCTGCCCACGCTTCCGGTAGCACTAGCCCAGAAAGGAGGGTGCCCAACCACCACCAAGGGACCCGGGAACGGTTTAGTATTGGTACCCACCGGTCAGGTGCTGTACCAAGGGGTACACTACGCGGTGGCCTCAGTGATTTTAAATCTCACTGAGGTAAGATTGCCGGAGTGGTGTCCCAAAGAAACGGAACAATTATACCAGGTCCTGTTAACCAGTATGTTTAGACAATTTTACGAATTTGACTTTGCCGACATCGACAGAGACAAATTATACACCACACCGCCAGAAGTTTTGGATCGAGTCGGGAGGCAAAGAAGGGGTACTGTAAATGACATATTCACTGCTTTTAATACCGGGACATCTGTTGTCAACGCTCTAGATAACGTGGAGCTGCAGACACAGATCAACGGTTTAAAAGCCCAGTTAAGGAACATATTGACAGACGAAAACAAGGTCGTGGGTTCTGAGTTGCATGAGGACCAGGCCATGACACTACACTTTAAGGACATAATTGCTGAGCTGGAGAAACACGTGAGAACGGTAAATGCACTCATTAAGGAGGATCGGAATGCGTCCGATCAAGCTGCGCAAAACGAGGCCTGTGTGCTGTATGGGGCGTGGTTATTGGGCGAGGGCCGCAGTAATCTTGAGGATTTAAAACAGGGTTTGGTCCCGTCCTGGATCAGCAACAAGCACTTGCAAGCGCTCCACCCTTTTGAGAATGCATTAAGCCCATGCCAGCTCAGACTAGCCGCAGAAGCATACCCAGTTCCAGTGGACTGCGGACATTCGAATCACACTATTATGGGAATAGTAGTAAGAATGCCGGTGTTGGGTCCCGCAGCAAAGCCCGCCCCGGTATACAGAGTAGAGAACATTGGAGTCATTCAGGGGGGCGCACACATTCGTTACGCAGTGGTCCCGCCTTACGTCATCAGATGGGAGCGTACGATGACAGGCACCGACCTCTCGGGATGTCGGAGCCGGGGAGCACACATCATCCTGTGTCCCCAGCACTTGAATGCCTTTTTGAAACCACAGTGCGGGTTCAGAACCGCTAGCGCGAAGCCGGTGAATTGCACCATGGAGGCAATGGCAGAGGACCATGTGCCCCCACAGGTAGCATATATCGGGGGTGGGACATACTGCGTCACCACTGCAGCGCCTCAGTACCGATATGGACAACACGAGTGGTGTTCGGTCGGTGATAGCAGTTTCTGTTTCAAACCCAGGGCCGAGGTTCAAGTGGCACAACAACGAATTCCTGCGCCCTCCACCGTACACATCACTATCAAAGAGAATTTCACAGACTTACAACGATTTGTCGCGCATTTTGGTTATGTCATTCCCCCTCTTCCCGAACACCTCACCAAGATTTTAAAAGCCGTTATAATTTCGCAGAAACATTTCTACACACTGGAGCAGAAGACTTTAGAGATAGGAAAAGACATATTGGACATAACCATCCCACCATGGTGGGACTTGTTCACCAACATAGAGGTCCCCGCCTGGATTAGAATAGCATCCCATATCCTAGTAGTATGTCAGGTTTTGATTGTGATATTTTTGCTCTTCGTGCATTGCAAAAGAGGCAAACGCCTCCAGAGGCACGAGAACACAGGAGAATGGAGAGAACGCTATGTGCGAATGGGGGAAGCAGATACCCCACTCTAAGCTGCTAGTATAAGATTAAGCGTCCCTCCATTTAAAAATGTTTTGATTGTTTTGGGTTATAAGGAAATAAGTATTGTTATGTTATTAGTTGTTCTTAAGTTTTTTTGGATTAATAAAAGATGCATGCAGATGGCGAAAAAGGGTATCAACCCCTGCCCATCTGACAGGTGAAGGTGTTATAGTTTAAGATTTGCTGTCTATGATTCCAAATGTGCATGAGGTAATTTTCATTTTCTCCGGAAATGGGAACTGCATGTGTCGTGAGGGGCATAAATAGTTAAGTGCCAGGAATGTTTGGATGTGGGGAATCGGGGAAAATTTGCTCATCAAGGATTATTGATACTTTAAGCAAGCTATCAGTATCACAGGGGGGCCTGTAAGATTCGCAATTTTCAGCAAAAATCACGCAAGAAAACTGGATAAAATGGGACTGTTTGTTGACCAAAGTAAGCTTGCACAGAAAAACCTTTGATGAAAGGGCATACAAAATGGCCGCCAGGCCCCGTGATCAGTTTATGAACCATTTTATTTCTGTTACTGCAAGCCAGACAGGCTTGTGGATTGAAGACAGTGGGCCCACGAAGGCCAGTCTCTGGGAGCCGAGGCTCGGAGCAACGGCGTGCATGTTCAATGGATTATAAGTACAGGATGGGGCCCATCAAGATATGGGCGGACAATGTAAAAACACTTATACCCATTTATTGTACAAAGGAAAAACCGTTTGGCGGCCATCAAGGAAAGTGTCCGGACCGATCGATGTGCGAGCCGAGCCACGGTGACAATGCAAAAGACATTGAAAGACATTATCGGCCAGGAAGGCCGGTTTGGGTTATCACCGGCTCCGTTGCGGGACGGGGCGCCCCTGCAGAGATTTCTGCCCGCCAGGGTTAATACAGGGACGGGACTATAATTTGGCGGGAGATAGGACTGTCCCAAAGGAGTATAACTATGGATTGAAAGTCCATCTAAGTTACTTCGGACTTCGGGTTACTTGAACAACTTCTTCTTCACTGCCACGGCTTCTTGTTGGGCGACTTCGGGCTTCCATTTCTTCAGGAACTTTCTTCTACGAGGAACGAACGAAGGGCGGACGGTGCCCGGATCGGCGCCTCTTCCACTTCGGCAGATCGATGAAAACGTTTTCGTCTTTTTAAAGACGGACGGTTTCTGTGGAAGGACAGCGTGGTCGGTGTTCAGCCAAACAAGGCTCGGCCACGACGAGAAGACGACGAGGGTGGCCCGGGTACTGGGGTCGGGAGATCATCGACGACCCAGGCCGACGGAGAAGAAACCCTCTGGAGGACTGGCGATCTAGGCCACAAGATTCTCCCATGTGCATAGCCTGCATCTGGGTCTGCTCCATGAACCCAAATCGACTTAGTAGATCTCAACCTTAACAAGCGCTCATCGAGGCTGGTTCTACCCCACCGCCTCGAGGGAGGAGAGAATATCGACTGCGCCAGAAGTTTCCAAATCCACGTGACGACGGAAAGCGGTGCCAAAAAGGCTGCGAACCCCCTTTCTCGCGATTTCGAGAGTGGTGAGCATGATCCCAAGTTCCCCAGGTCGAAACTTAGTTTAGGTATAGGGGAGGGAGTTAAGGGAAAATCGTAATGTGTTTCCCCTTTTACGATGTGCCGTGTGTTCCCCATTTCCATAGAGTCAAGTTCATAAATTTGTGCATGATTGTAGTAACTTTAATCTGTGCCTATGACATGTATTTTGTAATGCTTCAAACTGTTTAAAAATAAAAGCATCCATTTCGTGCTATTCAACCTGGTCTATTGAGTTCTTTCTCTGCACTACTGTTCTCTGCACCTAAGTCCAAGGTCTAGAACCGTAGGGGGAGTGGGTCGAACCACTCAAGGGTAATTATTGCACGAAGCCTGGCAGGAGACCAGAAAGAGCAAGAGAAACCCCCTACAGGGCCCACGTACATGATCTGGTAGAAGTGATAATGATTTAGATCGTTATCACCTTCTGCTTCGTCTTTTTCTTTTCTGCTTCTTGGAGACTCTCGGGGCTCCCTTATCAGCTGCCAGCTGTAGCGCCACCATCTCCCTATGTTCCTTAGACTTTAAGTGCTTCATCCTGATTTCTGCACTTTGGGAGTTTTCATCACAAGCTGGGCAGACCAAGTCCTCGTAATATTCCGTGTCACTCAACAGGTCATGGTAATATTCGGTGTCGTCCTGAACTAGTCTAGCGAGAGGGCCTGCTACTTCTTTCTTACCCAACTGGACGTTAGCCGACTGTTGTTCCCTCCCTAGACATCTTTCCTGAAGAGACTTCTTCATGCGTTCATATTCATCCCGCTCTTCCTGGGTTTCCTGCAAATCCTTCACTAATGACTTCATTTGTGATTTCAATACTTCCCCTTCCATCGGGGATTGATTGATCGGGCTATTCAATCCTTCTACTGGAGCAGCTGTTTCAACATTCTGTTGTTCACATAGACGTGATTCAGCGTACTTTTGGCATCCCAGTAAAATCTGTGTTGCAACCTCAGCTATTTCCATAACTTTTGAGAGCTCCGAACTCCTTCCCTTTGAAGATTGAAGCTCGTGTTCAGATTGTTCCCATTGCAGAGTCTTGTCCCTCAGCATATGAAGGAGTTGGCTGACCATTAACTCTTCCACGGGAACACTGTGGATCAGAGTCTTCTCCATTTCATCCACCTTTTCCTCCAATGCTTTCACCTTCTTTTCCTCTTGTACTTTGGCTTTCAGCGCTCGGAGAAGTTGCGCCTTGATGCTCTCTAGTTCATGTTCAGGGGCCATTCTTACAGTCTCTGTGTTTCTTACAGTTTCCTTTTCTTCCACTGAAAGGATTCCCAGTTGAATCTGTTCTTCAAGTTGTTGAACCTCGGTCATTGCCGCCTCATATTTGTCTTGGGTTTCCTTCAATATTTTTATGAGTTCTTGGCCATCTTGTCTTTCATGTTCTGCCATGTCTTTCACCTCTAATTTCTCATCTATGGATGGAACTTCTACCGATGAGTCTGTCTTGGCCTTGAGCTCATCAAGAATTTCCTGCAGCCTTTGGACTTCTTGCTCATGTTCAACCTTTAGTTGCTCATATGCTTCTACTGAAACTAGCTTTTCGGAGGTTGCCGAGTTAATCCCCTCCAGGATTGTAGCCTGGGCCTGTTCATACTGTTCCTTCAACTTCTCAAACTCTGCTTGTAAGGAGTCGTAGAGAAGAACGGGAATAAAATCCTGGCTTCCTGAAGATTCCTCTTCATTTGCTCCTTCCTGCAAATATTCTAACTCCTGAACAGCATAAGGGAGATGTGATCGGTAATTGGTCACAATGGCTCTATGGTCGCTCTCTGCTTGAGCTAGCTGCTTCTGTTGTCTTTCCAGATTCTCCCATTCGGTGTCATAGAAATTTTTCATTGTTTTCATCTCTTGTTCGAGACGGTAACTCACTTGTTCTACTTGCTGTCGTAATTTGAAATAAAGTTGAGTCCGAGCTCGGTGTTCGTCAGTCATGGATATGTCCGTAAACTGAACAGACTCAGAATTCTTTGTCAAACTATGTTGTCGTTGTTCGGTGGAGTTCTGTTCTGAAACTTTGTTCTTCTCTGGAGCATAAGCCTTTATGCATGCCTTCGTTCTTCCAACCTTAGTCGGCAAGTCCATTTTAGCCTTGTCTTTCATATTTGGGTTGGTCTTATCGTCATCCGTTTCAGAATCTGAGCTGATTGTCTGCACCGAGTCCTCACTCGTTATGGCTTTTAGATAGTGCCATTCCATGTCTATTTTCTTGATCCACTCCCATCCCAGAAGTGGTGGTCCTCCCTCAGGTAGTACGTATAAGTTCATTCTTGGGTGTTCTTTACCCCCATCTCTCACCTTGACTCTTATCTTCCCCATGGGGTATACTTTATGCCCCGTGTATGTCTGCAATACGAACTTGGTATCTCTTAAGGGTATATGTGAGAATAGCCGGTGGTAATCCCTTCGATTTATGACTGATAGAGCTGATCCAGTGTCCAACTCCATTTTCACTTGGACTCCAGCTATTTTTAGCATGACCCAGATAGTTTGTAGGTCAGCTTCCTTACTCACATTGTGAATTCTCAGACTGCCCAGCTCCTGGCCGTTTGGGTCTGAGTCCGAATTCTGTTCGTCTGAACTCTTCTCAGCTACCTTGTGTACCTTGTTGTACTTTTCCTGTGATGGCTTCCTTTGGTTGTTGGTCTTCTTCCCTGACCGGCATACCTTAGCTATGTGACCCAGTTTGCCACATTTCCTACATTCCTGGTTCTTAAACCAGCATTGGTTCTGGTCGTGTGTTGTCTTCCCACAACGATAGCATTTTGTTGTACTCGAGGTAATTTGATCCACGCTGAGTGCCGCTGCCTTTAGCTGCATTTCCGCAGTTCCCTTCACTGCGGCTTCGTGCGATGCTGCAATAAGGACAGCCCTGTCAAGTGTAAGGTCGTTCTCTTCGAGTAGTCGCTTTTGCGTTCCTTCCTTTGACAACCCGCACACAAACTTGTCTCGCAATGCCTCTGTCAGATTCCCTCCAAACTGGCAGTGTTTCGCTAGTCTACGCAGTTCGACCAAGTATTCTGCGTTGCTTTCGTCTTTCCTTTGCGTTCTCGCATAGAATTTGAATCGTTCCGCCAACATCAATGGTGTGGGGTTCAAGTGATCCTTCAGAACAGTCACAATATCATCGAAAGTCTGATCCGCCGGTTTAGCTGGTGCTAGTAGATGCTTCAAGAGCCCGTATGTCTTCGCGCCCATCGAGTTTAGCAAGGTTATAGCTTTGTCATCTTCTTCTATTTTATTGGCCTCACAATAGATCTCAATGCGTTCCACATACGTGGCCCAGTCTTCTACCTCGGAATTAAAATCGTTGATGTTACCACGCTTAGGCATCTTCCTCTCTTCCTGATAACCCCACGAATTATTTCTTTAAATTTTCTTTTACTTTTTTTTCCAAGATGGCAGTTCCCGCGAAAATGGCGGTTTCCCGCGCTTATCTTCTCTCCCCGCCCACTTCAATGGCGGTTTCCCGCTTCTGTCTTCTTCCCCGCCTAATGGCGGCTTCCCGCGTTTCTTCCCTAGCGGGAGGGGTAGAATTTCCCCACGGGCGACGGCCGCTGGCTTTCAGGTTCACAGCCTGCGCGTCGGCTTCAGGGCTTTCCCTTTTCTCGGCAGGGCAACCGGCGCTGGGTACACCCCGTTGACGGCGAACAGTTTCAGCCGCTGGGCTGGCTCTCGCTCGGTTCCCCTTGCTCGGGCTCTGTCTCTCTCCCGCTCGCTCGGCTCTACGGGCGCTGGGTACACCCCGTTGACGGAGAACAGTTTCAGCCGCTGGACTGGCTCTCGCTCAGTTCCCCCTTGGTCGGCTCTGCCTCTCCCGCTCACTCGGCTCCCAATCGCGCCTCCCAGCCCTCTCGCAGTCCGGTGCTTCCCTCCCCAGCTGCGGCTGAGTTTATCTCTTCCCGCGCCTACGCACCCGGTCGCAGCGCTTCGTGGCTTCGGTCGCTGCCCGGTCTTTTTCGCCGGTCGCGGTCTAGCTGTCTCACGACGCCATTGCGTCCCCCAGCCTGTCTGTACCGCGGCTTCCTTGCTCCACGCTGCCCCAGTCTCAGCGCCTCTCGACCTGACTTCTGTCCGGCTCCTTTCCCCCTCGACCGTGGTCGAGTGCACCGCCCTTATCCTCCGGTTATTCTTTTTACTTTCCCTTACTCACAGTCACCGTAGCCGCCTTGCTTCTCGTGCTGATCGGCTCACTCCTCACCGTGGCAGAAGAGACAGTCAGTGCCTGTTGCTGATGGAAGTCTTTGTCTCTAACTTCTTCTTCCTTTCTAGTTCTGCAGCCTCGAGTTTTCTCCCAGCAGAACGACGAGGGCGGTTGCCTCTTCTCGACGCTCGTTAACTGCTTCGGAAGTATTGTTGCCGCAGGGTACGATCGGACTCGTCGCCACTGTAAAGTCTGTGTGTTGTTTAGTTAATTAATACACAGACTACCAGAGTAACTTAAAACAGGACTTTACTATTCGAAGGTCAGGGCGAATCTGCCAAATAAATCCTGACACAGCACTTATATACCGGTGTGGTCACCGTCGGTGTTGCAGTATACAGATGCCAACAAAGTAGTGCCACACCTAAAATAGTTCTCTTAAAGGTGAACGGTTACATACAATGGTTTTCTTAAAGGTAGACGGATACATACACTACAGACAGGCTAAGTGAGTGGGCAGAGGTTTGGCAGATACAATATAATGTTGGAAAGTGTGAGGTTATGCACTTTGGCAGAAAAAATCAAAGAGCAAGTTATTATCTAAATGGAGAGAAACTGCAAAGTGCTACAGTACAAAGGGATCTGGGGGTCCTGGTGCATGAAACACAAAAAGTTAGTATGCAGGTGCAGCAGGTGATCAGGAAGGCCAATGGAATCTTGGCTTTTATTGCAAGGGGGATGGAGTATAAAAACAGGGAAGTCTTGCTGCAGTTATACAGGGTATTGGTGAGGCCACACCTGGAATACTGCGTGCAGTTTTGGTTTCCATATTTAAGAAAAGATATACTTGCTCTCGAGGCGGTTCAGAGAAGGTTCACTCGGTTGATTCCGGAGATGAGGGGGTTGACGTATGAGGAAAGGTTGAGTAGGTTGGGACTCTACTCATTGGAGTTCAGAAGAATGAGAGGCGATCTTATCGAAACATATAAGATTGTGAGGGGGCTTGATCGGGTGGATGCGGTGAGGATGTTTCCACTGATGGGTGAGACTAGAACTAGGGGGCATAATCTTAGAATAAGGGGCTGCCCTTTCAAAACTGAGATGAGGAGAAACTTCTTCACTCAGAGGGTAGTAAATCTATGGAATTTGCTACCCCAGAGAGCTGTGGAAGCTGCAACATTAAATAAATTTAAAATGGAGATAGACAGTTTCCTAGCAGATAAGGGAATTAGGGGTTACGGGGAGAGGGCAGGGAAGTGGACGTGAGTCTAGATTCGGATCAGCCATGATCCTATTGAATGGTGGAGCAGGCCCGAGGGGCCGTATGGCCTACTCCTGCTCCTACTTCTTATGTTCTTATGTTTGTAATGTATGTACCTTTAAGGGGGAGAACTACTTTTTACAGCTCCTGTATCCTGTAGTACCGGCAGTGACCACAACTGTATATAAACCCTGAGTAGTGCTCTGTACAGTCAGTTGCAGTTGAACCCTCATTCAGTAAACACCTGTTGATCGTTCCCTGCAGTCTTTGTCTGATTATTGAAGGACACCACATTAAGATACCCGGATCTAACATTGGCGACGAGAAGATTCGAACCTACCTGCTGTAGTGTATGTACCTTTAAGAGAGAACTACTTTTACAGCTCCTTTATACTGTAGTACCGGCAGTGACCACACCTGTATATAAGCCTTGAGCAGGCATCTGTACTGTTAGTTTTTAGACTACACTCATCCAGTAAACACCTGTTGATTGTTGATCTGCAGTCTCCGTCTATTTATTGAAGAACGCCATACCTTAAGATTCACGGATTCAACAGTGGCGACAAGGTCGATTCGAATCTACCTGCAACTCTGCATTTCCTCCCAAGGATTCGCTCTGGGAGGACAGTGGAAGAAAGTCGAGGCCAGAAGCACGGGCGTCGACCACGAGCAACCACCCAGTCATCCAGCAGAGAGTGAACATCGCAGGGGAGGCTGTTGAGAGCTGGGCTTGGTTCTCCAGCCACGACGATCCAGCAACAGACTGGCAACAGGTACAGCGCAGACCCTTCCCAGGCAGCGGCGGCTGGAGACGACCGATGGCACAGAAAAGGCCGAGCAGCATCGATGGGGTAAGAGAGAGGGTAAAGTGCACAGGGCGCAGCCGGGGGTTGAAGACTGAGCGGCGTCGACGGAAAACAAAAAGAGAGAGAGGGTAAAGCACAGCCGGGGTTCAGGACCGAGCGGCGGCAACGAGAGCGGCGCACAGGAGAATGTGCAGAGCGCAGCCAGGACTCAAGGGCTGAGCAGCGTCCGCGGGGAAAGAAAGGAAGCATGGGAGACGCCATTTGAGCCGCGGAGAAGAAGGGACAGCGCGGGAGATGCCATTTTTGAAGCCGCAGCGGAGAAGAAGGGCGAGCGCAGGAAGAAAGGAAAGCGCGGGAGACGCCATTTTGAGCCAGCGGAGAAGAAGGGAGATCGCGGGAGACGCCATTTTAGACAGTCTAACCACACCCAGGGATGCTGAAGAGTGGCAGTGTCACAGCATTCGACAATGAAGTCGAAGATTGGGCGATATATGTGGAACGCATTAAGGTGTACTGCAAGGCGAA
The DNA here is from genome assembly GCF_052327205.1 of Somniosus microcephalus. Taxonomy (NCBI): domain Eukaryota; kingdom Metazoa; phylum Chordata; class Chondrichthyes; order Squaliformes; family Somniosidae; genus Somniosus; species Somniosus microcephalus. The sequence continues at coordinate 137,211,591 of NC_140995.1, forward strand.
TGAAGTGCCAGATGCCAGGAAAGCACTGGTTTTGTTGAATTCCATGGGTGCACAAACGTATAGCTTACTGCGAAACCTAATAACCCCAGAGAAGCCAGTGGATAAGGATTTCGAAAGCATAGTGGAAATCCTACAGGACCACTTAAACCCCACACCGCTGCTGATAGCAGAAAGATTTAAGTTCCACAAAAGGAACCAGCAGAAAGACGAAAGTAATGCTGAGTATTTAACGGAACTGCGCAAGCTATCGAAACACTGCCAGTTTGGAATGGGACTAGCAGATACGTTAAGCGACAAGTTTGTGTGTGGGCTTCAAAGTGAAGGAACCCAGAAAAGGCTTCTATCAGAAAATGATCTTACGCTGGACAAGGCTTTCAGCATGGCAGAATCACATGAAGCAGCCGCACGGGGCGCTGAAGAGATACAACGGAGACCGCAAGAATATGGCACCAATGAAATGTCATATGGAGCAGGGAAGTGATATCGCTGCGGCAGAACAACACACGACCAGAAGGATTGTTGGTTCAAGGACCAAGTGTGCAGACAGTGTGGAAAAGCAGGACACATAGCAAGAGTCTGCAGGTCAGGGAAGAAAACCAGCAGCACGAAATCTCCACAGGAGAAGTACAAAAAGGTACATAAGGTGATGGACAGTAGTTCAGACGAACAGAAAAGCATTACAGACTCCAGAAGCAAGGAGCTGGGTTGTCTGAAACTACATAATGTAATCAAAATGGAAGATCACTAGACTATCTGGGTCACGCTCAAGATAGACGGAGTCCAAGTGAAAATGGAATTGGACACAGGATCAGCCCTAACAGTCATAAACCGAAGGGACTACAAGCGGCTATTCTCAAATATACCCTTGAAAGCTACAGAGATTGTCTTGAAGACGTACACGGGGCAAAAAGTCTAACCCAAAGGAAAAATAAGGGTGAACGTGATATACAAAGGCCAGGAAATACCAAAAATGGATCTATATGTATTGCCAGATGGAGGACCACCACTACTAGGACGTGAATGGATCCGGAAGATACAATTAGATTGGCATTCCATACAGGCACTGAAGGTTGAGGCCAAAAAGGAAGACAACGTCACACCTGGACGACTGTCAAAAATGCTAACTGACGCACAAGAAGTGTTCCAGGAGGGACTCGGAACACTAAAAGGCATAACAGCGACGATCAAAATAGAGGAAAATGCAAGCCCAAAGTTTTTTAAGGCCAGACCAGTGCCTTATGCGATCCGACCAGCCGTTGAAACAGAGCTGGAAGGGTTGGAACGTTCAGGAGTACTGTCCAAAGTGGACAGGAGCGAGTGGGCTACACCCATCGTTCCGGTAATGAAGAGGTCGTTGAGTAATACGCCTGGGGAACCAAAGAAGGTCCGCATCTGTGGGGATTTTAAGGTGACAGTGAACCCAGTACTTCACACGGTACAATATCCGCTTCCACGGATTGAAGATATTTTCGCCTCGCTATCTGGAGGAAAACGCTTCACTAAGATTGATCTGGCCCAGGCGTACCTGCAAATGGAGGTACAAGAAGCCTCGAAACAATACCTCACGATCAACACTCACAAAGGTCTCTACCAATACAACCGGCTGGTGTTCAGGGTAGCATCAGCTCCAGCTATTTGGCAAAGGGTAATGGATCAAGCCCTGCAAGGGATTCCAGGCACCCAGTGTTATTTGGACGACATCCTGGTCACGGGCGAAAATGACAGTGATCACCTCGCCAACCCGGAGAAGGTGCTCACTAGATTGAAGGAATATGGGCGACCAGCTAATCGCCACAAGTGTGAGTTTTTCCAGAAGCAGATCTCATATTGTGGCCACGTTATTGATGAAGAGGGGTTACATAAGTCCCCTGAAAAGATTGAGGCAGTAGTCAAGGCTCCAGCACCGGAAAATGTATCACAACTGAGGTCGTTCCTCGGGCTGGTGAACTACTACCTTAAGCTCTTACCAAATTTGTCGACAGTATTACACCCACTGAACACCCTACTGCAAACGGGGGTACCATGGAAGTGGAATGATGAATGTAAACGAGCTTTCCAGAAGTGCAAAGAATTGATCACATCAAAAGAGGTGTTGGCCCATTTCAACCCAGCACTACCAATTCGGTTGGCGTGTGATGCATCACCCTATGGCATTGGAGTGGTGCTGTCGCACAAACTCCCAGACGGGTTGGAGAGGCCAGTAGCCTTTGCATCTCGGTCACTAACCTCAGCCGAGCGCAACTACACCCAGATTGACAGGGAGGCCCTCAGCCTAGTATGGGGAGTAAAAAAATTCAACCACTATCTGCATGGGCAGAAGTTCACCTTGCTGACTGACCACCAACCACTTGTCTCCATCTTTAATCCAAAGAAGGGCGTTCCGGTGATGACTGCACAACAGCTACAAAGATGGTCCCTTTTTCTAGGGGCGAACCAATATGAAATAGAGTATAAGGGCACGAAACAGCATGGAAACGCTGATGGGCTATCACGCCTGCCACTGCCTACTGCGGAGGAAGCACCAGCAGTGGACTCCGTCGAAATATTTTATTCGTCGATAATTGAATGCTTGCCAGTAATTAACGCGGATATAGAGAAGGAGACCCGAAATGATCCGACACTGTCTCGGGTATATGATTTGACGGTGAAGGGATGGTCAACACATGGCGACTCACTGTTGCCAGCATTCTCATCCAGAAGAGAACAGCTGTCAGTATGCCAGGGGACAGTGATATGTGGATCCCGAGTGGTAATTCCACCCAAGTTAAGAGAGAGAGTGCTCAATGAGCTTCACGAAGGCCATCTGGTAGGGGTGAAAATGAAAAGCCTTGCTAGGGCTTATGTGTGGTGGCTGGGGATCGATCAACAAATCGAGGACCTAACAAAGAGCTGCTCAGGATGCCAGAAGGTCCAAAATGCACCACCACATGCCCCTCTACACCCATGGGAGTGGCCCTCCTCTCCATGGCAATGGGTGCATATTGATTTTGCTGGTCCATTCATGGACTCAATGTTCTTAATAGCAGTGGATGCGCACTCGAAATGGCCTGAGGTGATAAAAATGTCCTCCACCATTACGGAGAAAACGATTGCAGTCCTCCGGACCATATTTGCCAGGAACGGCTTGCCAGAGCAGATTTGCTCTGATAACGGACCACAGTTTGTGTCCAAAGAATTTCGGAAATTTAAGAGAAGGAATGGGGTAAGGCATTACACATCCGCCCCGTATCATCCAGCCACAAATGGATTGGCTGAGAGGTTTGTACAAACCTTTAAAAAGGCAGTAAGGGCCATGTGCGATGATGACATTCCACTACAGCATAAGGTGGACAATTTCCTGTTAGCCTACAGAAATGCGACACATGCAGTTACCAACCAGACCCCGGCCATGATGTTCTTCAACCGAAGGTTGAGATCGCGTCTGGATTTACTCAGACCAAATGTGCGTAGAAATGTTGAGGATAAGCAATTCCAGCACATCAATGAGAAGCCGACAACCAGTCTTGGCCCGCGACTACCGAACAGAGAAATGGCAACCCGGAACGATATGCACACGGCAGGGGCCACTAATGTACACAGTGGATGTCGGGGAGAACATTGTGAGACGCCATGTCGACCAGATCCTAGCGTCACAGGAACGAGTCAACCCCATGTCTCGCGTACCTGGGGATGAACCCGGCATACCGGTAGCATCTATCCCCAGAAACAGTAGCAGCGGAAACTGATGAACTAACCGATGACAGGGGGCCAGAATCGCCTCCGCACCAAGAACAAGACACTCAGGAAAGGCGCTATCCAGAAAGGATCAGGAAGCCGCCCCAAAGACTGAATCTATAAATGGACTATTTCAATTAAATGTGCATGCTAAAGTGTTAACTGTTATTTGAATGTTATGGTACTGTTAATCTAAAAGGGGAGGAATTGTAATGTATGTACCTTTAAGAGAGAACTACTTTTACAGCTCCTGTATAATGTAGTACCGGCAGTGACCACACCTGTATATAAGCCTTGAGCAGGCATCTGTACTGTTAGTTTTTAGACTACCCTCATCCAGTAAACACCTGTTGATTGTTGATCTGCAGTCTCTGTCTATTTATTGAAGAACACCATACCTTAATATTCACGGATTCAACACCTGCAACTCTGCATCACCTCCCAGGGATTCGCTCCTGGAGAACAGTGGAAGGAGGTCGAGTCCAGAAGCACGGGCATCGCAGGGGAGGCTGTTGAGAGCCAGCCTTGGCTTTCCAGCCATGGTGGTCCAGCGAAACGGGCTGGCAACAGGTACTGTGCAGACCCTTCCCGGACAGCGGCGGCTAGAGCTGACCGAGCGGCACAGAAAAAGGCCGAGCAGCGTTGACGGGGGAGAGAGAGAGGGCAGAGCGCATGGGGTGCAGCCGGTGTTCAAGGGCCAAGCAGCGTCAACGAGAGAGAGCAGAGCGCAGCCGGTGTTCAGGACGGAGCAGCGTCAACGGGGGAGAGAGGCGAGAGAGAGCAGAGCGCAGCCGGTGTTCAAGAGCCGAGCAATGTCAACGGGGGAGAGAGGTGCGCAGGAACACGCGAGGTGCTGCCATTGCCCCGAGGACCGCAGAGACCGGCATTGGCAGCAGCGCAGGAGCAGCACACGAAACCCACAGGGCATCGCCATTTGCCAGGAGGACTGCCAAGAGCGGCGTTGGCAGCAGTGCGGGAGACGCCATTTTAAGCCGCTGCGGGGAAGAAAGGAACGCGCGGGAGACACCATTTTAAGCCGCAGCGGGGAAGAAAGGAAAGCGCGGGAGACGCCATTTTAAGCCGCAGCGGGGAAGAAAGGAAAGCGCGGGAGATGCCATTTTAAGCCAGTCTAACCACACCCAAAAATGCCGAAGAGTGGCAGTATCACAGCGTTCGACAATGAGGTCGAAGATTGGATGACATATGTCGAACGCATAGAAGTATACTGCAAGGCGAATGAAGTGCCAGATGACAAGAAAGCGCTGGCATTGTTGAATTCAATGGGTGCAAAAACGTATGGCTTATTACGAAACCTAGTAACCCCAGAGAAGCCAGTAGAAAAGGGTTTTGAAAACATAGTGTCAATCCTACAGGACCACTTCAAACCCACACCGCTGCTGATAGCAGAAAGATTTAAGTTTCACAAAAGGAACCAGCATAAAGATGAAAGTAATGCTGAGTATTTAACGGAACTGCGCAAGCTATCGAAACACTGCCAGTTTGGAACGGGACGAGCAGATACTTTAAGGGACAAGTTTGTGTGTGGGCTTCAAAGTGAAGGAACCCAGAAACGGCTTCTATCAGAAAAGGATCTTACGCTGGACAAGGCTTTCAGCATGGCAATACGCCTGGGGAACCAAAGAAGGTTCGCATCTGTGGGGACTTTAAGGTGACAGTGAACCCAGTCCTTCACACTGTACAATATCCGCTTCCGCGGATTGAAGATATTTTCGCCTCGCTACCTGGAGGGAAACGCTTCACTAAGATTGATCTGGCCCATGAGTACCTGCAAATGGAGGTAGAAGAAGCCTTGAAACAGTACCTCACGATCAACACTCATAAAGGTCTCTACCAATACAACCGGCTGGTGTTCGGGGTAGCATCAGCTCCGGCTATTTGGCAAAGGGCAATGGAACAAGTCCTGCAAGGGATTCCAGGGACCCAGTGTTATTTGGACGACATCCTGGTCATGGGCGGAAATGAGAGTGATCACCTCGCCAACCTGGAGCAGGTGCTCACTAGATTGAAGGAATGATACGCTTATCAATTAGTGGTTTACCACAAGGAATATGAGCTCCGAACTAATCGCCACAAATGCGAGTTTTTCCAGGAGCAGATCTCATATTGTGGCCACATTATTGATAAAGAGGGGTTACATAAGTCCCCTGAAAAGATTGAGGCAGTAGTCAAGGCTCCAGCACCGGAAAATGTGTCACAACTGAGGTCGTTCCTCAGGCTGGTGAACTACTACTGTTGTGTATGTACCTTTAAGAGAATAACTGGTCTCAGACTGCAGTACCGGCAGTGACCACCCCTGTATAAAAGGCGCTAGAGAGCCTCTGTTGGTTCGTTTCGTTTATGCCTTTCACCAGTAAAGATCTATTTGTTTTCACTCCTGCTAGTCCGTGTCTCAATCATTCACGGACTTAACACTGGCGACGAGTAAGAAACGTACTTACCTGCAACTCGGCAGCAGCTCCGACGACGTTGAAGGTCGGAAGTAAAAAAAAATAGAGTCCATTGAAACTCGAGGAACGGGCGTCGACCGTCAATCATCGGGTTCAATGCTTTGCAGGAGCGACATTCCAGAGCCCGGCTGGATTCCTCGGTCCGTGGTTTCCCAGCTAATCGGGCTGGTGGCAGGTAGTGCTCTGATCCTTCCTGGGCTGCAACGGGGCCGGGCAGCGAGTCGGGAAGCAAGGAGAGAGAGAGAGGGTGGAGCATACAGGGCACGGCCGGTGTTTCGAAGCTGGGCAGCGTTCGGACCTCAGAAGAGGGAGGGAAGTGTTCCAGAGGGTCCACTCCACGACGGGAAAATAATAAAAGGAAAAGAATACGTGCAAGAAACCGTGGAAAGCAGCGCTAACAACAGCGGGGAAGAAGGAAAAGCGTGGGAGGCGCCATTTTGTTAAATCGGAGAAGGAGGCAAAGCGCGGGAGGCGCCATTTTAGATTTGCAAGATGCCGAAGACTGGCTGTATCACTGCTTTTGATAATACATTAGAGGACTGGACCACGTATGTGGAAAGAGTCGAGGTATATTTCGAGGCAAATGAAATAGCGGAGGGGAAAAAGGCATCAATATTGCTAAACGTGATGGGCGCTAGAACGTACGGCCTATTGCGGGATCTGATTACTCCAGCCAAACTGAAGGCAAAGAGTTTTAACTAAATTGTTGCTGTTCTACAGGAGCACTTAAACCCTGCACCGCTTTTGATAGCAGAAAGATTTAAATTCCACAGGAGAACTCAGCACAAAGATGAGAGCAATGCTGAGTATCTTACGGAACTACGCAAGCTATCAAAGCACTGCCAGTTCGGAGCAGGACTGGCAGATACCCTACGGGACAAATTTGTCTGTGGACTCCTGAGTGAAGGAACACAGAAGAAGTTACTCGCAGAAAAAAAGCTGACGCTAGATAAGGCTTTCAGCGTGGCAGTATCGTATGAAGTAGCAGCCAGGGGAGCTGCAGAAATTCAACAAAAACCACAGGAATACGGCAGCCACGAAATGACACGGGGATTTGCAAAATGTTATCGCTGCGGCAGAACTAACCATGACCAGAAGGACTGCTGGTCCAAAGACAAAATATGCAGACAATGCGGGAAGATTGGACACATTGCACGAGTTTGTAGGTCTGGGAAGAAGACCAGCGACAACAAAAAGGCTACTAAGGAACCGTACAAGAAAGTACAAAAGATGACGGACAGTAGTTCCGAAGACCAGATGAGCGATAGTGAATCCGAGAACAGGAGATTAAGCTGTCTCAAACGTCACAATGTAATCGCAAAAGAGGATCACCGAACCATTTGGGTCACCCTCACGATAGCAGGGTCCTAAGTTAAAATGGAATTGGATACAGGATCAGCGCTAACTGTCATGAATCGACGAGACTATGAGCGGCTATTTTCACACATACCCTTGAGAGAGACATCCATCGTCTTGACGACGTATACGGGGCAAAAAGTATACCCCAGAGGAAAAATAAGGGTGCCTGTCGAATACAATGGCAAGAAAATACGGAAATTGTATCTCTACATACTGCCAAATGGTGGACCACCGTTATTGGAACGGGAATGGATCAGGAAGATAAACTTAGATTGGCATTCCATTCATGCAATGACGGTGGATGGTAAAAAAGATGAAGACGTCACTCCTGGACGATTGTCAACAATCTTAGCTAACGCCAAAGAGGTATTTCAACAAGAACTGGGTACGCTTAAAGGCGTAACCGCCTCGTTAAAAATAGAAGAGAATGCAGTTCCCAAGTTTTTCAAAGCGAGACCAGTACCATATGCAATTCGTCCAGCCATCGAGGCAGAGCTGGAGAATCTGGAGAAGGAGGGCGTGTTGTCTAAGGTCGACTGGAGCGAGTGGGCGACACCCATCGTTCCTGTCATGAAGAAAACGTTAAGCAATAAGTCCGGAGAGCCAAGGAAGATTCGCATCTGTGGGGATTTCAAGGTGACGGTGAACCCTGTCCTTCACACAGTACAATATCCTCTTCCAAGGATAGAAGACATCTTCGCCTCACTGTCTGGAGGGAAGCTTTTTACAAAAATTGACCTAGCACAAGCATATTTGCAGATGGAGGTTGAAGAGTCCTCTAGGAAGTATCTCACGATAAACACTCACAAAGGTCTTTACCAGTATCTTCGATTGGTATTCAGAGTAGCATCGGCTCCGGCAATATGGCAAAGAGCGATGGAACAAGTCCTGCAAGGGATTCCGGGGACTCAGTGTTACTTGGACGACATCCTTGTAGCAGGTGAAGATGACAGTGAACACCTTAACAACCTAGAACAGGTGCTCACTAGACTACGGGAACATGGGCTGCGAGCCAACCGCCCCAAGTGCGAATTTTTTAAGAAACAGATATCGTATTGTGGCCACGTGATTGATGAAGTGGGGTTACATAAGTCCCCTGACAAAATTGAAGCGGTTGTTAAGGCCCCAGCGCCTGAAAATGTGTCGCAACTGAGGTCATTCCTCGGGTTGGTGAATTACTATCATAAGTTTTTGCCGAATTTGTCGACAATTCTGCATCCACTGAACGCCCTGCTACGAACGGGGGTAGCATGGAAATGGAGCGATGATTGTAAACGTGCTTTTCAGAAGAGTAAGGACTTAATCACTTCGAAGGAAGTATTGGCTCACTACAACCCAGCACTGCCAATCAGGCTGGCGTGTGATGCGTCTCCCTACGGCATTGGGGCGGTACTGTCACATAAATTCCTTGATGGTTTGGAGAGGCCGATAGCTTTTGCGTCACGCTCGTTAACTTCTGCCGAGCGTAACTACGCCCAGATTGACAGAGAGGCCCTCAGCCTAGTGTGGGGGGTGAAGAAGTTCAATCACTGTCTGCACGGTCAAAAATTTACTCTACTAACCGATCATCAACCTCTTGTCTCCATTTTCAACCCTCAGAAGGGCGTACCGATAATGACAGCACAACGGCTGCAGAGATGGTCCCTTTTCCTAGGGGCACACCAATATGACATCGAGTATAGGGGAACTAAACAGCATGGAAATGCTGATGGATTGTCGCGTCTACCGTTGCCGACGGTGGAAGAAGAAGACCTTGCAGTGGATCCAATGGAGTTATTCCACTCGACCATAGTCGAATGTTTCCCTGTGACGAATGCAAACATAGAAAAGGAAACACGGAATGACCCGACACTATCACGGGTCTATGATTTAACGGTGAAGGGATGGCCAGCACATGGCGAACCACTGCTGCCAGCATTTTCGCCAAGAAGAGAACAGCTGTCAGTGTGCAGAGGAACCTTGATGTGTGGATCCAGAGTAGTAATTCCACCTAAGTTGACGGATAGAGTGCTCAATGAGCTTCATGAGGGTCATCTGGGTGGGGTAAAAATGAAGAGCTTAGCCAGAGCGTTTCTGTGGTGGCCGGGAATCGATAGAGAAATTGAAAAGATGACCAAGAGCTGTACAGGATGCCAGAAGGTCCAAAACGCCCCACCACAAGCTCCTCTGCATTCATGGGAGTGGCCCTCATCTCCATGGCAAAGGGTGCACATTGATTTTGCTGGTCCCTTCATGGACTCGATGTTTTTAATTGCAGTGGATGCACATTCAAAGTGGCCAGAGGTAATAAAAATGTCCTCAACCACCACGGAAAAAACTATCGCAGTTTTACGAACCATATTCGCCAGGAATGGGCTGCCTGAACAGATTTGCTCTGACAATGGACCACAGTTTGTGTCTGAAGAGTTCCGGAGGTTCTTAAAGAACAATGGTGTTAAGCATTACACATCTGCCCCATATCATCCAGCCACTAATGGATTGGCCGAGAGGTTTGTCCAAACATTCAAGAAGGCTATCAAGGCAATGTGTAATGAAGATATACCCCTACAACACAAGGTGGACAACTTCTTGTTTGCCTACCGGAATGCGACACATGCGGTTACCAACCAAACTCCAGCCATGATGTTCTTCAATCGAAGACTACGATGCCGCTTGGATTTGGTTAAGCCAAACGTCCGAAGAGATGTGGAGAACAGGCAGTTTCAGAATATGAATGAAAGGCCGACCAGGAGTTTTAAGATCGGTCAACCAGTTTTGGCCCGGGACTACCGCACTGAGAAATGGCAGCCAGGAACGATTTGTACATGACAAGGACCTCTCATGTATACCGTGGACGTTGGGGAGAGCATTGTAAGACGCCATGCTGACCAGATTCTAGAGTCACTGGAAAACGTCAACTCCACACCACGATCTGATACACCTGGTAATGAAATCGACGTTCCAATTGCAGCTACCGCAGAACCGGTAATATTGGAAGCAGATGAACCAAACAACAACATTGATTCCGACTCAACATTGCCAGAAGAACCTGATACTCCAAAGAGGCGTTATCCAGACAGAATCAGGAAGCCTCCTCAAAGACTGAACTTATAATTGCTTAAACTTAACCAATGTATCTAGCAACAGTAATTGTGATTGTAATTCGTTATCATTAGTTGTTAAATGAATGTTATGTACTGTTTATCTAAAAGGGGAGGAATTGTTGTGTATGTACCTTTAAGAGAATAACTGGTCTCAGACTGCAGTACCGGCAGTGACCACCCCTGTATAAAAGGCGCTAGAGAGCCTCTGTTGGTTAGTTTCGTTTATGCCTTTCACCAGTAAAGATCTATTTGTTTTCACTCCTGCTAGTCCGTGTCTCAATCATTCACGGACTTAACAACTACCATAAGTTCTTGCCGAATTTGTCTACCGTACTACACCCACTGAACACCCTACTGCAAACGGGGGTACCATGGAAGTAGAGTGACGAATGCAAACGAGCTTTCCAGAAGAGCAAAGCATTGATCACATCGAAAGAGGTGTTGGCTCATTTCAACCCAGCACTACCAATTCAGTTGGCGTGTGATGCATCACCCTATGGCATTGGAGTGGTGCTGTCGCACAAATTCGCGGACGGCTCTGAGAGGCCAGTAGCCTTTACGTCTCGGTCACTAACCTCAGCCGAGCGTAACTACGCCCAGATTGACAGGGAGGCCCTCAGCCTAGTGTGGGGAGTGAAAAAGTTCAATCACTATCTGCATGGGCAGAAGTTCACCTTGCTGACTGACCACCAACCACTTGTCTCCATCTTTAATCCAAAGAAGGGCGTTCCGGTGATGACTGCGCAATGGCTACAAAGATGGCCCCTTTTTCATGGGGCGCACCAATATGATATCGAGTATAAGGGCACGAAACAGCATGGAAACGCTGATGGGCTATCAAGCCTGCCACTGCCTACTGCGGAGGAAGCACCAGCAGTGGATCTTGTCGAAATATTTCATTCGACCATAATTGAATGCTTGCCAGTAACTAATGCTGATATAGAGAAGGAGACCCGAAATGATCCGACACTGTCTCGGGTATATGATTTGACGGTGAAGGGATGGCCAGCACATGGCGACTCACTGTTGCCAGCATTCTCATCCAGAAGAGAACAGCTGTCAGTATGCCAGGGGACAGTGATGTGTGGATCCCGAGTGGTAATTCCACCCAAGTTAAGAGAGAGTGCTCAATGAGCTTCACGAAGGCCATCTGGGAGGGGTGAAAATGAAAAGCCTTGCTAGGGCTTATGTGTGGTGGCCGGGGATCGATCAACAAATCGAGGACCTAACAAAGAGCTGCTCAGGATGCCAGAAGGTCCAAAATGCACCACCACATGCCCCTCTACACCCATGGGAGTGGCCCTCCTCTCCATGGCAATGGGTGCATATTGATTTTGCTGGTCCATTCATGGACTCAATGTTCTTAATAGCAGTGGATGCGCACTCGAAATGGCCTGAGGTGATAAAAATGTCCTCCACCACTACGGAGAAAACGATTGCAGTCCTACGGACCATATTTGCCAGGAACGGCTTGCCAGAGCAGATTTGCTCTGATAACGGACCACAGTTTGTGTCCAAAGAATTTCGGAAATTTAAGAGAAGGAATGGGGTAAGGCATTACACATCCGCCCCGTATCATCCAGCCACAAATGGATTGGCTGAGAGGTTCGTACAAACCTTTAAAAAGGCAGTAAGGGCCATGTGCGATGATGGCATTACACTACAGCATAAGGGTGACAATTTCCTGTTAGCCTACAGAAATGCGACACATGCAGTTACCAACCAGACCCCAGCCATGATATTCTTCAACCGAAGGTTGAGATCTCGTCTGGATTTGCTCAGACCAAATGTGCGTAGAAATGTTGAGGATAAGCAATTCCAGCACATCAATGAGAAGCCGACAAGGAGCTTCAATGTAGGACAACCAGTCTTGGCCCACGACTACCGAACAGAGAAATGGCAACCCGGAACGATATGCACACGGCAGGGGCCACTAATGTACACAGTGGATGTCGGGGAGAACATTGTGAGACGCCATGTCGACCAGATCCTAGCGTCACAGGAACGAGTCAACCCCATGTCTCGCGTACCTGGGGATGAACCCGACATACCGGTAGCATCTACCCCAGAAACAGTAACAGCGGAAACTGATGAACTAACCGATGACAGGGGGCCAGAATCGCCTCCGCACCAAGAACAAGACACTCAGGAAAGGAGCTATCCAGAAAGGATCAGGAAGCTGCCCCGAAGACTGAATCTATAAATGGACTATTTCAGTTAAATGTGCATGCTAAAGTGTTAACTGTTATTTGAATGTTATGGTACTGTTAATCTAAAAGGGGAGGAACTGTAGTGTATGTACCTTTAAGAGAGAACTACTTTTACATACAGCTCCTGTATACTGTAGTACCGGCAGTGACCACACCTGTATATAAGCCTTGAGCAGGCATCTGTACTGTTAGTTTTTAGACTACCCTCATCCAGTAAACACCTGTTGATTGTTGATCTGCTGTCTCTGTCTATTTATTGAAGAACACCATACCTTAATATTCACGGATTCAACACCTGCAACTCTGCATCACCTCCCAGGGATTCGCTCCTGGAGAACAGTGAAAGGAGGTCGAGTCCAGAAGCACGGGCATCGCAGGGGAGGCTGTTGAGAGCCAGCCTTGGCTTTCCAGCCACGGTGGTCCAGCGAAACGGGCTGGCAACAGGTACTGTGCAGACCCTTCCCGGACAGCGGCGGCTAGAGCCGACCGAGCGGCACAGAAAAAGGCCGAGCAGCGTTGACGGGGGAGAGAGAGAGGGCAGAGCGCACGGGGCGCAGCCAGTGTTCAAGGGCCGAGCAGCGTCAACGAGAGAGAGCAGAGCGCAGCCAGTGTTCAGGACGGAGCAGCGTCAACGGGGGAGAGAGGTGAGAGAGAGCAGAGCGCAGCCGGTGTTCAAGGACCGAGCAGTGTCAACGGGGGAGAGAGGCGCGCAGGAAAACGTGAGGTGCTGCCATTGCCCCGAGGACCGCAGAGAGCGGCATTGGCAGCAGCGCAGGAGCAGCACATGAAACCCACAGGGCATCGCCATTTGCCAGGAGGACTGCCAAGAGCGGCGTTGGCAGCAGCGCGGGAGCTGCCATTTTAAGCCGCTGCGGGGAAGAAAGGAACGCGCGGGAGACACCATTTTAAGCCGCAGCGGGGAAGAAAGGAAAGCGCGGGAGACGCCATTTTAAGCCGCAGCGGGGAAGAAAGGAAAGCGCGGGAGATGCCATTTTAAGCCAGTCTAACCACACCCAAAAATGCCGAAGAGTGGCAGTATCACAGCGTTCGACAATGAGGTCGAAGATTGGATGACATATGTCGAACGCATAGAAGTATACTGCAAGGCGAATGAAGTGCCAGATGACAAGAAAGCGCTGGTATTGTTGAATTCAATGGGTGCAAAAACGTATGGCTTATTATGAAACCTAGTAACCCCAGAGAAGCCAGTAGAAAAGGGTTTTGAAAACATAGTGTCAATCCTACAGGACCACTTCAAACCCACACCAAGCTGATAGCAGAAAGATTTAAGTTTCACAAAAGGAACCAGCATAAAGATGAAAGTAATGCTGAGTATTTAACGGAACTGCGCAAGCTATCGAAACACTGCCAGTTTGGAACGGGATGAGCAGATACTTTAAGGGACAAGTTTGTGTGTGGGCTTCAAAGTGAAGGAACCCAGAAACGGCTTCTATCAGAAAAGGATCTTACGCTGGACAAGGCTTTCAGCATGGCAGTATCACATGAAGCAGCCGCACAGGGCGCTGCAGAGATGCAATGGAGACCGCAAGAATATGGCACAAATGAAATGTCATACGGAACAGTGAAGTGCTATCGCTGCGGCAGAACAACACACGACCATAATGATTGCTGGTTCAAGGACAAAGTGTGCAGACAGTGTGGAAAAGTAGGACACATAGCAAGAGTCTGCAGGTCGGGAAAGAAAACCAGCAACAAGAAATCTCCACAGGAGAAGTACAAGAAGGTACATAAGGTGACGGAGAGTAGTTCAGATGAACAGAAGAGTGATACAGACTCCGGAAGCAAGGAGCTGGGTTGTCTGAAACTACATAATGTGATCAAAACGGAGGATCACCAAACTATCTGGGGCACGCTCAAGATAGCAGGAGTCCAAGCGAAAATGGAATTGGACACAGGATCAGCCCTAACAGTCATAAACCGAAGGGACTACAAGCGGCTATTCTCACATATATCCTTCAGAGATACAAAGATTGTCTTGAAGACGTACACGGGGCAAAAAGTCTACCCCAAAGGAAAAATAAGGATGAACGTTATATATAACGGCAAGGAAACACCAAAAATGGACCTATATGTATTGCCAGATGGAGGACCACCACTACTAGGACGTGAATGGATCCGGAAGATACAGCTAGATTGGCATTCCATACAAGCACTGACTGTAGATGCCAAAAAGGATGACGACGTCACACCGGGACGACTGTCAAAAATGCTCACTGATGCACAAGAAGTGTTCCAGCAGGGACTCGGAACACTAAAAGGCATAACAGCGATGATCAAAATAGAGGAAAATGCAAGCCCAAAGTTTTTTAAGGCCAGACCGGTACCTTATGCGATCCGCCCAGCCGTCGAAGCAGAGCTGGAAGGTTTGGAACGTTCAGGCGTACTGTCCAAAGTGGACTGGAGCGAGTGGGCTACACCCATCCTTCCTGTAATGAAGAGGTCGTTGAGTAATACGCCTGGGGAACCAAAGAAGGTTCGCATCTGTGGGGACTTTAAGGTGACAGTGAACCCAGTCCTTCACACTGTACAATATCCGCTTCCGCGGATTGAAGATATTTTCGCCTCGCTATCTGGAGGGAAACGCTTCACTAAGATTGATCTGGCCCATGAGTACCTGCAAATGGAGGTAGAAGAAGCCTCGAAACAGTACCTCACGATCAACACTCATAAAGGTCTCTACCAATACAACCGGCTGGTGTTCGGGGTAGCATCAGCTCCAGCTATTTGGCAAAGGGCAATGGAACAAGTCCTGCAAGGGATTCCAGGGACCCAGTGTTATTTGGACGACATCCTGGTCACGGGCGAAAATGAGAGTGATCACCTCGCCAACCTGGAGCAGGTGCTCACTAGATTGAAGGAATATGGGCTCCGAGCTAATCGCCACAAATGCGAGTTTTTCCAGGAGCAGATCTCGTATTGTGGCCACATTATTGATAAAGCGGGGTTACATAAGTCCCCTGAAAAGATTGAGGCAGTAGTCAAGGCTCCAGCACCGGAAAATGTGTCACAACTGAGGTCGTTCCTCGGGCTACTACCATAAGTTCTTGCCGAATTTGTCTACCGTACTACACCCACTGAACACCCTACTGCAAACAGGGGTACCATGGAAGTGGAGTGACGAATGTAAACGAGCTTTCCAGAAGAGCAAAGCATTGATCACATCGAAAGAGGTGTTGGCTCATTTCAACCCAGCACTACCAATTCGGTTGGCGTGTGATGCATCACCCTATGGCATTGGAGTGGTGCTGTCGCACAAATTCCCGGACGGCTCTGAGAGGCCAGTAGCCTTTGCGCCTCGGTCACTAACCTCAGCCGAGTGTAACTACGCCCAGATTGACAGGGAGGCCCTCAGCCTAGTGTGGGGAGTGAAAAAGTTCAATCACTATCTGCACGGGCAGAAGTTCACCTTGCTGACTGACCACCAACCACTTGTCTCCATCATTAATCCAAAGAAGGGCGTTCCGGTGATGACTGCACAACGGCTACTAAGATGGTCCCTTTTTCTAGGGGCGCACCAATATGATATCGAGTATAAGGGCACGAAACAGCATGGAAACGCTGATAGGCTATCAAGCCTGCCACTGCCTACTGCGGAGGAAGCACCAGCAGTGGATCCTGTCGAAATATTTCATTCGACCATAATTGAATGCTTGCCAGTAACTAACGCTGCTTTAGAGAAGGAGACCCGAAATGACCCAACACTGTCTCGCGTATATGATTTGACCTTGACGGGATGGCCAGCACATGGCGGCTCACTGTTGCCAGCATTCTCATCCAGAAGAGAACAGCTGTCAGTATGCCAGGGGACCTTGATGTGTGGATCCCGAGTGGTAATTCCACCCAAGTTAAGGGAAAGAGTGTTCAATGAGCTTCACGAAGGTCATCTGGGAGGGGTGAAAATGAAAAGCCTTGCTAGGGGTTATGTGTGGTGGCCTGGGATCGATCAGCAAATCGAGGACCTGACAAAGCTGCTCAGGATGCCAGAAGGTCCAAAATGCACCACCGCATGCCCCTCTACACCCATGGGAGTGGCCCTCATCTCCATGGCAACGGGTGCATATTGATTTTGCTGGTCCATTCGTGGACTCAATGTTTTTAATAGCCGTGGATGCGCACTCGAAATGGCCTGAGGTGATCAAAATGTCCTCCATCACCACGGAGAAAACTATTGCAGTCCTATGGACCATTTTTGCCAGGAATGGCTTGCCAGAGCAGATTTGCTCTGATAACGGACCACAGTTCGTGTCAGAAGAGTTTCGAAGATTTATGAAAAGGAATGGGGTAAGGCATTACACATCCGCCCCATATCATCCAGGCACAAATTGTTTGGCTGAGAGGTTCGTACAAACCTTTAAAAAAGCAGTAAAGGCCATGTGCGATGACGACATTCCACTGCAGCATAAGGTGGACAATTTCCTGTTAGCCTACAGAAATGCGACACATGCAGTCACCAACCAGGCCCCGACCGTGATGTTCTTTAACTAAAGGTTGAGATCTCGTCTGGATTTGCTCAGACCAAAAGTACGAAGAGATGTTGAGAATAAGCAATTCCAGCACATCAATGAGAAGCCGACAAGGAGCTTTAATGTAGGGCAACCAGTCTTGGCCCGCGACTACCGAACAGAGAAATGGCAACCAGGAATGATATGCACACGGCAGGGGCCACTAATGTACACAGTGGATGTTGGAGAGAGCATCGTGAGACGCCATGCTGACCAGATCCTAGAGTCACAGGAACGAGTCAGCCCCATGTCTCGGCCATACGTACCTGGTGAGGAACCCGACGTACAGGTCGCATCTACCTCAGAAACAATAGCATTGGAAGCTGATGAATCAACTGATGACAGGGTGTTAGAATCACCTCCGCACCAAGAGCGAGACACTCAGGAAAGGCGTTATCCAGAAAGAATCAGGAAGCTTCCCCAAAGACTGAATTTGTAAATAGACTATTTCCAGTTGATGTTGCATGTTAAAAGTGTTAATTGTAATTAGTTTGATATTTAATTGTTAAATGAGTGTTATGGTACTGTTAATCTAAAAGGGGAGGAATTGTAATGTATGTACCTTTAAGGGGGAGAACTACTTTTTACAGCTCCTGTATCCTGTAGTACCGGCAATGACCACACCTGTATATAAACCCTGAGTAGTGCTCTGTACAGTCAGTTGCAGTTGAACCCTCATTCAGTAAACACCTGTTGATCGTTCCCTGCAGTCTTTGTCTGATTATTGAAGGACACCACATTAAGATACCCGGATCTAACAATGTTCTTATGTTCTGTCAGTACAGGAGCCATAGCAATTGTGTGTCTGACCAACTGTATCTATTTTGGCACGTTCATATTTGTACAACCATTTTTATTATTCTTTCAAAGATTTTGTCTACCTTGGGGTTCTTTGTTTGAAGGGTATTCCAACTCAGGCAATAGAAAGGAGTGTGGATCTAATTTTAAAGAAGGAAATCTGCAGAATGCCGTAAAACTATACCAGAAAATCTCATCGTAATGACACAAAACCAGACTAACAGAAACTAACCACAATGCCACAAAACTGGACCAAAAAAACGAACAATATTACCATTAACCTGGAATATAAAACAAACCATCAATGCCATTAAACTGTACCGTTTGTCCAGACAGGAATGCAACAGAACGACTGTAAAACTGAACTGCAGTGCCTTAAACCCCACTCGTGAGGCCATAAATCTGAAATACAAAACAAACTATAATTTTACCATAAAACCGTACTATAAAACCAAACAGCAATGCCAGAAGACTACTGTATAAAACCTATCAATGCCATAAAGGTGGAGTACAAAACAAAACACAACCGTAAAACTCAAGAGTAAAATCCGACTGCAATGCCACAAACTGTGAAACCCAGTAACACCACCATAAGACTGAATACCCAATTGAATGTATGCCAATTGTCCATGTTACACACTGATAGTCAGCATTTCTGCACTGTTTCCACGCATCAGCAGTTGCTGATGGCAATCTGCATTTTTACTGCATGTCAGTTGAGTCATCTCAAGTTGCCCAAAATTTGCTTATTTGTGTGTATGGAGTTTCACTGATATTAGTGGTTCCTAAAGTTGTTCTTCGGGTTGTTGTGACACGTGTATCAGATATTTTGGATGAATGGGCAGAGTTTTGCTCCTAGAACAGGTTTATGTAAGATCACAGAATGTTGCAAGGCTCAGAGAACTCCACACAGATCATTTTCATTGATTTTCACAAAGCTTTTGATCTGGTACCTTATTTAACCTTTCTGCAGCAGCTGAAGCTAAGGGAGCGCAAGGCCAAATTTTGGATTTTATCCTCCTTCTCCCCCTTCTTAGGCAGTCCCTCGGAACCGAGGATGACTTGCTTCCACGTTAAAAATGAGCTCGCAGGTGACTGATTAGCCCAATGCGGGACCTACAGTCTCTGTCACAGGTGGGGCAGACTGTGGTTGAAGGGGCGGGTGGGTGGGGTGCTTGGGTTGACGGCGCTCCTTGCGCTGCCTGCGCTTGGTTTCCGCTTGCTCCCGGCGAAGAGACTCGAGATGTTCAGCGCCTTTCCGGATGCTTCTCCTCTGCAATGTATATACCTTTAAGGGGGGAACTACTTTTTACAGCTCATGTATACTGTAGTACCGGCAGTGACCACACCTGTATATAGCACTGAGTAGTAATCTGTACAGTTCAGTTCCAGAGTGAGCCACGTTGAGTAAACACCTGTTGTACCGTTCTCCTGCAGTCTTGTGTCTTACTACTGATGGACACAACATCCTCCACTTTGTGCGGTCTTGGGCCAGGGATTCCCAGGCGTCGGTGGGGATGTTACACTTTTTCAAGGAGGCTTTGAGGATGTCCTTGAAGTGTTTCCTCTGCCCACCTGGGGCTCTCTTGCCGTGCCGGAGCTCCGAGTAGAGCACTTGTTTTGGGAGTCTCGTATCGGGCATGCGGACAATGTGACCCGTCCATCGGAGCTGATTGAGCGTGGTCAGAGCTTCGATGCTGGGGATATTGGCCTGAGCAAGAACACTGATGTTGGTGCGCCTATCCTGCCAATGGATTTGCAGGATCTTGCGGAGGCAGCGTTGGTGGTACCTCTCCAGTGCTTTGAGGTTTTATCCAGGGTGACTCCAACTCCTAGATTTTATCCAGGGTGACTCCAACTCCTAGATCCCAAATAAGGATAAATGGGAGACTTGCTGTATTTATATTACAGTCTCCCAAAAGAGGAGTGAGCCAACATTGTCCACTGTCATCAATATTATTCAATGTCTTCATCAATGATGTGTTGAATGGCATTGTAAAGGATGGCCTCCGAGTGTCTGTTCTAGGCATTTCTAGAATGTGCTCCACTTTACAGATGGTATTGTGTTGCTGCTGAACTCACTTAAGGAACTGTTCTAATCACCATCAAAAATAGCAGTAGATTCCAAAATGCTGGAAAGTGTAGCAAAAAGGTTTCAAAAATTAAAATTTCCTGCGGGCATGCTTCCAGGCCCCCTCTCGAGAAAATATATTTTGCATGATCAGTGCTCACTTACTCATTCAAAAATTTCTACATCCTCCACTGTAAAATTTGTACATTTATGTATTGTAGTCTTTTACCTACACTATAATTGATGGAATATTGGGTATAGGCACTGCTTAAGTCATAACAATTTTACATTCCACTGAAATCCGACTGTAAGTAATTCATTACATATGCCAGACATGAGGCCTTTGGGTTTCAGTTTTCACAAAAAAACAGACTGAATTGAAGAGTGTGATCCCAAAACACTAATAAAACTCCTGAAATCCAATATAATAAAATGTTTTTAACTCATTCATTCATGTTAAAGCTGTGTTTCCTACATTACAACAGTGACTTTACTTCAAAGAAGTACTTCATTGGCTGGAAAGCACTTTGGGATGTCCTGAGGTCGTGAAAACATAATTCTAACGGGGCTAAAAATAAACTTACAGTACCTTGCTTTAAAGTATTTAAAAATAATAAACCTGTGGAAAAAATGTTTTAATTTTAATTAATTCACCACTTACCTTGTAAAAAGCAGGCCTTATGCCTGCTTTTTACATTTCTAAATCCTGCAGGCTTACCCTCCCGGGAAAACCTGTAAAAAAAAACGAAGTTCGATGCGCACGCGCAGCCTCCCCCGCGCACACGTTCGACCTCTGAACCTCTTCATTCAGAGGAATGGAAGTGCCGGTTTCCCGCGCATGTGCAGTGCATGCAGAAAACTGACACTTCCATCGGGCCTATGGGTGAGTACCCCGTGCGTACTCACCTGTGGAGACCCATTGGCCCAGAAATTCGGGTCTCCACAGGTGAGTACGCACGGGGTACTCACCTGTAGGCCGAATGGAAGTGTCGGTTTCCTGCATGCACTGCGCATGCACGGGAAACCGGCACTTCCGATCCTCTGAACGAAGGGGTTCAGAGGTCGAACGCGTGCACAGGGGAGGCTGCGTGTGCGCTTTGAACTTAGGTTTTTTTTGCAGGTTTTCCCGGGATGGTAAGCCTGCAGGATTTACACATTTAAAAAGCAGGCGTAAGGCCTGCTTTTTGCAAGATAAGTGGTCAATTAATTAAAATTAAAACATTTTTTCCACAGATTTATTATTTTTAAATACTTTAAAGCAAGGCAAGTTTATTTTTAGCCCCGTTAGAATATAAAATTATTTTTTACAAAAATTTAAATTATTGTTTAAAATAGTTATTTAATGTAATTTATAGTTTATTTAAAATGTGTATTTTTTTTAAAATTTATTTGAAGGTTTACTGCTATTTTGGGGCCCGTAGTATTTATAAGTTTTGACAGGTCTTCCTGTCAATCTTATGAATGGGCTTTTCCCTCCTCCGATTGGCTGCCCATGGCTCACGTGATCCCAGGGGACGCATCGCACTAACTATGCCCCTGGGACACGCAAGCACAGCGCGCCGGCAGCTGGGCGAGGCCCCGGAGCGGAATTCCACGGGGCCCTACAGCTCAACTGCCGGCACGCAAGGTAAGTGCAGGTCGGGGGCTTACACCCGCGGGAAGCCCCTGACCCAAATTTCTGGGCCATTATAAAAAAAAAATTCAAAAATTTAAATTATTGTTTAAAATAGTTATTTCACGTAATTTATAGTTTATTTAAAAAATGTGATTTAAAAAAAAAAATTATTTGAAGATTTAGTGCTATTTTGGGGCCGTAGTATTTATAAGTCTTGACAGCACTTCCTGTCAGACTTATGAATGGAGCATTCACTGCTCCGATTGGCTCCCCATGGCCCACGTGATCCTAGGGGACGCATCAAACTAACTGTGCCCCTGGGATATGCAAGCACTGCGCACCGGCAGCTGTACCAGGCCCCGGATCAGAATTCCACGGGGCCCCACAGCTCAACGGCTGGCGCGCAAGCTAAGTGCAGATCGGGGGCTTGCACCCGCGGGAAGCCCCCGACCTGAACTCTGGGTCTATATAAATGCAAGTTTTCCTTTTTTCTTTAAGTTATGACCCTATTTACAAAACCCAAAATTCTTTTGGCTTTTTTATGTCTTTAAATACCTCCACTCGCACTTCCAGGAAATTATATACTGGAATATTTTTTATAAACTATTAAATAAAAAATTGTAACTTAGATGTGTTTGAAAATGACCTCTTTTGAATCTTTTACCGACTACAGCAAGCTTTTCAGATATTAAGATATTTTGTAACGTAAATACTTTCACGCTATGTCAGAAGCACAACAGCAACTCACTGTTAAAAATTTTAACTTGGAAGTGCCTGTCCCTTTAAGTAAAAAAAGGCAGCACATGTGTGCAGATGCACTGTGAAGCTTGCTGAATTTCCCTTCTGTTGTGGCCATCAAAATTGACATTTTATCCCAAAATGTTTAGTAAGGCAAGGATTATTTAACCTTCAGGGAGAGAGCAGGAGTCAGTCTCTGCCAATATATAGCGAATGGTGCATGGCTTATGGTTTGGACCATTATCTAACTCCATAGAGGTTTTATCTGTGCTATGGAGCATATGGTACGTGAAATGTACTGATATTCCCTACAAAGTAATAGCTTATAGTGCATACAAACTGAGAATTTTTCTCCAGTTTCGAAAGCTTGTTCGAATTACTCTCAACCATGACCTAAAGACAAGCTTCAGCTGCATAAGCCTATTGATACAGGAATACAGTGTGTTGTCTTAGATTAACAGACTCTGCACACAAAGACTTTAAAGTTTAAAGCATTAAATTAAAAAAAAACAGAAATCCAGAATTATAGTAGCTTTACTTTGTAAATCAGACTCAACTATGCCTAATTTCTGGATATTTTACATCAGCCACAGTAGAAACCAAAGCAGTAATACTGTCATTAATCACATTACAAAAACTGACAATGTGATGAAATAAAACAGAGTGAGCTACTGTTACAAACATTTAAAACATTAAGTTCAGCCATAATATCATATAATTGGCACTGGGGAACGTTAAAAGTCAAATAATTACAATAAGAAATCAGCAGATGATAAACATTTATTCTGATACAGTTAGAGGAAAAGTTTCCTATTTTACATTTTGTTGAATTTATTGCAGTGTACCCAGGTTTCTAGAACCACAATTTTGACTGTACCAAGCTTGATTTCAGTTAAGATAGTAAATTTATCAAACCAAGCATCATTAAAAGGAAAAGACCAGCAAAGATTGATGATTAACTGAACAACGTCTGGAAACTGCAGACAGTGAATATTAATAATATAAAATAAATACTGAAAAACACTGAATAAAATATTCATCAAACTGACAATAGCTGTGTTGCACATGACAACATGATGCTTGACAGTATCAACACTATAAATTAGTGTTGTCACCTACTAATAGATTTTGCACATTATTTTCTTCCAGTAGAAACAATATTCAACATGAAAACTGTAGCTGAGCCTGGAGGAAGAACTCTTGCTCTACCAACACTTGTTCTTCCTATTATCTGGAGGTTATCTGGAGTACAATATTGGCTTATTTATTCTTCTTGATGATTCCTCCCCAATTCCGAAAGCTTGGTAATATAAAAATTGAGGGTGATTTTTGGCCCATGATAATGATTACCCTAAATTACTGCCATATGAATAACCGCTGTCTACGTTTAATAGGACAGTTAAGTGGTATTTAAGGCAGTTTTCAAATATCTGCAGATTTAACATGGTAATAAGTTAAAGGACTAAAAGAAATCAATATACTTCTGGGAGACTCTGGTAATACATACAGATCTTGCTACCTGCCAGGTAACTACTGACCCTAGAAAACTAGTTTTCCCTATGGCTTCTTTGGCCTCTATGATGTTATTGTGGTCTTCCACGATGCAATAAAACTGGAAGATGGCAATAAATTTAAGTGGCAATGAAAAGGACGACAGTCAACATATTTGCATTCTCATTAAGGAGCAATTGATACAGATTGCTTTCCAATAGATGTCCCACGCTGCGTGGTTCCATAAAAAGGAGACACTGACATTGATCTTTCTCCCTCTGGAACTAATATGAAGAAATTTAATGTCCTGTCTTCAGGAATGTGAATGCATTTTGATGGAGCTGAACCTCCACAATGTGCTTTAAATCTTTATCCATTTAAGTGAATTAGCCCTTTGGCACTCATTTATGATTGTCAATGTATCTTGTGCCATTCAGTGAAAAATTGGCTACCTTATTGACTTCTTTTGTTATCATGGTCAATGAATAGGATTGTCCCTCTGGAATAGGTCACCTTGGAGTTGTAAGAAGCGATTAAAATAAGTGATGTCAGGCAAGCAGTGGCGGGGCATGTGTCATCTGCGAGAATTTGACCTGTTGATATCAGCAACATCAGTCAATACACAATGCACAGTTGCATCACTGATGCTTTGTTCATCAGGGCAAACATCTTCATCACTATCCCAATGGAAAAGCAACAGCAGAATGATTTTTTGCATCACGGGAATCCTAGGGTTTATTGATGAAGCCCATGTAGCCATCAGGGGCTTATACACAATCCAATGGCATTCATAAAGTGCAGTGTGTTCCATTTCCATTAAATGGCTAGGTGGTCAGTGATCAGCAACACACAATCATGTAGGTTATTACCCAATTCCCAGGCAGTAGTCACAATTATTTTATTTTAGGGCACTCCTCTGTGCCTGGCTTACCTGAAAAAGACAGATTTAAAGGATGGCTTGTACAAGAACTAGGCCAGGAATTTACTCAGAGCTGGTGCCGTTCCGCCACCGTAACTTCACCGGAAGTGCAGTGGAAACTCTGAGGAAATTTGCGGCTCAAGTATATCCTCCGCAATTATGGCTAATGACATGCTTGTGAAAAACACAAACAGAAGATGAATCTTAATCTGAGTCTTGTGCATTTACCAGGGTGATGATAGGCAAACAATTGACATCTTCAAGCAATGCCTGGACAGTTTAGGGGCTGTCTTAGATACCAACCCAAAACACTAACAAAAATTTACCAACAACTTTAATTAATAACAACAGCTGCTTGCATTTATATAGCACCTTTAATGTAGAAAACATCCCAAGGTGCTACACAGAGATGTAAGGAAAAAATAGATACTGAGCTGAAGGAAATATTCGGAGGTTGTGACCAAAAAGTTTTAAGGAGGAGACGGAGGTGGAGAGATGGGGCTTTAGGGAGGGAATTCCAGATTGTGGAAGCCATGGCCGCCAATGGTGCAGCAAAGGGGGAAGGTGATCCACAAAATGCTGGAGTCAGAGGAAGAAAGAGTGCGGGGAAAGGTAAGTGGTTGTAGCGTAGGAGGAGGTTACAGAGATAGGAAGGGAAAAATCCATAGAGGGATTGAAATACAAGGATGGAAATATTAAATCTGGGGTGTTTAGGGACTGGGAGCCATTACTCTAGTATGTAATGCATCTATGAATTGATTAATGCATCTGTGCAAGGCTGATTGAAACCTTTTCAAATGTGCATATTTAGGTTTATTGCAGCAATGTGTGTACCTTAGTCTATTGCAGCAATATGTCCATGCTTCAGCAATGACCTTCCCTCCATCAAAAGGTCAGAAGTGGAGATGTTTGTTGATGATTGCACAGTGTCCAGTTCCATTCACAACTCCTCAGATAATGAAGCAGTCCGTGCCTGCATGCAGCAAGACCTGCATTACCTTCAGACTTGGGCTGATCTTCTTCTTCTTAGGCAGTCCCTCGGAACCGAGGATGACTTGCTTCCACATTAAAAATTAGTTTGCAGGTGACTGATGAGTCCAATGCGGGACCTACAGTCTCTGTCACAGGTGGGGCAGATGGTGGTTGAAGGGGCGGTTGGGTGGGGTGCTTGGGTTGACGTGCGCTCCTTCCGCTGTTTGAGCTTGGCCTCCGTTTGCTCCCGGCGAAGAGACTCGAGGTGTTCGGCGCCTTCCCAGATGCTTCTCCTCCACTTTGTGCAGTCTTGGGCCAGGGATTCCCAGGCATCGATGGGGATGTTACACTTTTTCAAGGAGGCTTTGAGGGTGTCCTTGAAGCATTTCCTCTGCCCACCTGGGGCTCTCTTGCCATGCCGGAGCTCCGAGTAGAGCGCTTGTTTTGGGAGTCTCGTATCGGGCATGCGGACAATGTGATCCGTTCATCGGAGTTGATTGAGCGTGGTCAAAGCTTCGATGCTGGGGATGTTGGCCTGAGCAAGAACACTGGCGTTGGTGCGCCTATCCTGCCAATGGATTTGCAGGATCTTGTGGAAGCAGCGTTGGTGGTACCTCTCTAGTGCTTTGAGGTGCCTGCTGTACATGGTCCATGTCTCTGAGGCATACAGCAGGGCGGGTATCACTGCTGCTCTATAGACTATGAGCTTAGTGCCGGGTTTGAGGTCCTGGTCTTCAAACACTCTCTTCCTCAGGCGACCGAAGGCTGCACTGGCACACTGAAGGCGGGGTTGGACTTCATCGTCGATGTCTGCCCTTGTTGACAGTAGGCGCCCAAAGTATGGAAAGTGGTCCACTTTGTCCAAGGCCTTGTCGTGGATTTTGATAATCGGGGGCAGTACTGTGTGGCGGGGGCAGGTTGGTAGAGGACCTTTGTCTTACGGATGTTTAGTGTAAGGCCCATGCTCTCGTATGCTTCGGTGAAGGTGTTGACGATGGTTTGGAGTTCGACCTCCGAGTGAGCGCAAACGCAAGCGTCGTCTGCATACTGTAATTCGACGAAAGAGGATGGGATGACCTTAGATTTGGACTGGAGGTGACGGAGGTTGAACAGTTTCCCGTTTGTTCTGTAAATTAGCTCCACTCCAGTAGGCAGCTTACTGAGGGTGAGTTGGAGCATTGCAGCATGAAAGATCGAGAAGAGTGTTGGTGCGATGACACAGCCTTGTTTGACCCCGGTTCGTACATGAATTGGGTCTGTGGTGGAACCGTTGGTCAGGATCACGGCTTGCATGTCATCATGAAGCAGGTGGAGGATGGTGACAAACTTTTGAGGGCAGCCGAATTTGAGGAGGACACTCCATAATCCCTCACAGTTGACAAGAAGGCCATGTACAGCGGTTGGTGCTGTTCCCTGCATTTCTCTTATAATTGACGTGCGGTGAAGATCATGTCCATTGTGCCCCTTAGTGGGCGGAATCCACATTGCAACTCTGGGAGGAGCTCTTCGGCCACTGGGAGGAGGCGATTGAGGAGGATTTTTGCGATGACTTTCCCTGTGGCAGACAGCAGGGAAACTCCTCTGTAATTACCGCAATCGGACTTGTCACCTTTCTTGAAGATGGTCACAATTACAGCGTCTCTGAGATCCCCGGCATGCACTCCTCCTTCCAGATAAGAGAAATTAGTTCATGAATTCGCGCCAGTAGTGCTTCTCCGCCATGCTTTAGTGCCTCGGCGGGGATTCCATCTGCTCCTGAGGCCTTGTTGTTCTTCAGTTGTCAGATGGCCTTTTCAACCTCATGCCAGGCTGGGGTTGTGCTGAGATGGTGGCGGGTAGCATGCTGTGGGATGGAGTTGAGGACACTCGCGTCGAAGACAGAGTCGTGATTGGACCAAGACCTTCCTCTGTCAAGCCCGTGTGGTAGCTGGTGTGCAACGGCCACCCCACGTTAAAAGAATTCACGCACAGGCATCTTCCACCCTTTAAAATGAAGTTCGGGACCAGGAATGTCAGGACCCTCATGGACAACCCCAACAGTGACAGACCGGAACGCCGTACTGCTATTGTTGCCCGGGAGCTCAGACGTTTCGACATTGACATCGCCGCCCTAAGTGAGACCCGGCGGGCAGGGGAAGGCCAGCTCAAGGAGCAAGGTGGTGGCTACACCTTCTTCTGGAAAGGCAAACCTGAAGAAGAATGCCACCTCCATGGGGTAGGCTTCACCATAAAAAAGGAACTGGTTGGGCATCTCAGAGACTCACCTAGCGGTATAAACGAGCGCCTCATGACTTTTCGGCTCACCCTAGACTGGAACCAGTGCGCTACGGTCATCAGTGCGTACGCCCCAACACTGGAAGCCACAGACGATACCAAAGAGGAATTCTACTCCAGCCTCGAACAATCCCTGTCACGAGTTCTAATGGACGACAAGCTGATCCTCCTTGGCGACTTTAACGCCAGAGTTGGAAAGGACACAGACCTCTGTGGAGGTGTGATTGGCAGAGAGGGGATAGGGAAAGCCAACTCCAACGGTACCCTCCTCCTGTCGAAATGCTTAGAACATGGCCTTGGGCTGATAAGTGGCAAGTAACAATCGTGCCACAAAGTGCCAGGCAATGACAATCTCCAACAAGCGAGAGTCTAACCACCGCCCCTTGACATTCAACAGCATTACCATCACCGAATCCCCCACCATCAACATTCTGGGGGTCACCATTAACCAGAAACTTAACTGGACCAGCCACCTAAATACTGTGGCAACAAGAGCAGGTCAGAGGCTGGGTATTCTGTGACGAGTGTCTCACCACCTGACTCCCCAAAGCCTTTCCACCATCTAGAAGGCACAAGTAAGGAGTGTGATGGAATAATCTCCACTTGCCTAGATGAGTGCAGCTCCAACAACACTCAAGAAGCTTGACACCATCCAGGACAAAGCAGCCCGCTTGATGGGCACCCCATTCACCACCTTAAACATTCACTCCCTCCACCACCAGCATACCATGGCTGCAGTGTGTACCATCTACAAAACGCACTGCAGCAACTCACCAAGGCTTCTTCAATAGGACCTCCCAATCCCACGATCTCTACCACCTAGAAGTACAAGGGCAGCAGGTGCATGGGAACACCATCACCTCCAAGTTCCCCTCCAAGTCACGCACCATTCTGACTTGGAAGTATATCGCTGATCCTTCATCGTCGCTGGGTCAAAATCCTGGGACTCCCTCCCTAACAGCACTGTGGGAGTACCTTCACCACACAGACTGCAGCAGTTCAAGAAGGCTGCTGACCACCACCTTCTCAAAGGCAATTAGGGATGGGCAATAAATGTTGGCCTTGCCAGCGATGCCCACATCCCAGGAATGAATAAAAAAATGTGCACCTTCATTACTCAGGAAAATTTAAATAAAGGCATATCAGCAATACCAGATAAATATTTTGTATCATAGAGTCATAGAGTCATAATGGCACAGAAGGAGGCCATTCAGCCCATTGAGTCCATGCCGGCTCTCTGTAGAGCAATCCAGTCAGTCCCATTTCCATCAAATGCCTATCCAGTCTCCCCTTGAAAACATTGAGGCCTAGAAATTGGGTTTTGGCTTAGCCAGGGCTTTAGCGCCGGAAATTAGTGCCGGCGCTAAGTCCCCTGCGTGCGCCAAAAATTCAGTGGCGCCGCGCCCAAACGGCTGCCGGCGCTACTGAAGGGTCTTAGCGCCTGGAAAAGGGCGCTAACTGCCGTTTCGCGCCGCAATTCCGGCGCTGCGGCACCCGATGCGGTGCGGCAGGCTGGGGAAGTGCAGGCCTCCTCCTTCCGTTAAGGAGGAGCTGCCTGTACCCGGCCGCGGCCCGCGCAAATCTGCTTAAAAATGAGCCCGGCACCTCGGACAAGTGCCGGGCTTGCATCTGTTCCGGGGGGGGGGGGAGAGAAGTCCGGGGAGGGAGCTGCGGGCAGGCGGCCGGCGGGAAAGCGGCCGGCCGCCGCGGGGCCTTTAATGCGCCGGCGCTAACTGCAGTAAGGCACCTCTGACAAAACGCTGGTTGCGGCTGCCACGGGCGAGGCAGCCGCAACTCAATTTTGGAGTTCGGGCGGGTTACCACGGCAACCGGGACGCTGCGCACACCGATGACGTCATCGGTGCCGGCGCAGCGCTACCGGAGCAACGTCGATTTAGGGCCCCAGGGAATTTCACTACTGGCCATAACTCCGGCGCAAGGCCCTCTAGCGCCTCAAATGAGGCGCTAAGGCTACTGAATTTTCAGCCGTGAGTGTCTCCGCTTCCACCACTTCTGTCGGCAGCGAATTCCAGGTCCTCACCATTCACTGCGTAAAAAAGTTTAACTTAACATCCCTCTGTATCTCTTGCCCAAAACCTTAAATCTGTGTCCCCTAGTCCTTGTATCATCAATTAGTGGGAACAGCCTTTCCCCGTCTAGCCTATCCAAACTCGTCATAATCTTGTACACCTCTATCAAATCACCCCTCAACCTCCTTTGCTCTAATGAAAACAAATCCAGTTTCTCCAACCTGTCCTTATAACTAAGATCCCCCATCCCCGGAACCATTCTGGTAAATCTCCTCTGCACCCTCTCAAGGGCCTTCACATCCTTCCTAAAGTGTGGTGACCAGAATTGGATGCAATACTCCAGTTGTGGCCTAACCAGTGCTTTACTAAGGTTCAGCAAAACGTCTCTACTTTTGTACTCAATACCTCTATTTATGAAACCCAAGATCCCATATATGCTTTGCTAACCACTCTCTCAATATGGCCTGCCACCTTCAGGGACCTATATACATTAACTGGCAGCTCCCTCTGTCCCTGCACACTCTTTAAAACTGTGCCATTAAGTGTATATTGCCTCTCCCTGTTCCTTCTGCCAAAATGCATCACCTCACACTTCTCTGTATTAAATTCCATCTGCCACTTGTCTTCCCATTTTGCTAACCTTTCTATGTCCTGTTGCAGTCGATTGGTATCATCTTAACTGTTTGCCACACCTCCAAGTTTGGTATCATCGGCAAATTTAGAAATTCTACTTTGTATTCCAATAGCCAGGTCATTTATATATATAAAAAAAAACAGAGGCCCTAGCACTGAACCTTGGGGTGAAGGGATAATTACTAGTCCTAGCCCTTTTTGGGCTACCCCGGATTAGGCATATTCCCCAGACATTCATCTTCAACTAAAGTTAGAGATAGCCAAATCCTATAAGGTGCTTAATTGGGTCTAAAGGTCCAGACTATCTCTCCCTAAAGGAAAGGAATGACTTGAAGATGTTACTGTCCTCCAGATAGCACTTTTAATAAGTTTAACTAGAGTGTAACCTTCCGGATATTATGAGGGTCTGGAATACTCCCCCAGAATTCTGTAACTCCTCACCAAAGAGTGTACAGAGATTGAGTTCGCGAGTTTGATACAGAAGCACTTTGTGAGACAATTCTAAAAATATATAGATTTATTAAAGAACCGAAATGTAGTTAACAGCTGGTGATTTCAGTCACAACATTAACAGTTCCAAAAACAATTAGCTTACAATTCTTATTGTCAAATCTTAACTTCGTTACATTTTTACATTTCTTACTTATTTCTAATCCAGGATATCCACCAAAATCCCCGAGACACAAAGAGTTAAAAACTTACAGAGCCTGCCTCTGAAGAGTGAGAGAATCACTTGCCCCTTTCAGCGACTTCTGACTTCCTATCTGAAAGTTCCATATTTTATACCTTTCTCAGTGGTATATCCTTTGAAGTTTTCTGCTGATGTAAGCTAATTATCTCTAGTCATATTTCTGTTGACTTCTTTGTACTCTTACTGTCAATTCAGCTGTTAACTTGCAGAATTTTGTCTGCTATGTAGGTGTTCAAAGCTTATCAGAAAAACGGTTATAACAGATGTATTTATTTGATGCCATTCTTATGAAGTTCTCTATTCAATTCTTAAATCACCTTAGCTGGTTGAAAGCAGACTTCTTGTCTCCCAGTTATTCCAAGTTCAATACAAACACAATGTGATTGCTTGGTGCATCTATTGATATCATATCTACAAAGTCTTCTGTTTGTACCTTTTACAATATGTAAATCAAAAACACTTCAACCGAGTACTTGATTGCTTCCTAGCCATCTTCGTTGGTTGTATTACAAACTTATGTCTCCTGTCTTTCATTTGATGTTACTTTTACAAAGGCACATGTTTCTTTAATGTTCTGTGTTTCTGTTCGAAGTGTTAATTTATAACACTTTAAACTGGGTAATGGTATTGTATTTCGCCCAAACTGCAGACTTTCAGGAAGCAACACTTTGCTTCTTCAATAGGGCTATTGTTTTAGTATTAACCACCAATTCCCATTTCAAAAGCTTGTATGGTGTGTAAACACTTCATCTTATCTCAGAAGCCTGTATTCTGTTTACAGCTTGTGTCATTGAGGCTTTTAGATTTTTAAACCCAGTTTTCATGTTTTAATAAAGTCAAAATTCTGTTCATAGGATGGTATAACTTTTGGAATATGGCTATTTCCTTTACAGGGGAACACCACTGTCTACCATCCTCCACTCTGAAAAACAGCCATTTACCACAACTCGCTGTTTTCTGTCCTTAAGCCAATTCCTTATCCAAGCTGCTACTGACCCATCTATTCCATGAGCCTCAATTTTGTTAACCAGCCTTCTATGTGGTACTTTGTCAAACGCCTTCCTAAAATCCATGTAGACAACATCCATTACATTTCCTTCATCGATCCTCCCTGTTACATCTTCAAAAAACTCAGTTAGATTAGTCAAACCCGATCTGCCTTTTACAAATCTGTGTTGGCTCTCCTTAATTAGCTTAAACCTCTCCAAGTGCCCATTAATTTTTTCCTTGATTATTGTTTCGAAAACATTACCCACCACTGATGTTAAACTGACCAGCCAGTAGTTACTAGGATTGTCCTTACACCCTTTCTTGAACAATGGCATCATAATTGCCACTTTCCAATCCTCCGGCACCTCCCCCACATCAAGAGAAGATTGGAAAATTGTGGCAAGCCCTTCCGCTATCTCCTCCCCCAATTCCCTTAGCAATCTGGGATGCAAACCATCTGGACCGGGCGACTTATCCACCCTAAGTATACCCAGCCTT
Organism: Somniosus microcephalus; assembly: GCF_052327205.1. Taxonomy (NCBI): domain Eukaryota; kingdom Metazoa; phylum Chordata; class Chondrichthyes; order Squaliformes; family Somniosidae; genus Somniosus; species Somniosus microcephalus. The sequence goes on from NC_140995.1 coordinate 137,244,668, forward strand.
TCTAGCACATCTTGTCTATCAATTTTCACCCCTTCCTTTGCTTCTACCTTTCCCACAGCTTTCGACTATTTTGTCAGCATCCACCTCCTTAGTAAACACCAACACAAAGAACGCATTAAGTATTTTAGCCTTGCCCTGCACCTTCTTTGTCACTAATAGGTCCCATCCCGCCTCTTACTACCCGTTTACTGTGTACATGCCAGTAGAAGATTTTTGGGTTCCTTTTTATGTTAACCGCCATTTTACTCTCATATTCTCTCTTTGCCAATCTTATTTTTGTAGTGTATGTACCTTTAAGAGAGAACGACTTTTACAGCTCCTGTATACTGTAGTACCAGCAGTGACCACACCTGTATATAAGCCTTGAGCAGGCATCTGTACTGTTAGTCTTTAGACTACTCTCCTCCAGTAAACACCTGTTGATTGTTAATCTACAGCCTCTATTTGTTATTGAAGAACACCATACCTTAAGATTTACGGATTCAACAGTGGCGATGAGGTCGATTCGAATCTACCTGCAACTCTGCATTTCCTTCCAAGGATTCGCTCCGGGAGGACGGTGGAAGAAAGTCGAGGCCAGAAGCACGGGCGTCGACCACGAGCAACCGCCCAGTCATCCGGCAGAGAGAGTGAACATCGCAGGGGAGGCTGTTGAGAGCTGGGCTTGGTTCTCCAGCCACGACGATCCAGCAACAGACTGGCAACAGGTACAGCGCAGACCCTTCCTGGACAACGGCGGCTGGAGCCGACCGATGGCAAAGAAAAGACCGAGCAGCGTCGACGGGGTAAGAGAGAGGGTAGAGCGCATAGGGCGCAGCCGGGGGTTGAAGACCGAGCGGCATCAACGGAAAACAAAAAGAAAAAGCGGGTAAAGCACAGTCGGGGTTCAGGACCGAGTGGCAGCAACGAGAGAGGCGCACAGGAGAACGCACAGAGCGCAGCCAGGGCTCAAGGGCGGAGCAGCGTCCGTGGGGAAAGAAAGGGGAGTGCGGGAGACGCCATTTGAGCCACGGAGAAGAAGGGAGAGTGCGCCATTTGAGCCGCGAAGAAGAAGGGAGAGCGCGGGAGACGCCATTTTTGAAGCCGCAGCGGAGAAGAAGGGCGAGCGCGGGAAGAAAGGAAAGCGTGGGAGACACCATTTTAGAAAGTCTAACCACACCCAGGGATGCCGAAGAGTGGCAGTGTCACTGCGTTCGACAATGAAGTAGAAGATTGGAAGATTGGGTGACATATGTGGAACACATTGAGGTGTACTGCAAGGCGAATGAAGTGCCAGATGCCAGGAAAGCACTGGTTTTGTTGAATTCCATGGGTGCAAAAACATATGGCTTATTGCGAAACCTAATAACCCCAGAGAAGCCAGTGGATAAGGATTTCAAAAGCATAGTGGAAATCCTACAGGACCACTTAAACCCCACACCGCTGCTGATAGCAGAAAGATTTAAGTTCCACAAAAGGAACCAGCAGAAAGACGAAAATAATGCTGAGTATTTAACGGAACTGCGCAAGCTATTGAAACACTGCCAGTTTGGAATGGGACGAGCAGATACATTAAGGGACAAGTTTGTGTGTGGGCTTCAAAGTGAAGGAGCCCAGAAACGGCTTCTATCAGAAAAGGATCTTATGCTGGACAAGGTTTTCAGCATGGCAGTATCACATGAAGCAACTGCACAGGGCGCTGCAGAGACACAACGGAGACCGCAAGAATATGGCACCAATGAAATGTCATATGGAGCAGGGAAGTGTTATTGCTGCGGCAGAACAACACACGACCAGAAGGATTGTTGGTTCAAAGACCAAGTGTGCAGACAGTGTGGAAAAGCAGGACACATAGCAAGAGTCTGCAGGTCAGGGAAGAAAACCAGCAGCAAGAAATCTCCACAGGAGAAGTACAAAAAGCTACATAAGATGATGGACAGTAGTTCAGACGAACAGAAAAGTGATACAGACTCCGGAAGCAAGGAATTGGGTTGTCTGAAACTACATAATGTAATCATAATGGAGGATCACCAGACTATCTGGGTTACGCTCAAGATAGACGGAGTCCAAGTGAAAATGGAATTGGACACAGGATCAGCCCCAACAGTCATAAACCGAAGGGACTACAAGCGGCTATTCTCACATATACCGTTGAAAGCTACAGAGATTGTCTTGAAGACATACACGGGGCAAAAAGTCTACCCCAAAGAAAAAATAAGGGTGAACGTGATATACAAAGGCCAGGAAATACCAAAAATGGACCTATATGTATTGCCAGATGGAGGACCACCACTACTAGGACGTGAATGGATCCGGAAGATACAATTAGATTGGCATTCCATACAGGCACTGAAGGTTGAGGCCAAAAAGAATGACGACGTCACACCTGGACGACTGTCAAAAATGCTAACTGACGCACAAGAAGTGTTCCAGGAGGGACTCGGAACACTAAAAGGCATAACAGCGACGATTAAAATAGAGGAAAATGCAAGCCCAAAGTTTTTTAAGGTCAGACCGGTGCCTTATGCGATCCGACCAGCCATCGAAGCAGAGCTGGAAGGTTTGGAACGTTCAGGAGTACTGTCCAAAGTGGACTGGAGCGAGTGGGCTACACCCATCGTTCCTGTAATGAAGAGGTCGTTGAGTAATACGCCTGGGGAACCAAAGAAGGTCCGCATCTATGGGGATTTTAAGGTGACAGTGAACCCAGTCCTTCACACGGTACAATATCCGCTTCCACGGATTGAAGATATTTTCGCCTCGCTATCTGGAGGCAGGCGCTTCACTAAGATTGATCTGGCCCAGGCGTACCTGCAAATGGAGGTAGAAGAAGCCTCGAAACAATACCTCATGATCAACACTCATAAAGGTCTCTACCAATACAACTGGCTGGTGTTCGGGGTAGCATCGGCTCCGGCTATTTGGCAAAGGGCAATGGATCAAGTCCTGCAAGGGATTTCAGGGACCCAGTGTTATTTGGATGACATCCTGGTCACGGGCGAAAATGACAGTGATCACCTCGCCAACCTGGAGAAGGTGCTCACTAGAGTAAAGGAATATGGGCTACGAGCTAATCGCCACAAGTGCGAGTTTTTCCAGAAGCAGATCTCGTATTGTGGCCACGTTATTGATGAAGAGGGGTTACATAAGTCCCCTGAAAAGATTGAGGCAGTAGTCAAGGCTCCAGCACCGGAAAATGTGTCACAACTGAGGTCGTTCCTTGGGCTGGTGAACTACTACCATAAGTTCTCACCAAATTTGTCTACAGTATTACACCCACTGAACACCCTACTGCAACAGGGGGTAACATGGAAGTGGAATGACGAATGTAAATGAGCTTTCCAGAAGTGCAAAGAATTGATCACATCTAAAGAGGTGTTGGCCCATTTCAACCCAGCACTACCAATTCGGTTGGCGGGTGATGCATCACCCTATGGTATTGGAGCGGTGCTGTCGCACAAATTCCCAGATGGGTTGGAGAGGCCAGTAGCCTTTGCGTCTCGGTCACTAACCTCAGCCGAGCGCAACTACGCCCAGATTGACAGGGAGGCCCTCAGCCTAGTATGCGGAGTAAAAAAATTCAACCACTATCTGCATGGGCAGAAGTTCACCTTGCTGACTGACCACCAACCACTTGTTTCCATCTTTAATCCAAAGAAGGGCATTCCGGTGATGACTGCACAACGGCTACAAAGATGGTCCCTATTTCTAGGGGCGAACCAATATGAAATAGAGTATAAGGGCACGAAACAGCATGGAAACGCTGATGGGCTATCATGCCTGCCACTGCCTACTGTGGAGGAAGCATCAGCAGTGGACCCTATCGAAATATTTTATTCGTCGATAATTGAACGGCTTGCCAGAGCAGATTTGCTCTGATAACGGACCACAGTTTGTGTCCGAAGAGTTTCGGATATTTATGAGAAGGAATGGGTTAAGGCATTACACATCCGCCCCGTATCATCCAGCCACAAATGGATTGGCTGAGAGGTTCGTACAAACCTTTAAAAAGGCAATAAGGGCCATGTGCGATGATGATGTTCCACTGCAGCATAAGGTGGACAATTTCCTGTTAGTCTACAGAAATGCGACACATGCAGTTACCAACCAGACCCCAGCCATGATGTTCTTTAACCGAAGGTTGAGATCTCATCTGGATTTGCTCAGACCAAATGTGCGAAGAAATGTTGAGGATAAGCAATTCCAGCACATCAATGAGAAGCCGACAAGGAGCTTCAATGTAGGACAACCAGTCTTGGCCCGCGACTACCGAACAGAGAAATGGCAACTCGGAACGATATGCACACGGCAGGGGCCACTAATGTACACAGTGGATGTTGGGGAGAACATTGTGAGACGCCATGTCGACCAGATCCTAGCGTCACAGGAACGAGTCAACCCCACGTCTCGCGTACCTGGGGATGAACCCGACATACCGGTAGCATCTACCCCAGAAACAGTAGCAGCGGAAACTGATGAACTAACCGACGAAAGGGGGCCAGAATCGCCTCCGCACCAAGAACAAGACACTCAGGAAAGGCGCTATCCAGAAAGGATCAGGAAGCCGCCCCAAAGACTGAATCTATAAATGGACTATTTCAGTTAAATGTGCATGTTAAAGTGTTAACTGTTATTTGAATGTTATGGGTACTGTTAATCTAAAAGGGGAGGAATTGTAGTGTATGTACCTTTAAGAGAGAACTACTTTTACAGCTCCTGTATACTGTAGTACCGGCAGTGACCACACCTGTATATAAGCCTTGAGCAGGCATCTGTAATGTTAGTCTTTAGACTACCCTCCTCCAGTAAACACCTGTTGATTGTTAATCTACAGCCTCCGTCTAGTTATTGAAGAACACCATACCTTAAGATTTACGGATTCAATAATTTTCATCTTCACTTCCCCTCTCAACTTATTGTATTTGGTCTGGTTCTCCCTTGAAGAATTCACCTGGCATGCAACATACACCCTCATTTTTTGTTTCATCATCTCTATCTCCCTCATCACCTAAGGAGCCCTTGCTTTGGTTCCCTTATCCTTCCCTCTTGTTGGAATGTACGTAGCCTGTACTTGGAACATCTCCTCCTTAAAGATCACCCATTGTTCCGTTACAGTTTTTCCTGTCAGTCTTTGGTTCCATTTTACCCTGGCTAGATCCTTTTGCATCCTATTGAAGTTAGCCCTATTCCAGTTTAGTAGTTCCACTCTAGATTGTTCCTTGCTCCTCTCCATTGCTAATCTAAAACTTATGGAACAATGATCACTCGTACCCAAATGTTCATGATGGTGGAAGTGAGAATGTAGGTGTACTACAGGAAGATATTAAGCAATTGCTAGAGCTGACTGTGGAAAAGGAATTGGTTCTGAAAAAGATGAACAGAACTTCAGTCACTGGGCTCTTATGGCATGATCTCCTCTAGGCCCCACAAAGAAAGTTTGGTTCCCTGCCTTTCTGGGCCTCTTCTTCCCACCCGCAAAACTGCACCTGCAACTAACCTGACTGCTGGGCTGGAGGCCTCAGACACCCAGGCAGCTGTCCAGCCTTATGTCAATGAGACCCAGTCATTAAAATGGACCATGCTTCTCACTTCAGCTCTAAGGCAATCAGCCCTGACGTCCTTCCAGCTTTATGCCAGGAAGTTAAAATTCCCCCTTTAGAATCCATAATTCAAGATAAAATAAGTGAGCATTTAGAAATGCATGGATTAATTGAAGACCACCAGGAAGGATTTGTTAAAGGGAAATTTAATAGAGCTTTTTGATTGTGACTAATTTAATAGATATAGGGAAGTAGAAGGCACACAATCACGAGGACTCTAAAAAGGTCCAGAACGATATAATTTAGCAGAATGGGCAGGCAGGCCATAGATGTAGTATATATGGATTTTCATAAGGCATTCAATAAAAAGTCTCGCAAGGGTTTTGTTAGAAAAATTCAGGTGTATATTATAAGAGGAAATGTAGCAGCATTGATAGAAAGTCATTTGATGGAGAGGAAACAAAGAGTTTGGGTAAATGGGTGTTGCTCAGATGTGAGAAGATTTGGAAATGGAATACCTGCGGGGTCAGCCGAGGTCTATCTTTGTCTTTGGTATATATAGATGATTTGGGCATGGATAAAGGAATCATAATCTAGAAATTATCTGAGGACACAAAAATAGAAGGCACACAATGACGAGAACTCTAAAAAAGTCCAGTACGATATAATTTAGCAGAATGGGCAGGCAGGTGACAGATGCAATTTAATGTGGATAAATGTGAGGTGATAAATTTTGGAGAATAACAACAAGTAATGGTAGTATGGGGGAGAAATTCAGTATCGCCCCATTTGGGGCGCAATTATCGGCCAGGTGCAAAGTTTAGCGCCTGGTGCTAATTATCGCCTCAGACTGAAAACTTGGCTTTTATTGCCCCTGGAGGTGATTGGAGCGCTCAATCAGGCGCTATACACCTGTCTTAAGGCGCAAAGGCCGCGGAGCGAGGCGTTACCTCAGAGCGCTGGCGAAGCTCATGTGATGTCAGTCAGCGATGGAACACAGACACACTAGCACCAGCCAGTTCTTAAAGGGGAGGGTTGATCTTGCTCTCCATCCACATCCTGCTCATTGCAACCTTGAATCTCAGCCTGGAGAGACCTGTACATCAAGTCTGCTGGAAAGAACAATGGAGAGGCCCAGGGAAAGAGCTCAGAGTGCAGCCCCCACAGTCTCTCCTAAATCGATACAAGGAAGGGCAAATCAAAATGAACCTGCAAAGTGCTGCTCAGTACCCAAAACTCCACACAGCGTTGAATCTCTCCAGAAGTCTCTCTCTCTCTCTCTCAGAATGCGTGGTGCAAAAATGTCACCAACAAAAAAAGGCAGGAAGCGGTCGCCTTTAAATAGTGCTCCTCCAGTCCCTTCCTGACTGCAAAACACTCCCCTCAACCTGTCGTTGCGAGCGGTAAGGCAGGGGGTGCCACTCAATATCTGGTCCAGGGCACTACCGGGGCGTTGCACACTCGACTGACGTCACGATCTGCTGGCGCAGGAGATCATGGCAGTAGTGTTTAGCGCCGCTGCAAAATGTCTAGTTAATTTCATGAGCGGCGCAAACATCGTCGCGCACAGGCACTAGTTGCTTTGTGCCCCATTCGCGCCCTCTTAAGGCACTAACGGGAGGCGCAAATCAACTGAATTTTTCACCCTATATGTTTAATGGAAAGATACTGAAGCGTATGATTAAATAGAGAGTCCTAAGAGTTCAATACATAATTTACTGAAAGTGCAAATGCAGGTAGATAAAGCCATAAAAAGGTCAATATACTACGGGCTAGAAATTCAGTGCATTTGCGCCTCTTGTTAGTGCCCCCGGGGGGGGCGCTAACGGGGCACAAACAACTTTTTGCCCAGGTGCAGAGTAAGAATAAATGGGTCTTTTTCAGAGTGGCAGGCGGTGACTAGTGGGGTACCGCAGGGATCAGTGCTTGGGCCCAGCTATTCACAATATATATCAATGATTTGGATGAGGGAACCAAATGTAATATTTCCAAGTTTGCTGATGACACAAAACTATGAGTTGTGAGGAGGATGCAAAGAGGCTTCAAGGCGATTTAGACAAGTTGAGTGAGTGGGCAAATACATGGCAGATGCAGTATAATGTGGATAAATGTGAAGTTATCCACTTCGGTAGGAAAAACAGAAAGGTAGAGTATTATTTAAATGGTGCTAGATTGGGAAATTTTGATGTACAAAGGGACCTGGGTGTCCTTGTACACCAGTCACTGAAAGCAAACATGCAGGTGCAGCAAGCAGTTAGGAAGGCAAATGGTATGTTGGCCTTCATTGCTAGAGGATTTGAGTACAGGAGCAAGGATGTCTTACTACAGTTATACAGGGACTTGGTGAGACCACACCTGGAGTACTGTGTGCCATTTTGGTCTCCTTACCTAAGAAAGGATATACTTGCCATAGAGGGAGTGCAGCAAAGGTTTACCAGACTGATTCCTGGGATGGCAGGACTGTCAAATGAGGAGAGATTGGGTCGACTAGGCCTGTATTCACTAGAGTTTAGAAGAATGAGAGGGGATCTCATTGAAACATAAAAAATTCTGTACAGGGCTAAACAAACTGGATGCAGGGAGGATGTTTCCCCTGGCTGGGGGGTCTAAAGTGAGGGGTCACAGCCTCAGGATACGGGGTAGGACATTTAGGACTGAGATGAGGAGAAATGTCTTCACTCAGAGGGTGGTGAACCTGTGGAATTCTCTACCACAGAAGGCTTAGGAGGCCAAGTCACTGAATATATTTAAGAAGGAGATAGATAGATTTCTAGACACAACAGACATCACGGGGTATGGGGAGAGAGCGGGAATATAGTATTGAGATAGAGGATCAGCCATGATCATATTGAATGGTGGAGCAGGTTCGAAGAGCCGAATAGCCTACTCCTGCTCCTATTTTTCTATGTTCTATATTTCTAGTAAAACTGAAGTCAATGGGAATCGGGGGGAAAATGCTCAACTGGCTGGAGTCATACCTAACACAAAGGAAGATAGTTGTGGTGGTTGAAGGTCAATCATCACAGCCCCAGGACATCGCTGCAGGAGTTCCTATGGGCAATGTCCTAGGCCCAACCATCTTCAGCTGCTTCATCAATGACCTTGCCTCTAACATAAGATCAGAAATGGGGGTGTTCGCTGATGACTGCATAGTGTTCAGCAACATTCACAACTCCTCAGATGATGAAGCAGTCCATGCCTGCATGCAACAAGACCTGGACAATATTCAGGCTTGGGCTGATAAGTGGCAGGTAACATTCGCGCTACAGAAGTGCCAGGCAATGACTATCTCCAACAAGTGAGAGTTGAACCACCTCCCTATGCCGAGTCCCCCACCATCAACATCCTGGGGGTCACCATTGACCAGAAACTTAACTGGACCAGCTACATAAATACTGTGGCAACAAGAGTAGATCAGAGGCTAGGTATTCTGCAGCGAGTGTCTCACCTCCTGACTCCCCAAAGCGTTTCTGTAGTGTATGTGCCTTTAAGTCAGAACTACTTTTTACAGCTCCTGTATACTGTAGTACTGGCAGTGACCACACCGGTATATAAGCTTTGCGCATGCCTCTGTACCCCAGTCTAGAGATTACCTTCCTCCAGTAAAGACCTGTTATTTGTTAATGTACAGCATCCGTGTGATTATTTATCCACTGAACCACGGATCCAACAGTGGCGACGAGTGTCGATTCAAATCTACCTGCAACATAAAAGAAAGAAAAAAAAATAGTCGAGGCCAGGAACACGGGCGTCGACCACGAGCAACCGCCCAGCAGTCAGGCAGAGATCCAACTTCGCTGGGGAGGCTGTGGAGAGCCGGGCTTGGTTCCCCAGCCACAACGAGCAGTAAGAGACCGACGACAGGTCCGGAGCAGACCCTTCCCGAGCAGCGGCGGCTGGAGCCGACCGACGGCAGAGAGAGAGCAGAGCAGCGTCGACGCGGTAAGACAGAGGGTGAAGAGCGCAGGGCGCAGCCGGGGGTTGAACACCGAGCGCCGTCAAGGAAAAATAAAGCAACCGGAGAGAGAGGGGGTAAGAAACAGCCGGGTTCTAGACTGAGCGGCGTCAAAAAATATCAAAAGAAGAACGTGCAGAGCACAGCCAGGGATCACGGGCTGATCAGGGTCCACGGGGCGAAGCAAGGGGAGATGCCATTGAGCCGCGGAGAAGAAGGAAGAGCACGGGAGGCGCCATTGAGCCGCGGAGAAGCAGGGAGAGCGCGGGAGACGCCATTGAGCCATGGAGAAGCAGGGAGAGCGCGGGAGATGCCATTGAGCCGCAGAGAAGAAGGAAGAGCGCGGGAGACGCCATTTTGAATAGCCGCATGCGGATAAATAGGGCGAGCGCGGGAAGGAAGGAAAGCGCGGGAGATGCCATTTTGTGCTAGCGGAGAAGAAGGGAAAGCGCAGGAGGCGCCATTGGTGATAGTTAACGCACAACCAAGGATGCCGAAGAGTGGCAGTATCTCTACGTTCGACAATGAAGTCGAAGATTGGGCGACATATGTGGAACGTATTGAGGTGTACTGCAGGGCGAATGAAGTGCCAGATGCTAATAAAGCACTGGTTCTGTTAAATTCCATGGGTGCAAAAACTTATGGGTTACTGCGAAATCTAATAACCCCAGAGAAGCCGGTAAACAAGAATTTTGAAAGCATAGTAGAAATCCTACAGGACCACTTAAACCCCACACCGCTGCTGATAGCAGAACGATTTAAGTTCCATAAAAGGAACCAACATAAAGACGAAAGCAATGCTGAGTACCTAACGGAACTGCACAAGCTATCGAAATACTGCCAGTTTGGAGCGGGACTAGCAAACACGTTAAGGGACAAGTTTGTGTGTGGGCTACAAAGTGAAGGAACCCAGAAACGGCTTCTATCAGAAAAGGACCTTACGCTGGACAAAGCTTTCAGTATGGCAGTATCACACGAAGCAGCCGCAAGGGGCGCTGCAGAGATACAACGGAGACCGCAAGACTATGGCACCAATGAAATGACCTATGGAACAGGGAAGTGCTATCGCTGCGGCAGAACAACACATGGCCAGAAAGATTGTTGGTTCAAGGACCAAGTGTGCAGACAGTGTGGGAAAACAGGACACATAGCAAGGGTCTTGTAAGATTCGAAATTTTCAGCAGAAATCACGCAAGAAAACTGGATAAAATAAGACTGTTTATTGACCAAAGTAAGCTTGCACAGAATAACCTTTGATAAAAGGGCATACAAAATGGCCGCCAGGCCCCGTGATCAGTTTCTGAACCATTTTATTTCTGTTACTGCAAGCCAGGCAGGCTTGTGGATTGAAGACAGTAAGCCCGCGAAAGCCAATATCTGGGAACCGAAACTCAGAGAAACAGCATACATATTCAATGAATTCTAAGTACAGGATGGGGCCCATCAAGATATGGGCGGACAATGCAAAAACACTTATACCCATTTATTGTACAAAGGAAAAACCGTTTAGCGGCCATCAAGGAAAATCTCCGGACCGATCAATATGCGAACCGAGTCGCGATGACAATGTAAAAGACATTAAAAGACATTATCGGCCAGGAAGGCCAGTTAAGTTATCACCGGCTCCCGTTACAAGACAAAGCGCCCCTGCAGAGATTTCTGCCCGCCAAAATTAATACAAAGACAGGACTATGATTTGGCGGGAGATAAGACTGTCCCAAAAGAGTATAACTATGGATTGAAAGTCCATCTAACTTACTTCAACAACTTCGAACTTGACTTCACGGCTGCTTCTTCTTGGACGACTTCAGACTTCCATTTTCTTCAAGAACTTCTTCTACAAGGGACGAACGAAGGACGGACGGTGCCAGGATCGGCACCTCTTCCACTTCGGTAGATGCGGAATCGATGAAGACGTTTTCGTCTTTTTAAAGACGGACGACTTCGGTAAAAAGACAACGTGGTCGGTGTTCAGCCGAACAAGGCTCGGCCACGACGAGAAGACGACGAGGGTGGCCCGGGTACTGGGGTCGGGAGATCATCGACGACCCAGGCCGACGGAGAAGAAACCCTCTGGAGAACCGGCGATCCAGGCCGGAAAAAATTCTTCCATGTGCAGGCACTTCTTCAACAGCCTGCATCTGAGGTCTGCTCCATGAACCCAAATCCACGATAGTGGATCTCAACCTTGACGAGCGCTCATCGAGGCTGTGTCTACCCCACCGCCTCGAGGGAGAGAGAATATCGACTGCGCCAGAAGTTTCCAAATCCACGTGACGACGGAAAGCGGTGCCAAAAGGCTGCGAACCCCCTTTTTCGCAATTTCGAGAGTGGTGAGCATGATCCCAAGTTCCCCAGGTCGAAACTTAGTTTAGGTATAGGGGAGGGAGTTAAGGGTAACCGTAATGTGTTTCCCCTTTTACGATGTGCCGTGTGTTCCCCATTTCCATAGAGTTAAGTTCATAAATTTGTGTATGATTGTAGTAACTTTAATCTGTGCCTATGACATGTATTTTGAAATGCTTCAAACTGTTTAAAAATAAAAGCATCCATTTCATGCTATTCAACCTGGTCTATTGAGTTCTTTCTCTACACTACTGTTCTCTGCATCTAAGTCCAAGGTCTAGAACCGTAGGGGGAGTGGGTCGAACCACTCAAGGGTAATTATTGCACGAAACCTGGCAGGAGACCAGAACGAGCAAGAGAAACCCCCTACAGAAATCAGGGGGGCCTGTAAGATTCGAAATTTTCAGCAAAAATCACGTAAGAAAACTGGATAAAATAAGACTGTTTATTGACCAAAGTAAGCTTGCACAGAATAACCTTTGATAAAAGGGCATACAAAATGGCCACCAGGCCCCGTGATCAGTTTCTGAACCATTTTTATTTCTGTTACTGCAAGCCAGACAGGCTTGTGGATTGAAGACAGTAAGCCCGCGAAAGCCAATATCTGGGAACCGAAACTCAGAGAAACAGCATACATATTCAATGAATTCTAAGTACAGGATGGGGCCCATCAAGATATGGGCGGACAATGCAAAAACACTTATACCCATTTATTGTACAAAGGAAAAACCGTTTAGCGGCCATCAAGGAAAATCTCCGGACCGATCAATATGCGAACCGAGTCGCGATGACAATGTAAAAGACATTAAAAGACATTATCGGCCAGGAAGGCCAGTTAAGTTATCACCGGCTCCCGTTACAAGACAAAGCGCCCCTGCAGAGATTTCTGCCCGCCAAAATTAATACAAAGACAGGACTATGATTTGGCGGGAGATAAGGCTGTCCCAAAAGAGTATAACTATGGATTGAAAGTCCATCTAGGTTGCTTCTTCTTCAACAACTTCGAACTTGACTTCACGGCTTCTTCTTGGACGACTTCAGACTTCCATTTTCTTCAAGAACTTCTTCTACAAGGGACGAACGAAGGACGGACGGTGCCAGGATCGGCGCCTCTTCCACTTCGGTAGATGCGGACTCGATGAAGATGTTTTCGTCTTTTTAAAGACGGACGGCTTCGGTAAAAAGACAACGTGGTCGGTGTTCAGCCGAACAAGGCTCGGCCACGACGAGAAGAAACCCTCTGGAGAACCGGCGATCCAGGCCGGAAAGATTCTTCCATGTGCAGGCACTTCTTCAACAGCCTGCATCTGAGGTCTGCTCCATGAACCCAAATCCACGATAGTGGATCTCAACCTTGACGAGCGCTCATCGAGGCTGTGTCTACCCCACCGCCTCGAGGGAGAGAGAATATCGACTGCGCCAGAAGTTTCCAAATCCACGTGACGACGGAAAGCGGTGCCAAAAGGCTGCGAACCCCCTTTTTTGCGATTTCGAGAGTGGTGAGCATGATCCCAAGTTCCCCAGGTCGAAACTTAGTTTAGGTATAGGGGAGGGAGTTAAGGGTAACCGTAATGTGTTTCCCCTTTTACGATGTGCCGTGTGTTCCCCATTTCCATAGAGCTAAGTTCATAAATTTGTGTATGATCATAGTAACTTTAATCTGTGCCTATGACATGTATTTTGTAATGCTTCAAACTGTTTAAAAATAAAAGCATCCATTTCGTGCTATTCAACCTGGTCTATTGAGTTCTTTCTCTACACTACTGTTCTCTGCATCTAAGTCCAAGGTCTAGAACCGTAGGGGGAGTGGGTCGAACCACTCAAGGGTAATTATTGCACGAAACCTGGCAGGAGACCAGAACGAGCAAGAGAAACCCCCTACAGTCTGCAGGTCTGGGAAGAAAACCAACAGTAAGAAATCTCCACAGGAGAAGTACAAAAAGGTACACCAGGTGATGGACAGTGGTTCAGACGAACAGAAAAGTGACACAGACTCCAGAAGCAAGAAGCTGGGTTGTCTGAAACTACATAATGTAACCGAAATGGAGGATCACCAGACTATCTGGGTTACACTCAAGATAGATGGAGTCCAAGTGGAAATGGAATTGGACACAGAGTCAGCTCTAACAGTCATATATCAAAGAGACTACAAGCGGCTATTTTCACACATACCCTTGAAAGCTACAGAGATTGTCTTGAAGGCGTATATGGGGCAAAAAGTCTACCCCAAAGGAAAAATAAGGGTGAAAGTGACATATAAAGGCCAGGAAATACCTAAAATGGATATATATGTATTGCCAAATGGAGGACCACCACTGCTAGGACGTGAATGGATCCGGAAGATACAGTTAGATTGGCATTCCATTAAGGCACTGAAGGTTGAGGCCAAAAAGAATGACGACGTCACACCTGGACGACTGTCAAAAATGCTAACTGACGCAAAAGAAGTGTTCCAGGAGGGACTAGGAACACTAAAAGGCATAACAGCAACAATTAAAATGGAGGAAAATGCAAGCCCAAAGTTTCTGAAGGCCAGACTAGTGCCTTATGCGACCAGACCAGCTGTTGAAGCAGAGCTGGAAGGGTTGGAACGTTCAGGAGTACTTCACACGGTGCAATATCCGCTTCCACGTATTGAGGATATTTTCGCCTCGCTAGCTGGTGGTAAACGCTTCACCAAAATTGATCTAGCCCAGGCGTACTTGCAAATGGAGGTGGAAGAAGCTTCGAAACATTACCTTACGATCAACACTCATAAAGGTCTCTATCAATACAACCGGCTGGTGTTTCGAGTAGCCTCGGCTCCGGCTATCTGGCAAAGGGCGATGGATCAAATCCTGCAAGGGATTCCAGGGACCCAGTGTTATTTGGACGACATCTTGGTCACGGGCGAAAATGACGGTGATCACCTCACTAACTTGGCGAAGGTGCTCACCAGATTAAAGGAGTATGGGCTACGAGCTAATCGCCACAAGTGCGAGTTTTTCCAGAAACAGATCTCCTATTGCAGCCACATCATCGATGAAGAGGGGTTACATAAGTCCCCTGACAAGATTGAGGCAGTAGTCAAGGCTCCAGCACCGGAAAATGTGTCACAACTGAGGTCGTTCCTCGGGCTGGTAAACTATTACCACAAGTTCTTACCAAATGTGTCTACGGTACTACACCCGCTGAACACCCTACTGCAAACAGGGGTACCATGGAAGTGGGATGACGAACGGAGATGAGCTTTCCAGAAGTGTAAAGAATTGATCACATCAAAAGAGGTGTTGGCCCATTTCAACCCAGCACTACCAATTCGTTTGGCATGTGATGCATCACCCTACGGCATTGGAGCGGTGCTGTCGCACAAATTCCCAGACGGGTTGGAGAGGCCAGTAGCCTTTGCGTCTTGGTCACTAACCTCAGCCAAGCGCAACTACGCCCAGATTGACAGGGAGGCCCTCAGCCTAGTATGGGGAGTAAAAAAATTCAACCACTATCTGCATGGGCAGAAGTTCACCTTGCTGACTGACCACCAACCACTTCTCTCCATCTTTAATCCTAAGAAGGGCGTGCCAGTAATGACTGCATAGCGGTTACAAAGATGGTCCCTGTTTCTAGGGGCGAATCAATATGAAATAGAATATAAAGGCACGAAACCGCATGGGAACGCTGATGGGCTATCGTGCCTGCCACTGCCTACTGTGGAGGAAGCACCAGCAGTGGACCCTATCGAGATATTTTATTCGTCGATAATTGAACGATTGCCAGTAACAAACGCGGATATAGAGAAGGAGACCCGCAATGATCCGATGCTGTCACGGGTATATGAATTGACGGTGAGGGGATGGCCAACACATGGCGACTCACTGTTGCCAGCATTCTCATCCAGAAGAGAACAGCTGTCAGTATGCCAGGGGACAGTAATGTGTGGATCCAGAGTGGTGATTCCACCCAAGTTAAGGGAGAGAGTGCTAAATGAGCTACATGAAGGTCATCTGGGGGGAGTGAAAATGAAAAGCCTTGCTAGGGCTTATGTGTGGTGGCCGGGAATCGATCAACAAATCGAAGATCTAACTAAGAGCTGCTTAGGATGCCAGAAGGTCCAAAATGCACCACCACATGCCCCTCTACACCCATGGGAATGGGCCTCCTCTCCATGGCAACGGGTGCACATTGATTTCGCTGGTCCATTCATGGACTCAATGTTCTTAATAGCAGTGGATGCTCATTCAAAGTGGCCTGAGGTGATAAAGATGTCTTCAACCACTACAGAGAAAACGATTGCAGTCCTACGGACCATATTTGCCAGAAACGGTTTGCCAGAGCAGATCTGATAATCGACCACAGTTTGTGTCTGACGAGTTCCAAAAATTCATGAAAAGGAATGGGGTAAGGCATTACACATCCGCCCCGTATCATCCAGCCACCAATGGATTGGCTGAGAGGTTCGTACAAACCTTTAAGAAGGTGATAAAGGCCATGTGCGATGAGGAAATTCCACTACAGCATAAGATGGACAATTTCTTATTAGCCTACTGAAACGCGACACATGCAGTTACCAACCAGACCCCGGCCATGATGTTCTTTAACCGAAGGTTGAGATCTCGTCTGGACTTGCTCAGACCAAATGTGCGAAGAAATGTTCAGGACAAACAATTCCAGCACATTAATGAGAAGCCGACAAGGAGCTTCAATGTAGGGCAACCAGTCTTGGCCCATGACTATCGAACAGAGAAGTGGCAACCCGGAACGATATGTACAAGGCAGGGGCCATTAATGTACACAGTGGATGTCGGGGAGAACATTGTGAGACGCCACGTCGATCAGATCTTAGCGTCACAGGAACGCGTCAACCCCATGTCTCGAGTACCTGGGGATAAACCCGACATACCGGTAGCATCTACTTCAGACCCAGTAGCAGTGGAACCCGATGAACTACTCGATGAAAAGGGGTCAGAATCGCCTCTGCACCAAGAACAAGAACCTCTGGAAATGCGCTATCCCGAAAGGGTCAGGAAGCCGCCCCAAAGACTGAATCTATAAATGGACTTTTGTTATTTAATGTACATGTAAAAATGTAATTGTTATTTGAATATTAAGGGGGTTATTATTAATCTAAAAGGGGAGGAATTGTAGTGTATGTGCCTTTAAGTCAGAACTACTTTTTACAGCTCCTGTATACTGTAGTACCGGCAGTGACCACACCGGTATATAAGCTTTGCGCATGCCTCTGTACCCCAGTCTAGAGATTACCCTCCTCCAGTAAAGACCTGTTATTTGTTAATGTACAGCATCCGTGTGATTATTTATCCACTGAACCACGGATCCGACAGTTTCCACCATCTACAAGGCACAAGTAAGGAATGTGATGGAATACTCTCCACTTGCCTGGATGAGTGCAGCTCCAACAACACTCAAGAAGCTTGACACCATCCAGGACAAAGCAGCCTGCTTGATTGGCACCCCATCCACCACCTTAAACATTCACTCCTTCCACCACTGGCATACCATGGCTGCAGTGTGTACCATCTACAAGATGCACTGCAGCAACTCACCAAGACTTGTTGAGCAGCACCTCCCAACCCCACGACCTCTTCCACCTAGGACAAGGGCAGCAGGTGCATGGGAACACCACCACCTCCAAGTTCCCCTCCAAGTCATACACCATCCTGACTTAGAAGTATATCACCGATCCTTCATCATCGCTGGACCAAAGTCCTGGAACTCCCGCCCAACAGCACTGTTGGAGTACCTTCACCACACAGATTGCAGCGGTTTAAGAAGGCGGCTCACCACCACCTTCTCAAGGTCAATTAGGGATGGGCAATACATGCTGGCCTTGCCAGCGATGCCCACATCCCATAAACTAATTTTTTTAAATGACATCACCACCCAAATTTTCATCATTCTCTGCTATTATCATGGAGATCATGAAGGATAACCCATCCGTATAACTTGTGAATTTATTTTTCTCTTTCAGATGTTGACTGCGATCTACTTTCCTTTTCCTGCATTTCATGTTCTTATTTCAGATGTCCAGCATTTTGTTTTTTGTTTATAACTCTTGTAAAAGTTGTCCTCAAATTTACTTTGGATAACCAAATCCAAAGGCTAGTTTTACAACCACTCAAAGCCCAAAATATAAATATTGACACCATCATGTTATAGACACAAGTAGGACAATTTTGATGGTTTTTTATATAAGTAACAAAACAGAAAGCACTAATGCTTGATAAGTTAATTCATCAGAAAACTTGGCAACCAAGCTGCACTCAGGAAAGGTCAGTTTCTGATGATTTGATGGTTAAAGTGAATAATGTGAACCATATTGAAATTTCTCACATTCTCTGCCTTCAAGAACCCTCAGAGAAGCATAAATGCTGGAACAGTTTTCTTACAACGTTGGCTGTCAAACTTTCTCTTCATTTATTGCAATGCTCCACATTCTGCTGCTATGGAGTCAGCTGCAGAGTTATTTCTCAACATACAAATCAGAACCAGGTTGACTGTGCTATAACCTGATTTTGTTAAGACTATGGAATGCAGACAGGGTCAGGTAAAGGCCAGACTTGGTGTTGGTGTAAATTATCAGTCAATCTGTTAAAAGTATACAGGGCAGAAGAAGAATGTAAAACATTGTTTACCCTCTGCTAAAAGAAAAACCTTCTGACATCGAACCTAGTTCTATGCTAACACTGCCGATACGCATGACCCTAGGGGCTAGAAATTCGGTATGTTGGTGCCTCCTGTTAGCGCCTGGTGGGGGTGCTAACGGGGCGCTAAGGTGTTATCGCCAGGGCGTGGCGATTGCAGTGACGCCCGCAAACTCCAGTGCCAGTGTAGCGCTGGCGCCAACTCTTAGCGCCTGGGCCTCTAGCGCCTCGCAGATCGTGACGTCATAAAGTGCGCAGCGCCCCGTTATTGCCCCGGATGGAAAATTCACTCGTGCCCCCTGCTTTATTGCCTTGCGCCAACAACGCCAGCAAGAGTTGTGAACTCGGCTGGCCGCTTCGGGAGCGGTAATTAATGGGAATGCTTTTCAGCTCGCGCAACCTTTCTTATTTGCACCAATCTGGTGCCTGCGCAAAGATTTTACTGTTTCATTGGTGCAAGATGTCCAAGCCCTCCACTTTGTAAGAGAGTTTGGGGCTGCAATGGCAGTCGACCAGGTCGCCTTGCAAAACAGAACTGACGACAACTAGCTTGTGCAGCATCAATGGCCCTTCCCTTTAAGCGAGGGAAGCAGCCACTGTGATGAAAGATTGCCATTTACAATGCGCTCGAAATGGTTTAGCGTTCTGCCGCTACCGCCCTGCTCTCGGAATATAGCGCCCTAAGAGAAGTGTTTAGCGCTTGATTTAGTGCTCCACTTCCCTCTTGGAGCGCTAAAACTGAATTTCGCAGGAGGCGAGAACGATTAGCGCCTGCCGCTAATATTTCAACTGTCAAAGTTTTAGCGCCCCAAACGGGGCTGTACCGAATTTCTCCCCCAAATGTTTTCCCTAATGTATCTAGTCCGAATAATCTGTCCACGCAGACATAGATTAGTTCCTTAACCATTTTAAATACTTCAATGAAATCAACTGAAGCCTATGCTTTTACAGAGTAAAAAGACCCAGCTCTCTAAGCCTATCATGATAATGACGGGCTTTCAAACTAGAAATTTTAACTCCGGGGCCTCATGGTGCAAGACCCTGGTTAGATTCCCGCCAGCATGTGAACAGGAGTACAGTGTCAAGCAGCATGTGAACAGGAGTATAGTGTCAAGCAGCATGTGAACAGGAGTACAGTGTCAGGCAGCATGTGCACAGGAGTACAGTGTCAAGCAGCATGTGAACAGGAGTACAGTGTCAGGCAGCATGTGAACAGGAGTACAGTGTCAGGCAACATGTGAACAGGAGTACAGTGTCAAGCAGCATGTGAACAGGAGTACAGTGTCAGGCAACATGTGAACAGGAGTACAGTGTCAGGAAGCATGTGAACAGGAGTACAGTGTCAGGCAGCATGTGAACAGGGGTACAGTGTCAGGCCGCATGTGAACAGGAGTACAGTGTCAAGCAGCATGTGAACCGGAGTACAGTGTCAGGCAGCATGTGAACAGGAGTACAGTGTCAAGCAGCATGTGAACAGGAGTACAGTGTCAGGCAACATGTGAACAGGAGTACAGTGTCAGGCAACATGTGAACAGGAGTACAGTGTCAGGCAGCATGTGAACAGGAGTACAGTGTCAGGCAGCATGTGAACAGAGGTACAGTGTCAGGCAGCATGTGAACAGGAGTACAGTGTCAAGCAGCATGTGAACAGGAGTACAGTGTCAAGCAGCATGTGAACAGGAGTACAGTGTCAGGCAGCATGTGAACAGGAGCACAGTGTCACGCAGCATGAGAACAGGAGTTCAGTGTCAGGCAACATGTGAACAGGAGTACAGTGTCAGGCAACATGTGAACAGGAGTACAGTGTCAGGCAACATGTGAACAGGAGTACAGTGTCAGGCAACATGTGAACAGGAGTACAGTGTCAAGCAGCATGTGAACAGGAGTACAGTGTCAGGCAACATGTGAACAAGAGTACAGTGTCAGGCAACATGTGAACAGGAGTACAGTGTCAGGCAGCATGTGAACAGTACAGTGTCAAGCAGCATGTGAACATTACAGTGTCAAGCAGCATGTGAACAGGAGTACAGTGTCAGGCAACATGTGAACAGGAGTACAGTGTCAGGCAGCATGTGAACAGGAGTACAGTGTCAGGCAACATGTGAACAGGAGTACAGTGTCACGCAACATGTGAACAGGAGTACAGTGTCAAGCAACATGTGAACAGGAGTACAGTGTCAGGCAGCATGTGAACAGGAGTACAGTGTCAGGCAACATGTGAACAGGAGTACAGTGTCAAGCAGCATGTGAACAGGAGTACAGTGTCACGCAACATGTGAACAGGAGTACAGTGTCAAGCAACATGTGAACAGGAGTACAGTGTCAGGCAGCATGTGAACAGGAGTACAGTGTCAGGCAACATGTGAACAGGAGTAAACTGTCAAGCAGCATGTGAACAGGAGTAACATTGAAACATAGAAACATAGAAGATAGGAGCAGGAGTTGGCCATTCGGCCCTTCGAGCCTGCTCCGCCATTCAATGAGATCATGGCAGATCATACGTCATTCCTGCCATCCCAGGTATCAGCCTGGTGACTCTTCGCTTCACTCCTTCCATGGCAAGAACGTCGTTCCTCAGGTAAGGCGACCAAAACTGCACACAGTACTCAAGGTGCGGTCTCAACAAGGCCCTGTACAACTGTAGCAAGACATCTTTGTTCCTGTACTCGAACCCTCTTGCTATGAAGGCCAGTGTCAAGCAGCATGTGAACAGGAGTACAGTGTCAGGCAGCATGTGAACAGGAGTACAGTGTCAAGCAGCATGTGAAAAGGAGTACAGTGTCAAGCAGCATGTGAACAGGAGTACAGTGTCAAGCTGCATTTGAACAGGAGTGCAGTGTCAGGCAGCATGTGAACAGGAGTACAGTGTCAAGCAGCATGTGAACAGGAGTACAGTGTCAAGCAGCATGTGAACAGGAGTGCAGTGTCAGGCAGCATGTGAACAGGAGTACAGTGTCAAGCAGCATGTGAACAGGAGTACAGTGTCAAGCAGCATGTGAACAGGAGTACAGTGTCAAGCAGCATGTGAACAGGAGTACAGTGTCAAGCAGCATGTGAACAGGAGTACAGTGTCAAGCAGCATGTGAACAGGAGTACAGTGTCAAGCAGCATGTGAACAGGAGTACAGTGTCAGGCAGCATGTGAACAGGAGTACAGTGTCAAGCAGCATGTAAACGGGAGTACAGTGTCAGGCAGCATGTGAACAGGAGTACAGTGTCAAGCAGCATGTGAACAGGAGTACAGTGTCAGGCAGCATGTGAACAGGAGTACAGTGTCAAGCAGCATGTGAACAGGAGTACAGTGTCAAGCAGCATGTGAACAGGATTACAGTGTCAGGCAGCATGTGAACAGGAGTACAGTGTCAAGCAGCATGTGAACAGGAGTACAGTGTCAAGCAGCATGTGAACAGGAGTACAGTGTCAATCAACATGTGAGCAGGAGTACAGTGTCAGGCAGCATGTGAACAGGAGTACAGTGTCAAACAGCATGTGAACAGGAGTACAGTGTCAATCAACATGTGAACACGAGTACAGTGTCAAGCAACATGTGAACAGGAGTACAGTGTCAGCAGCATGTGAACAGGAGTACAGTGTTAAGCAACATGTGAACAGGAGTACAGTGTCAAGCAGCATGTGAACAGGAGTACAGTGTCAGGCAGCATGTGTACAGGAGCACAGTGTCAAGCAGCGTGTGAACAGGAGTACAGTGTCAGGCAACATGTGAACAAGAGTACAGTGTCAGGCAACATGTGAACAGGAGTACAGTGTCAGGCAGCATGTGAACAGTACAGTGTCAAGCAGCATGTGAACAGTACAGTGTCAAGCAGCATGTGAACAGGAGTACAGTGTCAGGCAACATGTGAACAGGAGTACAGTGTCAGGCAGTATGTGAACAGGAGTACAGTGTCAGGCAACATGTGAACAGGAGTACAGTGTCAAGCAGCATGTGAACAGGAGTACAGTGTCACGCAACATGTGAACAGGAGTACAGTGTCAAGCAACATGTGAACAGGAGTACAGTGTCAGGCAGCATGTGAACAGGAGTACAGTGTCAGGCAACATGTGAACAGGAGTAAACTGTCAAGCAGCATGTGAACAGGAGTAACATTGAAACATAGAAACATAGAAGATAGGAGCAGGAGTAGGCCATTCGGCCCTTCGAGCCTGCTCCGCCATTCAATGAGATCATGGCTGATCATACGTCATTCCTGCCATCCCAGGTATCAGCCTGGTGACTCTTCGCTTCACTCCTTCCATGGCAAGTACGTCCTTCCTCAGGTAAGGCGACCAAAACTGCACACAGTACTCAAGGTGCGGTCTCAACAAGGCCCTGTACAACTGTAGCAAGACATCCTTGTTCCTGTACTCGAACCCTCTTGCTACGAAGGCCAGTGTCAAGCAGCATGTGAACAGGAGTACAGTGTCAGGCAGCATGTGAACAGGAGTACAGTGTCAAGCAGCATGTGAAAAGGAGTACAGTGTCAAGCAGCATGTGAACAGGAGTACAGTGTCAGGCTGCATTTGAACAGGAGTGCAGTGTCAGGCAGCATGTGAACAGGAGTACAGTGTCAAGCAGCATGTGAACAGGAGTACAGTGTCAAGCAGCATGTGAACAGGAGTGCAGTGTCAGGCAGCATGTGATCAGGAGTACAGTGTCAAGCAGCATGTGAACAGGAGTACAGTGTCAAGCAGCATGTGAACAGGAGTACAGTGTCAAGCAGCATGTGAACAGGAGTACAGTGTCAAGCAGCATGTGAACAGGAGTACAGTGTCAAGCAGCATGTGAACAGGAGTACAGTGTCAAGCAGCATGTGAACAGGAGTACAGTGTCAAGCAGCATGTGAACAGGAGTACAGTGTCAAGCAGCATGTGAACAGGAGTACAGTGTCAGGCAGCATGTGAACAGGAGTACAGTGTCAAGCAGCATGTGAACAGGAGTACAGTGTCAGGCAGCATGTGAACAGGAGTACAGTGTCAAGCAGCATGTGAACAGGAGTACAGTGTCAAGCAGCATGTGAACAGGATTACAGTGTCAGGCAGCATGTGAACAGGAGTACAGTGTCAGGCAGCATGTGAACAGGAGTACAGTGTCAAGCAGCATGTGAACAGGAGTACAGTGTCAAGCAGCATGTGAACAGGATTACAGTGTCAGGCAGCATGTGAACAGGAGTACAGTGTCAGGCAGCATGTGAACAGGACTACAGTGTCAGGCAGCATGTGAACAGGAGTACAGTGTCAAGCAGCATGTTAACAGGAGTACAGTGTCAGGCAGCATGTGAACAGGAGTACAGTGTCAAGCAACTTGTGAACTGGAGTAAAGTGTCAGGCAGCATGTGAACAAGAGTACAGTGTCAAGCAACTTGTGAACTGGAGTAAAGTGTCAGGCAGCATGTGAACAGGAGTACAGTGTCAAGCAGCATGTGAACAGGAGTACAGTGTCAAGCAGCAGGAAGCTGCAGCCAGGAATTGAAGAAACAATCCGATTCCTCAACCTCCCCATCAGTGAGGAAGTCAACGCCTAATGTGCTGATATGGAAAAAAATCTACAAAATCTATCGAACTATGAACATTTCTTGGAAGAATTCCAGGCAACTAAGAGCACAGAATGTGTTCTGAATGGAGGCCCCCCAGGAGTGGCTCGGTAGCACCCCCACTGATTGAGCTGACTGAGTGCTCAAGGACATAGCTGCCAGACTGGGCCTGTGGCAGGTGGTGAGAGAACCTGCCTGAGGAAGTAACCCAGTCGATTTGCAACCTAGCAGAAAGGTTCTGGTCATCTAATCATCGGAGGAGGATTGTTAGCTTTGAAAGGTTACAGAGGTGAATAACAAAGATGACCTGAGGTATGAAGAATTTAAGTTAAGGGAAAAGGTTCGGGAAGAATGGTTTGTTTTCTTTAGAAAAGAGACTTCAAAGTAACCTAATTGAAGTTTTCAGGATTACGATGGGAATTCATAAATCTGATTGAGGCAAATTGTTCACGGAGGATTCAAATAAGAACGCAAGTTAAAAATCAGGAAATTAGGAGTGAGAAAGGAAGCCAGCCAGAACTCTAGCACTGAATGAGTATAAGACTAATCAACCAAATTACCTGTGAAGGCCATTGAAGGAGGCAATGCAAATAGATTCAAGAGGATTTCTGTAAAAAGAAAGGGATTAAAATTTGTAATGATAGGGTAGGGTTAATTTGCCAAAAATGGACAAGTTTGTTTGGCTTAATGGCCTTTTGCTTCTCCTCAACTTTCTATAATGTTATTATGTTAATAAAGTGAGAAATGGCAATCCATGCCAAGCCTCGGGTAGTTAGGAGAAATGCACGAAGAGTTGCCTTGAATGTGTCCTCAAAATGGAGTCAGCAGACGGACTGAATACTGGGATAGAAAAGGGCTTATGCTAATTTTACTATGAAGGATTATACAAAAAACATTCCTTGCCAGGGATGGAAAACAAACCATCAAGATCACATACCCAGAGACAGCTAGTAATTATAAAATTGTCCTGACATTTCTTGACTTGTGTACAACACTTTTGTTAGCAAAGATGTGAGACGCTGTGGAGTAACTGAGCGGCCCGGCATGTCTAAGTGCTGGTGCTTTAAGGTCAAGGCTGCCAACTGGGCTATGTGAGAAGATTGACACCTGAAGGACGGAACTCTTCTAACATGTGTCACTCAGATTGGTCAATGGCATTGAGGAGTTTTATTTGGAAATTAAGGATATATATGATGGTATTTTGTCACTAAGCTCAGTCTTCAGTCCTCAGTTCTTAGAGCTTGGTTTAGTTCTAGTTCATTTAATAGTTCTTGTAGTAATCTTTGTAGCAAACTTTGTTTCATATATGTAGGAGGGTGTCTCTGATAAATCAAAAAGAACAGAGAGAGTGAGAGAGAGATTACAGAAGTTAAGGCTGTAACAGCCAGATACAAGCAGATATAAGTATATCACTTGGATGAACAAGTTTCCCCTGAGATCAAGAGAGGTGAGATTTAAGCCATCTAGTCCAGATATAGTTACCAGTGGGAAAGATGAATTTATCGAGGAGCAGAAAATCCAAGAGAAATGGTTAGCATTTCTACTGAGAGAGTTTCATCACTCTGATACCTTAGATGGCTAACACCATCCTGAAAGAGGAAAGAGGATTGGCGGGTAGCTAATGTTACCCCACTATTCAAAAAAGGTGGTAGAGAAAAGGCGGGGAATTATAGACCGGTAAGCTTGACATCGGTAGTGGGGAAAATGCTAGAGTCCATTATAAAAGATGTAATAGCAGAGCACTTGGAAAGCAGTGACTGGATCGGACAAAGTCAACATGGATTTACAAAAGGTAAATCATGCTTGACTAATCACAGAATCCCCACAGTGCAGATAGAGGCCATTTCGGCCCATCGAGCCTGCACCGACACATATCCCACCCGATCCCCGTAACCCCATGTATTTAATCCCCCTAACACTAAGGGTCAATTTATCATAGCCAATCAACCTAACCCGCACATCTTTGGAATGTGGGAGGAAACCGGAGCACCCGGAGGAAACCCACGCAAACACGGGGAGAATGTGCAAACTCCACACAGACAGTCACCCGAGGCTGGATTCGAACCCGGGTCCCTGGCGCTGTGAGGCAACAGTGCTAACCACTATGCCACCGTGCTGCGCTACTGGAATTTTTTGAGGATGTAACTGGTAAAATAGATAAGGGAGAACCAGTGGATGTGGTGTATTTGGACTTTCAGAAGGCTTTCGATAAGGTCCCGCATAAGAGATTAGCGTGCAAAATTAAGGCACATGGGATTGGGGGCAAGGTATTGACTTGGATAGAGAACTGGTTGGCGGACAGAAAGCAAAGAGTTGGAATAAACGGGTCATTTTCCGAGTGGCAGGCAGTGACTAGTGGGGTACCGCAAGGATCGGTCCTAGGACCCCAGCTGTTCACAATATATATTAAAGATCTGGACGAGGGAATTGGATGTAATATCTCCAAATTTGCAGACGACACAAAGCTGGGTGGGAGGGTATGCTGTGAGGAGGATGTCGTGAAACTCCAGCACGATTTGGACAGGTTGGGTGATTGGGCAGAAACATGGCAAATGCACTATAATATGGATAAATGTGAGGTTATCCACTTTGGTGGCAAAAACAGGAAGGCAGATTATTATTTAAATGGCAATAGATTGGGAGACGGGGAAGTGCAAAGAGACCTGGGTGTTCTTGTACACCAGTCGCTGAAGGTAAGCATGCAGGTGCAGCAGGCGGTTAAGAAGGCAAATGGTATGTTGGCCTTCGTAGCAAGAGGGTTCGAGTACAAGAACAAGGATGTCTTGCTGCAGTTGTACAGGGCCTTGGTGAGACCACGCCTTGAGTATTGTGTGCAGTTTTGGTCGCCTTACCTGAGGAAGGACGTTCTTGCCATGGAAGGAGTGCAGCGAAGATTCACCAGGCTGATACCTGGGATGGCAGGAATGACGTATGAGGAGAGATTGTGCCGATTGGGCTTATACTCACTGGAGTTTAGAAGATTGAGAGGGGATCTCATCGAAACCTATAAAATTCTGTCAGGCCTGGACAGACTAGATGCAGGAAGGATGTTTTTGATGGCCGGGGAGTCCAGAACCAAGGGCCATAGTCTAAGGATAAGGGGTAAGCCATTTAGGACTGAAATGAGGAAGAAATTCTTTACCCAGAGAGTGGTGAACCTGTGGAATTCTCTGCCACAGAGGGCGGTGGAGGCCAGTTCATTAAGTATATTCAAGAAAGAGTTGGATATATTTCTTAAGGCTATATGGGGAGAAGGCAGGGACAGGGTACTGAATTTGGATGATCAGCCATGATCTCATTGAATGGTGGAGCAGGCTCGAAGGGCCGAATGGCCTACTCCTGCTCCTATCTTCTATGCTTCTATGTAAGATGAGGTTGTATAAGCTCTGGAAACATTGTTAACTATGAGCATGTAAACTTTAACGTATTCAATAGACTGGCTATCAAAGATTGTTAATTAGTAGCTCTCTAAGGAGTCTAATACTAAATTAATCTCACCAATTTATATCAATCTCAGATGCTGATCTTAACTGTAAATTTATAATCAGCAAGCAGTTAATGGTGAAGTACTGCGACCTAACTGAACTGCCTTTTTAACCCCTGTTATTTATTTCAATTTTTTTTTGCATATTCAATGTTTAAGTGCTGCTAACTATGATTCTAATGTTAATAAACAATTGTTCTTTCATGACTTTGTTGTGTGACTTCTTCTTTTGATAATTGGCAAGAAATGGTTAATTCATTCAGTCAGTAGCTTGTGTGGATCCTAATGGGAGGTTGGTAGTGTAAATGCCAAAATAATCCAAGCTGGTTGATGTAAGACGGTTCGGCAAGCCAAATTTAGGCGTCATTATCTCCTAAGCATGAACTGGGGGTTAAATCCCAGACGATCCATGACGAGGAGTTAAGGTGAAGGGTTAAGGATTCGTCTGGTGCTTTGGATAAATATTCCTGTCAGGGTATTGAACCCAGTATCTTCCCAGTATATTTTTTATTGTAAGTGAAAATGCAATTTACAGCTAATCTACCTAGTTCAGCTTTTTTCATTTAACCCAGAGTACAGTGTAAATACTTTCAACTTGAACCCAAAGAGGTAAAAGCTCAAACCCAACTAAGAGATTACTTTTAGGGCTCCTTGCGGGCATTCCCTTAACTGCTACTTCCAGAATGTTATTTCAAGGCTGATCAATCAGTAGTGCATACATATGGCCCTGTAATGTGATACCATACATATTCTAACTAGCTTCACATTCACGGCCTTGCTTATGTCAGCAATCAATAGCAATGCGGCAATGCTGCATTTCATGCTTTATGATGTCTTCCCCCTATGTCCATCTAACCACGCACATATTGCAAGAGCAGTGTTTTAAGTAAACACCTTGATTGTCATCAGTTGCACATTCCGCAAATCGCAGCTAAGTGCTCTGCAGTCTGCCAATGCAGCCAAATAAGAAGACAATGCTTACTTTGAGCAAAACATTTAACAACGTGTGTCAGAGAATGAGCAGAAAATCTTTTTATCCCTTAATTGTGCACATGGGAGTAGATCCAAGCCACAGAGGAAGGAAAAATCAATGCAATGTTTCTGTTCAGTCATTTCCATTATAGGGAAAAAATAACACATAGACATGGATTCAGGCCAGTTCAGCTACTGTAACATGTAAAAAATCACCTTAGCCTCTTTCAGACATATTGCCACTTACAATGAGCATGATGGATGCCAAAGTAGTTATTGTAATGACCAGTATCTCTGAGAAACATACTTCACATCATAAATTTTTATCAGCTGTTTCCTGTAACTGTAATAATTTTAACATAGTTTTGTCTTCTATGGCTCACCATAATTGCAGTTTGCTGCTGTTTCTTTGCCAACATTTTTCACAAAGCTAAATGTTCTCAGCATGCATGATGTACAGTCACTCTTTATTAAGCAATTTACCTAGCTGTAAAATCGGAAAAAGAAGGGTAATGGAGTTTGTCTGTGTCTGCCCGTCTAAGTAACTACTCAGTAGGTTATTCATTTAACCACGCGAGTGTGCACACACAAACGTTTGTTTAATTGTTAATAATATTCTGGATTTCACCCAAAATACTGTACTCTGATGCAAATTTACACATAAGCTTTACAAGAAGAGTGAATATTTTTTAAAATATTCTATGTATCCAATTTAGCAATTGCAAGGAATGCATAAAATATATATTTTCTTTATAAGACAAGCATAAGTTAAAATTCAACACCCATAATCAACTTAAGAGAAAGTGTTTGCCTATCTGAAGAGATCCATCTCCAACTACATGGCCATTGGATGCACTATCCTTTCAATCATTTCCACAGTTTTTTACACCACTATCTTACCAAACCACTATGCCCCATCATCAAAGCAATCAATGTTGTTTATCAGGGGTGTTCCTAACAAATATCCTGTGGTTATACTTCAAGATACCTTGCAGCCGTATTTCCAATCCTACTTTCCCTTTTGCTGGATGAGTACACAGTTCTTGAGTAGGTTAAAGAGTTTACTGCCTTTTGACACAAACAATTGTCTTTAATAAGGTGTAGACTTCGTGGCCTAGAAATTGGTTTGCCCCTAGAAATGGGCGCGGGGATCGCGATGTGCTGGCAACCCATGCCCGTTTGGAGGAATGCAGGCAGCACGCGAACTTTGTGCTGCCTGCTTATTTGCATGCCGTGCTGCTGAGTGGCTGAATGCTCAACAGGGGGTCCAAGGTCATGTGACGCCAGCACCAATTAAAGCTAGCCTGCACTACTTGAAGGTAATCTGCATCTCTTAAAGGGGAGGTGCATTCTGCCTGCAGATCATCATTCAACTGGCTGAGGAAAAACTCAAATCACGATGGCACATCAGGGGAGGGTACGTGCACCAAGGTTCTCCAATGCAGCACAGGAGGCCTTGGTGCAGGTGGTCAATTTGAGGAGAAAGGTCTTCTTTCCACAGGGGGCCAGGAGGCTCTCCAGGCAACAAAGTAAAGTGCAATGGGAGCACATAGCCAATGTAGTGAATGACATCAGTGTTGCCCGAGTACGTTGACAGTATGCAGGAAGAAGTTTAATGACCTCACACAAAAGGTCAAGGCCAGTGAATTTATCTTCAAATGCCATATCCAACCATCGGATTCAAGATGGCTCCTAGGCTGGCAGCTCCTTTCTGAGCTGCTTTTCTCTTCAACTGTATCCATGGTCATCTATTGCCATCTTTTGCCCTTTCCTCCCCCAATCTCCTTTCTTCCATTGCTTAATATACCCTGCCTCTGATAGTGAAGGCATTTCAGCCCAAACTACAAGTTCACACTACAAGTTTAAAGCTCCCCCTGCAGAGTCCACTGCCCATCCCCCGGCATGTCTTTGTTCTCACTGAGCTCTTTCAGCTGCTGGAACTCTGTGGAAACTTGACCTCCATCACTGGATTCCTCGCGAACAGGACTTCGTTGACTACACGGTTTGACGCAGTGGCTATGGCGCTGCTCTGCTTTTCAGTCGCTTCAAGTCTTATGCGACTGAATTCTTTCGTCAAATTGGTTTCTGATCTTCTGGACTTCTCTGGACATCTAGACTATGTTTCTGCTTTGAACTACACTGGATTACACTGTGTCTCTGCACTCGACTACACTAGATTGCACTGTAAGATTTATCTGCTGTGTCTCTATCTCTGCTGCTAAAAGATTTTTACCTTTAAACTGCGGCTGTGTCTCTGCTGAACTGGTTCTACTGGTTTTTCAGCTCTACTGGTTTTTCAGCTCTGCTGGCTTGTAGGTAGCAGCTGCTGCTCCACTTGCTACCGGTCTACCGGTTTTCAGCTTTGCTGGTTGCTGGCTTGTAGTTTTACTTTTTCTCCGCCGCTTTGATCTACAGTGACCTCCAACTTGTGTCAATTTAGCCATCATCTTTCTGCACCGCTACCGACTCTCATTCCGACGGCAACAACCTCCAGCCTCGAACTCTCTACCTGTCAAATAGCTTCTGGACTTCACTCACCTGCTTTGGACAGTGGTTCGTCGATGCTCCGTGCCGGCCCCATCCTGCTTATGTTGGCTTGTCCTTCCATGGGACCCCTGACTTTGACCATGGTCTCCCTACTATTGTCTCTAACCTATTCCCTGCTACCAGGAAATATGTATCCCATTAATTACTACGTTTAAACAGGCCTATGTAACCTGAGCTTTACCCCGGGTCCATTCGCATGTGCACTTTGGTTGCCGCTCTGGACCCGAGCCATTCAATACTTTTCCACTTTTTCCTCCTCTCTTCCTTTTTTCTCTATCCCTCCCTGACCGCTCTCTCCTGTCGTTATGTCTCCTTTCATCTCTCCTCTTTCAGATACTCTACCCTCCCAAATCCCTACCCCATCCTTAATTACACTTTGACCTTTCTACTCTCCTGCCGCTGTCCCAGGCTTGACTCCCTTTTAGATAAACCCACAGCTTCCCTCTTGTTAGATCCGTTGTTCAGTGGATAAAGAATTACACGGATGCTGTACTTAAACAAACAACAAGGCCTAGAAATTCAGTTTGGGGCGCCCAGCTCGCCTGGGCGCCGGAATTACCGCTGCGCGCTAGCCACTTGCGCCAGCGGGATATTCAGTTTCAGCGCCCCAAGTGGAAGCCGGCCGCTAAACAAGGGTTTCGGCACCCCGCTTGGGGCGCTGAAACTGAATATCGGCGTGCAAAGTGCCGCAGCGCCACCCGCTGCGGCACGGCACGCTGCGGTACTGCAGGCCTTCCTCTCACTCTTAAGGGGGAGGTGCCTGCAACAGCGCGATCCCCGCTCGCGAGTGCCGGCAAATGAGCCCGGCACCAAGGAGAAGTGCCGGGCTCTCGGGAAACAGCCGGCAATCCGGCGGGGGGGGGCGTGTAGGAGGCCGGGGATGGAGGTGCGGGCAGGCGGCCGCCGAAAAAGCGGCCGGCCGCACCTCCACCTTAACTCGCCCCACTACCGGCACAGGTAGGCCCCTGTGTACCGGTCGCTGTTTGCGGCCGGCGCGGAGGAGGCGGCAGCGACCAAATATGGCCAGTGGGGCAATAGCGGGGCGCTGCGCACACCGATGATGTCATCGGTGGCGGCGCAGCGCTACAGGCTAACGCCGCCATTAGCGCCCCGCTAAATATCGCGGTAGGTTTGGACAGTGGCGCAAAAGCCCTCTTTGGGCGCAAACTGGTGGCGCAGGCCACTGAATTTCTAGGCCCAGGTCTTTACTGGAGGAGGGTCATCTCTGGACTGGAGTACAGAGGCATGCGCACAGCTTATATACCGGTGTGGTTACTGCCGGTACTACAGTATACAGGAGCTGTAAAAAGTAGTTCTGACTTAAAGCACATACACTACAATTCCTCCCTTTTTAGATTAATAATACCCCCTTAATATTCAAATAACAATTACATTCAATAACAAAAAGTCCATTTATAGATTCAGTCTTTGGGGTGGCTTCCTGACCCTTTCGGGATAGCACCTTTCCGGAGGTTCTTGTTCTTGGTGCAGAGGCGATTCTGACCCCTTTTCATTGGGTAGTTCATCGGGTTCCACTGCTACTGGGTCTGAAGTAGATGCTACCGGTATGTCGGGTTCATCCCCAGGTACTCGAGACATGGGGTTGACGCCTTCCTGTGACGCTAAGATCTGATCGACGTGGCGTCTCACAATGTTCTCCCCGACATCCACTGTGTACATTAATGGCCCCTGCCTTGTACATATCGTTCCGGGTTGCCACTTCTCTGTTCGATAGTCACGGGCCAAGACTGGTTGCCCTACATTGAAGCTCCCTGTCGGCTTCTCGATGATGTGCTGGAATTGTTTGTCCTTCGCACATTTGGTCTGAGCAAATCCAGACGAGATCTCAACCTTCTGTTAAAGAACATCATGGCCGGGGTCTGGTTGGTAACTGCATGTGTCGCGTTTCGGTAGGCTAATAAGAAATTGTCCACCTTATGCTGTAGTGGAATTTCCTCGTCGCACATGACCTTTATCGCCTTCTTAAAGGTTTGTACGAACCTCTCAGCCAATCCATTGGTGGCTGGATGATACGGGGTGGATGTGTAATGCCTTACCCCATTCTTTTCATGAATTTTTGGAACTCGTCGGACACAAACTGTGGTCCATTATCAGAGCAGATCTGCTCTGGCAAACCGTTTCTGGCAAATATGGTCCGTAGGACTGCAATCGTTTTCTCTGTAGTGGTTGAAGACATCTTTATCACCTCAGGCCACTTTGAATGAGCATCCACTGCTATTAAGAACATTGAGTCCATGAATGGACCAGCAAAATCAATGTGCACCCATTGCCATGGAGAGGAGGGCCACTCCCATGGGTGTAGAGGGGCATGTGGTGGTGCATTTTGGACCTTGTGGCATCCTAAGCAGCTCTTAGTTAGGTCTTCAATTTGTTGATCGATTCCCGGCCACCATACATAAGCCCTAGCAAGGCTTTTCATTTTCACTCCCCCCAGATGACCTTCATGTAGCTCCTTTAGCACTCTCTCCATTAACTTGGGTGGAATCACCACTCTGGATCCAAACATCACTGTCCCCTGGCATACTGACAGCTGTTCTCTTCTGGATGAGATTGCTGGCAACAGTGAGTCGCCATGTGTTGGCTATCCCCTCACCGTCAATTCATATATCCGTGACAGCGTCGGATCATTGCGGGTCTCCTTCTCTACATCCGTGTTTGTTACTGGCAATCGTTCAATTTATCAACGAATAAAATATCTCAATAGGGTCCACTGCTGGTGCTTCCTCCACCGTAGGCAGTGGCAGGCGCGATAGCCCATCAGCGTTCCCATGCTGTCTCGTGCCTTTATATTCTATTTCATATTGATTCACCCCTAGAAACAGGGACCATCTTTGTAACCGCTGTGCAGTCATTACTGGCACGCACTTCTTAGGATTAAAGATGGAGACAAGTGGTTGGTGGTCAGCCAGCAAGGTGAACTTCTGCCCATGCAGATAATGGTTGAATTTTTTTACTCCCCATACTAGGCTGAGGGCCTCCCTGTCAATCTGGGCGTAGTTGTGCTCGGCTGAGGTTAGTGACCGAGACGCAAAGGCCACTGGCCTCTCCAACCCGTCTCAGAATTTGTGCGACAGCACCGCTCCAATCGCACTGCCATGGTACCCCTGTTTGCAGTAGGGTGTTCAGCGGGTGTTGTACCGTAGACACATTTGGTAAGAACTTGTGGTAATAGTTTACCAGCCCGAGGAACGACCTCAGTTGTGACACATTTTCTGGTGCTGGAGCCTTGACTACTGCCTCAATCTTGTCAGGGGACGTATGTAACCCCTCTTCATCGATGACGTGGCCGCAATACAAGATCTGTTTCTGGAAAAACTCGCACTTGTGGCGATTAGCTAGTAGCCCATATTCCTTTAATCTGGCGAGCACCTTCTCCAAGTTAGCGAGGTGATCACCGTCATTTTTGCCCGTGACCAAGATGTCATCCAAATAACACTGGGTCCCTGGAATCCCTTGCAGGACCTGATCCATCGCCCTTTGCCAGATAGCCGGAGCCGAGGCTACTCCAAACACCAGCCGGTTGTATTGATAGAGACCTTTATGGGTGTTGATCGTAAGGTAATGTTTCGAAGCTTCTTCTACCTCCATCTGCAAGTACGCCTGGGCTAGATCAATTTTGGTGAAGCGTTTACCACCAGATAGCGAGGCGAAAATATCCTCAATTCGTGGAAGCGGATATTGCACCATGTGAAGGACTGGGTTCACTGTCACCTTAAAATCCCCACAGATGCGGATCTTCTTTGGTTCCCCAGGCGTATTACTCAATGACCTCTTCATTACAGGGATGATGGGTGTAGCCCACTCGCTATAGTCCACTTTGGACAGTACTCCTGAACGTTCCAACCCTTCCAGCTCTGCTTCAACCGCTGGTCTGATCGCATAAGGTACTGGTCTGGCCTTCAGAAACTTTGGGCTTGCATTATCCTCTATTTTAATTGTTGCTGTTATTCCTTTTAGTGTTCCTAATCCCTCCTGGAACACTTCTTTTGCGTCAGTTAGCATTTTTGACAGTCGTCCAGGTGTGACGTCGTCATCCTTTTTGGCCTCCACCTTCAGTGCCTGTATGGAATGCCAATCTAAATGTATCTTCCGGATCCACTCACGTCCTAGCAATGGTGGTCCTCCATTTGGCAATACATATATGTCCATTTTAGGTATTTCCTGACCTTTATATGTCACTTTCACCCTTATTTTTCCTTTGGGGTAGATTTTTGCCCCGTATACGTCTTCAAGACAATCTCTGTAGCTTTCAAGGGTATGTGTGAAAATAGCCGCTTGTAGTCTCTTTGATTTATGACTGTTAGAGCTGACCCTGTGTCCAATTCCATTTCCACTTGGACTCCGTCTATCTTGAGTGTAACCCAGATAGTCTGGCGATCCTCTATTCTGGTTACATTATGTAGTTTCAGACAACGGGCGGCACGGTGGCATAGTGGTTAGCACTGTTGCCTCACAGCGCCAGAGACCCGGGTTCGAATCCGGCCTCGGGCGACTGTCTGTGTGGAGTTTGCACATTCTCCCCGTGTTTGCGTGGGTTTTCTCCGGGTGCTCCGGTTTCCTCCCACAGTCCAAAGATGTGCGGGATAGGTTGATTGGCTATGATAAATTGACCCTTAGTGTTAGGGGGGTTACAGGGATAGGGTGGGATATGTGTTGGTGTAGGGGTTACGGTGATCGGGTGGGATATGTGTCGGTGCAGGCTCGATGGGCTGAAATGGCCTCTATCTGCACTGTGGGGATTCTGTGATTCTGTGATTCTGTGAACCCAGCTCCTTGCTTCCGGAGTCTGTGTCACTTTTCTGTTCGTCTGAACCACTGTCCATCACCTGGTGTACCTTTTTGTACTTCTCCTGTGGAGATTTCTCACTGTTGGTTTTCTTCCCAGACCTGCAGACCCTTGCTATGTGTCCTGCTTTCCCACACTGTCTGCACACTTGGTCCTTGAACCAACAATCTTCCTGGTCATGTGTTGTTCTGCCGCAGCGATAGCACTTCCCTGTTCCATAGGTCATTTCGTTGGTGCCGTATTCTTGCGGTCTCCGTGGTATCTCTGCAGCGCCCCTTTCGGCTGCTTCGTGTGATACTGCCATACTGAAAGCTTTGTCCAGCATAAGGTCCTTTTCTGATAGAAGCCGTTTCTGGGTTCCTTCACTTTGTAGCCCACACACAAACTTGTCCCTTAACGTGTCTGCTAGTCCCGCTCCAAACTGGCAGTATTTCGATAGCTTGCACAGTTCCGTTAGGTACTCAGCATTGCTTTCGTCTTTGTGTTGGTTCCTTTTATGGAACTTAAATCGTTCTGCTATCAGCAGCGGTGTGGGGTTTAAGTGGTCCTGTAGGATTTCTACTATGCTTTCAAAATTCTTGTTTACCGGCTTCTCTGGGGTTATTAGATTTTGCAGTAACCCATAAGTTTTTGCACCCATGGAATTTAACAGAACCAGTGCTTTATTAGCATCTGGCACTTCATTCGCCCTGCAGTACACTTCAATACGTTGCACATATGTCACCCAATCTTCGACTTCATTGTCGAACATAGAGATACTGCCACTCTTCGGCATCCTTGGTTGTGCGTTAACTATCACCAATGGCGCCTCCCGCGCTTCCCCTTCTTCTCCGCTGGCACAAAATGGCATCTCCCGCGCTTTCCTTCCTTCCTGCGCTCGCCCGTCTTCTCCGCTGCGGCTTCGCAAAATGGCGTCTCCCACGCTCTTCCTTCTTCTCCGTGGCTCAATGGCGCCTCCCGCGCTCTCCCTGCTTCTCTGCGGCTCAATGGCGTCTCCCCTTGCTTCGCCCCGCGGACCCTGATCAGCCCGTGATCCCTGGCTGTGCTCTGCGCGTTCTTCTCTTGATATTTGTCGACGCCGCTCGGTCTAGCACCCGGCTGTTTCTTACCCTCTCTCTCTCCGGTTTTGCAGTATTTTTCCACGACGTCGCTCGGTGATCAACCCCCGGCTGCGCCCTGCTCTCTTCACCCTTTTTCTTACCCCGTCGACGCTGCCCGGCTCTCTCTCTCTGCCGTCGGTCGGCTCCAGCCGCCGCTGCTCAGGAAGGGTCTGCTCAGGACCTGTCGTCGGTCTCTTACTGCTCGTTGTGGCTGGGGAACCAAGCCCGGCTCTCCACAGCCTCCCGAGCGAAGTTGGATCTCTGCCTGACTGCTGGGCGGTTGCTCGTGGTCAACGCCCGTGTTCCTGGACTCGACTATTTTTTTTGTTTGTTTGTTTAATGTTGCAGGTAGATTCGCATCAACACTCGTCGCCACTGTTAGATCTGTGGTTCAGTGGATAAAGAATTACATGGATGCTGTACTTAAACAAACAACAGGTCTTTACTGGAGGAGGGTCATCTCTAGACTGGAGCACAGAGGCATGCGCACAGCTTATATACCGGTGTGGTTACTGCCGGTACTACAGTATACAGGAGCTGTAAAAAGTAGTTCTGACTTAAAGCACATACACTACACCTCTGTGCCTATCTTGGCATCCTACGAAGGGCCCACCGAGGCACTCGTCGCTGCCACCTTACGAGCAGCAAACCCAACTGTCCCATCCTACTCTCTTGTCGACCTTCCCGCCCAGCGCGCCCACCGGAGGTAAATCTTACCAATCTCCTCCCCATCCAACTCATCCCCCCCAGCGCTGACCCTGTGGATGCTGGCAGTGGGGCAGCCATATCTGACCCTCTCCACATCTCCCTCCACATCTCCCTCCACTTGCGAACAAGGCCCTTGCCATCCATGAGGTTATCTTGGATGACTGTATCAACATCATGGCCCTGACAGAAACTTGGTTGAGGGTTGATGACACCTTATCCTTAAATGAAGCCTCCTTGCCTGGCTATACCTTCCACCGATGTGGTGGCGTTGTGGCTCTCGTCACCAAATCACACCTTGGTCTGTCCCCCTACTCCTCCGGTAGTTTCTCCTCCTTTGAGCGTCTCACCTTATTCCATCCCTCTCACCTCTCATTTAAAATTTTTGGGGCTAGAAATCGGGTACTTTAGCGCCTCCCATTAGCACCTCCAGGGTGCTAATGACTTACTACAGGCCGGCAAAATTCACCTGGCGGTTTGTGGCGGCGCTAACCATTATCACCATGCCCACCTGCGGCCGGAGATCATGACACCATCTGGCCTCGCATTGCCCCGGTAACGCCCCAGACAGGAATTTCATTCTCACCCCCTGCCTCATCGCCTGCCACTAGCAACGACAGGTAGAGGAGGTGGTTTGCAGTCGGTTGAGAGCTGGAGGATTACTACTTAAAGGTGTGTACCTCAGGTTTGTTTTAGTTGGCAAACAAATGCTGCCTTGTCAGTTTGACAGAAGCAGACGGGCGTTTTTACCAATTTGAGCTTTTTCTACTCAAAGGAGTTTTGCGCCTGAGAAAAATTTATCACTTTCATTTAGGTTACATTTGATAGTGCAACATTTCCGCTCTTTGTACCTTTTTTCTCTTTTTAGAACTGTTAACGTTGCGATTGACTGAGTCACCAACTGTAAATTGCATGTCGGTTCTTTTAACAAATCTCTATATATTTTTAGAATTGTCTCACATAAGTCTTCTGTATCAATAACTCGTGAACTCTATCTCTGTACACTCTTTGGTGGAGAGGTACATGTCTGAGGGGAGTTTTCTGCACCCTCATAATATCCGGGATGTTACAGTCTAGCTAAAGTTATTAAAAGTGCTATCTGGAGGACGGTAACATTCTCGGGTTGTTCCTTTCCTTTAGGGAGAGATAGCCCGGACCTTTAGACCCAATTAAGCATCTTTAGGATTCGGTTACCTGAAACTTTAGCTGAAAGTGAACGTCTGAGAAATACGCCTGATCCAGGATAGCCCCAAAGGGGTTAGGGCTAGTAAATATCCTTTCACCATCTCCAACCTCCCTTTCCTCTCCAAAGTCCTTGAACATGTTGTCGCTTCTCAAATCCGTGCCCATCTTTTTATTTTATTCGTTGATGGGATCTGGGCATTGTTGGCAAAGCCAGCATTTATTGCCCATCCCTAATTGCACTTGAGAAGGTGGTGGTGAGCCTCCTTCTTGAACTGCTGCAGTCCGTGTGGTGAAGGTAATCCCACAGTGCTGTTAGATAGGGAGTTCCAGGATTTTGACCCAGAGACGATGAAGGATCAGCAATATATTTCCAAGTCAGGATGGTGTGTGACTTGGAGGGGAACTTGCAGGTGATGGTGTTCCCTTGCGCCTGCTGCCCTTGTCCTTCTAGATGGAAGAGGTTGCGGGTTTGGGAGATGCTGCCGAAGAAGCCTTGGCGAGTTGCTGCAGTGCATCTTGTAGATGGTACACACTGAAGATTATGACAGGTTTGGATACGCTAGACGGGGAAAGGCTGTTCCCACTAGTTGATGGTACAAGGACTAGTGGTCACAGATTTAAGGTTTTGGGCAAGAGATACAGGGGGGATTTGAGATTAAACTTTTTTACGCAGCGAGTTTTGAGGACCTGGAATTCGCTGCCGACGGAAGTGGTGGAAGCGGAGAAATTCAATGTTTTCACGGGGAGACTGGATAGGCAATTGAGGGAAATAAATTTGCAGGGCTACAGGGATAGAGCGGGGGAATGGGACTGACTGGATTGCTCTACTGAGAGCCGGCACGGACTCAATGGGCTGAATGGCCTCCTTCTGTGCCGTTATGACTCTATGATGCAAAATATTTATCTGGTATCGCTGACATGACATTATTTTCATTTTTCTGAGTAATGCAGGTGTCATTGGCAAGGCCAGCATTTATTGCCCATCCCTAATTGCCCTTGAGAAGGTGATGGTGAGCTGCCTTCTTGAACTGCTGCAGTCCGTGTGGTGAAGGTACTCCCACAGTGCTGTTAGGGAGGGAGTTCCAGGATTTTGATGCAGCGACGATGAAGGATCGGCAATATACCTCCAAGTTAGGATGGTCAGGATGGTGTTTGACTTGTAGGGGAACTTGGAGGTTGTGGTGTTCCCATGCGCCTGCTGCCCTTGTCCTGCTAGGTGGTAGAGATCGTGGGATTGGGAGGTCCTATTGAAGAAGCCTTGCTGAGTTGCTGCAGTGCATCTTGTAGATGGTACACACTGCAGCCACGATGCACCGGTGGGGGAGGGAGTGAATGTTTAAGGTGGTGGATGGGGTGCCAATCAAGCGGGCTGCTTTGTCCTGGATGGTGTCGAGCTTCTTGAGTGTTGTTGGAGCTGCACTCATCCAGGCAAGTGGAAAGTATTCCATCACACTCTTTACTTGTGCCTTGTAGGTGGTGGAAAGGCTCTGGGGAGTCAGGAGGTGAGACACTCACCACAGAATACCTAGCCTCTGACCTGCTCTTGTAGCGACAGTATTTATGCGGCTGGTCAAATTAAGCTTCTGGTCAATGGTGACCCACAGGATGTTGATGGTGGGGTATTCGGCAATGGTGATACCGTTGAATGTCAGGGGGAGGTGGTTAGACTCTCGCTTGTTGGAGATAGTCATTGCCTGGTACTTGTGTGGCGCGAATATTACCTGCCACTTATCAGCCCAAGCCTGAACGTCGTTCAGGTCTTTTTGCATGCGGGCATGGACTGCTTCATTATCTGAGGGGTTGTGAATGGCGCTGAACACTGTGCAGTCATCAGCAAACATCCCCATTTCTGACTTTATGTTGGAGGGAAGATAGAAACATAGAAACATAGAAGATAGGAGCAGGCCATTCGGTCCCTCGAGCCTGTTCCACCATTTAATGAGATCATGGCTGATCATCCAAATTCAGTACCCTGTCCCTGCTTTCTCCCCATATCCCTTGATCCCTTTAGCCTTAAGAAATATATCTGACTCCTTCTTGAATATATTTATT
This sequence comes from Somniosus microcephalus, assembly GCF_052327205.1. NCBI lineage: Eukaryota > Metazoa > Chordata > Chondrichthyes > Squaliformes > Somniosidae > Somniosus > Somniosus microcephalus. Next base: position 137,285,508 of record NC_140995.1, read on the forward strand.
GGCCCAGAAATTCGGGTCGGAGGCTTCCGGCGGGTGCAAGCCTCCGACCTGCACTTACCTAGTGCGCCTGCCATTGTACTGTGGGCCCGTGTGGGATTCCGATCCTGGGCCTCCTCCAACTGCCGGCGCGCAGTGCTTGCGTATCCCAGGGGCGCAGTTAGTTCGAAGCATCCCCTGGGGGATCACGTGGGCCATGGAGAGCCAATGGTAGCAGGTAACGCCCATTCATAAATTTGACAGGAAGAGCTGTCAAAACTATAAATACAAATCAGCCCCAAAACATAACTAAAACTTCAAATAATTTTTTTTTTAATCACATTTTTAAATTAACTATCAATTACATAAAATAACTATTTTAAACAATAATTTAAATTTTTGAAAAAATTAATGACAGTTTCTAACGGGGCTAAAAATTAACTTACCTTTCTTTAAAGTTTTTAAAAATAATAAACCTGTGGAAAAAATGTTTTAATTTTACTTAATTCACCACTTAGCTTGTTAAAAGCAGGCCTTGCGACTGCTTTTTATAAGCGTAGCTCCTGGAGACTTACCCTCCCGGAGAAAGCTGCAAAAAAAAGGTAATTTCCAGGCGCACGCGCTGCCTCTCCGGCGCACGCGTTCAACCTGTGAACCCCTTCCTTTAAGGGAATGGAAGTTCCGGTTTCCCGCGCATGCGCAGTGCATGCACGAAACCGGCACTTTCGTTGGGGCTACGCGTGAGTACCCTGCGCGTACTCACCCGTGGGGACCCGAATTTCTGGGCTAATAAGTTGGCCTCAACTGCCTTCTGTGGTAGAGAATTCCATAGGTTCACCACTCTCTGGGTGAAGAAATTCCTCCTCATCTCAGTCCTAAATGGCTTACACTTTACCCTTAGACCGTGACCCCTGGTTCTGGACTCCCCCGCCATCGGGAACAGCCTTCCTGCATCTAGTCTGTCTAGTCCTGTTAGAATTTTATAAGTTTCAATGAGATCCCCTCTCATTCTTCTAAACTCCAGCGAATATAAGCCTAATCGACCCAATCTCTCTTCATATGTCATTCCCGCCATCCCAGGTATCAGTCTGGTGAATCTTCGCTGCACTCCCTCCATGGCAAGAACATCCTTCCTCAGGTAAGGCGACCAAAAATGCACACAATACTCAAGGTGTGGTCTCACCAAGGCCCTGTACAACTGCAGCAAGGCATCCTTGTTCTTGTACTCGAACCCTCTTGCTACGAAGGCCAACATACCATTTGCCTTCTTAACCGCCTGCTGCACCTGCATGCTTACCTTCAGCGACTGGTGCACAAGGACACCCAGGTCTCGTTGCACTTCCCCTTCTCCCAATCTATTGCCGTTCAGATAATAATCTGTCTTCCTGTTTTTGCCACCAAAGTGGATAACCTTGCATTTATCCACATTATACTGCATCTGCCATGCATCTGCCCAATCACCCAACCTGTCCAAATCATACTGGAGTTTCTCTGCATCCTCCTCACAGCACACACGCCCACCCAGCTTTGTGTCATCTGCAAACTTGGAGATATTACATCCAGTTTCCCTCTAAATCATTAATATATATTGTGAATAGCTGGGGTCCTAGCACCGATCCCTGCGGTACCCCACTAGTCACTGCCTGCCACTCGGAAAAAGACCCGTTTATTCCAACTCTTTGCTTCCTGTCTGCCTGGGACAAACCTCGGCAGCTTTCCACATTGTCGGATAGATGCCAGTGTTGTAACTGTACTGGAACAGCTTGGCTAGAGGTGTGGCTAGTTCTGGAGCACAAGTCTTCAGCATGATAGCTGGGATGTTGTCGGGACCCATAGCCTTTGCCGTATCTAGTGTGCTCAGCCATTTCTTGATATCACATGGAGTGAATCGAATTGGCTGAAGACTGGCTTCTGTGATAGTGGGGACCTCAGGCGTAGGTCGATATGGATCATCCACTTGGCCCTTCTGGCTGAAGATAGTTGCAAATGCTTCAGCCTTGTCTTTTCACTCACGTGCTGAGCTCCACCATCATTGAGGATGGGGATATTCATGGAGCCTCCTCCTCCCGTTAGTTGTTTAATGGTCCACCACCACTCACGACTGGATGTGACAGAACTGCAGAGCTTTGATCTGATCCATTGATTGTGGGATTGCTTAGCCCTGTCTATAGCATGCTGCTTCTGCTTTTTAGCATGCATGTAGTCCTGTGTTGCAGCTTCCCCAGGTTGGCACCTTATTTTTAGGTACTCCTGGTGCTACTCCTGGCATGCTCTTCTACACTCCTTATTGAAGCAGGTTTGATCCCCTGGCTTTATGGTAATGGTAGAGTGAGGGATATACTGGGCCATGAGGTTACAGATTGTGGTGGAATACAATTTGTTGTGTCCGTGTATAATAAGACACAGACTGCGGAGAACGGTACAACAGGTGTTTACTCAACGTGGCTCACAGTGGAACTGATCTGTACAGATTACTACTCAGGGCTATATAGAGGTGTGGTCACTGCCAGTACTGCATTACACATGAGCTGTAAAAGATAGTTCCCCTTAAAGGTATATACATTACAATTCCTCCCCCTTTAGATTAACAGTACCATAACACTCATTTAACAATTAAATATCAAACTAATTACAATTAACACTTTTAACATGCAACATTAGCTGAAAATAGTCTATTTATATATTCAGTCTTTGGGGAGGCTTCCTGATCCTTTCTGGATAGCGCCTTTCCCGAGTGTCTTGCTCTTGGTGCGGAGGCGGTTCTGGCCCCCTGTCGTCAGTTGGTTCATCAGCTTCCGATGCTACTGTTTCTGGGGTAGATGCGACCTGTACGTCGGGTTCATCACCAGGTACGTATGGGCGAGGCATGGGGTTGACTCATTCCTGTGACTCTAGGATCTGGTCAGCATGGCGTCTCACGATGCTCTCCCCAACGTCCACTGTGTACATTAGTGGGCCCTGCCGTGTGCATATCGTTCCTGGCTGCCATTTTTCTGTTCGGTAGTCGCGGGCCAAGACTGGTTGCCCTACATTGAAGCTCCTTGTTGGCTTCTCACGGATGTGCTGGAATTGCTTACTCTCAACATCTCTTCGTACGTTTGGTCTGAGCAAATCCAGGTGAGATCTTAACCTTCGGTTAAAGAACGTCATGGCTGGGGCCTGGTTGGTAACTGCATGTGTCGCATTCCGGTAGGCGAACAGGAAATTGTCCACCTTGTGCTGCAGCGGAATGTTGTCATTGTACATAGCCTTTATTGCCTTCTTAAAGGTTTGTACGAACCTCTCAGCCAATCCATTTGTGGCTGGATGATACGGGGCGGATGTGTAATGCCTTACCCCATTCTTTTTCAAGAACCTCCGGAACTCTTCGGACACAAACTGTGGTCCGTTGTCGGAGCAAATCTGTTCTGGCAAGCCATTCCTGGCAAAAATGGTCCGTAGGACTGCAATAGTTTTCTCCGTGGTGGTGGAGGACATTTTGATGGCCTCAGGCCATTTCGAGTGCGCATCCACGGCTATTAAAAACATTGAGTCCATGAATGGACCAGCAAAATCAATATGCACCCGTTGCCATGGAGGTGAGGGCCACTCCCATGTGTGTAGAGGGGCCTGTGGTGGTGCATTTTGGACTTTCTGGCATCCTGAGCAGCTCTTGGTCAGGTCCTCGATTTGTTTATCGATTCCTGGCCACCACACATAAGCCCTGGCTAGGCTTTTCATTTTTACCCCTCCCAGATGACCCTCATGAAGCTCATTGAGCACTCTATCCCTTAACTTGGGTGGAATTACCACTCGGGATCCACACATCAAGGTCCCCCGGCACACTGACAGCTGTTCTCTCCTTGTCGAGAATGCTGGCAACAGTGAGTCGCCATGTGCTGGCCATCCCTTCACCGTCAAATCATATACCCGAGACAGTGTCGGGTCATTTCGGGTTTCCTTTTCGATACAAGCATTAGTTACCGGTAGGTATTCAACTATAGTCGAATGGAATATTTCGACAGGATCCACTGCTGGTGCTTCCTCCGCAATAGGCAGTGGCAGGCGTGATAGCCCATCAGCATTTCCATGCTGTTTCGTGCCCTTATATTCAATCTCATAGTGATGCACCCCTAGAAAAAGTGACCATCTTTGTAGTCGTTGCGCAGTCATCACCGGAACGCCCTTCTTCGGATTAAAAATGGAGACACGAGGCTGGTGATTAGTCAGCAAGGTGAATTTCTGCCCGTGCAGATAGTGGTTGAACTTTTTCACTCCCCACACTAGTCTGAGGGCCTCCCTGTCAATCTGGGTGTAGTTACGCTCGGCTGAGGTTAGTGATCGTGACGCAAAGGCTATTGGCCTCTCTGAGCCGTCCGAGAATTTGTGTGACAGCACCGCTCCAATGCCGTAGGGTGACGCATCACATGCCAACCGAATTGGTAATGCTGGGTTGTAATGGGCCAATACCTCTTTCGACGTGATTAGTGTTTTGCTCTTCTGGAAAGCTCGTCTACATTCATCACTCCACTTCCATGGCACCCCAGTTCGCAGTAGGGTGTTCAGTGGGTGTAGTATTGTAGACAAATTTGGCAAGAACTTATGGTAGTGGTTTACCAGCCCGAGGAATGACCTCAGTTGTGACACATTTTCCGGTGCTGGAGCCTTGACTACTGCCTCAATCTACTCTGGGGACTTATGTAACCCCTCTTTATCGATAACGTGGCCACAATACGAGATCTGTTTTGTGGTGTATGTAACCTGTTCCACCTTAAGAGAACTTAAGCCTGTTCCACTTTAAGAGATGTACTACTTTCTCTGGCTGCTGTATACGTAGTACCAGTGGTGACCACCGTTATATAAGCACTGTGTAGTAAGATTGTATTTCATATCGTCCTGACCTCCAACCAGTAAAGACCTGTTGAACTTTAATCTTGTAGTCTGTGTGTTATTAATTACAACTAGAACACACAGACTTTACAGTGGCGATGAGTCAGATTCTTACCCTGCGGCAGTTATATCCACGGCGGCTTCGTCCACAGAACGGACATCGAAGAGAGGCTTCCACCCTCATCACCCTGCTGGAAGACACGTCGCACGGCAGACATCGAGAAACCAGAGTGCAGAAGACATCCTGAACTTGAAGCCTCCATCAGCGGCTGTCAGCTATCTTCTTTCTACCTCGGTAGTGGGTAAGCCGGGCAGCGACGCGACCAGAAAATCGGCCGCGTTGGCTGTACAGACGGGGAGGGAAGACGGAGGAATAAGGGCAGTGAGATCGATCGCGACCGGAGATAAGGGCCGGGCCGCATTCGGGCCGAAAGACGCAGCGCAGGGACATCGATCGCGGCCGGTGATAAGGGCCGGGCCGCATTCGGGCTAAAAAGGCGCAGCGTCTGGGGGCAACTGAAGGCGCGAGAGCCGCGGTGAAGCAGAGACAGCGTCGGCGGAAGGGTGAAGACCGGCAAGCGCGGGGAAAAACGCCATTTTGTAGGTGGAGGACGAAGACAAGAGCGCGGAAGCCGCCATCTTGGATAAAAATTAAAAGAAATTAAATTGCAACGATGCCTAAACATGGGAACATTAATACCTTTGATAGTGACATCGAAGATTGGGCTATGTATGGAGAACGCATACAAAATTATTGTAAAGCAAATAAAATCCCAGATGAAGAGAAAGCACTAACATTATTAAACATAATGGGTGCGAAGACATACGGGCAATTGAAATACCTTTTATCACCAGATGAACCGGCGGATAAGACGTTCGAGGAGATTGTTACTGTCCTGAAAAATCACCTAAACCCCACGCCGCTGATGCTAGCGGAACGATTTAAATTTTACAGCAGAAGGCAGCTGAAGGATGAAAGCAATGCTGAATATTTAATGGAATTGCGTAAGCTAGCAAAGTACTGTCAATTCAGAACGAGATTGACAGAGGCGCTACGAGATAAATTTGTGTGTGGTTTATTAAAAGAAGATAGACAAAAGCGATTGCTCGAGGAGAATGAGCTGACGCTTGAGAAAGCGGTCACTATGGCAGCAGCACACGAAGCCGCAACGAGAGGCACGGCAGTAATGCAGCTACGGCCACCGGAACTCAGTACAAATAAATTGGGTTTGAGTACTGTAAAATGTTATCGTTGCGGAAAGACAACGCACGATCAGAACCAGTGTTGGTTTAAAAACCAAGAATGCAGAACGTGTGGCAGGCTTGGCCACATAGCTAAAGTATGCCGGTCAGGGAAGAAGACCAGCAACAAAAAGTCACCGCAAGGAAAATACATAAAGGTACACAAGGTGACAAAGAACAGTTCGACCGAACAGAAGTCAGATTCAGATGCTAGCAGTAATGAACTGGGTAGCTTAAGAGTACACAACGTTGGTAAGGATGCAGATCTCCAGACAATTTGGGTCACCCTTCAGATAACAGGAGTCCAAGTAAAGATGGAATTGGACACTGGATCGGCATTGACGGTCATGAATAAGAAAGATTACAAAAGGTTATTCCAACATATTCCCCTACGGGATACGGAGATTATATTGAAAACATACACGGGGCAAAGAGTGTACCCCATCGGAGAGATAGAGGTAAAAGTGGTCCACAAGGGCGAAGAAAGCCAAGTAATGGACTTATATGTGCTACCTGAAGGAGGTCCACCACTACTGGGATGGGAGTGGGTTAGGAAAATGAATATGGACTGGCACTCCTTGAAGGCACTAACGGTAGATTCCAGGGAAACAGATGTCAAACCTAAACGATTGTCCAGAATATTGGATGATGCTAAAGAGGTGTTCCAGCAGGGACTGGGAACACTGAGAGGAATTACGGCAAACATCAAGATTGATGAACATGCACAACCAAAATTTTTTAAAGCCAGACCGGTACTCTATGCAATACGACCTACTGTAGAAGCGGAACTGGAAGCGCTAGAACGTTCAGGTGTACTGTCTAAGGTAGATTGGAGTGAGTGGGCTACGGCCATTGTTCCCGTTATGAAACGTCCTTCGAGCAACAAACCAGGAGAACCAGGGAAGGTTCGCATCTGTGGAGATTTCAAAATCACCGTTAATCCGGTGCTTCACATGGTGCAGTATCCGCTTCCGCGGATTGAGGATATTTTTGCTTCGTTGTCTGGTGGGAAACACTTCACCAAGATAGACCTGGCGCAGGCGTACTTGCAGATGGAGGTTGAAGAAGAGTCACGCCAATACCTCACGATCAACACGCATCGAGGTTTGTACCGGTACAATAGGCTGGTTTTTGGAGTGGCATCGGCTCCAGCAATTTGGCAGAGGGCCATGGAGCAGGTATTACAGGGAATTCCAGGCACACAATGTTACCTGGACGATATTCTGATTACAGGTGATGGTGATGAAGAACACCTCGCAAACTTGGAACTGGTGCTCAACAGACTGAAAAAGTATGGACTTAGAGTTAATCGGCATAAATGTGAGTTCTTCCAGAAGCGGATCTCGTACTGTGGTCATGTCATTGACCGGGAGGGGCTTCATAAGTCTCCTGACAAGATAGAGGCAGTTGTAAAGGCTCCCGCTCCGGATAATGTCTCTCAGTTGAGGTCGTTTCTAGGATTAATTAACTATTGCCATAAATTTCTACCAAATCTATCCACGGTACTGCACCCGCAGAGATGGTCCCTTTTCCTAGGGGCACATCAATATCAAATAGAATTCAAAGGTACGAAGCAGCATGGTAATGCTGATGGGCTGTCGCGCCTGCCACTACCTGAAGAAGAAGAAACGACGAAAGTTGACCCTGTTGAGTTATTTCATTCGACCATCATCGAGTGTTTACCAGTCACCAATGCAAGTATTGAAAGAGAAACCAGGAACGACCCGACACTGTCCAGAGTCTACGAGGTGACAGTGAAAGGATGGCCAACACGTGGTGATCCTCTGTTACCGGCATTCTCGGCAAGGCGAGACCAGCTGTCCGTCTGCCATGGTACTTTGATGTACGGGACAAGAGTGATTATTCCTCCCAAGTTAAGGGAAAGAGTTCTAAAAGAACTGCATGAAGGTCATCTGGGGGGAGTTAAGATGAAAAGTCTTGCTAGGGCTTATGTATGGTGGCCGGGTATTGACCAACAGATAGAGGAGTTGACGAAAAGCTGCGCTGGGTGCCAAAAAGTGTAAAATGCACCTCCGATCGCACCACTACACCCATGGGAATGGCCTTCAGCCCCATGGCAACGCGTACATATTGACTTTGCTGGTCCATTCATGGACTCCATGTTCCTAATTGCGGTGGACGCACATTCCAAATGGCCAGAAGTGATCAAGATGAATACCACTACTTCAGAAAAGACAATTGCGGTGTTAAGAACAATATTCGCAAGGAACGGATTGCCATAACAGATCTGTTCGGACAACGGACCACAGTTCGTGTCGGAAGAATTCCAAAAATTCTTAAAGAAGAATGGGGTGAAACATTATACCTCTGCCCCATATCATCCGGCGACAAACGGGTTGGCCAAGAGATTTGTCCAAACATTCAAAAAGGCAATAAAGGCCATGAACGATGACCAGATTCCGCTACAGCACAAGGTGGACAATTTCCTAATGGCGTATCGAAACGCCGCTCATGCAGTGACTAACCAAAGTCCTGCCATGATGTTTTATAACAGGAGGTTGCGGTCCAGGTTGGACTTGTTAAAACCAAATGTGCGGAGGGAAGTGGAAAACAAACAGTTCCGGCATATTAATAACAAGTCCACTCGAAGTTTCGAAGTAGGACAACCAGTGTTGGCAAAGGGCTATGGAAACGAAAAATGGCAGTCCGGAACAATTCGGGCCAGACAAGGGCCTCTGATGTACACAGTAGATATTGGTAACAATGTGATAAGGCGTCATGCGGATCAACTGGTAGAATCAAGAGCAAGGGTCGAACCCATGGTTGCGACAGAGACAACTGTGGAAGACGTTAATGAACCTGAAGCATCTACCACGGCAGGGACTGTACCTGATGATGACGTCCAATACATAGAAAACCAACAAGAAGAGTCACCTCAGCAACAAGAATCAGAGACCACTGAAAGGCGTTATCCAGACCGAATCAGAAGGCCTCCTGAGAGACTGAACCTTTGAACTGTTTATACCTGAAGTTATATATGTATATATGTTATGATGTTATGTTAAATGGGGATATGACTATTAAGCTAAAAAGGGAGGATTGTGGTGTATGTAACCTGTTCCACCTTAAGAGAACTTAAGCCTGTTCCACCTTAAGAGATGTACTACTTTCTCTGGCTGCTGTATACGTAGTACCGGTGGTGACCACCGGTATATAAGCACTGTGTAGTAAGATTGTATTTCATATCGTCCTGACCTCCAACCAGTAAAGACCTGTTGAACTTTAATCTTGTAGTCTGTGTGTTATTAATTACAACTAGAACACACAGACTTTACATGTTTTCTAAAAAACTCGCATTTGGGGCGGTTAGCTCGGAGCCCATATTCCTGCAATCTAGTGAGCACCTGCTCCAGGTTGGCAAGGTGAGCACTGTCATTTTCGCCCGTGACCAGGATGTCGTCCAAATAACACTGGGTCCCTGGGATCCCTTGCAGGACTTGTTCCATTGCCCTCTGCCAAATAGCCGGAGCTGATGCTACCCCGAATACCAGCCGGTTGTATTGGTAGAGACCTTTATGGGTGTTGATTGTGAGGTATTTTTTTGATGCTTCTTCTACCTCCATTTGCAGATACGCCTGGGCCAGATCAATCTTAGTGAAGGGATTTCCCTCCAGATAGCGAGGCGAAAATATCATCAATCCGCGGAAGTGGATTATTGTACGGTGTGAAGGACCGGGTTCACTGTTACCTTAAAGTCCCCACAGATGCAAACCTTCCTTGGTTCCCCAGGCATGCTGCTCAATGACTTTTTCATCACAGGGATGATGGGTGTAGCCCACTCGCTTCAGTCTACCTTGGACAGTACTCCTGAACGTTCCAGACTCTCCAGCTCTGCTTTGACGGCTGGGCGGATCGCATAAGGTACCGATCTGGCCTTGAAAAATTTTGGGCTTGCGTTTTCTTCAATTTTAATCATCGTTGTCATGCCTTTTAGTGTTCCGAGTCCTTGCTGGAACACTTCTTTCACGTCAGTTAGGATCTTTGACAGTCGCCCAGGTGTGACGTCGTCATCCTTTTTGTCAACCACAGTCAGTGCCTGTATGGAATGCCAATCCAGTTGTATTTTCCGGATCCATTCACGTCCCAGTAATGGTGGTCCTCCATCTTGCAATACATACAGGTCTAGTTTTGGTGTTTCCTTACCGTTATATATAACGGTCACCCTTATTTTTCCTTTGGGGTAGACTTTTTGCCCCGTGTACGTCTTCAAAATAATTTTTGTGTCTCTCAAGGGTATGTGTGAGAATAGCCACTCGTAGTCCCGTCGGTTTATGACTGTTAGGGCTGATCCTGTGTCCAATTCCATCTTTACCTGGACTCCTGCTATCTTGAGAGTGACCCAAATGGTTCAGTGATCCTACATTATGATCACATTATGTAGTTTCAGACAACTCAGTTCCCTGCTTTCGGAGTCGTTATCACTCTTTGTTCGTCTGAACTATTCTCCGTCATCTTATGTACCTTCTTGTACTTTTCTTTGATAGGTTTCTTGTTGTGTATGTACCTTTAAGAGAAGAACTGATTCTATACTGCAGTACTAGCAGTGACCACCCCTGTATATAAAGCCATAGCAGGCTTCTGTATTTCAGTCTTGAGTTCCCCTCTGTTCAGTAAATACCTGTTTTATTGTTCTCCTGCAGTCCGAGTATTATTGATACCCGGACACTACACTGGCGACGAGGATGGGATGGCCAGCACATGGCGACTCACTGTTGCCAGCATTCTCGCCAAGGAGAGAACAGCTGTCAGTGTGCCAGGGGACCTTGATTTGTGGATCCCGAGATAGAGTGCTCAATGAGCTTTATGAGGGTCATCTGGGAGGGGTAAAAATGAAGAGCCTAGCCAGGGCATTTGTGTGGTGGCCGGGAATCGATAAAGAAATTGAGGATATGACCAAGAGATGCACAGGATGCCAGAAGGTCCAAAACGCTCCACCACAGGCCCCGCTACATCCATGGGAGTGGCCCTCATCTCCATGGCAACGGGTACACATTGATTTTGCTGGTCCATTTATGGACTCAATGTCCCTAATCGCTGTGGGCGCCCATTCGAAAAGGCCAGAGGTCATCAAAATGTCCTCCACCACCACGGAGAAAACTATTGCAGTCCTACGGACCATCTTCGCCAGGAATGGCTTGCCAGAACAGATTTGCTCCGACAATGGGCCACAGTTTGTGTCCGAGGATTTCCGGAGGTTTCTGAGGAATAATGGGGTGAAACATTACACATCTGCCCCATATCATCCAGCCACAAATGGATTGGCTGAGAGGTTTGTTCAGACGTTTAAAAAGGCAATAAAGGCAATGTATAATGACGACATACCACTACAACACAAGGTGGATAATTTCTTGTTTGCTTACCGGAATCCGACACATGCAGTCACCAACCAAGCTCCAGCCATAATATTCTTCAACCGAAGGCTAAGATGTCGCCTGGATTTGCTCAAACCAAACATAAGATGAGATGTTGAGGATAAGCAATTCCAGCACATAAATGAGAAGCCAACCAGGAGCTTCAAGATAGGGCAACCAGTCTTGGCCCGCGACTACCGAACAGAAAAATGGCAGCCAGGAACGATATGCACACAGCAGGGACCACTAATGTACACAGTGGATGTTGGAGAGAGCATCGTGAGATGCCATGCTGACCAGATTCTAGAGTCACAGGAACAAGCCAAACCCATACCACGAGCAGGTGCACCTGGTAATCAACCCAAAGTACAGATTGCATCTACCTCAGAAGCAGTGGTATTGGAAGCTGACGAACCAACCAATGACAATGAGCCAGAATCAACTCCGCTGCAAGAACAGGATACTCGAGAAAGGCGCTATCCAGTCAGGATCAGGAAGCCTCCTCAAAGACTGAACTTATAAATGATTATTTCAGTTGATGTATATAGTACAGTGAAAATTGTAATTGTAATTAGTTATTATTTAGTTGTTAAATGAATGTTATGTACTGTTTATCTAAAAGGGGAGGAATTGTTGTGTATGTACCTTTAAGAGAAGAAATGATTCTATACTGCAGTACCGGCAGTGACCACCCCTGTATATAAAGCCATAGCAGGCTTCTGTATTTCAGCCTTGAGTTCCCCTCTGTTCAGTAAATACCTGTTTTATTGTTCTCCTGCAGTCCGAGTATTATTGATACCCGGACACTACATTTCTTATTGCTGGTTTTCTTTCCCGACCTGCAGACTCATGCTATGTGTCCTACTTTTCCACACTGTCTGCACACTTTGTCTTTGAACCAGCAATCATTCTGGTCGTGTGTTGTTCTGCCGCAGCGATAGCACTTCTCTGTTCCATATGAAATTTCGTTTGTGCCATATTCCTGCGGTCTCTGTTGTATCTCTGCCGCGCCCCGTGCTGCTGCTTCATATGATACCGCAATGCTGAAAGCCTTTTCCAGCGGAAGGTCCTTTTCAGATAAAAGCCGTTTCTGGGTTCCTTCACTTTGAAGCCCACACACAAACTTGTCCCTTAAGGTATCTGCCAGTCCCGCTCCAAACTGGCGGTGTTTCGATAGTTTGCGCAGTTCTGTTAAATAATCAGCATTGCTTTCATCCTTATGCTGGTTCCGTTTGTGAAATTTGAATCTTTCTGCTATCAGCAGCGGTGTGGGGTTTAAATGTTCCTTTAGTATCGTTACTATGTCTTCAAAACTCTTTTCCATTGGCCTCGTTGGGGTTACTAGATTTCGTAATAAACCATACGTCTTTGCACCCATTAAATTTAACAATACCGACTCTTTCTTGTCATCTGACACCTCATTTGCCTTGCAGTACACCTCTGTTCGTTCGACATATGTAGTCTAATCTTCAACTTCATTGTCAAATGCGGTGATACTGCCACTCTTCGGCATTTTGTGTGTGGTTTAAAATGGCGTCTCCCAATGGCTTAAAATGGCGTCTCCCGCGCTTTCCTTCCTCCCCCGCTGCTGCCAACGCCGCTCCCGGCGGTTCTCGTGGCAATGGCGGCGCCCTGTAGGTTTCGCGCGCTTCTCCTGCGCTGCTGCCAATGCCGCTCTCGGCGGTCCTCGTGGCAATGGCAGCGCCTCGCGGGTTTCTGCGCGTCTCTCTCTCCCTCTCTCCGACGCTGCTTGGCCCCTGAACACCGGCTGCACCCTGTGCGCTCTGCCCTCTCTCTCTCTCCCGTCGATGCTGCTCGGCCCTTTGCTGTGCCGCTCGGTCGGACTCGAGCCCGCCGCTGTCCGGGAAGGGTCTGCGCACTACCTGTTGCCAGCCCGTTTCGCTGGACCACCTCGACTGGAAAGCCAAGCCTGGCTCTTGACAGCCTCCCCCGCAATTCTCGAGTCTCTGCTGGATGACTTGGCGGTTGCCCGTGTTCGACGCCCGAGTCTCTGGCCTTGACCTCCAATCCACTGATCTCCAGGAACGAATCCCCGGGAGGTGATGCAGAGTTGCAGGTAGGTTCAAACTTGCCTCGTCGTCAATGTTGTGTCCGTGTATAATAAGACACAGACTGCGGAGAACGGTACAACAGGTGTTTACTCAACGTGACTCACAGTGGAACTGATCTGTACAGATTACTACTCAAGGCTATATACAGGTGTGGTCACTGCCGGTACTGCAGTATACATGAGCTGTAAAAGATAGTTCCCCACTTAAAGGTATATACATTACACAATTCTGCTGCTGCTGATGGCCCACAGCGCCTCATGGATGCCCAGTTTTGAGCTGCTAGATCTGTTCTGAATCTATCCCATTTAGCGCAGTGGTAGTGCCACACAACACAATGGAGGGTGTCCTCAGTGTGAAGACCGGACTTTGGGGGAGAAATTGGGTGAGTAGCACCACCTGTTAGCGCCTAAAGAGGCAGTCAGTGGCTGTAGCGCCACTGGCTGCGTCTCCGGCGATATTCAGTAGTGGCGCTAATGGTGGCGTTAGGCATTTGCGCTGCACCGCCACCGATGATGTCATCGGTGTGCGCAGCGCCTCATTCGTGCCCTGTTCGCGATATTTGGTAGCGAACGCCGCAGTTGCGCCGCTCGCTACCCGCGCCCGGTTCACGGGGCTTTACTGTGCCGGCAGCGGCGCAACTTAAGGTGGCGGTGCGGGGCGGCCGCTTTTTTGGCAGCTGCCTGCCAGCACCTCCGTCCCCGGCCTCCTAACCCCCCCCCTGCAGCATTGCCGGCTGTTTCCCGAGAGCCCGGCACTTCTCCTTGGTGCCGGGCTCATTTGCCGGCACTTGCGATCGGGGATCGCGCTGTTGCAGGCACCTCCCCCTTAACAGTGGGAGGAAGGCCTGCAGTACCGCAGCGTGCCGTGCCGCAGCATGTGGCGCTGCGGCACGTTGCGCTGCGATAATCAGTTTCAGCGCCCTAAGAGGGACGTGGAGCACCTCGAGCCTCGCCCCGTCTCCCTCGAGGGGCACTGAAACTGAATTTCTGGCGATCGGTATCACTCCGATCGCTGCGCTAAAACCTGCGCTTAGGTGACTTTTGCGCCACTTTGGCGCCCCAACCCAATTTCTAGGCCTTTATCTCCACAATGACTGTGCGGTGGTCACTGCTACCAATACTGTCATGGACAGATGCATGTGCAACAGGTAGATTGGTGAGGATGAGGTCAAGTAGATTTTTCCCTCATGTTGGTTATCTCACCACCTGTCGCAGGCCCAGACTGGCAGTTATATCCTTCAGGACTCAGCCAGCTCGGTCAGTAGTGGTGCTACCGAGCCACTCTTGGTGATGGACATTGAAATCCCCCACCCAGAGTAGATTCTGCGCCCTTGCTACTTTCAGTGCTTCTTCCAAATGCTGTTCAACATGGAGGAATACTGATTCGTCATCCTTCATTGGAAGAAGCAAGCTTGAAATACCTTTTCCCATTGGCTTATTTCTTATGTTCTTACATGCTCTGTAAAACAGATTCAGTTTTGTACCATAGGAATCATTTCCAACTGTGTAATAAGAAACAACTAATAAAGGCAAATGTTATGAGTCTCTACTCTTGCCGTGAAATTCTGGATGCCCAGTGATTTATTTTAATGACGAATGTAAAACCATGAGTGGTGAATTAGGTATGCCAACTCTGTGCCCGAGTCTTGCTCTACACTCCCATCGAGTGAGCCTCTGCATTGGGAGAAGTGCCTTGCAAAATTTACCCTATAGTTTATGAGAAGAACAGATATGTTAGTTAAATGGAGCTCCAGGACTCAGCAGCTGGCTATTGGAGGGAATATGTAAAAATAGACTGAAATTGCTAACAGGAAAGTTTTTAGCAAACAAACTGTAAAATTATAGCTGGAACTTTCACCAGAAGTATATGAAAGTAATCCACTGGAAACTTTGGGACTACAAACAGTAAAAATAAAAAGTCACGTTAGTAAAGATGGAAATTTTAACTGCAAAGGGCAGAGGAAAAAGTGAAGCAACAGAGTAAGGAAAGAAAATTGGCAGTGAGCCAAAGGCCTTGGGCTAGATTTTCAGTTGCTTGCGCCAGCAGTTAGCGCCTTAAGAGAAGTGATTTTCGGGCGCTATGCGTGTAGCGCCCGGGCGCAGCGCAGTTTGCGCCCCGCCCCAAATTAAGTTGCCTGTTAGCGCTGGCGCAAAGTTTAGCGGCCGCCCGGCTGCGCGCGCAGAAAATGACGTCACATCCTCGTGCAACGCCCTTTGGCCGCCCCGAATACAAACTTCAGTCGGACCGCCCGATTGTGCGGCTGGCGTCCAGAGCGTTTGTAAAATGGAACGCAACACACCCTGGGGAGCGCAAATTAAAGGGCCCTCCTCCTGCACTATAATGGACGGATCCAGTGTGTTGTGAATGGTGTATTTATGTTTCCGGCCACCACCACCACCTCCTCCTCCTCCTCCTCCTCCTCCTCCTCCTCCTCCTCCTCCTCCTCTTCCTTATCATCATCATCATGATGTTTTCCCCCCCAGACTCTGCCTTTGAAAAAAACACATGCACCCTTCCCCTTTAAGAGCTCACTGGCACCAGAGTGTCTGCCGTGCGCTGCGCCCAAGCTCGGGTGTTGCGCTCTGCACCGCCGGCTTAGTGCCTAAAGATAGTAGTGGAACGCCTCTTTTAGCGCTCCACCAACCTCTTAGGGCGAAGCCACTGAATTTCCGGCAACGGGGCGCTACTTTGGGGCGGGCGCTAACTTCGGGCGGGCGCTAAGGTTAGCGCCCCAAAACTGTCTATACTGAAAATCTAGCCCCTTGAGTCTCTGGACTGAATTTTAAATGGAACTTGATTGAACTGGGTCAACTGAACAAAATATTCCAAAACAAAATAGAACTCCAAAAAATATTGCTTTCCTGAAACTAGTAAAATCCAAAGTACATTTCACATTGTTAAAAATATTTACATAATTACCATACATTGCAGCCTGATAAAATGTGACAGGCAATTCTCACTAACACCAGCAGAAAATATATTGCTAATGTGTGGGTTAATTTTTTTCTTCTATTTATTTTAATACATTGCCAGTAAAGCACAAGGTTGTTCCATGTGCCTTTTCTGAATTCTAGTGTTTTGCAAGTTATGAACAAGTGAACAGGCATTCAGAAACATTCTTGTCTGTGATGGATTGTGACGTAAGAAAACGACTAGGCACTTGGTCAGAGAATTAAATAAGGTTTTAATCAACTGTTTCACAACATGGAAGTCTAGTTATCCTTCACTAGTTCCTGTTTACAAAATGTCCCTGAGCAAGCTGGGCCCGTGCCCGAGTATTTATACTCTCCCTGGACAGCGCCACCAGCAGGCCGCCCAGTATATTTCATAAGTCATTTCTACATAAGTGGAACGATTTATGTCAGGTTGTTTATCGGATTCTTTCTTGTTGGTCACAGCATACACCGGATTAAAGTCAGTTCATGGTAGCCATTTCGCCCCATTAATTCAGATTGTTGGAAAGTACTACAAGATGCCATATTTGCTTACAGGTAGAGAATATTAGGGATGGGCAATAATTACTGGTCTTGCCAGTGACGTCCACATCCCATAAACAAATAAAAAATATATTTATTTTAAACTATCACTGTTCACTCAAAGCACTGAGAAGACAAATTTACAGTCAGAATTTACACTCATTTGGCTCTGATAGTTATTCAAACAGTAATGTATTATGCATAATTTGATAATTATTCTTGAGATTTACCTTTTCACTGCATAATGGAGGTGCTGCTCTCTTTCAAAAGAAATAAGAATTAGGAGCAGGAGTAGGCTATTTGGCCCTTCAAGCCTGCTCCGCCATTCAATAAGATCATGGCTGATCTTCTACCTCATCTCCATTTTCCTGAACAATCCCCATATCCCTTGATTCACTTAATATTCAAAAATCTATTGATCTCTGTCTTGAATATACCCAACAACTGAGCCTCCACAGCCCTCTGGGGTAGAGAATTCCAAAGATTCACCACCCACTAAGTGAAGAAATTTCTCCTCATCTCAGTCCTAAATGGCTGACCCCTTATTCTGAGACGGTGACCCCTGGTTCTAGACACCCCAGCCAGGGGAAACATCCTCCCTGCATCTACCCTGTCAAGCCCTGTAAAAATTTTGTATGTTTCAATGAGATCCCCTCTCATTCTTCTGAACTCTAGAGAATATAGGCCTAGTCTAATCAATCTCTCCTCATAGGACAATCCCCCCATCCCAGGAACCAGTCTGGTGAACCTTTGTTGCACTCCCTGTATGGCAAGTATATCCTTCCTTAGGTAAGGAGACCAAAACTGTATACAATACTCCAGGTGTGGTCTCACCAGGGCCCTATATAATTGGAGTAAGATGTCTTTACTCTTATACTCAAATCCTCTTGTAATAAAGGCCAACATGCCATTTGCTTTCCTAATTACTTGCTGTACCTGCATGTTAACTTTCAGTGATTCGTGTACAAGGACACCCAGATCCCTCTGAACACCAACATTTCCCAATCTCTCACCATTTAAAAAATACTCTGCTTTTCTATTTTTCCTACAAAAGTGGATAACTTCACATTTCTCCACATTATATTCCATTTCCCATGTTCTTGCCCACTCACTTAGCCTATCTATATCCTCTTGAAGCCTCCTTGCATCCTCCTCACAACTTACATTCCCACCCAGCTTTGTATCATCAACCAGCTTCGATAAATTACATTTGGTCCCCTCATCCAAATCATTGATATAGATTGTGAATAGCTGAGGTCCAAACACTGGTCCCTGTGGTACCCCATTAGTTACAGCCTGCCAACCTGAAAATGACCCATTTATTCCTACTCTCTGTTTTCTGTCCATTAACCAATCTGCAATCCATGCTAGTATATTACCCCAAATCCCATGAACCCTAATTTTGTTTAATAACCTCAAATGCCTTCTGAAAGTCCAAATACACCACATCCACAGGTTCCCCCTTATCTATTCTGCTAGACTCCAACAGATTTGTCAAACACGATTTCCCTTTCATAAATCCGTGTTGACTCTGCCCAATCCTATTATTATTTTCTAAGTGCCCTGTTATCATATCCTTAATAATAGATTCTAGCATTTTCCCTACTACTGATGTCAGGCTAACTGGTCTGTAGTTCCCCGTTTTCTCTCGCCCTCCTTTCTTAAATTGTGGGGTTACATTTGCTACCTTCCAATCCACGGGAACCGTTCTAGAATCTATGGAATTTTGGAAAATGACAACCAATGCATCCACTATCTCTATAGCCAGCTCTTTCAAACCCTAGGATGCAGGCCATCAGGTCCAGGGGATGTATTGGCTTTCAGTCCCATTAATTTCACCAGTACTACTTTTTACCAACAATATCTTTCAGTTCCTCATTCTCGTTTTTGTGTCTTCTTCCACGAAGACAGACACAAAAGGACTGATTTTGCCAATGGGGACGTGTTGGAGGCGGGACTGCTGCTTGTCCGATACTGTCACTGTTTTCCAAGTGCTCTGCTATTACATCTTTTATAATGGACTCTAGCATTTTCCCAACTACCGATGTCAGGCTTACCGGTCTATAATTCCCCATTTTCTCTCTACCACCTTTTTTAAATAGTGGGGTTACATTAGCTACCCTCCAATCCATAGGAACTGTTCCAGAGTCTATAGAATTTTGGAAGATGACCAGCAATGCATCTACTATTTCTGGGGCCACTTCCTTAAGTACCCTAGGATGTAGATTATCAGGCCCTGGGGATTTATCGGCCTTCAATCCCGTCACTTTCCCTAACACCATTTCCCTACAAATACTGATTTCATTCAGTTCCTCCCTCTCATTAGACCCTATGTTCCCTGACATCTCTGGAAGGTTATTTGTGTCCTCCTTTGTGAAGACAGAACCAAAGTATGTATTTAATTGGTCTGCCATTTCTTTGTTCCCAATTATAAATTCCCTGATTCTGACTGCAAGGAACCTACGCTTCACTTCACCAATCTTTTTCTCTTCACATATCTATAGAAGCTTTTACAGTCAGTTTTTATGTTCCCTGCAAGCTTACTCTCATACTCTATTTTCCCCCTCTTAATTAATCCCTTTGTCCTCCTTTGCAGAATTCTAAACTGCTCCCAATCCTCAGGTTTGCTGCTTTTTCTGGCCAATTTATATGTCCTCTCCTTGGATCTTCTGTTATCCCTAATTTCCCTTGTTAGCCAAACAGGGATGAACAAATTCTGTAGTTCATCCATGTGATCTTTAAATGTTTGCCATTGCCTATTCACCATCAACCCTTTAAGTAACATTCCCCAATCCATCCTAGCCAACTTGCGCCTCATACCATCATAGCTTCCTTTATTTAAATTCAGTACCCAAGTCTCTGAATCAACTACTTCATTCTCCATCTTAATGAAGAATTCTATCATATTATGATCGCTCCTCCCCAAGGGGCCTCGCACAACAAGATTGCTAATTAATCCTTTCTCATTACATAATACCCAGTCTAAGATGGCCTGATCTCGAGTTGGTTCCTCAACATATTGGTCCAGGAAACCATCCCGTATACACCCTAGGAATTCCTCTTCCACAGTATTGTTACTAATTTGGTTAGCCCAATCTATATGTAGATTAAAGTCACCCATGATAACTGCTGTGCCCTTATTGCACGTATCTCTAATTTCCTGTTTAATGCCATCCCCAACCTCAGCATTACTGTTTGGGGGTCTGTATACAACTCCCACTAGCGTTTTCTGCCCCTTGGTATTTCTCGGCTCTACCCATACAGATTCCACATCATCAGAGCTAATATCCTTCCTTACTATTGTGTTAATCTCCTTTTTAACCAGCAATGCTACCCCACCACCTTTTCCTTTTTGCCTGTACTTCCTGAATATTGAATACCCCGGATGTTGAATTCCCAGCCTTGGTCACCCTGGAGCCATGTCTCCATAATCCCAATTATATCATATTCGTTTACATCTATTTGTGCAGCTAATTCATCCACCATATTACGAATGCTCCTCGCATTAAGACACAAAGGGCTGAAAATTCAGTAGGGTTAGCGCCCCATTTGAGGCGCTAGAGGGCCTAGCGCCGGAGTTATGGCCGGTTTGTAAATTCAGTGGGGCCCTGCCATCGGCGTTAGACCGGTTGCGCTGCGCCGGCACCGATGACGTCATCGGTGTGCGCAGCGTCCCGGTTGCCGTGGTGACGGGCCCCAACGCCGAAATTGAGTTGCAGCCGCCTCGCCCGTGGCAGCCGCAACTAACGATGTTTCAGCAGAGTCCTACGCGAGTTAGCGCCGGCGCATTAAGGTCGCGCGGCGGCCGGCCGCTTTCCCGCCGGCCGCCTGCCCGCACCTCCCTCCCCAGACTCCTCCACCCCCCCCCCCCGCGGAACAGATGCGTCTGGCCTGCGAGCCCGGCACTTCTCCGAGGTGCCGGGCTCATTTTTTTCAAGATTTCAACGGCCAGTGGGCGGGTGCAGGCAGCTCCTCCTTAACTGAAGGAGGAGGCCTGCACTTCCCCAGCCTGCCGCACCGCATCGGGTGCCGCAGCGCCGGAATTGCGCCGCATTGCGGCAGTCAGCGCCCATTTCGAGGCGCTGACACCCTCCTGTAGCGCCGGCAGCCGTTTGGGCGCGGCGCTACTGAATTTTTGGCGCGCGCAGGGGGACTTAGCGCCGGCGCTAAATTTCCAGCGCTAAAGCCCTGGTGCGGCGCCAACTGAATTTCTAGGCCAAAGCCTTCAGCTTGTTTTTTTAACACTCTTAGACCTTTTAGAATTATTGTTTACTGTGGCCATGTTTGATTTACACCCTTGATTTCTCTGACTTCCACTTTTGCTTTTCTCCTTCCTGTCTTTTGCTTCTCTCCTTGTTTCCCTTTCCTCTGTCTCCCTGCACAGGTTGCAAACCCCCTGCCATTTTAGTTTACACCCTCCCCAACAGCACTAGCAAACACTCCCCCTAGGACATCCGTCCTGGTCCTGCCCAGGTGCAAACCGCCCCGTTTGTACTGGTCCCACCTCCCCCAGAACCGGTTCCAATGTCCCAGGAATTTGAATCCCTCCCACTTGTACCATTCCTCTAGCCACGTATTCATCTGAAATATCCTTCTATTTCTACTCTGACTAGCACGTGGCACTGGTAGCAATCCTGAGATTACTACCTTTGCGGTCCTATTTTTTAATTTACCTCCTAACTCCCTATATTCAGCTATTAGGACCTCATCCCGTTTTTTACCTATATCGTTGGTACCACGACAACTGGCTGTTCACCCTCCCCCTCCAGAATGCCCTGCAGCCGCTCTGAGGCATCCTTGACCCTTGCACCAGGGATGCAACATACCATCCTGGAGTCTAGTTTGCGGCCACAGAAACGCCTATCTACAATAGAATCCCCTATCACTATAGCTCTCCCGCTCTTTTTCCTCCCATCCGTGCAGCAGAACCACCCATGGTGCCAGGAAGTTCGTTGCTGCTGCCTTCCCCCGAAAAGCCATCCTCCTCAACAATATCCAAAGTGGTATATCTGTTTGAAAGGGGGATGGCCACAGGGGACCCCTGCACTACCTGCCTGCGCCTACTACTCTGCCTGGCGGTCACCCATTCCCTTCCTGCCTGTGCAGCCTTCACCTGCGGTGTGACCAACTGATTAAACGTGATATCCGCGATGTCCTCAGCATCGCGAATGCTCCAGTATGTATCCATTCGCAGCTCTAGTGCTGCAATGCGGTCTGCCAGTAGCTGCAGCTGGATACACTTCCCGCACACATGGCCGTCAGGGTCACAGGAAGTGTCCCTGATTTCCCACATAGTGCAGGAGGAGCATGCTACGGGGCTGAGCTGTCCTGCCATGACTTACCCTTAAATTAATTTAAATTAAATCAATACCACCAATTATACTACAATTAAATTATGTACTCAAGGGCCGTGGTTTCCTAGCACTCCCCACTACACAACAGAGACCTTAGAAACTATAACCACAAAATTAAGACCTTCTAAACTTTATAAACTATGGGCTAGATTTTCAGTTGCTTGCGCCAGCAGTTAGCGCCTTAAGAGAAGTGATTTCCGGGCGCTATGCGTGTAGCGCCCGGGCACAGCGCAGTTTGCGCCCCGCCCCAAATTAAGTTGCCCGTTAGCGCCGGCGCAAAGTTTAGCGCCCGCCCGGATGCGCGCGCAGAAAATGACGTCACATCCTCGTGCAACGCCCTTTGACCGCCCCGATTGCAAACTTCAGTCGGACCGCCCCATTGTGCGGCGGGCGGCCGGAGCGTTTGGAAAAAGGAACGCAACACAACCAGCGCGGGCCCCGGGGGGCGCTAATTAAAGGGGACGTCCTCTCCAGTATAAAGGCCATCCTTTTTTCAGAAAACAGTCTTGTGCAACGCATTTCTGGAGACACAACAAGGAGGATAGCTAACTGGTTTCAAGCAGCAAGAGCCAGGTATTTTTGGACTCAGGCAACAGCGCTGCAAGTGGCCATTTGGAAATTAGAGTGTTTGCCAGGATTTGATGGGGGTTGCATGGGGTGCCAACGCGGAGCTGCAGCTCCATGTCCGTAGGGCTCGCAGACGCATTGTGAGAGGGGCAGCCCTGGCTAGAGGCAGAGGGGGCTACAGGCGTCGGCCACGTAGGCCTTACCCAGTCAGGCTATACCGCCAGCAGCGCTCCTACCTAAACATGAGTGCCGCGCGATGTGTTAAAAGGCTCCGATTCCGAAAGGGGGTGATTGCAGAGATCTGCCACCTGCTTCGCCGAGATCTGCGGCCAAAGCTCAGGTGCAGGACGTCTCTGTCGGTGGAAGTGAAGGTGACAGTGGCATTGAACTTCTATGCCACCGGCTCCTTCCAATACGCTGCTGGGGACATAGCAAACATCTCCCAGTACGGCACGCATCGCTGCATCCGCCAGGTGACCGAAGCACTGTTCAGAAGGAGAAGCCAATTCATCTCCTTCCCCATGGCCCTGGAGAGCCAGCATCAGCGCGCATTGGGATTTTCCAGACTCGGGGAATTCCCCTTGGTGCAGGGCGCCATTGACTGTACGCATGTGGCTTTGCGGGCCCCTCTGGAGCATGGCGAGCAGTATCGCAACAGGAAGGGCTACCATTCTCTGAATGTGCAGCTGGTCTGTGACCACAAGCAGCGCATCATGGCAGTCAATGCCAGCTTCCCAGGCAGCAGCCACGATGCCTTTATCCTGCGGCAGAGTACTGTGCATGACATGTTCCAGGCACAGCCTCCCCCAAGAGGATGGCTACTCGGGGACAAAGGCTATCCTTTGTGCACCTGGCTCATGACCCCGCTCCGCGCGCCCAGGACCGCTGCTGAAGAGGCCTACAACGAGAGCCATCAAACCACCCGCAACATCATCGAGCTAACTATTGGGGTCCTCAAGCAGCGGTTCCGCTGCCTTGATCGCTCCGGAGGAGCTCTCCAGTATTCGCCGGACCGGGTCTCCCAATTTGTGGTGGTTTGCTGCATGCTACACAACCTGGCTATCCGCAGGACTCAGGCACTGCCACCTGACGTTGGACCAGCACCTCAGGAGGAGCATGAGGAGGAGGAGGAGGAGGAGGAGGAGGAGCAGGAGTACGTTCCCAGGAGGGAGCGACCAGGGCCAAGGGCCGCACGACGCCACCTTATTACACGGTACTTCTAAGCCCCCTGTCAGGGAATGGCCAGGGGCCATGAGGGAAGATGAATGCAGCCGCTCCGCAAGCCCTCAGCCGGCGAAGCCAACAAACACTAAGAAGAACAACCATGGAGACTGCATGAATAAAGATAATTTTTTATTACACAGAAATGAAAAGCCCTTCCCACATGAATCCCCAAAAACAATAAACGGGCCCCACAAAAAGCCCAACAAACGACTCACTCCCACAAACTGGGGAGGAGCCACTCCACCTTTATTGAAACCGGGCCTCAACGTCGGCCTAACGCAAAAAAAAAGCCCTCCAAAAGCACAACCATGGGCAAAATAAAGATGGCCACCGCCATATTAAAGGAAAGCTGGCCACACCCTCTACTGAGTGGCCCGCGAGGGCGAGACCTTGGCCAGCATTTTGCCTCCCCTGCCCTGCCTGCTGCTCCTTCGCAAGCTCTGCCCAGTGGCTGCTGCGAGGCTGGGGGAAGGCGCCTGAGGCTCAGATGCCCTTCCGCCAGATGCCGCTGGGGGGCGGCCTACACGGCGTTTGGGCCTCGAGGGGCCGTCTCCTGAGTGGCGCACCTGAGCCTGGCCACCATCAGCTGCAGCCGCTTGCCCTTGACGCCCCAGAGGGGGAATGGCGGCGACGGATGGCGCAATGTGGGCCAGCTGGCGTCTGGGATGCGCTGGCTGGTGCTGTGGCGCGGTGGCACTCGGCCGGGCCCGCACTGCAGGATCCGCAGCAATCAGCCGATGGCCGGCTTGCTGGGATGGTCCAGCGCGGCGCCTGCCCTGGCGATGCCTGCCTGAGACAGCGCGTGTGGCAGCAGTGAGTGGCCCTGTGGTCCTGGTGTGTGCGCGCATCACATCCGCCAGGGTCTTGACGGCATCAGTTAGCATGCGGCCAGTCGCGGCAGTTGCTGCCCCGAACTCGCGCACACTGGTCGCCAGCGACTCGATGGCCTCAGGCATGCGCCCCACCACGCTCATGAGCTCCGTGTGGCGCCGGTCCGAGTCGTCGGCCATCTGATCGAGCTTCCGCACCTCCTCCGAAGTGAAGGTGTCCGGACTGGAGTCGCGACTCTCCCGCTGGGGAGGAGGGGGCCGAACTAGGGGACCCTTGCCGCGTTGGTGACGGCGAGTGTGCCGAGCAGCAGCACTCCCCTCTGATCCTTCCCCCCTTTGGGGGGAAGGCCGCGGGCCACGCGCACGGCTGCTGGGTGGCTGGACGCCACTGGTCCCAGAAGCTGCATTGCCCTGCGACAGTTCCTCCAGGCACTCGTCCAGTGAGGAGGTGTCAAGCATTTCCTCCTCTCCTGCGGGACGTGACTGTTCCCCCGAAGGTCCGGCTTGCTCCTCCTCCTCCTCCTGGTTGGAGGTGCTGTCACTGGCAGCCTCAGGGTCCTGGTCGTCACCAGCTGAAAGCAGGAATGCACAAGAGTAGCTTCAGAGTGAGGAGACGGCGTCAGCGAGGGAGTTAGGACTGGTGGGATTCAGCGCATTGGTGGGACAGTGGCAAAGGAGGTAGCTCGGATGGGCCAGTGCGACGCGAGAGGGCCAAAAGGCGAGGTCCTTACCATTGCCGGGCAGTGGAGGGTCGGATACACCGCACGCTGTGGGGACAATCACACGGGCTCCCATGAGCACACACACGCGCTCCTCCAGCCGAGTGAGCTTCTGCAGCTTGGCGCGGCCACCCCTGGCACGGGCCTGGCGATTAAACGCTACTTTAGCCTGCAAGAGAAAGGACGGGCTGTAAGTGCGCAGTGAAGCCCTGATGTAGTGTGCACTGCCTCCCATGGTGGAATAGCTTGGACAGAGTGAAGCCCTGATGTAGTGTGCACTGCCTCCCATGGTGGAATAGCTTGGCCAAAGTGTAGAGTGCCGAATGGCCATTTGATGCTCATGACTGTCCCAATGCTGCTGGCTGAGGGCTGGCCAAAAGGACTTTCAGGTCCCTTTGCCCATCATGTCAGGTGTACATGCAAGAATGAGGAGGAGACTGGAAAGGCTACTCACCCTCACAATCCTGGTCAGATCGTTGTATTTCTTACGGCATTGTTTGTGGGTCCTGGGGGCCTCGCCGGTGAACATCACCCTCTGGGCGATCTGCTTCCAGGCTTTGGTGTAGTCGTGGTGGGTTGGATTCCTCCCACTCTCTGGGAACAAGATCTTGCGCCTCACCTCCAGAGCTGTGACCATTATGTCCAGATCACCCTCTGAGAAGCGCAGGGCACGCTGACGGGCCTTCTCTGATGTCACCTTAGTCACTGATGCCCTATTACCTTTGTTACTCTCTCTGTCCCTTCCTGACCCACTCTGCGAGGCCCCCAGGACCCACAAACAATGCCGTAAGAAATACAACGATCTGACCAGGATTGTGAGGGTGAGTAGCCTTTCCAGTCTCCTCCTCATTCTTGCATGTACACCTGACATGATGGGCAAAGGGACCTGAAAGTCCTTTTGGCCAGCCCTCAGCCAGCAGCATTGGGACAGTCATGAGCATCAAATGGCCATTCGGCACTCTACACTTTGGCCAAGCTATTCCACCATGGGAGGCAGTGGACAGTACATCAGGGCTTCACTCTGTCCAGGCTATTCCACCATGGGAGGCAGTGCACACTACATCAGGGCTTCACTCTGTCCAAGCTATTCCACCATGGGAGGCAGTGCACACTACATCAGGGCTTCACTCTGTCCAAGCTATTCCACCATGGGAGGCAGTGCACACTACATCAGGGCTTCACTCTGTCCAAGCTTTTCCACCATGGGAGGCAGTGCACACTACATCAGGGCTTCACTGCGCACTTACAGCCCGTCCTTTCTCTTGCAGGCTAAAGTAGCGTTTAATCGCCAGGCCCGTGCCAGGGGTGGCCGCGCCAAGCTGCAGAAGCTCACTCGGCTGGAGGAGCGCGTGTGTGTGCTCATGGGAGCCCGTGTGATTGTCCCCACAGCGTGCGGTGTATCCGACCCTCCACTGCCCGGCAATGGTAAGGACCTCGCCTTTTGGCCCTCTCGCGTCGCACTGGCCCATCCGAGCTACCTCCTTTGCCACTGTCCCACCAATGCGCTGAATCCCACCAGTCCTAACTCCCTCGCTGACGCCGTCTCCTCACTCTGAAGCTACTCTTGTGCATTCCTGCTTTCAGCTGGTGACGACCAGGACCCTGAGGCTGCCAGTGACAGCACCTCCAACCAGGAGGAGGAGGAGGAGCAAGCCGGACCTTCGGGGGAACAGTCACGTCCCGCAGGAGAGGAGGAAATGCTTGACACCTCCTCACTGGACGAGTGCCTGGAGGAACTGTCGCAGGGCAATGCAGCTTCTGGGACCAGTGGCGTCCAGCCACCCAGCAGCCGTGCGCGTGGCCCGCGGCCTTCCCCCAAAAGGGGGGAAGGATCAGAGGGGAGTGCTGCTGCTCGGCACACTCGCCGTCACCAACGCGGCAAGGGTCCCCTAGTTCGGCCCCCTCCTCCCCAGCGGGAGAGTCGCGACTCCAGTCCGGACACCTTCACTTCGGAGGAGGTGCGGAAGCTCGATCAGATGGCCGACGACTCGGACCGGCGCCACACGGAGCTCATGAGCGTGGTGGGGCGCATGCCTGAGGCCATCGAGTCGCTGGCGACCAGTGTGCGCGAGTTCGGGGCAGCAACTGCCGCGACTGGCCGCATGCTAACTGATGCCGTCAAGACCCTGGCGGATGTGATGCGCGCGCACACCAGGACCACAGGGCCACTCACTGCTGCCACACGCGCTGTCTCAGGCAGGCATCGCCAGGGCAGGCGCCGCGCTGGACCATCCCAGCAAGCCGGCCGTCGGCTGATTGCTGCGGATCCTGCAGTGCGGGCCCGGCCGAGTGCCACCGCGCCACAGCACCAGCCAGCGCATCCCAGACGCCAGCTGGCCCACATTGCGCCATCCGTCGCCGCCATTCCCCCTCTGGGGCGTCAAGGGCAAGCGGCTGCAGCTGATGGTGGCCAGGCTCAGGTGCGCCACTCAGGAGACGGCCCCTCGAGGCCCAAACGCCGTGTAGGCCGCCCCCCAGCGGCATCTGGCGGAAGGGCATCTGAGCCTCAGGCGCCTTCCCCCAGCCTCGCAGCAGCCACTGGGCAGAGCTTGCGAAGGAGCAGCAGGCAGGGCAGGGGAGGCAAAATGCTGGCCAAGGTCTCGCCCTCGCGGGCCACTCAGTAGAGGGTGTGGCCAGCTTTCCTTTAATATGGCGGTGGCCATCTTTATTTTGCCCATGGTTGTGCTTTTGGAGGGCTTTTTTTTTGCGTTAGGCCGACGTTGAGGCCCGGTTTCAATAAAGGTGGAGTGGCTCCTCCCCAGTTTGTGGGAGTGAGTCGTTTGTTGGGCTTTTTGTGGGGCCCGTTTATTGTTTTTGGGGATTCATGTGGGAAGGGCTTTTCATTTTTGTGTAATAAAAAATTATCTTTATTCATGCAGTCTCCATGGTTGTTCTTCTTAGTGTTTGTTGGCTTCGCCGGCTGAGGGCTTGCGGAGCGGCTGCATTCATCTTCCCTCATGGCCCCTGGCCATTCCCTGACAGGGGGCTTAGAAGTACCGTGTAATAAGGTGGCGTCGTGCGGCCCTTGGCCCTGGTCGCTCCCTCCTGGGAACGTACTCCTGCTCCTCCTCCTCCTCCTCCTCCTCCTCCTCATGCTCCTCCTGCTCCTCCTCCTGAGGTGCTGGTCCAACGTCAGGTGGCAGTGCCTGAGTCCTGCGGATAGCCAGGTTGTGTAGCATGCAGCAAACCACCACAAATTGGGAGACCCGGTCCGGCGAATACTGGAGAGCTCCTCCGGAGCGATCAAGGCAGCGGAACCGCTGCTTGAGGACCCCAATAGTTAGCTCGATGATGTTGCGGGTGGTTTGATGGCTCTCGTTGTAGGCCTCTTCAGCAGCGGTCCTGGGCGCGCGGAGCGGGGTCATGAGCCAGGTGCACAAAGGATAGCCTTTGTCCCCGAGTAGCCATCCTCTTGGGGGAGGCTGTGCCTGGAACATGTCATGCACAGTACTCTGCCGCAGGATAAAGGCATCGTGGCTGCTGCCTGGGAAGCTGGCATTGACTGCCATGATGCGCTGCTTGTGGTCACAGACCAGCTGCACATTCAGAGAATGGTAGCCCTTCCTGTTGCGATACTGCTCGCCATGCTCCAGAGGGGCCCGCAAAGCCACATGCGTACAGTCAATGGCGCCCTGCACCAAGGGGAATTCCCCGAGTCTGGAAAATCCCAATGCGCGCTGATGCTGGCTCTCCAGGGCCATGGGGAAGGAGATGAATTGGCTTCTCCTTCTGAACAGTGCTTCGGTCACCTGGCGGATGCAGCGATGCATGCCGTACTGGGAGATGTTTGCTATGTCCCCAGCAGCGTATTGGAAGGAGCCGGTGGCATAGAAGTTCAATGCCACTGTCACCTTCACTTCCACCGACAGAGACGTCCTGCACCTGAGCTTTGGCCGCAGATCTCGGCGAAGCAGGTGGCAGATCTCTGCAATCACCCCCTTTCGGAATCGGAGCCTTTTAACACATCGCGCGGCACTCATGTTTAGGTAGGAGCGCTGCTGGCGGTATAGCCTGACTGGGTAAGGCCTACGTGGCCGACGCCTGTAGCCCCCTCTGCCTCTAGCCAGGGCTGCCCCTCTCACAATGCGTCTGCGAGCCCTACGGACATGGAGCTGCAGCTCCGCGTTGGCACCCCATGCAACCCCCATCAAATCCTGGCAAACACTCTAATTTCCAAATGGCCACTTGCAGCGCTGTTGCCTGAGTCCAAAAATACCTGGCTCTTGCTGCTTGAAACCAGTTAGCTATCCTCCTTGTTGTGTCTCCAGAAATGCGTTGCACAAGACTGTTTTCTGAAAAAAGGATGGCCTTTATACTGGAGAGGACGTTCCCTTTAATTAGCGCCCCCCGGGGCCCGCGCTGGTTGTGTTGCGTTCCTTTTTCCAAACGCTCCGGCCGCCCGCCGCACAATGGGGCGGTCCGAGTGAAGTTTGCAATCGGGGCGGCCAAAGGGCGTTGCACGAGGATGTGACGTCATTTTCTGCGCGCGCATCCGGGCGGGCGCTAAACTTTGCGCCGGCGCTAACGGGCAACTTAATTTGGGGCGGGGTGCAAACTGCGCTGCGCCCGGGCGCTACACGCATAGCGCCCGGAAATCACTTCTCTTAAGGCGCTAACTGCTGGCGCAAGCAACTGAAAATCTAGCCCCTAATCTGTTTGTCCCTATGCCAATTTGCACGTGGCTCAGGTAACAATCTAGAGATTATTACCTTTGAGGTTGTGCTTTTTAATTTGGATCCTAGCTCCTCAAACTCCCTCAGCAAAACCTCATTCCTAGTTCTACCTATGTCGTTGGTTCCTCTGTGGACCACGACAACTGGATCCTCCCCCTCCAAGTTCTTCTCCAGCTGTGAGAAGATGTCTTTAACCCTGGCACTGGGCAGGCAACACAACCTTCAGAACTCTCGGTCGCGGCTACAAAGAACAGTATCTATCCCCCTGACTATACTGTCCCCTACCACAATTACATTCCCTTTCACTCCCCCCACTAGAATGGCCTCCTGCACCATGGTGCCATGGTCAGCCTGCTCATCCATCCTGCAGGTTTTTCCTTCATCCACACAGGCAGCAAGAACCTCATACCTGTTGGACAAGGGCAAAGGCTGAGGCTCCTCCAGCACTGCACCTGGGGTCCCCTTACCTGCCTGAGTTGTAGTCACACCCTCCTGTCCATGACCACTAACCAGACCACGGTACCACTACCTAACCTAAGGGGTGTGACTGCCTCCTGGATCAAAGTGTCCTGGTAACTCTCCCCAAACTGATGCCTCGCCGTGTCTGCACCTCAGACTCCAGCTCAACAACTCTGAGCTGGGGTTCCTAAAGATGCAGGCATTTACTGCAAATGTGGTTGTTCGGGATCAAAATGCTCTCCACAAACTCCCACATGCTGCAGTTGCAGCACACCTCCTGCACTGCCATCCATATATGACCTTGATTTATTTAATTAAATTTACTTAAATTTGTAATTAGGTAACTAGATTAAGTTAAGGGTACTGCAATTAAATATCTACCCGTAACACAAAGCACTACAAGTAGTGTAGGCAAAAGCAGCAACTCCTTCCCTCTCTTCTCCGAATTCCCACTCTTTCCAAATTCCCAACCAAAGCACTCTGTTCAGGTCCACTCTGTTTAATCCCGCTCTGTGCAGACTGCATTCATCACAGAATAAGGCTGCGTCCAACAGGTGACAGATTCAGAAGGTGATAGGCACCAATTAAAAACTCCTCACCTGTTTCAAAAAAGCCATGTGGGACATCCTAGGAAATAACGTCATAGAAAACCTTGGTATGGCAGTAATTGGAGGCTGTGATGATGCTCCTGTTTTGTACAATTGTGTTGGCAATGTGTACCTGAGGCTAAAAATTCTAACATTGAACTGTTTGAAAGTAGCAATTGAGAAGCACCAAGGCACAAATCACGTGCACGCATAATGTTCCGTCAACATGCTGACCAATGACTATATACTAATCATATGCCAAAACTCAAGAAGCTCAACACCATCCAGAGACAAAGCACTCCGCTTGATTGGCCCTTCAGCCTAAACATCTACCCCCTCCACTGGCACACCATGGGTGCAGTATGTATTATCTACAGGATGCGCTGCAACAACTCACCAAGGCTTCTTCGATACCACCTCCCAAACCCGTGACTCCCCCCCCCTAGAAGAACAAGGGCAGCAGGTGCATGGGAAGACCGTGGTCTCCAAGTTCCCTTCAAGCATTAATATATTCTTTGTGGTCACAGGCTATCTGCATGTTAAGAGAGTAATATCCTTTTCTATTTAGGAATCTTAATTTATTTTACACAGGAGCATGAATTCATGCTGAATTATTTCGTAGGGAAGGCCCTGCACCATGAGGCTGCCACACCAATTAAAGAGTTGTGTTTGCCTCTCCTATTGCTGCTGCTCTGTTTTGACAGGGGCGTACCTCCTGGTGTGCCAAAATTGGGCATCAATGACTTCAGCAATGCAGCAATGCATCAGCGTGTAGAAGATTGGCTAACACCTGTGATGTCTCCTGCACAAGACTGAAAGGAGCTAGTGGCATAAAAATTTGAGATAACCTTGACTTTCACTGTCTGTGGCAGGGCTGTTCTTATACTATTCCTGGGGTGGAACCTACCAGTTCCCCTACTGAAGTGTACCCTCCGTAAACAGTGCTACTGCGTGTGTCACAGGAAGTTGACTTGATTCCAGTACCTACACTCCCTCCCAATTATGACCAAGTCCTGGTGGAACCACTTTGATGCTCTCCTTTCCTACAGCTGCTGTTTGCCTTTCCCCAAGGTTTCCATCAAAGTCATGGAAGCTGTGTTCCCCAAGTTACTTTCCACGAGAATCAATGCTCCAAATCCAGTGCAACAAGATTTCTCACATGTACTAAGCTCTGTACATTATCTCTGGCAGCATCTTCCGCTGTTTTACCCCTAGTTTCGTTTCTGAACAATTAATGCAAAATGCTTATATAACAACACACTGCATTTATGTAGCACCGTTAATGTAGTAAAACATGCCAAGGTGCTTAACAGGAGCGATTAGCAGACAAAAATTTGACACCGAGCCATAGTGAAGAATGAGTAATTTTGCATGGAGCTATTTATTAAATCTTTAACAATCAATTAATATCAAAAATACACATTAAACTGTGTCACACCTTTCCTCCTCCCTGAAGAAATTTCATCAACATGGACAAAAGTAAGGACAGTTTGGTTACCATGAAGACACAAAATTGCTAAGCCTTAATGCACATTTAGCATATTTGTTACGATAATGTACAGGGTTTCTGTCTATTTACTTTAATTTGGAAATTAAAGTGAGTTATACAAATAACTACAAAATTAAGAAGGAATTTACTTCACATTTCCAAAAATCCCACTATAAATCAGTAGGTTTTGTTTCTTCTGTAACTATAAACAGCTTTGCGTCCTCTGTAAGCAGAATATTTCAGCATCTTGTAACTACACAAAACTCCAGAAACTGGAAATTCATAGGCCCCGATTTTCTGGCAGCTGTCGGGCGGCTTTTCATGCGGCCGTGGTCCGAAAATCGCGGAAAAGGCGGGTCGGGACCCCCCCCGCCTGATTCCCCGCCCCGTCCAACTTTCGGACTGCCGTTTTCACGTGCCCCGCTTCAGTCCCGCCCGCCGCTGGCGGGACTGCTCGTCGGACCACTAACAAGCAATTATCTGCTTGTTGAAGTGGATTTTCCCGTGCCGTTGCGACTTTGGGGCTTTCCCCACCTGAAACCCGCCTGCGGAGAACCCCGCCGATGAGAGCTGGCGTGAAAACAGCTGGCTTGCTTGCTTGCAGCAGCAGGTCGCTGAGGGCTGAAGATATTTAAAGAGGCAGCATTTGCAGGCTGCAGGACCTTGTTGATCAAGGCTTGGGGGAACTATTTGAAGCCTTAGGAGCAGCTGCAGAAAGTTGGAGCCTCACACACTTCTTCAGTGTGAGCTCCTGGGAAGCCCCTCTCACCACCCTAACTCAGGACCTCCTCAACTGAGGCATCTGCTAGAAGCATGGGAGACCTTTGGCACCTTCCCTTCCTGGCATTAGAGGATCTCCAACAGCAGAGGTGGCAGCAGCAGAACCAGGAACAGCAGGATGATTACCAGGAGCACCAGGCTGCTGCTCACTCACCTGAAGCTGCACAAGCCAGAAGGGGCCAGCGCTTGGAAGTGGCTTGAGAGCACCTTGCTGCGCTTTAGGGGGCCAGTGGGACCCGTTTCTGCACTGGTAGTCCTACTCAGAAGGACTTCCATGAAGATCTGGTTTCTCTGTTCAACAGATGGCCAACGCTCCTCAAGAGATGTCATTCTCTTATGAGCACTCACCATGTTTTCCGTATGCTGGCGACTTATCTCCTCCATGGAGGTTGCCAACCTTTCCATGGTGCTGCGTTCATGCACCAATGACTCCACAAAGGCTCTGCTCATGGTCGCTATGGACTCCTCCATTCGCTCCACACTCGCAGCGACCCTGGAGACAAAACCTGCCAGAGACTCCTGCATCTGTGCATGGAGATCCATCACCTCTTCTCTTGCGGATGGACCCAGAGGCAGAGGGTCGAGATGCAGCACAGCTGAGCTGAGCTGGCAGAGCCCTGCGCCCTCCGACGAGGACTCTCCACTGCTGTCCCTGTCTCCAGAATCTGCTGAGGCTCACTTGTCAGCTGTGAAACACCAGGTGACAACACTACTCTATGTCCCAAAGGTCCCCCCGAGGTGTGAGTGTCTGCGCTGGTGCTGGGTGCGCTTACTTCTGCTGACGCTGCACCCTCAGAGGTTGGAGCTTCCTCTGAGGAGTCTGGCTGCACAGCCTCTTCCTCCTCCACAGTGAGGACGGGGGCTCTGGATGGTACTGTGGGGGAGGTAAGGAAGGAGTTAGAGATGTAATGCCAAGGTTCCTCTGGTGACTCCCAGTGAGTTGGCATCTGCTGACACCTGTATCCATGCAGCATTGGTCTCAGTGGGAGGCCTCTTCCTCCCTGACCTAGGGAAGAGGACCTCCCTGTGGGCCCTAACCCCATCCAATAATGCCTGCAGTGAAGCCTCGTCGAATTTGAAGGCAGCTCGGGGTATGGCACTGGCCACAGCTGCTGCAGGCTCCTTATGCCATCCTGTATGGTTCATTTGGAAGCCTTCAGAGGATGCAGTGCTTGCCATGGACCTTGAAAGCACCACGAATGATGGCATCATACTGTGGGGATTTCTGACTCGATTTAGACAATTAGCAAGGCTTCCCACATGCTGGGAATTAATTGGCCAATTGAGGGAAAATTGCGTGGGGCTGGCTGACACTTTTTTATGTGTGTCAGAAACCCCACATTCGGGGAAATCTGACCATTTCCCACACAAGCCGAAAATCGGGGCCATAAAGTTAGTTTAAAAATTATGATTGGAAAGGTTTTAATTTGTGCATGAGACCCTGCACCAGGATATTGATATTACTTAAGTAGCCATTCTTCAAACACACATCTGTGCTATTAATGACTCAAGGAAGTTCAGCATCTGGTCAACTGCCTTTATTTCCAAATTTAAAAGCAAATGTTTCCTATCTCTAAATTAAGTTCTAATGCTAGTCATTAGGAGGATGTAGAAGGAAAGCCATTTCTTCTTAAACCATTAAAAATACCATGGGGGAAAAATTCAGTATCTCCCCATTTGGGGCACCATTATCGGCCGTGCGCAAAGTTTAGCGCCTGCCGCTAATTATCGCCTCCGACAGCAAACTTGGCTTTTATCGCCCGTGGAGGTGATTGGAGCGCTAAATCAGGCGCTTCACACCTGTCTTAAGGCGCAAAAGCCGAGGAGCGAGGCGCTACCTCAGAGCGCTGGCGAAGCAAGGAAGGGTAAATCAAAATGAACCTGCAAAGTGCTGCTCAGTATTCAAAACTCCTTCACACAGTGTTGAATCTCTCTAGAAGTCTCTCTCTCTCTCTCAGAATGCGTGGTACAAAAATGTCACCAACAAAAAAAGGCAGGAAGCAGTCGCCTTTAAATAGCGCTCCCCTAGTCCCTTTCTGACAGCAAAACGCTCCCCTGAACCTGTCATTGCTAGCGGCAGGCGGTAAGGGAGGGGGCACCACTCAATATCCGGTCCGGGGCGCTAACGGGGTGTTGCGCGCTCGACTAATGTCACGATCTGCCGGCGCAGGAGATCGTGGTGGTAGTGTTTAGCGCTGCCGCAAAATGTCTAGTTAATTTCGCGAGCGCCGCAAACATCGCCGCGCCCGGGCGCTAGTTGCTTTGCGCCCCAATTGGCGCCCTCTTAAGGCACTACCGGGAGGCACAAACAACTGAATTTTTCCCCCTATGTGTACAGAAACGATTCAGCATCTAGTCTATAGCAGTTGAATCTTCAACTATCCCTTTACTATATACTGGGAGAAAAATCAGTTTAGAACTAAATTGCTAAACTGATACACTTGAATGCATTTTTATTTTCTTGTGCTGCTAGATAAAACTTGAGCAATTCTTTGCCCTGTTTTCATCAAGGCACTAGAATTATACTTAATTCCTTGTTTAGGGGATAGCACTAAGCAGCAGTTAAGCAATATGTAAGTTAAATAATCTCCACTGCACTGATCGGAATAAAGCAAAGGAATTAACATCTGTAAAGAATCTGGCCACTAAATTCGGCTCCGTGGCATCCGGTTTTTCGGTGCCAAAGGTGTCAATTCGAGTCCAAAATGGCATCTGTAGTGCACGCACACACTTCTGGTGCAGGCTGCGCCGGACACCATTTTGCGTAGGTCGTTAGCACGGGCGCTGGGATCGTGCACCAGAAGTTTGCAGAGTACACAGATTGTGACATCAATTAGCGTGCAATGCTGATTTGGTATCAGCGCTGCCATTTTCGACCTCAACGCTCCAGCTAACACCCTCTCTTAAAGATGCACAGCTGAACATGCATTCAGCAGCAGGAAGGAGCCCCCCGCCAGTGCTATTTAAAGAGATCATCAACTGCTTTCAGGTTAGTTGCTGATTGACTTCTATTGGCTCTTGGTGAGTTTGTAGAATTTTTTGTTGGCTTGTTATCTTATTTGAAGTTGCTGAAGCGTCCAGGGAGTGTTCAAGGCTTCTGCGCAGACCAGTTGCTCCCAGACATGGGTGAAGTAGTTTGTAGCCCCCTTGGCCAGCAGCATGACAGGTAGAATGAGGTGAGGCAACACAGAGGAGGACAAGCTGCACAAAGAGAGAGGAGGAGGAGGGGGAGAAGGGCTCTCAGCAGGAGGCCACATCCACCCAGAGTCTTCAGGGAGCAATTCTCCTAACTCAACCTCAGTGAGGAACAGTGCATGCGACGTCTCCGCTTCACTAAGGAGATGCTCACTGAAATCTGCCACCTGTCGCAGGCAGAGCTACAACCTCAGAGCAGGGCGAGGATGGCATTGCTAGTGGTTGTGAAGGTGAATTTTTATGCGTCACGCTCCTTCCAGGCTGGAGCAGGCAATATTTCCAACATCTCCCAGTTTTCTGTGCACTGTTGCATAAAGGAACTCACTGAGGCTCTGTATGTAAAGACAGCTGAGCACATTTCATTCTCTCTTGCCTAAGAGAAGCAGGCAGAGCAAGCATGTGGTTTTGCCAGGATAGCATGCTTCCCTATGGTGCAGGGTGCCGTTGACTGCATAGATGTCGCTTGGTGGGTGCCGCATGTGAATTCGGAGATATACCGCAACTGGAAGGGATTCCACTCCCTCAATGTCCAGCTGGTGTGCGAGCATACTCAGCACATCATGCAGGCCAATGCTCAGTATCCCGGCAGCAGTCATGATGCCTTCATTCATTCTGCGGTAGTCCATTGTGTCATCCACATTTGAGCCACCACGACAAATCAGAGGGTGGCTACTGGGCGACAAGGGCTAACCGCTGACCACCTGGCTCATGACTCCAGTGCACAACCCAAGCACACATGTGCAGCATGCATATAATGAGGAACAGCACCTCATCTTTCAATTAGGCACTTTACAGCCTTCTGAACTCAACATTGTGTTCAACAATTTCAGATCATAACCTCTGCCCTCATTTTTTCAGATGGCAGCTGTTGATGATTCTGCTATTCCCATTTACACCTCTTCCAGACCCATCTTTTGTTTCTCCCTTCCCCTTCGCTCCTTTCCCTCCTTCTGCACTTGCTTAAAATCTGTGTATCTCCAACTTTTTTAGGTTCTAATGAAAGGTCAGTGACCTGAAACATTAACCCAGTTTCTCTCTCCACAGGTGCTGCCTGACCTATTCAGTATTTCCTGAATTTTTGTTTTTATTACATATAATGAAAGCCATGCTGCACAGGAAATGTGATTGAGCAGACCATTGGCATGCTTAAACAATGTTTCTGCTGCCTGGAACACTCTGGAGGAGCCCTGCAGCACTCACCAGAGCATGTCTCAAGATTCGTTGTGGTCTGCTGCATGCTGCACAACCTCGCCCTCATCAGGGCACAGCCCTTGCTACCAGGAATACGGCGAAGAGCCGAGGAAGAGGAGGCAGAGGAAGAAGACGAGGACCAGGAAAGAAGGAGACAACCAACACAACCCTTTTTGGCCGGGCTGTCCATGATCGATGCATCCAACTGTGGTACCAGTGAACACAACCCCAATTCACCAAGAGTCCCACATGTTACCTTCCCTCTGTTACTGACCATGACAATGGCCTCTTGGCCACAATGCTACAATAAAAGCCACCACAAAACAAACATTCCAAACCAATGTTATAAATAAACCATCCAATATTACATACCAAAGTCAACTAATCACCCTCGTGTATTCCCTTAGTGCCTGTCTTCCATGTGCCTTTGTCTGTCCTAGTGCTCCTATGCAGTGCTACCCTAGTGGCTGCAGGATGGCTGGTGGAAGGCTGCTGACTTTCAGTGGGGGGGACTGCAGATGGCCTTATAATAACATAAGAACATAAGAATTAAGAGCAGGAGTAGGCCATACCACCACCCCCCCGCCGCCGCACCCTCCCCCAAGCTTGCTCTGCCATTCAATAAGATCACGGCTGACCTGTGACCTCAGCTGCACTTTCCCGCCCGATCCCCATATTGATTCCCCTAGAGTTCAAAATCTATCTACCTCAGCCTTGAATATACTCAACGACTGAGCATCCACAGCCCTTTGGGATAGAGAATTCCAAAGATTCACAGCCCCCCAAGTGAAAGAATTCTTCCTCATCTCAGTCTTAAAAGGCCGACCCCTTATCCTGAGATTATGCCCCCTAGTTCTAGACTCTCCAGCCAAGGAAAACAACCTCTCAGCATCTATGCTGTCAATCCCCCTCAGAATCTTATGTTTCAAAGAGATCACCTCTCAGAGAGTACAGGTCCAATCTACTCAATCTCTTCTCATAGGACAGCCTTCTCATCCCAGGAATCAATCTAGTGAACCTTTGTTGCACCGCCTCTAAGACAAATATATTCTTCCTTAGATAAAACTGTGCACAGCACTCCAGGTGTGGTCTCACCAAAGCCCTGTACAAATGTAGCAAAACTTCCTTACTCTTATACTCCAACCCCCTAGCAATAAAGGCCAACATGCCATTTGCCTTCCTAATTGCTTGCTGTACCTGCATGCTAACTCTCTGGCCTAGAAATTGAGTTGGCGCCGCGCCAGGGCTTTAGCGCCGGAAATTTAGCGCCGGCGCTAAGTCCCCCTGCGTGCGCCAAAAATTCAGTAGCGCCGCGCCCAGACGGCTGCCGGTGCTACTGGCGGGCGTGAGCGCCTCCCAATGGGCGCTGACTGCCGCATTGCGGCGCTAATCCGGCGCTGCGGGACCCGATGCGGTGCGGCAGGCTGGGGAAGTGCAGGCCTCCTCCTTCAGTTAAGGAGGAGCTGCCTGCACCCGCCCGCTGTCCGTTCAAATATTGAAAAAAATGAGCCCGGCACCTCGGACAAGTGCCGGGCTTGCAGGCCAGACGCAT
This sequence comes from Somniosus microcephalus, assembly GCF_052327205.1. Classification (NCBI taxonomy): domain Eukaryota; kingdom Metazoa; phylum Chordata; class Chondrichthyes; order Squaliformes; family Somniosidae; genus Somniosus; species Somniosus microcephalus. The sequence goes on from NC_140995.1 coordinate 137,325,135, forward strand.
CTGTTCCGCGGGGGGGTGGTGGAGGAGTCCGGGGAGGGAGGTGCGGGCAGGCGGCCGGCGGGAAAGCGGCCGGCCGCCGCGCGACCTTAATGCGCCGGCGCTAACTCGGGGAAGACTCGGTTGAAAATATCTTAGTTGCGGCTGCCACGGGCGAGGCGGCCGCAACTCAATTTCGGCGCTGGGGCCCGTCACCATGGCAACCGGGACGCTGCGCACACCGATGACGTCATCGGTGCCGGCGCAGCGCAACCGGTGTAACGCCGACGGAAGGGCCCCACTGAATTTTCAAACTGGCCATAACTGCGGCGCTAGGCCCTCCAGCGCCCCAAATGGGGCGCTAAGCCTACTGAATTTTCAGCCCTCTGTGTTTCTCACCATTTAAAAAATATTCTGTTTTCCCATTCTTCCTACCAGATTGTGAGATGAGAGGGAAATGGGATGTGAGAAGAAGGATTAGGTATGAGGATGCCGTCATCTTGGATTGTTTCAGCCCTGCAGATGCAATAAAGACAGTTTGCCAATCACTCCAATGCTATTGTTTTAGAAATTATTTTGCCCATTTTAAATCCTATTTTTACCAGTCTAACACAAAGTTAGGCAATAAGATCCTGTTATCATTATTTGAATTTGATGGGTCTTTTAATTTTTAGTAGATGTGTAGAATGAAACATGATTAAAGCCTTTAAGATGTCTTAAAATTGACTGATTGTTTTGACAATGCTCTTACCTCTATTGTACATAATTTCAGATCTTCCACCATACAGGTGCAGCTTTTTATCTACACAGGTAACAAAGGACTTTGTCAAATATTTAGTGGCTATAGACTAATTGTCAGTATGCAATAGAAACAACTGAAGCAAAATGTAAAAAAGAAAACCTGAATTTTACTTTTCTTAAGATAACAGATGAAAATATATATCAATGTGTGCACTAAACTGATAAACTGTCATAAAGACAACAAAGTGATAGAAGTGAATGTATCAAAGCCAATGTGTTGGTGTAGTTGTTGTAGCTTGACCCTAATTGTATAAAGTTTGTAAGATTTTGAAATCTGCATTTCACTTCAGTTATATATCTGAGTTAATTTAAATAAATGCACAATGCACATACAGAATGGGCATTTTATTAATTTCATGTTTAGGTGCGTGCATGCACATCACAATTTTAGATATCCAGGAAAGTCTGCTCTGGGTTGATGCTGGTGGAGGATGAAAAGGAGTGAGCAGAAGCTGCTTTTCTTTCCCTTCACATTCTCTCTCACTAGATAGACATCTGCATTTGAGGTCCCTGTCACAGTGGAACAGGGTCTATGCCTGAGTTCCTGGTGGTGCAGCAATGGGAAATGTGTCTGTTGTTTTATGGACTAGAGGCTAATAACGCATCTATCTTCTGTCTCTCTACCCTTCCATGTTGTGCTACTTTTCAGACTTCAGATTCTAATTTGGACCATCTGATGTCCAGGATGTCCATGATGTAAATTCTTCTGAATGTTGAAGCACAGTGCATGGAGTAGTAGAAGGCTGGTGTCTAATTTATTTTTTCCCATTTGTCTGTACTTTTTCCCATCTTAGGTTTTGTCCTCCCTCTCCTATCCCCCACCTCAATGTACCAAGCACATTTGCCCCAGGCAGGAAAGGAGACAAGTAACCTGCTCTCAAGTCTCAGCCAATGTTTGGTGCATGAATGTGGTAAGGTTGAGCCACCCTCTGATTTTCACACTTTGCTGACATGTCTGAACTCTATTTGACCCCCTTCTCCTGATGGTCATACTAAGATCCTGAGCTCATCCTCTGGGGAATTGCAGGTACAAACGAATGAGCACCTTACCATCCTCAACCACAGGACAGGTCAAAGGCTGTTATTGGGAGTTTATGGTTGAAGGGACCTGTGGCAGAAACTGCCTTTAATACTAACATAAGGTGCAGAGTAGAAGATAATTCCTTCTGCAGATTTCCGCTTGAAACTTATCTTATTCACTGCTAAAGACCTCATGATATTGTCCCCATTCCAAGGGAGAAGTCAGATGGTGTCATTATGGTAGCCGTCCAGAATACATGTAGAATGCAGCAAGAAACATCACTATGGAGTATGTAGGGAATGAGTTAACAAACACAAAACTCTTTAATAATCTGCCACTCTTCAAAATATGCTGTTTCTTTACTTTTCAATGAAAGTTGGATCAGACATGAAACTGAATGAAGTTTAGTCTTTGCTTCAGTTTAATATGTATACATTCATTTTATGATGTTATAAAGTAACATGCTGTTTTAAACAACGGCCTTTTGTTATACATTTGGCAAAATCATTCAAATTAATGAATTCTCCAAATTACCAAGCTGTAGCTGTTTAATCCAGCTTCATTCGAATTGCCAGCACCACTTACTATGTTTGCACAATACCACATTTGTTCTACCATCCAAATGAACTTGCGGACAGAGTGTTGATTTTTGCAAAGGGGATACTTGCCAAAGCATTTCAAAACAGTGCTAAAGAAAAAAAGAGGGAAAGAACAAGCTGGAAACTGATAGCTGAAAATTGAATCACAATAAACGCTCAGGTAGAAATATATTAGTTTTGTATTCTCTGCTGTCAATGTCTAAAAATCTTGACTAAATATGAGATGAATACATCAGTCTTTATATCATAGTCTGTATATTTTAGGGTGCGTTAGCCTGAGTAATGACTATTATAAGTTGGTTACAAACTGGTGAAATCTCTTAACTCAAAGCATTAGAAAGAATACTGGATTACAAACACTTTAACATACTTCCTTCAGCTTTGTAATGCTGCTGCCATTATTATTACAATTGGCGATTGTTTTTTCTACAGCATGAGCACTTGTGCAACATGCATAGTCTGTTTGCATGCTAAGTTATTATTTTTTGGAACATGAATCATTATATGTATTAATAAAAGCACAAATGGATGAGTGCCACATTAAAGTGAAACAAACAAATAGCTTCAAATATGCTGTGGATTTTATTGACCATTCCCAACCAGAATAACATGAGTTTAAGTTCCCAGGACTGTGTGTCACTAAAACACACTTGCATCCATTGGATGAAGTTTATCAATTTTTACTGGGAAACCAAATGTAGAAAAACTAGCTCCCCTTGACCACGTTCCCTCTCCATGGCAACCATTAGTGATAGGCTATAAATAGTTAGTTTCTGGCCACGAAGGACCCCCTCTTAGCATTTAAGGCCAGTTTCAGCAGAAAATTGGCGGCCACCTCGCTTCCAGCCACTTCCGGCACAGGCCGCGGTGGTCGCCATTTTGGGTAGGTCTGTAGCGCGGCCGGTGCCTGGGTCCCGCAGGATCTGATTGGACGCACGACCTGCTATTTTGGACGTCGCCACTCGGCTGTACGCCATCTCCAAAGCACGCACAGCTGAACATGAGTTCAGCTGCATGAGGGACTCCCCACCAGCGATATTTAAAGGGACAGCAACAACTTTCCGGTAACTTGCTTTTTGATTTCTACTGGCTCTGTGTATGTTTGTGGAACTGTTTTTAGCTTTCTATAATTATTTAAAGTTGGTGAGGTGACAGAGAGTGGTGCTGTAAGTGAAGAAGGCCTTGCTTCTGAATTCAAAAGTTTGGTCAGGCTACTTGCTCCCAATCATGGGGGCTGCACTTGTAGTCTCCCTCGTGCTGTAGCATGACAGGGAGATGGAGCAGAGGCAGCTTACAGAGGGAGAAGGAGGAGGGGCAGGAGGGGCAGGAGGGCTCTCAGCAGGAGGCCTTACCCACTGAGTGTCTTCAGGGAGCACTTCTCCTACCTGAAATTAAGTCAGGAGCAGTGTATTTGGAGGCTCTGCTTCACCAAGGAGGTGGTCACAGAACTCTGCCACCTCTTAGAACCACACCTGTAGCCTCAGAGCAGGGCAACGACGGTGCTGCCAGTGGCCCTCAAGGTGACCGCAGCCCTGAATCCTTTTGCCACTGGATCCTTCCAGGCTGGAGCAGGCGAAATGGCTACCATCTCCCAGTTCGTCATCCATCGCTGCATTCGGGAGGTCCCTGAGGCTCTGTGCTCCAGGAGAAGGGACTTCATTGTCTTTTCTCTGAACAGAGAGAAGCAGGAGGAGCACGCATGTGGCTTTGCCAAGATATCGAGCTTTCCCATGGTGCAGGGCGCCATCGACTGCAAACACGTGGCTTTGCAGGCACCGCTTCTCAATCCTGAGATGTACCGCAACCGCAAAGGCTACCACTCAATGCGCAGTTGATGTACGGCCACAACCAGCACATCATGATGGTGAATCCCCAATATCCTGGCAGCAATCATGATGCCTTCATCCTGCGCCAGTCTGCTGCAGGTAGAGGACCTGTCTCCTTCTTTATACCCCCTGGACCAAGGCCTCCAGTGCAGCATCAGAGAAGCGAGTTGCCCTTTCTCTCCCCTGTTGTGCCATTGCTGCAGCTACAGTGACAATGATGTACTCCTGCAACAAAGTACCTCCCCTTTAAGAAGTGCAGAGACCATTCACGCTGCAGGCAGACTTTAACTGGACAGCAGACTGAACTCAATGTTGGCCCTCCTGTTGAGTGCTGAGCCAACCAGCAGCGCATTTAGAGCTGGGCTCAGCGCTTCAATCAATGCTAATGAACAGGCAGCACGAATTTCAACGGGTGTGAGTGTGATGAAATATTCCATTCATCACTGCCTGTGACTGTGGTTGGTTTCAGGTTTCCCCTCACCATTGTATTGCCTGTGACTGTGGTTGGTTTCAGGTTTCTCCTCACCATTGTATTGTATATTGGAATGTATGGAATGTGTTGTGTGTAGGGCTCCGCCCATACCTGGCCTCTATGTAAGCCAGCTCAGTCTGGCCTCATATCCAGTACTGCAGAGCTCCAGATGGAAGATACCTCTCTCCACTGCGTGTTATCTTCTAAGTTAATAAAAGCCTTGTTTTGTTTCGCTAACATCGAGTCTCGGGATTATTGAGGCACATCAATTTTATTAACTTATTTTTCAACACAATGGATCAACTCCTGAAACCCGAACGTTTGGATTTGGATCAGCATGCTCCGGACGCATCAGCACGCTTCGGACACTGGTTTATGTGTATGGAATTCTTCCTGGACAATTCCGCAGCCGTCAAAGACGCTACGGACGCTGCGAGTATGAAACTCGGAATTCTGCGGAATTGGGTAAGCCACCGGGTTTACCCCCTCATCCAAGACGCCGACACGTACCTGGCCGCCTGCGACATCTTAAAGGCGCATTACCAGCAGCCTACGAATGAGGTGTATGCTAGGCATCTGCTCGCCACTCGCGCACAGCGACCTGGGAAATTGGTGGAGGAGTTCCTAGGCACCCTGAAAATGCTTGGCAAAGGCTGCAAGTGCCGAGATGTAAAAGCCGCAGTGTACACCGACGAGCTTGTTCGCGATGCCTTTATCACAGGCCTCAGCTCCACTTACATCCGGCAAAGACTGCTGGAAAAAACGGGATTGGACCTGAAACAGGCTGCGGACACCGCGCGATCCCTGGATGTGGCCCAGAGAAACTCGGACGCCTACTCTTCAGCCCGCGCCGTCCACGCTGCCACGTGTGCACCAAGGGCGCCGCCATCTTGGAAGACATCTTCCCCGCCCGGCAGCCCGACACCGTCGGGGCCCCGCTCTCCCCCCAGAAGCCCTACGACAGCCGCGACGTGTCGGGGACCCAACTGCTACTTCTGCGGGCAGCCAAAGCACACCAGAAACCTGTGCCCGGCGAAAGGCACCACCTGCTTTAAGTGCGGTAAGAAGGGGCACTTCGGGAAGGTGTGCAGAGGGAACCCCGCCGGAAAACCAAAACCCGCCACCGCCGCGTGTGCGCCGTGGGAGCGGCCATCTTGGACGCCATCTTGCCCGACCTCGTGGGGTCCGCCATCTTGTGAGCAGACAGCGTGGACGCCATCTTGTCTCGATCAGGGCCCTACAGTGGCATCGGTCACAGTGGACCAGACCAGGCCCCACCCGCTATCCAAATCAATGGTGGACATCGAGGTAAACGGGTGCCGGGTTAAATGTTTAATTGACAGTGGAAGCACAGAGAGTTTTATCCACCCTGAACTGGCACAACAACTCTCCCTAAAGGTGGTCCCTACTCGGGGTACCATCTCTATGGCTGATAAAACCCAGACATCGACCATTCTGGGTTACTGCACGGTACAATTGTCCGTTAACGGGACGGTATACGATAATTTTAAAGTATTAATCATGAAGAATCTATGCGCGAGCGTGATCTTGGGCCTGGATTTCCAGTGCAACCACCAAAGCATCACGCTCAAGTAAGGTGGGTCCCAGCCGCCCCTCACAGTGTGCGGCCTGGCTACCCTGAAGGTAAAGCCGCCTTCGCTATTCGCGAACCTTACCCCTAACTGCCAGCCAATAGCGACCAAAAGCAGGAGGTACAGCTGGGAGGACAGGCGGTTTATCGCGACCGAGGTAGACAGGCTCCTGAAAGAGCGCATTATTGAACGCAGCAATAGCCCATGGCGCGCCCAAGTGGTGGTGGTAAAGGGTAGCGAGAAGAAACGGATGGTGATTGACTATAGCCAAACGATCAACAGGTACACCCAACTAGACGCCTACCCGCTACCCCGCATATCAGAAATGGTGAACCAAATCGCTCAATACCGGGTGTTCTCCACCATCGACCTCAAGTCAGCGTACCACCAGCTCCCTATCAGACCAGAGGACCGCCCGTACACCGCCTTCGAGGTGAACGGACGCCTCTACCAATTCCTCAGAGTCCCCTTTGGGGTGACGAATGGGGTCTCGGTCTTCCAGAGGGAGATGGACCGCATGGTCGATGACCACCGCTTGCAGGCAACCTTCCCCTACCTCGACAACGTCACCATCTGCGGTCACAACCAGCAGGATCACGACTCGAACCTCGAGAGGTTCGTGAAAACCGCACAAAAACTCAACCTCACCTACAACGAGGACAAGTGCGTTTTCAACACCACGCGCCTCTGCATACTAAGGCAGCGTGGTGGAGAATGGGGAAATCGGACCAGACCCCGGCCGATTGCGCCCCCTACGGGAGCTGCCCCTGCCCAACACTCCCAAAGCCCTGAAAAGGTGCCTGGGGTTATTTTCTTATTATTCCCAATGGGTCCCCAACTACTCCGACAAAGCCCGCCCCCTCTTGAAAGCATCCTCTTTTCCGCTCTCTGCTGAGGCCCACGCTGCCTTCAAAAGCATTAAGCAGGATATTGAGCGGGCCACGCTACAGGCAGTGGACGAGAACACTCCATTTCAAGTGGAAAGTGATGCGTCTGACTTTGCCTTGGCGGCCACCCTCAACCAGGCGGGGCGGCCCGTAGCTTTCTTCTCGAGGACCCTCCAAGGGCCCGAGATCAGACACTCCTCCGTGGAAAAGGGGGCCCAAGCCATCGTGGAGGCAGTGCGCCACTGGCGCCACTACCTAGCCGGCAAACGCTTCACCCTACTCACCGACCAGCGGTCGGTAGCGTTTATGTTCAATAATAAACAGAGGGGGAAGATCAAAAATGATAAGATTCTTAGGTGGCGGATCGAGCTCTCCACCTTCGAGTATGACATCATTTACCGGCCAGGGGCCCTTAACGAATCCCCAGATGCCCTCTCACGAGGGATGTGTGCCAGCGCCACCGGGGACCGGCTACAGACCCTCCACAACGACCTCTGCCACCCAGGGGTCACGCGGCTGTTCCACTTCATAAAGTCCCGCAACTTACCTTACTCGATTGAGGAAGTTCGGTCTCTGACCAGGAACTGCCGCACTTGCGCTGAGTGCAAGCCCCGGTTCTACCACCCTGATAGAGCCCACTTAATCAAAGCTACACGGCCCTTTGAGCGGCTCAGCTTAGATTTCAAGGGCCCCCTCCCGTCCGTCGACCGCAATGTTTACTTCCTGAACATTGTGGACGAATACTCCCGGTTCCCATTCGCCTTCCCCTGCCCAGACATGACCAGCGCCACGGTCATTAAATGCCTCAACAGCCTGTTCTGCCTGTTCGGTATGCCGAGCTACATCCACACGGATAGGGGGGCGTCCTTCATGAGTGAAGAGCTACGCCAGTACATGCTGTCCAGGGGTATCGCCACGAGCCGTACCACCAGCTACAACCCCCGGGGTAACGGTCAAGTGGAGCGAGAGAACGGGACAGTATGGAAAGCAGTCACTCTAGCTCTAAGGACCAAGGGCCTCCCTATCTCCCGCTGGCAGGAAGTCCTCTCAGATGTGCTCCATTCGATACAGTCGCTATTGTGTACTGCCACTAATGCCACGCCTCATGAACGAATGTTTAGCTTTCCCCGGAAATCCACCTCAGGTGTATCCATGCCGTCATGGCTCTCCACCCCAGGTCCGGTATTCGTGCGAAGGCATGTGAGGGGCCATAAGATGGACCCTCTCGTGGAGCCAGTGCACCTACTCCACGCCAACCCCCAATACGCGTATGTCCGGCACGCCGACGGAAGGGAGGACACCGTGTCAATAAAAGACGTCGCCCCAGCCGGTAACGACAACAACCACGGCAATAGCAGCAACAACGGCCACAGCAACTCTTACCCACCCACTACTCTTTCATCACCCCCGGAAGAACATCGACCAACGGCACCCCCACCAACTACCCCTTCAACAACCCTGGCGGCACCCCCGGCAGAGACCCAGGAGGCCACCGGGGACACCCAGCCGACACCCGCGACACCACAACAGCCACGTCGGTCGCAGAGGACTACCAAACCCCCGAACAGACTAAATCTATAGAAGGGGTGAATATGATGAAATATTCCATTCATCACTGCCTGTGACTGTGGTTAGTTTCAGGTTTCCCCTCACCATTGTATTGCCTGTGACTGTGGTTGGTTTCAGGTTTCCCCTCACCATTGTATTGCCTGTGACTGTGGTTGGTTTCAGGTTTCTCCTCACCATTGTATTGTATATTGGAATGTATGGAATGTGTTGTGTGTAGGGCTCCGCCCATACCTGGCCTCTATGTAAGCCAGCTCAGTCTGGCCTCATATCCAGTACTGCAGAGCTCCAGATGGAAGATACCTCTCTCCACTGCGTGTTATCTTCTAAGTTAATAAAAGCCTTGTTTTGTTTCGCTAACATCGAGTCTCGGGATTATTGAGGCACATCAGTGAGCAGGTCATGCATTGCGATCCCCGCGCCCATTTTTGGGCCTGATCCAATTTTGCCCCCTCTGTCTTTAATGATTGCTATTTAGAACTTTGCATCTCAGATGGTTCTGCCTTCAATGAAGGACTAGCAATGATAGCAAGGAGATAAAATGGTGAGGTAACACTCTCGCTCCTGGCTCAGAAGGTTGTGAGTTCAAGCTACAAGCCAAGAGGCTGAGCTCACAATCCAATCTGATGGTGCAGAACAGTACTGGTGAATATTAAGAAAATAAGAAGAAAAAGCTTGCATTTTTAGAATGCATTTCACAGTTTTGAATTCCAACCTCATCTGCCATTCAGGCAATGATACTGCCTCTTTTAAATGTTTAAAATGCTGATCACCTTAGATATTAAATGCTGGATATCTCATAATGTTATTTCATCTATTATAAACTGAATTTCCCAAGTGTCCTGCACTGACTGGAAGATTCTAGGAAAGTGTTTTTCTCCCAATTCTCAATTTTTTCTAAAGCTTTTTGAATGGCCACAATTCCATGGAAATGAAAGAACGTAGGAAGTGATAAAGCCTTCTCAACAAGAGACCAATGCTATATGGAAAATTGGAATTTGTAAAGTAGTAACCACTGGTTGACCAAATGGGTGTGACATTATTGGTACAAAAATAAACTTAATCACATCATATTGTGTTGACAGAATCTAGTTCAAGAGGAAAACATCAGGGAGGGAGCATCTTACTCTCTGTGCTCCATGAAATGCCTTATTGGTGGCAAAGTTGCAACACACTCCATAATGTGTGCAGGCAAACAAATCGGCCCAATGTGTCTTTTTAATATCAAATGGCTTTACTGCATTGTATCTACATAATAGCTATCTCCCTAATTAAACCTCTCTGACACCATTTTCCATAGGCTGGAAACTTTGGGAACTGTCTTAATGAACCTATCTGCAATTTGTAACAATCCCTCCTCATTAACCTGTTAGATTGTTGTATATTGTTAGTACAACAGCTCAATTACTGATTTGGTATTGTACTGCTTCCGACAAAGAGACCGAATAAGCAAGTACTTTCTGGTTTATGGATAATCAATCTGCTGGCCATCTCTTTTTCCAGTTTAGCAATTTTGTATTTATTGTTTTATATTGGTTTACACAGTAAAAGAAAAACTGATCTTTTACTTTATATAATTTACCAATCAGTCTCCTTTCAATTCCTACGGAAAATCTCACTTTTAGATGGAAATTACTGTTGCTGCTCAAATCTTGTGGTACCGGAGCTTGTTCTTTTGCTTTGAATCTGAACAACACTTGAACTTTCAGAACAACCTCTTGCCAATTTCTGCTCAGACCAAAAACATAACACAGCAGTGTTGCTTCAAAACATAGACACGCGCACAAAAGTGTCTACACTGTGTTGGAAAATCTAAATGAAGAAATCCTATTTGATTGGAGCAATTGGAAAGTGTGTCATTCACAGGAAGGAAATAATTGGAATCTCAATTGTGATTCAGTGAGGAGAAAACCTGCAACATAAACACAGGGGCCTAGAAATTCAGTATAGCCACGTTTGGGGCGCTACAGCCGGGTGGCCGCTAAAGTTTGCGCCTGGCGCAACTTCGCGCCACCTTCACCGATATTCAGTGGCTGCGCTAAAACAGGCACTGCACGACTATCATTAGGCGCTAAGCCGGCGGCCCGGGGCGAAACCCCCGAGGGCGGGCGCAGCGCAGGTGCGGCGAGTTGCTGATTGACGGCAGACACTCTGGCGCCGGTGAGCTCTTAAAGGGGGAGGGTGGATTTGTTTGCCTGCACACTGCAGCCCTGAAGCAAGGCCTGACCACTGCTGCTTGATCTGGACAACGCCCAGGACTATGGAGAAGGCCAGGGAGAGAGCGCAGCGCTTCAGCGACGGTGACCTGAGGGTGCTGGTTGGCGCAGTGGAGCGCAGGCGCCATGTTCTGTTCCCTGAAGGTGGCAGGAGGCCGCTGCCCAGCGCCTATCGGAAAGCCTGGAGGGAGGTGTCAAACAGGGAGACCTCCAACAGCGTGGTTGCCAGGACTCCTGTGCAATGCCGAAAAAAGTTCAACGACTTGTGGTTAGCACTGTTGCCTCACAGCGCCAGGGACCCGGGTTCAAATCCGGCCTCGGGTGACTGTCTGTGTGGAGTTTGCACATTCTCCCCGTGTTTGCGTGGGTTTCCTCCGGGTGCTCCGGTTTCCTCCCACAGTCCAAAGATGTGCGGGTTAGGTTGATTGGCCATGATAAAAAATTGGCCCTTAGTGTTAGGGGGGATTAAATACGTGGGGTTACGGGGTTACGGGGATAGGGCTTGGGTGGGATGGCTGTCGGTGTAGGGACCGCGTGCTAGGGTTTGGATGATCAGCCATGATCTCGTTGAATGGTGGAGCAGGCTCGAAGGGCTGAATGGCCTACTCCTGCTTCTATCTTCTATGTTTCTATGTTTCTATGACCTCACTCGGGTTGTCAGGGTGAGTACCCTTTCCAGTGTCCTCCTCATCCCTGCATGTGCACCTCAGTTTATGGGCAAAGGGACCTGAAAGCCCTAATGCCCAGTCCTCATCCAGCAGCTATGGGACTGTCATGAAAATCATTTGCACATTCTGCACTTTACACACTGTAAAAGCTATTCGACCATGGGAGGCTGTACAGCCCAGATCAGGGCTTCAAACTGTCAGGGCTAGTCCACCATGGGAGGCAGTGCAGACAAGATCAGGGCTTCACACTGTGCTTAGAGGCCATCCTTTCTCTTACAGGGCAAGGTGGCACACAACCGAAGGCAGCAGCGTGAGACCGGGGGAGGCTATCCTGACCTCAAACAGCTCTCCGACCTGGACCAGCATGTGGAGCGCATTATGTCAGGCCGGCTGATTGGCTCCGTCGCCAGTGGAGATGCCGACCCTGTTCTGGGCCCCAATGGTAAGGGCATCACCTTTTTGACCTATCTCTTTCCATTTGCGCCTCAGAACAGCATCCTTTGCCACTGTCGGCCCAATGCAGTGCATAGCAGCACTCATGCCTCCCTCGCTGCCGCCCTGTCCTCACTCTAAAGCAACTCTTGTGCCTCCCTGCTTTCAGATGGAGAATCGCCAGGTGAGGAGGCGGGCCCTCAACCTGGCACTGTGAGTGAATCAGAGGGTGAGGAGGAGGAAGAGGAAGAGGAAGCGGACCATCAGTGCCACCCTTAGCCGAGGCAGCCCATGGCGATGATGGGGACACGTCTTCCCTGGAGGGGAGCCGGGGGGAAGGGTCGGAGGAGAGTGACGCTCCGGGGCCCAGCGGCCTGCAGCAACGCGGGAGGGGTGGGGAAGCTCAGCGGCCTTCTCCCCGGAGGGTGAGTGCGGCCTCCAGTCCTGCTACGGTGAGCGCAGAGGAGGTGCGGCTCCTAGAGGAAATGGCCATCCAGGCTGAGCGCAGGCACACTGAGCTCATGGCTGCAGTGGCAAGGATGCCTGACTCCATAGAGTCTCTGTCAAGGAGTGTGCAGGAATTCGGAGCAGCACAGGCCAGGAGTCTGCAGGACTTCGCGGCAGCACAGGCGGCTTCCAGCCAAGTGCTCAGTCGTGCCGTCCATTCACTGGCTGGTGTCATGCGGACACAGACCAGGGCCACATGGGCACTAACTGCTGCCACCCTCGCTGGATCGGCCAGGCATCGCCAGGGCACTCGCCACGCAGCAGCAGCCCAGCAGTCTGTTGTTCAGCAGTTTGCTGCGCATGCTGCAGTGCTGGCCCGTGCGAGTGCCAATGTCTCAGGTGACCAGGGAGTACCTGTGATCTGTCAGGTTGGCACCATTCCTGCAGCCGACACTGCCACTCCTCCATTGCAGCTGCCACCAGCCGCTGGACAGACTGCTGCCGCCCAAGCAGAGTTGGAGCAGTCAGCAGCCGGCCCCTCCAGGGCCAGAGCTGGTCCAGGCCGAACCCCAAGGGCATCTGCCGTCTCGCCATCTGACCCTCAGCAGCCTTCCCCCAGCCTTGCTGCAGCCACTGGGGTCCCATTGAGGAGGAGCTGCAGGGCGGGCTGGGGCCAGTCACGGATGCGAAAGGCATCACCCTCGCAGGGCAAAAAGTAGAAGGTCTGGCCAAATGCTTTGTGTTTTTTGAAAGGCCGAGACTGGTGTATTTGTGTTTTTTGAAAGGCCGAGACTGGTGTATTTGTGTTTTTTGAAAGGCCGAGACTGCTCGATTTGTGTTTTTTGAAAGGCCGAGACTGCTCGATTTGTGTTTTTTGGGGGGGCTTCTCTCCATTAGTTTGTTATGTGGGAAGGGCACAGAGGTATCAAAGTAATAAATGTTCTTAAATCGCACTGTCCATGCTTTCTTTTGGAAGTCCTGGTTGCCTTGCTCGGCTGAGGGCTTGTGGAGCGGCTACATTCATCTTGTGCCATTGGCACAAGCCATTCCCTGAGAGGGGGCCTAGAACCGACGTTCAATAAGCCGCCGACGGGCGGCCCTTGCACTTTCTGCCTCCCTCCTGTGCTGGTCCTCCTCCTCCTCCTCCTCCTCCTCCTCCTCTGGTGGTCCTCCAATGTCTGGTGGCAGTGGCTGAGTCCTGCGGATAGCCAGGTTGTGCAGCATGCAGCACACGACCACGAAATGGGAGACTCGCTCAGGCGAGTACTGTAGGGCTCCTCCGGAACGATCCAGACAGCGGAACTGTTGCTTCAGGACGCCGATTGTTTGCTCAATGATGTTCCTGGTTGCTTGATGGCTCTCATTGTATCCCTCTTCAGCAGGGGTGCTGGGCGCACGGAGCGGGGTCATCAGCCAGGTGCACAAAGGATAGCCTTTGTCCCCGAGAAGCCATCCTCGTGGGTGAGGCTGGGCCTGGAACATGTCTGCCACAGAAGTCTGATGCAGGATGAAGGCATCGTGGCTGCTGCCTGGAAAGCGGGCATTGACAGCTAGGATGATCTGCCTGTGGTCACACACCAACTGCACGTTGAGCGAATGGTAGCCCTTCTGGTTGCGGTAATCCTCGGCATGCTCTAGAGGTGCCCGCAAAGCCACATGCATGCAGTCAATGGCGCCCTGCACCATGGGGAAGCCCGCTAATGCTGCAAAGCCCATTGCACGCTGTTGCTGCTTGACAAGGGCCATGGAGAAGGAGATGAACTGACGTCTCCTTCTGAAAAGGGCATTGGTCACCTGGCGGATGCAGCAATGTACGGCAAACTGGGAGATGTTGGAAATGTCCCCAGCAGCGGATTGGAAGGAGCCGGTGGCATAGATGTTGAGAGACACCGTCACCTTCACTGCTACCGACAGAGACATCCTGCTCCTCAGCTGTGGCTGCAGATCTCCGCGAAGCAGGTGGCAGATCTCAGTGACCACCGCCCTTCAGAATCGCAGCCTCCGAACACACTACTCGTCAGACATGTTCAGATATGAGAACTGCTGGCGGTATACCCTGGGTGGGTAAGGCTTCCTTAGCCGACGCCTGTTGCCCCTTCTCCCTCTGGCCATGACTGCCACTCTCTCACGGCGTCTCTGAGCCCTTTGAATGCAATGGAGAAGGCCAACGTTTGCACCCATTGCAGCCCCCATTATATGTTTCCAATCAATGCTATGGCTCTGAAGTTAAAGACAAGTGCAAAGCTGTGGCCTGAAGCCACAAGTACCTGTGCGAGTGTTGAGCCAAACCAGAAAGCTCTCTACCTTTGTCTCTCTGCAAAGATCCGTCTCTCACAAAGAAGGAGTGTTGCAAAATGGCTGCCATTTCCACTGCAGGAGGAGTGCCCTTTAATTAACGCCCCCCGCGCCCCGCAGTGACTGGGAACCGTTCCCCTCTACCAGTCGCTAGGGGCGCCAGGCGCGCAATAGGCCGGCGCCACTGAATTTCCGGTTTGGGGCACACAAAGGGCGTTGCACGATGAAATGACGTTAGGATCTGCGCGCGCACAAAGGCTTTGCGCCGCCGCTAAATCTTTACTGAAGTTGGGGAGAGGCGCAGATCGCGCAGCGCCCGGCCGCTAGCCGCCTAGCGCCCCACATCTCCTCCTCCTAAGGCGCTAGCGGCTGGCGCAAACAACTGAATTTCTAGGCCAGGGTGCCTGTGAAGTAGTGTGTATCACTTTGTACAGCGTTATGAAATATAAATGGTTTATATTCTTAGAATAAATAAGGTAGCAAAATACTTATGTGACGCATCATTAAGGGGAGAAAGTAGGGTTGCAGAGTGTGTGAATGTAATGTGCTGCCTTGTTAAATGTTATACCATTATTATGTGTGTTTCGTTTAGTGCACACTGAACATTCACTGACAAATATCAGCCCCACATGGTAATTATATGGTATGCATATGTCATAAAACAAATGGAATGTATGGGCGACATGGAAAAATGAAAGGTGCCATTTTGAGCCAATGTGTATGTTAATTGTTTTACTGTATCACTGTATGCACAAATCTAAAAGTATTGCAGATATGTAACTCCTAAGTGTTAGACCGTCCAACTATGTAGAGTGCACTCTCAGCACCACAACAGGCAAAAGTGCTTGCTTATTTTATCATTTTTACTTTACCAGCAACGAAAGCAATTCCACTTTAAAACACTGACCATCTGTTGATTCTATCATTTAATTTGTTGCACAAGCTTTCAAACTCACATCTACATTTTATCAAACGTGTATAATTATCTAGAACATTGTCTTCTAATAACAGTCCGCAAATGGAACCAATTCATCTGTTTCTTTCCAGCTCCAGTGCGGTGCAGATTTGTGAGCAGCAGCTCAGAGGCAAAAATCAATCTGGTCAAAATTAGTGACACATTGTGCTATGTTTTAGATACAGTACAATGTACTGCTTGTAAATGTTTGTCAGGTTTTTCAAGTTTTATATACATTCGAGGCCTGCAATGGACTGCAGAACCTCTGGTACCCCAAATTAGCACTTGCAAAGATGAAATGTTCTTCCCCCGTTGTGCTTCATGAGAACCTATTTCAGGGCATAATGCTGGAGAAAAAGTGAGAAGACTCTGGCACCTGATCTTCGCCCCATTTGCACACCACACGCACCTCTGGTTGGAACTAACTAAAAGTACCTGAAACAGGTGATATAGGGCTAATGAGGAGCACTACAGTAAGGCACATGCCTCTACAGGATTGGTCATTGAGAGAACCATCGGGGTCTTAAAGGTATGGTTTTGCTGCCTAGGCAGATCAGAAGAGGCTCTGCAATATGCTCTAGATCATGTGCACACATTGTTGTAGCCGGATTTGCTTTGCACAAATTCACCACACAGAAAGAACTAGACGGTGACATTGTTGGCTTTGTTGGCACCAGAAGGACATGGAGGAGGCTGCTGAAAGGGACATCAGAGAACATTTCATTACACAAGTCTTTTCTTCTGCATAGCACAGTCTACCTTTGACACCAAAGCCTTATCTCCTTCTCCTCCACTTTTAAATAAAGAAACAAGGGGGCATACCATATTAGATTTAGTAATGAGTCATGAGCCAGATTTAGTTAACAGCCTAACGGTGCTTGAACATTTATCTAATAGCGATCATAACATGATCGAGTTCAAAGTAGTGTTTGAAACGCAGAAACGTGAAACAGCTACTAAGATTCTAGGTTTAGGTAAGGCTGACTTCAATGCGATGAGACAGAGACTGTCAACAGTAAACGGGGCAAATCTGTTAAAGGGTAAAATGACACAAGATCAGTGGGAGGTGTTCAAAAAAGAAATTAACGTGAGACAGCACCAGTTTATATCCTGAAGGGGCAAGTGCTCCACGTGCCAAAAAAAAAACAGCCATGGACAACTAAAGAGGTAAGAGACAACATAAAACTAAAAGAAAAAGCATACATAAATGCAAAAAATAGCACAGATCCTGGTCGTCGTTGTCGTACGTGTCTTCATACTGTTCCCTTTGGGGAACTGTATGAAGTGGTGGAAGGATTTCTGGCCGCGATTAATGCTCCTTCCGTGACTGTAACCATCTTCGTACCAGCCATTAGGGTGGTTAGTCCTATGGCGGGAGGGTTTTACAGGTTCCCACAACCCATACGAGGGGGCGGGCCACCCACACACGCAAGTATCCCACTGGATGTCAACCCAGAATTTAGAGCCGGAGCTCTGACTCCACTTGCCGGGACTGTCTGGAGCGGGGTTCGAAACCCTACACCTTCTGACCCAGTGGCGGGGATGCTACCGCTACGCCAAAGGCCCACTCCTACAGATCCTGGTGAATAGGAAAGATACAAAGAACAGCAAAGGGTGACAAAATAGATCGTAAGAGTTACAAAAAGGGAATATGAAAAGAAACTTGCAAGGTATAACAAAATCAACACAAAAAAAAATTACAATTAGATTAGGAAAAAGGTGGTCAGGAGCAATGTTGACCCCTTGAAAACTGATAAAGGTGATATTGTCAATGATAATAAGGAAATGGTGGACATGTTCAATAATAATTTTGGCTAGAAATTTGGCTCCTTTGTGCCTGCCATTAGCGCCTCCCAAGAAATTCGGCGGGGCGTTGCTGAGGCGCTACCCGATAGCGGCGCGCCCCACCGGTAGCGCCCCACTGCAGCCCCTTACCACCCCGCAGCAGAAATTCAGCTGCGCCCCGTGAGCGATGTCAGCGCCAGCCTCGCGGTTCACAAACCGGGCCAACCGCCGCTCGCGAGGCGGTATTTAAAGGGGAGGTGCGGCCGTGATCCGCTCCGCCATTTTCTTTTTTTAGCCGACCTCCAGGTCAGCCCTCCATGGTGTGCTGTGGCGTGGTCCTGGCCGCCATCACACAGCCTGCCACTGTGTCTCGGTGCCGGGCTGCGGCTGCGGCACCACGCCACCCTAATGGCCTAGTAAGGGCCATCAGAGGCCCTGCAGAGTACGCAATGGCCCTCCCCTTTAACTGAAGGGGAGGTGCATTGACACACAGCAGCACACCACGGAGCCTCCGCGGAGCGCTGCCAATCGCACCCCGACATCGTCTCAGTTACCGCCCCACCAGGAAATGGAGCGCCCGAGATTGCGCTCTACTTCCTGTGTGGGGCGGTAAGCTGAATTTAGCAGCCGGGGCAGTACTTCCGTGCCAGGCGCTAAATGTCTGGTCTTAACTTGGTTACCACCCCCAAACGGGGCGTAACCAAATTTCACGCCCTTTGTGTCAGCATTTACAGTAGAGGAAAAGGATAGCATGCCGGAAATCCCAAGGAAACTAATATTGAATCAGGGACAGGGACTCAACAAAATTATCAATGTCTGCTCTCTCAGGTGGACGTAAACGATCCCAAGGCACTATTTCGAAGAAGAGCAAGGGAGTTATCCCCAGTGTCCTGGCCAATATTTATCCCTCAATCAACATAAAAAAAACAAATTATCTGGTCATTATCACATTGCTGTTTGTGGGAGCTTGCTGTGCGCAAATTGGCTGCTGTGTTTCCCACGTTACAACAGTGACTACACTCTTCCGATAGCAAAATACTGCAGATGCTGGAAATCCAAAATAACAACAGAAAATGCTGGAAAAACTCAGCAGGCCAGGCAACATCCGTGGAGAGAAATTAGAGTCGACGTTTCGGGTCCTGTTGGCTGGATTTCCCCAGCCCTGAGGAGGCGGGTTTGGAGACAGGACTGCTGGGAAAATGGGAAAAATTGGGAGCGGGTCCCAACCTCACTCCCAACCCGCCTCCGAACCATCTTCCCGGGAGGCGGGTCCCCAACTTGCGCAGGGACCCGTCTCCTAGCAGCGGGAAAGGGATTAGAGCCAGTTAACAGGCAGTTTAGAGGCTTTTCCCCATTTTCTGCCTGCTGATGCGAGCTTCCCGACGGCGGGAAACCCCGCCAGGGTCAGCGAGCTGTGGGTCTGCTGCAGTGTAAGTGTGCAAATGACAGCTGCAGAGGTAGTGTGATGGGTGCAATGGTGCACAGGTAAGTATGACAGGTGAGAGAATGTAGTGAGAAACATTTTTATTCTGTTTATATGAATCTGCAGGTGACAAGATTTGATGTTTCTGTGAAGCTTCATCTGATCGGGAGAATTGGCAGATGGCTTCTACAATCTCACATGCAGCTGCCATCTGTTTTCTCCTAAGGAGAGAGTAATTGGTGACCCTGGATGCAAGGGCTCACCTTTGGACAGTGATTGTCAGTGTTTGACAGCACCTCAATGCTGTCAAACACTGACAATTCATGTGTCAAAAAACTATGCGGCCTGTCCCTTTAAGAAAACCAGCAGATGAAGCATCATGCACTGACGTCACCTGACACCACTTTCCCTAATTGGCCAGTAAGCCCACAGGGCAAAATAGCGTTTTTTGTCAGACGTCGCTGGGGTCGGGACTAGAACCTGGAAGGCAGCAGTCCCGCCCCCAACTCGTCTCGGCTGGCAAAACCCAGCCCCAAAAGTATTTCATTGGCTTAAAGAGCTTTGAGATGTCTGGTGGTCGTGAAAGGCGCTGTATAAATGCAAGTCTTTCTTTCTTTATATGGAGTTAGGTCACAGATCAGCCATAATCTCACTGAGTGGCAGAACAGGCTCGAGGGGCTAAATGGCCTACTCCTGTTCCTATTTCTTATGTTCCTATATTCTCTCAGTGTAGTACCCATCCAACAACATAACAACACATCAGCCCTCTGCCATTACATGAGCATATGAATAATCATCACCTGATTGAATTATGCAGCACAAAACAAAAACACCCTTTCCTGTATGACGCTAGACACTATGGCCCCGATTTTCGGCTTGTGTGGGAAATGGTCGGATTTCCCCGAATGTGGGGTTTCTGACACACGTAAAAAAGTGTCAGCCAGCCCCACGCAATTTTCCCTCAATTGGCCAATTAATTCCCAGCATGTGGGAAGCCTTGCTAATTGTCTAAATCAAGTCAGAAATCCCCACAGTATGATGTCATCATTCATGGTGCTTTCAAGGTCCATGGTAAGCATTGCATCCTCTGAAGGCTTCCAAACGAACCATACAGGATGGCATAAGGAGCCTGCAGCAGCTGTGGCCAGTGCCATACCCTGAGCTGCCTTCAAATTCGACGAGGCTTCACTGCAGGCACTTTTGGATGGGGTTAGGGCCCACAGGGAGGTCCTCTTCCCTAGGTCAGGGAGGAAGAGGCCTCCCACTGAGACCAATGCTGCATGGATGCAGGTGTCAGCAGATGCCAACTCGCTGGGAGTCACCAGAGGAACCTTGGCATTACATCTCTAACTCCTTCCTTTACTCCCCCACAGTACCATCCAGAGCCCCCGTCCGCACTGTGGAGGAGGAAGAGGCTGTGCAGCCAGACTCCTCAGAGGAAGCTCCAACCTCTGAGGGTGCAGCGTCAGCAGAAGTAAGCGCACCCAGCACCAGCACAGACACTCACACCTCGGGGGGACCTTTGGGACATAGAGTAGTGTTGTCACCTGGTGTTTCACAGCTGACAAGTGAGCCTCAGCAGATTCTGGAGACAGGGACAGCAGTGGAGAGTCCTCGTCGGAGGGCGCAGGGCTCTGCCAGCTCAGCTCAGCTGCGCTGCATCTCGACCCTCTGCCTCTGGGTCCATCCGCAAGAGAAGAGGTGATGGATCTCCATGCACAGATGCAGGAGTCTCTGGCAGGTTTTGTCTCCAGGGTCGCTGCGAGTGTGGAGCGAATGGAGGAGTCCATAGCGACCATGAGCAGAGCCTTTGTGGAGTCATTGGTGCATGAACGCAGCACCATGGAAAGGTTGGCAACCTCCATGGAGGAGATAATTCGCCAGGGTAGGGAAAACATGGTGAGTGCTCATAAGAGAATGACATCTCTTGAGGAGTGTTGGCCATCTGTTGAACAGAGAAACCAGATCTTCATGGAAGTCCTTCTGAGTAGGACTGCCAGTGCAGAAACGGGTCCCACTGGCCCCCTAAAGCACAGCTAGGTGCTCTCAAGCCACTTCCAAGCGCTGGCCCCTTCTGGCTTGTGCAGCTTCAGGTGAGTGAGCAGCAGCCTGGTGCTCCTGGTAATCATCCTGCTGTTCCTGGTTCTGCTGCTGCCACCTCTGCTGTTGGAGATCCTCTAATGCCAGGAAGGGAAGGTGCCAAAGGTCTCCCATGCTTCTAGCAGATGCCTCGGTTGAGGAGGTCCTGAGTTAGGGTGGTGAGAGGGGCTTCCCAGGAGCTCACACTGAAGAAGTGTGTGAGGCTCCAACTTTCTGCAGCTGCTCCTAAGGCTTCAAATAGTTCCCCCAAGCCTTGATCAACAAGGTCCTGCAGCCTGCAAATGCTGCCTCTTTAAATATCTTCAGCCCTCAGCGACCTGCTGCTGCAAGCAAGCAAGCCAGCTGTTTTCACGCCAGCTCTCATCGGCGGGGTTCTCCGCAGGCGGGTTTCAGGTGGGGAAAGCCCCAAAGTCGCAACGGCACGGGAAAATCCACTTCAACAAGCAGATAATTGCTTGTTAGTGCTCCGACGAGCAGTCCCGCCAGCGGCGGGCGGGACTGAAGCGGGGCGCGTGAAAACGGCAGTCCGAAAGTCGGACGGGGCGGGGAATCAGGCGGGGGGGTCCCGACCCGCCTTTTCCGCGATTTTCGGACCACAGCCGCATGAAAAGCCGCCCGACAGCTGCCCGAAAATCGGGGCCCATGGCTTAGAAATTGGATATGGCCACAAAACGGGCAGTGTTAAGGCCCAACGATGTTAAGCTGTGCCTAGATCAAAATGGTCCAGGTAACACACAAAATTCGAGCTCAGTCTTGGGCCTAGAAATTTGGTTTTGGCGCAGCGACGGCTTTAGCGCCGAAAGTTAGTGCCGGAGCTAAGTCGCGCTGGGCGTGCCAAAAATTCACTAGTTCTGCGCCCAAACGGCTGCCGGCGCTGCTGAAAGCTGTTTGCGCCTGAAAACTGGCGCTACGCGCTGAATTGCGGCGCTATTCCGGCGCAGCGGCGCCCGCTGCGGTGTGGCAGGTTTGGGAAGTGCAGGCCTCCTCCTTCCCTTAAGGAGGAGCTGCCTGCACCCGGCTGCGGCCCGCGAAAATCATTGTAAAAATGAGCCCGGCACCTCGGACAAGTGCCGGGCTTGCATCTGTCCCGGGGGGGGGGGGGAGAAGTCCGGGGAGGGAGCTGCGGCCAGGCGGCCGGCGGGAAAGCGGCCGGCCGCCGCGGGGCCTTTAATGCGCCGGCGCAAAGTCCAGTAAGGCACCTCTGCCAGAACATTGCTTGCGGCTGCCACGGGCGAGGCGGCCGCAAGTCAATTTCGGAGTTCGGGCGGGTTACCATGGCAACCGGGACGCTGCGCACACCGATGACGTCATCGGTGCCGGCGCAGCGCTAACGGCCTAACGCCGATTTAGGGACCCACTCAATTTCCAAACTGGCCATAACTCCGGCGCTAGGCCCTCTAGCGCCTCAAAAGCGGCGCTAAGCCTACCGAATTTCTAGGCCTTGATCTCAGCACTAATACTGCTGTTCATTAGATTACGGCTCAACAGGTGGACCAATTTCGGGTCCAGTCTAATTCCCAGTCATGTTTGGCACAGGCTTTAATCAGTACTTAAAGAGAAGGTGCATTGATGCTACAGCCCCTCATTGTCAAGCCACTTACAATTTCAGTTGGAAGAAAGCGGCAGTGGAAACACATAGCGGAGCCTCAGCACAGGGATTCTCCGACGCGGCTCTTGAGTCATTGGTCATGGCTGTGAGAGGAGGCAGGCTGTCTTCTTCCCACACACTGGCAGGAAACCCTTACCACATACCTCTCGAAGGCTCTGGCAGGAGATAGTCGCCCATGTGATGGCCAGCACTGTGGTCCCAAGGTCGGCCATCCAGTGCCGAAAGAAGTTTAATGTCCTCACACGGCAGGTCAAGACGAGTGAAGGCTTCAGCAAATGCCATATCCCACCATCTGCACCACAAGCCTCACACACTGCTCAATGCACCACACTGCCAGCACTCACCTACCAACAATCTGTACCTTTCACCACTCACACCTCACAATCATAACTTCACTTCACTCTCACAACTTTACCACTGCTGTAACACTCACACCCACATCTCACACCTTGCACACACTGACTGCTATTCAACTATTACAGGCACATCACCCAAACACATTGCACCACACTCAATGACACACTTCGCTTTCTCTTGCAGGCCAATCAGAGAGAGCAGCGGCTCATTCCTAATCCATCTTCTCACATCCCACTTCCCCTCAGCCCACAATCTCTTCTCACTTTCAAGCTGCTGATGCTGTATGCATGGATATCTTCCTTCCCTCACCAAAACCCGACTCTTGTGCCTTTCTGCTTTCAGTTAATCAAAACCAAGCACCCAAGCAGCCTGTCCCCGAGGCAATGCAGGAGAGCTAGGGGGGAGAAGGAGAAGAAGACACAGCGTCACTGCATCTGTCACTCGCAGACACTAGCTCAGAAACTGGCACTGTGCATACTTTTGAGGTTAGTGTAGAAGTGGGATCTGCACAGGGTGAGGCACCGGGCACGAGTGGGCTGCAGCAAAGCCAGGGGGAAAGGGTAGCTCGGAGGCAGCTCCCTGGAGGGCAAGTTCGTACCCGAGTTCTACTGCACAGGACTCAGATAAGGACCTCGATGGGGTGGCCTTCAGAAGATGGGTGATGGGCAGACACACTGAATTGCTAGGTGCAATGGCAAGCCTGCCAATGTCAAGGAGCATGGAGAAGTCCAGCTCCAACATTGCATGCGGCTCTGTGCACAGCTTAGAGCCCAGGATTTCCCGGCAGGAAATGATGGAAAACTCCCGAAGAGACCGTGTCGACCCAGACATGATGCTGCGTGTGATGTGCGATGTTGCGGCTGCCATTGCAGCACAGGCGGAAGTGTTCCAATGTCTTAGTGCTGCAGTGGAAACGTAGACCGCTCTCATGAAGTCTCAGCTTGATGCCACCCAAGCTCAGACTGCTGCCATTGTGGTTGGGTTTACCAGTGTTAACCAGAGCTTGCAGGGTTTCACAGAAGCCCAGAAATCTTTGCTCCAGAAGATTGCTAGGAATGTTGAGGCTCCGCCCCTGGGGAGTGGCAGTGGGTCAGTGGAGCAGGACCCCGCTGTCCTCTCTCAGGATAACAACATTCCTATTCCCACCACTGACTCCACCATTGCCCTTGTCACTGCCTATCAGCCAGCCAGCCCAGACTGCTGCCGCCCAAGCCGAGGTGGTGCAGTCTGCAGCCGGGCCTTCTAGGGCACAGCTGCTCGAGGTCATCCTGCAAGACCATCTGAAGTCTCCCCAATGGAAACTCAACAGCCTTCCAGGAAAGGGCACCCGAATGACAGACACTAAGGGATTGCATAAGGGTGATTAGTTCATAACTTAAGTGTTAATATGTGTCAATTGTTTTTGGATAAATGTATTAATTTTGTATGGAATCTTTTGTGGTGGCTCTCATTTCAGCTTTGTGCCGAGGAGGACATTGTGATATTCCGTGCCAGAGGGATGGTATGATGGGGATGTGGTGAGCAACGAGATCTGGGGTTTTATTCATTGGAATCGGAGTCTGATGAGGCATTTAAGGACAGCCCATCCGGAAGGGGGATTGGCTGCCTGCCTCCTCCCTCCCACCTCCTCCTCTCTCTCTTCCTCCTCCTGAGGTGGTCCCACAATCCCTGGTGGCAAGGGCTGCACCCTCATGATGGCCAAGTTGTGAAGCATGCAGCAGACAACCACAAAATAAGACACACGCTCAGCCGAGTACTGGAGGGCTCCTCCCGAGCAGTCAAGGCAGCAGAACCATTGCGTCAGTAGCCCATTGGTCTGCTCAATGATGTTCCTGGTGGAAACATGACTCTCATTATATGAGTGCTGAGCAGGAGTGGTGGGGTTGCAGGCGGTAGTCATGAGCCAGGTGCAGAGCGGATAGCCCTCGTCTCTGAGCAGCCACCCTCGAGTTTCACGTGGTGGCTGGAAGATTGCTGGCACATTGGACTGACGCAGGATGAAGGCATCATGGCTGCTGCCAGGAAAGCGCGCATTGACCATCAGGAAGCAGTGGGCGTGGTCGCACAACAACTGCACATTAAGTGAGTGGTAGCCTTTGCAGTTACGAAAGATCTCAGGATTGTTATACGGCGCCTGCAAAACCACGTGGGTGAGTCGATGGTGCCCTGCACCATGGGGAAGTCTGCTATCCTGGCAAAGCCACATGCACACTCATCCTGCTTCTCTCTGCTCAGAGAGCAGAAAACGTAGTCCTTTCTCCTGGTGTAGAGAGCCTCAGTGGTCTCCCGGATGCAACGATGGATGGCGAACTCTGAGGTGTTAGCTATGTCTCCTCCTGCAGACTGGAAGGATCCACTGGTGAAAAAATTGAGGGCCACAGTGCCCTTGACTGCCACTGAGAGAGCCATAGTCACCCTGCTCTCAGGCTGTAGGTCTGGTTACAGGAGGGGGCAGAGTTCTGTGACCACCTCCTTGGTGAAGTGGAGCCTCCTAATAGACCGCTCCTCGCGTAAGTGGATATAAGAGTACTCTTGGATGACTCTAAGTGGGTAAGGCTTCCTGTTGAGAGCCCTCCTGGCCCTCCTCCACCTCCCTCTGCATGCATCTTCTCTTCTTTGCTGCCTCCGCTCCCTCTCCCTAAGATACTTGAGCATGAGGGGGACTGCCAGTAGAGCCGCCATGACTGTGAGCAAGTGTTGCGAGCAGGAGCCTTTAAATAAGAGTGAAGGCATCTCCACTTGCAACAACACTCTCTGTTACCTTAGAACCTTGAAAGAAGTAAATAAAGCTGCTGGAGTTGCAGAAAGTTGCACAGAGCCTTTCAAACTGCAGAAACATGTCAGGTGCAAGTAGTTGCTGATGATTCCTTTAAATACTGCTGCTGGAGCCTCCTTCCTGCTTGTTAATGCTTGCTCAGCTTATCGCACGTAAGGCATGCTGGTAAGTGGAGCGCCAAAGTTGAAACTTGCAGATCGGGCATTAAGTGAGCGTTGCACATCGGTAACGTTGCTGGCCATCCAAAAATGGCAGCCACTGCAGGACCCGCCGGCAGCAGACGGAAGAGTGGTGGTCACCATTTTTTTGCCCGAATCTGGCGGTAATGGGTGACACTAAACCCCTGAATTTCTAGGCCTATGAATAGCAAGCATGACAGCAGTGCGCATTCAATTTTAGGAGTGCAGCTTGGAACAGAGTGTAAACCTGCGAGTTTGGTGAGTAAAGGAGTGAATCTTAAGGGTTAATCACTTTTTTAATAAAATCTAATCTTGCGTGCTTGCAATTAGAAATTAACTTAAATTTACTGTTTCAAGTTTTAAGTTTCTTCCAGGCTTGGGCAGGGCTAAGCAAGCTCTGTGCTGGAGAGCAGGTGAGATTAGTTAATTAATTAACTGGTCTAATCTGGTTCTGTAATTGCCAGAGAGCTCACTCATCTAAATCTCAGTAGTATAAATAAGGGAGGCTAGAGTGCAGCTTGATACAGAGTGTAAACCTGCAAGTTTGGTGAGTAAGGGAGTTCGGAGTTCGGAGTTCGGAGTTCGGAGTTCGGAGTTCGGAGTTCGGCAGCCTCCAGGAGAGCAGGCGTTAAAAAACTGCATGAGAGGGGACAGAGAACCAGCAGGAGTTCAGCTCTGTGAAACCCCCCAACCACATTTGGAGAAAAATAAAAGGTGACATCACAGGGAAAAGGGTAAGTGATTGGTTGGTGAGTATTTTGCTCACTTATCTTATCTTTTAAAGCCCAGGAAATTTATTAGTAATTGTAAGGTTTCATTAGTACTAGTAAAGTTTACTAGCAGTAATACATCTTATTGGGTGTAGTAGGGTTTCTTAATAATTAATAAAAATAAATAAATTAAGACACAATAAAGATGGCAGGGCAGGTGATGTGTTGCGACTGCAGGATGTGGGAGCTCCTGGATGCCAGTGTACCAGGAGGAACACGCCTGTGGTAAGTGTCTGCGGCTCGAGGAGCTTCGGCTCAGAGTTGATGAGCTGGAGGCCGCGCTGCGGAAACTGCGATGCGTCAGGGAGGGGGGACGTTACCTGGACACTTTATTCCAGGAGGCAGACCCCTTAGGATAGGGTCTTCTGATTTGGTCTGTGGTTAGGAACAGGAGGATATGACTGCAAGTGAGGCAAGTATGGGAACAGGAGGTGGAGGAGCCTCAGCCTTTGCAATTGTCCAACAGGTTTGAGGTTCTTGCGGCCTGTATGGATGTAAGCGGTGGCTGCAGTGTGGATGAGCAAACTGACCATGGTACAGGAAGCCATTTAAGCGGGGGGAGTTAATAGGAATGTAGTGGTAATAGGAGACAGCATAGTCAGGGGGCTAGATACAGTTCTCTGCGGCCAAGAGTGAGAGTCCAGACTGTATTGCCTGTCCGGTGCCAGGGTTCAGTACATCTGCTCTGGGCTGGAGAGGAACTTGCAGTGGAAGGGGGAGGAGCCAGTGGTCGTGGTCCATGTACCAACAACATAGGTAGAACTGGGAAAGAGGTCCTGCTGAGAGAGTATGAGCAGCTAGGGGCTAAATTAAAAAGCAGAACCTCAAGGGTAATAATGTCTGCATTATTACCTGAGCCACGAGCAAATTGGCATAACGTAAATAAAATTAGAGCGATGAATGCGTGGCTTTTCAAAGACTGGTGTGGGAGAAATGGATTTTGATTCCTGGGGCACTGGCACCAATACTGGGGAAAGTGGGATCTGTATCGTTGGGACAGCCTTCACCTGAACCATGCTGGGACCAGTGTTCTGCAGAGTCATATAACTAGGGCGGTAGAGAGGGCTTTAAACTAAATAGTGGGGGCAAGGGATCAAATTTGGGAAGATACGGTAAATCAAAGAGTAGAGACAAGGCAAGAGAGAAAGGTATTAATATGGGAAATGATAAACAGACCGTGACAGGAAGGGATAGAGAGTACAAATCTAAAAGTAAATCAACAGATAAAGCTAGAGATTACAAAAATAATAAAAAGACAAAACTAAAGGCTCTGCATCTAAATGCATGTAGCATTCAAAACAAAACAGATGAACTGATAGCGCAAATAGAAGTAAATAAGTACGATCTGATAGCCATTACAGAAACATATCTGCAGGATGACATAGATTGGGACCTGAATATTGAAGGGTACATGACATTTAGGAAGGACAGGAAGCTAGGAAAAGGTGGAGGGGTGGCTCTGTTAATTAATGATGCTATTAGCACAATAGAAAGGGATGACCCAAGTTCAGGAAACCAGGATGTAGAAGCGATTTGGGTAGAGATGAGAAATGATAAAGGCAAGAAGTCACTTGTGGGAGTGGCGTACAGGCCCCCTAACAGTAACCACATGGTAGGATGGAGTATAAAGGAAGAAATAATGGGAGCTTGTCAGAAAGGTACAGCAATAATCATGGGGGATTTTAATCTACATATAGACTGGAAAAATCAGATGGGCAAAGGTAGCCAAGATGAGGAGTTCATAGAATGTTTTCGGGTTAGTTTCTTAGAACAGCACATTCGGGAGCCAACCAGAGAGCAGGCTATACTAGACCTGGTATTGGACAACAAGATAGGATTAATTAATGACCTCATCGTGAAGGCGCCCCGAGGTAGCAGCGATCATAATATGACTGAATTTTACATTCAGTTTGAGGGAGAGAAGACTAGTATTTTAAACTTAAATAAGGGCAATTATGAGGGTGTGGCGGAACCACCAGAGGATTACGGACAATTGTATATAATTCCTTTTACAGCAATGTAGTACAGCTGGGGGCTGCACCTTTAATGTATCTGTTAACTGTACTAGGGCTTCTTTCCTGTACTCCGCGTGATGACGTCATGCCATCCGTCACGTGATCTCTCAACGGCGGGAAGAACGTGATGATGTCATGACGTCAGAGCTCGGAACCTTCTAGCAGTAGAGCTCGGAACCTGCTAGCAGTTGAGCTCAGAACCTGCTAGCAGTTGAGCTCGGAACCTGCTAGCAGTTGAGCTCGGAACCTTCTAGCAGTTCCAGAGAGGCTTTCAAGCAGACCAGACCTATTTGCATTGTATCCTACAGTTTCTTGTACAGCTTCGTTTGTTCATTAAATTTTATTGTTTTTGATTTTCTGAGTCGATCTCAATTCTTCGGCTAGGAACCCCAGTTCCTACATTGGTGACCCCGATTTCTTCGAACAATTTTCGTTGAAGTTACATCATGGACACGAAAGCCGTCACCCTCAAACTGCCGCAATTTTGGGAGCAACAAATGTTTCCAGGCGGAAGCCCAATTTGCATTCCGGGGAGTAGCAGCGCATTCGACCCGTTATTATTACATGGTCTCCGCCCTCGACAGCGCCATGGCCTCGCGGATCGTCAGCCTCCTCGAGAGTCCACCGAACGATGGCAAGTACGAAGCTTTAAAAGCACGTTTACTGCAGATTTTCGGTCTGTCCAAGTCGGAGCGCGCTCGCAGACTTATCTCCATGCCCGGCCTCAGGGGCTCAAAACCCTCAGAGCTCATGAGCCAAATGCTCACGCTTTTGGGCTCGGAATTGCAATGTTTTCTGTTCCGCAAGCTGTTTCTCTGTCAACTACCAGAGCCAATACAGACGGCCTTGGCTAATTCCGTGATCACGGATTGTGCTGAACTCGCCGCGGAAGCGGATAAAATATTCACCGTCTCACAACAATCTTGTGCAGCCACGAGGCGCCAAAACTATGCTGAACTCGCCGCAGAGGCGGATAAAATATGCTCCTGCACACAGCCATGTTGTGCAGCCATGAGGCGCCCATCCCCCACAAGAGCAAATCCGACTCCTCCTCCTGCAGGCTGGTGTACATACCACGCTCGTTTCGGCGCGAAGGCCAGAAATTGCCGTCCGCCCTGCAGTTTCTCACCAAAAAAAAACCTACCTCAAACCAGCGGTTTCTGAGAAGATCAATAAGGCCTAAGGGACACACCGGAGTTGCGATGGCCGTGGGGTCCGCAGGGAAACTCCTATACAGTACAGACTCCCTGTCAGGGCGACGTTTTCTGTGATACTGGCTCCCAGTGCAGTATCCTACCAGCGTCGAAGCTAGATCTTCAACCCGGCGGTCAAGGTCCCCCCCTCGAGGCAGCCAATGGTACGGCCATTCGCACGTTCGGAAAGCGTAGGGTCCAGTTGAGTTTTGGCGGCCAACGTTTTGTTTGGGAGTTCATCACGGCGAAAGTCTCACAGGCCATCCTGGGGGCAGATTTCTTCTGCGCAAACGGGTTCCTCGTCAACGTCCGACACTGCCGGCTAATCAGTGCCTCCACTTTTCACTTGGTCCCCTGCCACCGAAGCACCGCGATGTCTTGGTCAGTTGCCTGTGCAGTCCCATCTCCAAATGAGTTCTCTCGTCTTCTCAGTGAGTTCCCTGGGCTCACCAGGCCCACATTTTCTTCTTCAGTCGCGAGGCACGGTGTGGCGCACCACATTACCACGACAGGATCCCCCGTTTATGCGAGAGCTCGAAGGCTGGAACCTGGTAAACTCGCGGCCGCCAAGGTGGAGTTCCATACAATGGAACGCCTGGGTATTATTCGACGTTCGAATAGTCCTTGGTCCTCGCCATTATACGTTGTTCCTAAGCCGGGCAGCGGATGGCGACCATGAGGTGACTACAGACACCTGAATGAGGCTACCACACTGGATCGGTACCCAATTCCTCACATTCAGGATTTTTCAGCCCATCTGGCAGGGAATTCCATCTTTTCCAAAGTAGACCTCGTCCGAGGCTATCATCAAGTGCCCGTGCATCCTCAGGACGTCCCCAAAACTGCCGTCATCACACCTTTCGGGCTCTTTGAGTTCCTTTGTATGTTGTTTGGGCTGAAGAATGCAGCACAAGCCTTCCAATGTCTCATGGATTCCGTGTTGCGTGATCTGCCGTTCATCTTCGTCTACATAGACGACATCCTTATTGCCAGTAACAGCACGAAAGAACACATTACGCACTTGCGTACCCTTTTTTCTCGTCTCAGCCAACATGGCCTTATTATCAACCCAGCCAAGTGCCAGTTTGGGTTGCACAGCATTGATTTCCTGGGACACAGAATCACCTCAGAAGGCGCCGTCCCGCTGGCCACAAAGGTGGAAGCAGTCACCTCGTTCCCTCTTCCTCAGACCATCAGGGCCCTCCAGGAATTTCTGGGAATGGTCAATTTTTATCATCGGTTCGTCCCCCAAGGCGGCATTGTTGATGCAACCTCTGTACGAGGCCCTCAGAGGTAAATCGGGCAAAGACCCGATCGATTGGACACCCCAGATGGACCAGGCTTTCCTCGACACTAAGAACGCTTTGGCTGCTGCGACCATGTTGGCACATCCCCTTCCGGGTGCAACCATTGCCCTTACCACCGACGCATCTGATTATGCCATCGGGGCAGTACAGGAGCAATGGGTCGACGGCACATGGCAACCACTGGCTTTCTTCAGCCGCCAATTGCAGAAGAACGAACGCAAGTATAGTACTTTTGATAGGGAGTTGTTGGCATTGTTTCTGGTCATCCGCCATTTTCGCTTCCTACTGGAAGGACGCCCATTCACGGCTTTTGTAGACCACAAGCCACTTACTTTTGCGATGGCCAAGACAGCGGAACCATGGTCGGCATGGCAACAACGTCATCTTATGTACATATCTGAATTTACAACCGACATACAACATGTCTCGGGCAAAGACAACCTAGTGGCGGATTGTCTCTCCCGCGCCCAGCTCCACGCAGTACACCTGGGAGTCGACTATGTTGGTTTGGCAAAAGAACAGAAGGCAGACCCTGAAGTGCAGGCATACCGGACCGCACCTTCCAGCTTACAAGTGGCTGATGTCAGTTTCCAGGCCGCAGGGACCACACACCTGTGTGACATCTCGATGGGCGTCCCACGTCTAATCATTCCAGTCAAATGGCGCAGGAGAATTTTCAACACTATCCACGGGTTGTCACACCCTGGCATGAGAGCGTCACAACGACTCATGGCAAAGAAATTCGTCTGGAAGGGCATGCATCTCGACGTCTGTGACTGGACTAATACCTGCGTGAGTTGCCAGAAGTCCAAGATACAACGCCATGTTAAGGCCCCAGTCGCCACTTTTCCAGTTCCGGAGCGTCGATTCGACCATGTGCACATGGACCTGGTTGGTCCTCTCCCTTCCTCTCGTGGGTACACTCACCTTCTCACCGTGGTAGACCGCACCACCAGGTGGTCAGAGGCAATTCCTTTGGTTGCCACCACAGCGGCAGACGTCTCCAGAGCCTTCATCTCGTCGTGGGTAGCTCAGTTCAGGGTACCGGCTGACATCTCCTCCAACCGGGGGCCTCAATTTACCTCTGAGCTTTGGAACACCATAGCTCAAGGTTTGGGCACCAAGCTTCATCGTACCACCACCTACCATCCACAGGCGAACGGTCTGTGTGAAAGATTCCACAGGTCCCTTAAAGCCGCACTGCGTACTAGTCTCCGTGGGCCTAGTTGGGTGGACAGGCTCCCTTGGGTGCTGCTAGGTCTTCGCACGGCGCCTAAGGACGACCTGCATTCTTCTTCAGCAGAGCTGGTTTACGGCCAACCACTCAGAGTGCCTGGCAATTTTCTTCCTCCTCACACAAAACCCTGGACCCCAGCTCAGCAGCTCGTCAGCCACCAGGAAGCGGCTAGGAATTTCATCCCAGTGCCTACGTCGCATCATGACCTGCAGTGCTCCCATGTCCCGGTGGATCTTAAGAGCGCAGAATACGTGTTCATTCGGCAGGATGCTCACAATAACCCACTCAAACCGCCTTACACAGGTCCGTTCCGCGTCATCTCGTCAGGTGACAAGTGCTTCACAGTCGACGTCGGCGGTAAGCCTGACCACATCTCCATCAACCGGTTGAAACCGGCGCATCTGGATCTGAGCGAACCAGTCGTCACCGCTCAGCCGCCTCGTCGAGGTCGTCCACCGTCGACTGCCGGTCCAGTACAGCCACAGTCATCCGCCGAGTCGCCAGTGCCCGCCTCACCGGGTCGACCACAGCCGACCTCTTCTTCTCCTCCGCCTGCGGCGTTATCCCAACCACAGCCAACGGCCAGTTCGTCTTCTAGCGCTCCGTTCCAGCTGCCAGGGTATCGCAATCGGTCGGACAGACTCGTCAGACCTCCTTCTCGCCTTACCTTCTCTGTTAAAAGCAATTCTGGGGGGGCGCATGTGGCAGAACCACCAGAGGATTGCGGACAATTGTATATAATTCCTTTTACAGCAATGTAGTACAGCTGGGGGCTGCACCTTTAATGTATCTGTTAACTGTACTAGGGCTTCTTTCCTGTACTCCGCGTGATGACGTCATGCCGTCCGTCACGTGATCTCTCAACGGCGGGAAGAACGTGATGACATCATGACGTCAGAGCTCGGAACCTTCTAGCAGTAGAGCTCGGAACCTGCTAGCAGTTCCAGAGAGGCTTTCAAGCAGACCAGACCTATTTGCATTGTATCCTACAGTTTCCTGTACAGCTTCGTTTGTTCATTAAATTTTATTGTTTTTGATTTTCTGAGTCGATCTCAATTCTTCGGCTAGGAACCCCAGTTCCTACAAGGGCATGAAAGCAGAGCTAGCTAAAGTGAACTGGCAAATTAGGTTAAGGGATAGGTCAATAGAGTTGCAGTGGCAGACATTTAAGGGGATATTTCAGAATACACAGAATATATACATTCCAATGAGAGAAAAATTCCAAGGGGAGGACCCACCATCTGTGGTAAACTAAAAAAGTTAAAGATAGCATCAAACTTAAAGAAAAAGCACATCATTGCACAAAGATGGGTGGCAGGTCAGAAGATTGGACAGAATATTAAAAAAAAAGCAAAGAATGACTAAAAGATTAATAAGGAGAAAAAAATTAGAGTACAAGAGAAAGCTAGCTAGAAATATAAAAACAGATTGTAAGAGTTTCTATAGATATTTAAAAAAGGAAAGAATTAACAAAGTGAGCATTGGTCCTATAGAAAGTGAGTCTGGGGAATTAATAATGGAAAATAAGGAGATGGCAGTTGAATTGAACAGTTATTTTGCATCGCTCTTCATTATAGAGGATACAAGTAACATCCCAGAAATAGCTGTAAATCAGGAAATGGAAGGGAGGGAGGAACTCAAGAAAATTACAATCATCAGGGAAGTGGTACTGAGCAAATTGTTGGAGCTGCGGACTGACAAGTCCCCGGGTCCTGATGGATTTCATCCTAGGGTCTTAAAAGAAGTGGCTAGTGAGATAGTTGATGCGTTAGTTCTAATTTTCCAAGATTCCCTAGATTCCGGGGGAGGTTCCATTAGATTGGAAAATAGTGAAAGCAACTCCTTTATTCAAAAAGGGAGGGAGACAGAAAGCAGGAAACTACAGGCCTGTTAGCTTAACATCTGTCATAGGGAAGATGTTAGAAGCTATTATTAAAGACATTATAGCAAGGCACTTAGAAAACTTCAAAGTAATCAGGCAGAGTCAACATGGTTTTATGAAAGGGAAATCATGTTTAACCAATTTAACCAGGGAAAGAGTGGGGTCCATTAGGGACCAAAGTGGTAATCTGTGTGTAGAGCCGGAAGATGTAGGTGAGGTATTAAATGAATATTTTGCATCTGTGTTCACTATGGAGATGTAGGCATAGAAATCAGGCAGGGGGATTGTGATATACTTGAACAAATTAGTATTGAGAGGGAGGAGGTACTAGCGGTTTTAGCGGGCTTAAAAGTGGATAAATCCCCAGGCCCTGACGAGATGTATCCCAGGCTGCTGTGTGAGGCAAGGGAGGAGATTGCAGGGGCTCGGACACATATTTTCAGAACCTCTCTAGCCACAGGGGAGGTGCCAGAGGACTGGAGAACCGCTAACGTAGTACCATTATTCAAGAAGGGTAGCCGAGATAAACCAGGGAATTACAGGCCAGTGAGCCTAACATCAGTGGTAGGGAAATTATTGGAAAAAATTCTGAGGGACAGAATTAGTCTCCACTTGGAGAGGCAAGGATTAATCAAGAATAGTCAGCATGGCTTTGTCATGGGGAGATCATGTCTAACTAATTTGATTGAATTTTTCAAGGGGGTGACTAGGTGTGTGGATGAGGGTAGTACAGTTAATGTAGTCTACATGGACTTCAGTAAGGCTTTTGACAAAGTCCTGCATGGGAGACTGGTCAAGAAGGTAAGAGCCCATGGGACCCAGGGCAATTTGGCTTATTGGATCCAAAATTGGCTTAGTGGCAGGAGGCAGAGGGTGATGGTCGAAGGTTGTTTTTGTGACTGGAAGCCTGTGTCCAGTGGTGTACCGCAGGGATCAGTGCTGGGCCCTTTGCTGTTTTTAGTGTACATTAATGGTTTAGATATGAATGTAGGAGGTATGATCAGTAAGTTCGCAGATAACACGAAAATTGGTGGAGTGTTAAATAGCGAGGAGGGAAGCCTCAGGCTACAGAACGATATAGACGGGTTGGTTAGATGGGCAGAACAGTGGCAAATGGAATTTAACCCTGAAAAGTGTGAGGTGATGCATTTTGGGAGGACTGACAAGGCAAGGGAATACACAATGAATGGTAGGACCCTAGGAAGGACAGAGGATCAGAGGGACCTTGGTGTGCATGTACATAGATCCCTGAAAGCAACAGGACAGGTAGATAAGATGGTTAAAAAGGCATATGGAAAGGTTATTTTTGTGTTTCATTAGCCGAGGCATAGAATATAAGACCAGGGAGGTTATGATGGAGCTGTATAAAATGTTAGTTAGGCCACAGCTGGAATACTGTGTGCAGTTCTGGTCGCCACACTATAGGAGGGATGTGATTGCATTGGAGAGGGTGCAGAGGAGATTCACCAGGATGTTACCTGGGCTGGAGCGCTTCAGCTATGAAGAGAGACTGGACAGGCTGGGGTTGTTTTCCTTAGAGCAGCGAAGGCTGAGGGGGGACCTGATTGAGGTGTACAAAATTATGAGGGGCATAGATAGGGTAGATAGAAAGGAACTTTTCCCCTTCATAGAGGGGTCGATAACCAGGGGGCATAGTTTCAAGGTAAGGGGCAGGAGGTTTAGAGGGGATTTGAGGAAAAACTTTTTCACCCAGAGGGTGGTTGGAATCTGGAATTCACTGCCTGAAAGGGTGGTAGAGGCAGGAACCCTCACAACATTCGAGAAGCATTTAGATGAGCACTTGAAATGCCACAGCATACAAGGCTACGAACCAAGTGCTGGAAAATGGGATTAGAATAGACAGGCTTGATGGCCAGCATGGACACGATGAGCCGAAGGGCTGAAGGGCCTCTTTCTGTGCTGTATAACTCTATGACTCTGAGGGCTCGATTTTGTCAATGGGGAGCTTTTGGAGGCGGGACTCCCACTTTTTGGGTTGTCGTCCCACCTCCATCTACTTGCGGCCAACCCACGCTATTTTCCCTTGATTGACCTTGTTAAGCCCGCCCAGCGGGCTCAGCAGGCCAATTAAGGGACACCTGGTTACTGGTGACTTCAACGATTGACATTTCATCTGTCAAGAGTTTTTGACAGATGAAAAATCAGCATTTGACAGCTCTGTGAAGCTGTCAAACACGGACAATCTGTCTTCTAACGTGAGTCCTTCCACTCAGACTCAGTTAGAGAGCTCTCCAGACCAGAAAGCAGAGGCTGCAGCTTTTGACAGTTCAGCGGCCATTCTGCTTTCTGTGCCGGTGAGCTGAGGGACTCCTGAGACCTGAAGGAAGGAAGCCCGCAGGAGAAAGTAAAGGTAAGTAAAACTTATTAAAACACTTTACACTTACCTCACACACTTACCTCTGCACTCATGCACCCATCACTCACCTGCACAATGGACATCTCGACCCCTCCAACCCCTGCAGACCGGCGGTCCAGCTCGCTAACTTGCCGTGGTTCGGAGCTGTCAGAAAGCCCACACTTCAGGGCTAAAAGTAGGGATTAGACAAAAAAACTGCCTGTTAACTACCTGTTAACAGGCAGTTAATTGGCACTAATCCCCTTCCCGCCTCGGGGAGGCGGCTCCCAGCACAGGTCGGCTACCCGCCTCCTGGGACATTGGCATTGAGGTGGGTTGGGGGCGGGATGGGTTCATGCCCCCCGATTCTGCAATTTTCCCACCACTCCAGCCTCCAAACCCACCTCCTCGGGGCTTGGAAAATCGAGCCCTATGACTCTATGGAGTTCTTTGAGGGAGTAACATGTGCTGTGGATAAAGCGGAACCGGTGGATGTACTGTACTTAGATTTCCAAAAGGCGTTTGATAAGGTGCCACTTCAAAAGTTATTGTGGAAAATAAAAGCTCATGGTGTAGTGGGTAACATATTGGCATGGATAGAAGATTGGGTAGCTAACAGGAAACAGAGAGTAGGCTTAATGGGTCATTTTCTGGTTGGCAAGATGTAACGAGTGGTGTGCCACAGGGATCAGTGCTGGGGCCTCAACTTTTTACAATTTATATAAATGACTTGGATGAAGGGACTGAAGGTATGTTTGCTGAATTTGCTGATGACACAAGGATAGGTAGGAAAGTAAATTGTGAAGAGGACATAAGGAAGCTACAAAGGGATATAAATAGGTTAAGTGAGTGGGCAAAGATCTGGCAAATGGAGTATAATGTGGGAAAATGTGAAATTGTCCATTTTGGCAGGAAGAATAAAAAAGAAGCATATTATCTAAATGGTGAGAGATTGAAGAGCTCTAAGATGCAGAGGGATCTGGGTATCCTGGTGCATACATCGCAAAAGGTTAGTATGCAGGTACAGCAAGTAATTTGGAAAGCTAATAGAATGTTATCGTTTGTTGCGAGGGTAATTGAATACAAAAGTAGGGAGGTTATGCTTCAGTTATACAGGGCATTGGTGAGACCACATCTGGAGTACTGTGTACAGTATTGGTCTCATTATTTAAGGAAGGATGTAAATGCGTTGGAAGCAGTTCAGAGAAGGTTTACTAGACTAATACCTGGAATGGGTGGGTTGTCTTATGAGGAAAGGTTGGACAGGCTAGGCTTGTATCCGCTGGAATTTAGAAGAGTAACAGGTGACTTGATTGAAACATATAAGATCCTGAGGGGTCTTGACAGGGTGGGTGTGGAGAGGATGTTTCCTCTTGTGGGAGAATCTAGCACTAGGGGTCACTGTTTAAAAATAAGGGGTCGCCCATTTAAGACAGAGATGAGGAGAATTTTTTTCTCAGAGGGTCGTGAGTCTTTGGAGCGCTCTTCCTCAGAGGGCAGTGGAAGCAGAGTCTTTGAATATTTTTAAGGCAGAGGTAGATAGATTATTGGTAAGCAAGGGGGTGAAAGGTTATCGGGGATAGGCGGGAATGTGGGGTAATCAGATCAGCCATGATCTTATTGAATGGCGGAGCAGGCTCGAGGAGCCGAGTGGCCAACTCCTGCTCCTAATTCATACGTTTGTATGGTCACCCTTTTATTTGCCCGAATCTGGCGGTAACGGGTGGTGCTAAACCCTCAAATTTCTAAGCCTATGAATAGCAAAGCATGACATCATGGCACATTCAATTTTATGACAATAGTTCCAGAGAACATGAGCCAACCTATTCTTTTCTAATACCATGCTTCCCCTGGTTGCCTGCACATGCCTTTCTTTCACCTATTTTGGTGATTCTTCTCGGTGCAACCTGCGGGGCTATATCGTGAGAGTTGGCTGCTAATGTTCTGCAAATGCGTCGTGAACTGAGGTAGTCCTCCTGTCGTGGCAGCTTGCTCTTGGAAGGGAGCTGCTGCTGGCTACATTTTGGAAGCTTGTTCCTTGGCAGTTTGGTGTCACCAGCCAAATTCCACTGCTGTGGTGCTCTGAGGCGGGAGGCCGGATGCCTGACATGTGCCCAGAGACCTGGCAGCATCAGGTTGGTGGTCTCCAGCTGTCACCATTACACTGTAGCCCCACTGATCATGAGGATGCCTTGTCTCACGGCAGCTATCTGATCCTGAAAGCCCTGAGAGACAGCAGCATGCACCATGGCATCTGTGGTCTGGAAGCTGGTCTGCAGAGTCCTATCTATTCTCTCCCCTATTGCCATCAGAACTGTAGTCTGTACTTCCATGGGGGTGGTCCCTGGCCGCTTCTGAGGTGGGGACCTGCTGCAGATTCCAAGCAAGTTGCCGTATGCTCCATTGTTGCCTGCAGCAAATAAAAAGATATTACCACAAATGAGAGCTGTAGACGCAACACATTTTAGAGACTGACCTCAGAACCTTCACATAGTTGTGGCGTTCCTCGAACATCCTTCTTTTTAGGCGAGTACCCACGTGGTCTGTGTCCCATGACTCTGAAGCAGTGGCAACCTTCTACTGGACCTCTGTTGGGAAGATGACACATCCACATCCACTTCCTACTCCTCCGGTTCCTTCGTACTCTGTGAATCCCTGGTGGTACATGCTCACTAACACTATCCAATTTTTCCTGGTGGAAGTTTCTGAACTGATACTTGGGAGTGAAAAAGCAAGTGATGCAGGGGATGGCATTGAGGGAGTTACAGCCGAGGGAACTCAGGTCGGATTGTGCCATATCCTCACTAATACTGTCTAATTCCCCCCAGGTAAAAGCATCTGAACATGGGAATGAAGAAGCAAATGACACAGGGTTAAGTTCAAGGGGATTGGGGCAGAGGGACATGGGACAAGAGTGCCTGCAGAAACCTATGGATGGGCTTTAGTCTGACTTCATCTCCTTCATCACCCTTTTCTTCATCATCCTCCTCATCCTCATCATAGTTGTGGCTCTGTTCTTCCTCTTCCTCATCGTCTTCTTCCTGCTCTGCTGCCCATTGCTATGGTGGATCTTCAGGAAACGAGCACAGAAGCTAAGTATGGGTGAGCATTAATGCCCTTGGGATTAAAGAGACAGAGAAGGGGATGGAAGCTTGTGGCTGTGTGGTGTTTTCAGTCACTAACCTGATGTTGGCAATATGGTCACAACCTCACCATCTTCTACAGCAAGAGCACAGTGCCCCGTAATGAGTTCCATGGCCTACTTTTCATAGTGCATGAAGTATTTAAGTTTGGGGTTGCTTGCATCTCACAGACATTGTGCACCACTTTCTCTTGCAACAAGATTGAGTCAATTAAAGGAAAGCTAGCAGTTGAGGAGCAGAGCTGAAATAAGAGATGTGATGATTTCACCCTGTTAAAGTGGAGGATGGGGTTTTAAGGTTATGCATGTAAGTAATTGTTGTTCGAGGAGATGAGTAGCCATAGCATAAAATAGCGAGTTAATGCCCCCCTTAACCACAGTGCATTATGAAGGGATAGTTGTACAGCTGATACCTTTAAAGGATGATCAGTGTCCTGTTGCTCAGGTAAGCCATGTAGAGCCTCTTACTCTCCCTAGATCTTTTTATTGGGACATCGGCCATCTCAACTTCTCTGCTCCCCTCACTCACTCTAGCCTACCTCCCGCTGAACTTGCAGCACTCTGTTCTCTCAGGACCAACACTGACATTGTGATTAAACCTGCTGATAGGGGCGGCACTGTTGTTGTTTGGCGAACAAACCTCTATCTTGCGGAGGCTGAATGCCAACTCGCCAACAGCTCCTCCTATCTCCCCCGGACCACCAAAAATCAAGCCATCATTTCCCAGACCGTCACTGACCTCATCTCCTCTGGAGATCTTCCCCCCCACATCCTCCAACCCCGCACAGCCTGCTTCTACCTCCTTTCCAAGATCCACAAACAGGAAAGCCCTGGCAGACCCATTGTTTCAGGCAATTCTTGCCCCATGGATCTGATTCTCCTTTTGTCCAGTTTTTTCCGACCTACCTCCACGATTCTTCTGACACCCACCTCCCCTTTAACAGTTTCCTGGCCCTAACCATCTCCTTTTCACCATGGATGTGTAGTCCCTCTATACCTCCATCCCCCACAAGGACGGTCTGCGGGCTCTCCACTTCTTCCTTGAATGGAGGCCCAACCAGTCCCCATCCACCACCCTGCTCCACCTGGCTGAACTTGTTTTTGCATTGAACAACTTCTCCTTTGGCTCCACTCACTTCCTCCAAATATAAGGTGTCGCTATGGGAACCCATATGGGTCCTAGTTATGCCTGTCTTTTCTTGGGATATGTGGAACATTCTTTGTTCAACTCAGGTCCACTCTATTACCTCTTTATCTGGTGCATTGATGACTGTATCGGTGCTGTTTCCTGCTGTTGCCCCGAACTGGAAAATTTCATCTACTTTGCTTTAAATTTCCACACCTCCCTCGTCTACACATGGTCCATCTCCGACTCTTCCCTTCTTTGACTTATCTATCTCCACTGACTCCCACAACTATCTTGATTAAACTTCCTCACACCCCACTCCCTTTAAGGACTCTATTCCATTCTCCCAGTTTCTCCATCTCCATCACAGCTGTTCTGACGATGCCACCTTCCACACAAGTGTTTCCGATATATCTTCCTTTATCCTCAACCAAGGATTTCCCTCCACCATGGTTGACATGGCCCTTGTGGTGTATGTGCCTTTAAGAGCAATTGTGGTGTATGTGCCTTTAAGAGCCCCAGGTGTGCGTAATGCCGGTAATTGCCACTTGGGCTATATAAGCCTGTGTATTGTGTATATCCTTTAGAACCCCCCCCAGACTTGCTTAGTAAATACCTATGAACCAACTCCTGTCTTCAGTGTCTTTATCTACACACGGACACTACAGTGGCGACGAAGTGGAAACGGACTTACCTGCAATTCGGCAGCACCTCAAGGACATCGATTCCTCCAGCGTCCAGAAGACTCAAGGAAGTAATAGAAACTGTGGTTTCACCAGCTGGCCAAGCTGGTGGCAGGTACTGCGCTAATCCTTCCTGGGCGTCAGGCTGGGGCTCCAGCGGCGGGCTCTACAGCTGAGACAGGCAGCGAAATCGGAGGCAAGCAATAACGGACTGGGAGGGTGCACTCGGGAGACGGCCGGCGCGGCAAGCAGGTCAGCGTTTAGACCTCCGTCGGGAACGAGTCTCCAACAGTGAATAAACGGAAACCACAGTAAAACAGCGTTGTTATTGGTAGCAGCGGCGGGAAAGCGCAGGAAGCGCCATATCGTTGCTACAGAGAGAAAAAAAAAGCACGGGAAGCGCCATATCTTTTTTGAAATGCCTAAGTCTGGCAATATTGATGCTTTTGATAACGAAACAGAGCCTAACTTTGGCAATATTGATGTTTTTGATAACAAGATAGAGGATTGGACCACATATGTAGAAAGAGTGGAGGTGTTTTGCATCGCAAATGGAATAGAAGATGAAAAAAAAGCTTCAGTGCTTCTGGATCTAATGGGCGCAGAAACATACAAGCTGTTACGCAACTTAATCACTCCAGCCGAACCGATGGACAAGAATTTTGAGGAGATTGTTGATACCCTACACTGCCAATTCGAGGCAGGACTGGCAGATTCTCTGCAAGACAAATTCATCTGCGATCCCCTAAGTGTAGAAACACAAAAAAAGGTATCTTCTGGAAAAGATTTAACACTGGACAAGGCTTTCAGTGCAATAGGAGCGGCAAAGATACAGCAAAGGCCACAGGACTTCGGCACCCATGAAATGACACGGGGTTTCGAGAGATGTTATCGCTGCGGCAGATCCAACCATGACCAGAGGGATTGCTGGTTCAAAGAAAAAGCATGCAGGCGATGCGGAAAGATGGGACACATTCCACGTGTATGCCGATCTGAAAATAAAAAATCCACTAACGGGAAAAGAATCAATAAGGAAAAGCACAGAAAGGTACAAATGATGACGGACAGTAGCTCCAAAGACCAGAAGAGCGATAGCGACTCCGGGAACAAGAGACTAAGCTCTCTCAAATTACAAAATGTAATTGCCAATGAAGATTACCAGACCATTTGGGTTACCCTCATAATAGCAGGGTCCCCAGTTAAAATGGAGCTAGATACAGGATCAGCTCTAACCGTAATAAATCGACGAGATTACAAGAGGCTATTTTCGCATATACCTCTAAAAGACACATCCATTATCTTAAAAACATATACGGGGCAGAAAGTATACCCCAAAGGAAAAATAAAGGTGCCTGTGGTATACAACGGCAAAGAAATACAAAAGTTGTATTTATACATTCTACAAGATGGTGGTCCACCGTTGTTGGGACGTGAATGGATAAGGAAGATACGTTTAGACTGGCACTCCATTCAGGCACTGACGGTGACCAGTAAGGAAAAAAACAATGATGACATCATACCTGAACGATTAAAAGACATCTTGGCCAACGCCAAAGAAGTGTTTCAAGAGAAACTAGGAACCTTGAAAGGCATCACCGCCTCAATAAAAGTGGAAGATGCAGCAATTCCAAAATTTTTTAAGGCAAGACCGGTGCCATAGGCAATACGTCCGGCAGTCGAGGCAGAGCTGGAGAATTTGGAAAAGGCAGGCGTATTATCCAAAATAGATTGGAGCGAATGGGCAACACCCATCGTTCCAGTCATGAAAAAAGCATTGAAAAATAACTCTGAGGAACAGAGAAAAATTCGCATCTGTGGGGACTTTAAGGTGACTGTAAACCCGGTCCTTCACACAGTACAGTATCCTCTTCCGAGGATAGAAGATATTTTCGCCTCACTATCTGGAGGAAAACATTTCACAAAAATTGACTTGGCACAGGCATATCTACAGATGGAGGTTGAGGAGACCTCTAAAAAGTATCGCACAATAAACACACACAAAGGCCTGTACCAGTACAATCGACTGGTTTTTGGAGTAGCATCAGCTCCAGCTATCTGGCAAAGAG
The DNA here is from genome assembly GCF_052327205.1 of Somniosus microcephalus. Classification (NCBI taxonomy): domain Eukaryota; kingdom Metazoa; phylum Chordata; class Chondrichthyes; order Squaliformes; family Somniosidae; genus Somniosus; species Somniosus microcephalus. Next base: position 137,368,894 of record NC_140995.1, read on the forward strand.
CTATGGAGCAAGTCCTGCAAGGGATTCCGGGGACTCAGTGTTACCTAGACAACACCCTTATAACAGGAGAAAACGACAACGAGCACCTTGCCAATTTGGAGCAGGTGCTCACTAGGCTGAAAGAACGGGGCCTACGAGCAAATCGCCCCAAGTGCGAATTTTTCCAAAGTCAGATATCATATTGTGGCCACATAATTAATAAGGAAGGGTTGCATAAGTCACCTGAGAAAATTGAAGCAGTTATAAAAGCCCCAGCACCTGAAAATGTTTCACAATTGAGGTCATTCCTGGGATTAATAAATTACTATCATAAATTTTTACCGAACTTATCAACTATTCTACACCCTCTTAATGATCTTCTACACACAGGAGTGATTTGGAAATGGAACGAAGACTGTAAACGTGCCTTCCATAAATGTAAAGACTTAATCACATCCGAGAAAGTTTTGGCTCATTACAACCCATCACTACCAATCAGACTGGCGTGCGATGCATCCCCTTACGGCATAGGAGCGGTATTGTCCCATAGATTCCCTGATGGCTCGGAACGGCCGATAGCTTTTGCGTCACGCTCATTGAACTCAGCTGAGCGTAACTATTCCCAGATAGACAGGGAAGCACTCAGCCTGGTATGGGGAGTGAAGAAATTCAACCATTACCTACACGGACAAAAATTTACCTTGCTGACTGACCATCAACCCCTCATCTCCATATTCAACCCTAAGAAAGGTGTCCCCATTATGACGGCACAAAGACTACAGAGGTGGTCCCTTTTTCTAGGGGCACACCAATACAACATTGAATACAAAGGGTCAAAACAGCATGGGAATGCTGACGGTTTATCGCGCCTGCCGTTGCCAACGATAGAAGAGGCACCTACAGTAGACCCAGTAGAGATATTCCACTCTACCATAGTGGAATGTCTACCGGTGACAAATTCTGCCATTGAAAGGGAGACCAGAAATGACCCTACTCTCTCACGGGTCTACGATTTAACAATGAAGGGATGGCCAGCACATGGCGAACCACTGTTGCCAGCATTCTCACAAAGAAGAGAACAGCTCTCAGTGTGCCGAGGAACCTTGATGTGTGGATCCAGAGTGGTGATTCCACCCAAACTCCAGGATAAAGTGCTAAAGGAGCTTCACGAGGGGCATCTGGGTGGAGTGAAAATGAAGAACCTAGCTAGGGCGTTTGTATGGTGGCCAGGTATCGATGGAGACATCGAAGACATGACCAAGAGCTGCCTAGGATGCCAGAAGGTCCAAAATGCTCCGCCACAGGCCCCTCTACATCCATGGGAGTGGCCCTCATCTCCCTGGCAAAGGGTGCACATCGACTTTGCTGGTCCATTTATGGACTCAATGTTCTTAATCGCAGTTGATGCACACTCCAAGTGGCTGGAGGTAATAAAGATGTCCTCCACCACCACGGAAAAAACCATCACAGTATTAAGGACCATATTTGCCAGGAATGGGCTGCCGGAACAGATATGTTCTGATAATGGACCGCAATTTGTGTCCGAAGAATTCAGAAAGTTCTTAAAGAACAATGGGGTAAAGCACTACACGTCCGCCCCATACCATCCCGCCACCAATGGATTGGCTGAAAGGTTTGTCCAGACCTTTAAGAAGGCCATAAAGGCCATGGGTAATGAAGACATAAAACTTCAGGGCAAGGTGGATAACTTCTTATTTGCATATAGGAATGCAACACATATGGTTACAAACCAAACTCCCGCCATGATGTTCTACAATAGAACCTAAGATGCCGGCTGGATTTGGTCAAGCCCAACATCCGAAGGGACGTGGAGAACCGGCAGTTTCAGGGCATGAATGAAAGGCCAACTAGGGCCTTCCAGATAGGCCAACCGGTTTTGGCCCGGGACTACCGTACCGAGAAATGGCAGCCTGGAACTATCTGCACACGACTAGGACCACTGATGTATACCGTGGACATCAGAGAAAGCATAATAAGGCGCCATGCTGACCAAATCATCAAGTCATCCAAAAAGGGACAACCTACACCACCACGCTATACATCTAACGATGAAGTAGAGATACCCGTATCTACCTCCGATCCGGTGATACTGGAACCCGATGAACCCGACACTGGCCTTCAAGCCGAATCAGCCTTGCCAGAAGAACCTACTACACCACCAGAAACTACTACACCCCCGAGGCGTTATCCGGACCGAGTCAGGAAGCCTCCTGAGAGACTAACTTATAATTAATTAATACAGCAATGTATATTATTTTGCATATAACATGTAATTAATAATTACTTAAAATATGATGTACTAGTTAGCTAGAAGGGGAGGAATTGTGGTGTATGTGCCTTTAAGAGCCCCAGGTGTGCGTAATGCCGGTAATTGCCACTTGGGCTATATAAGCCTGTGTATTGTGTATATCCTTTAGAACCCCCCCCAGACTTGCTTAGTAAATACCTATGAACCAACTCCTGTCTTCAGTGTCTTTATCTACACACGGACACTACAGCCCTCAACTGTGTCGGTCCCATTTCCCGCACTTCTGATCGCACCACGTCCCCTCCCTTCCAGAACTACAATAGGGTTCCCCTTGTCATCACCTTCCACCCTACCAGCTTCCACATTCGCCATTTCTGCCACCTCCAGCATGATGCCACCAACAAACACATCTTCCTCTACCCTTAAAGTATTCCGAAGGGACTGTTCCCTTCGCGACATCCTAGACCACTATTCCATCACCCCAATACCCACTCCCCTTCCCACATCACAAGCGCAGGAGATGCAACACCTGCCATTTCACCTCCTCCCTTCCCACTGTCCAGGGCCCCAAACATTCCTTCCAGGTGAAACAGTGGTTTACTTGTACTTCTTTCACATTAGTATACTGTATTTACTGCTCATGATACCATCTCCTCTACATTGGGGAGACCAAACGCAGATCGGGTAATCACTTTGCTGAACACCTCCATTCAGTCTGCAAGCATGACCCCAAGCTTCCGGTCGCTTGCCATTTTAATTTTTTATCCCACTTCCACTCTGACTTCTCTGTCCTCAGCCTCCTACACTGTTATAATGAACCTCAACAGAAACTCGAGGCACAGCACCTCATCTTTCATTTAGGCACTTTTCAACTTTCCGGACTCAACATCGAGTTGAACAATTTCAGATCATAACCACTGCTCCCATTTTTTTCGGACAGCAGGTGCTGGTAATGATTCTGCTGTTGCCATTCACAGCTCCACGAGACCCATCTTTTGTTTCTTTACCTCACAACATCATCCCTTTTGTCTTTTAATCACTCCTGCCTTCTACCTTATCACAGATCTTCACTTATGTTCTTTCCTCGCCTCCCCCCGCCTTTCCTTGCCTCTGTACTTGCTTAAAACCTGTTCCAACTGCAACATTTTCCACTTCTGATAAATGGCCACAGACCTGAAATGTTAACTTGGTTTCTCTCTCCACAGATGCTGTCTGGCTTGCTGAGTATTTCCAGCATTTTCTGTTTATATTTCAGATTTCCAACATCTGCAAAATTTTGCTTTTGTAAGAAAAGGGAGTGTGGCTGGTGTTAACTTGATTACCATGGATAGTTGATTGAACTTCTTAGGACACTGGGTGAGAGAATGGGCAGTAAGTGCCAGTGCCTACTCCCTCCATGTAGCACAATTGACATTTTTGCAGGTGTCCTGCCACAGACACCCTGCAATCTGCATCTCGTGAGCTCAGTTTCACTGATGCAGGCTTGTAGGTCATAGTCAATGGGATTGTTCCTTCTTCTTCTCTGCCTGCGTGTCATGACCTTGTTTCTTGTTCAGTTGCCTGTGCCAGCTGCTCCTGTAATAGACATTCTTGAAACGTGGAGCAAAATGATTTGAACCTAGAGTCAAGCATGTGAGTGAGCCAGACGTTGTTGCTCACTTACCCGTCACTCCCCCAGGCTGCTGCTGCAATCTTCAGTCAAAACTGGCTTTACAAAGGCTGCACTCTATGCAGCCCAGCAGAGTACATCTGTTTTACACAGAATTTACGGGATGACTCCTCCAATGAATAAACAAATGACCTGACTTAGGAAACTGTCTTGTGTAAATACCTTTCCAGACCATCAGCGGTTATATATCTTTTTCCACTGGCGTAAAAGTGATGCAAGTCACCGTTTGGAAATTCAAAAACTTTAGCATTGGTGTGAAGCCAAAAATTGCTTCTTACCGCTACTATTAATGGGAATGCTGTGTTTAAAAAAAAAACCTTTAAACTAGAATATGTACTTGTGTACTAATATTGTAGTGATGTGCATTACATAGCTAACCAAGTCAGATTTACTCTTCTAATGGACTGTAAATTATTTCAAGATTTGTTAGCCAGGCTTTGTGTGTTTTTTGAATGTTTCTTTTGGTGTGCAATCACAGTCTAGTAGGTGGTGATATAGCTTACGGCATGATTCTGCTCATAAGAGCCACATGAGTCAGGCAGGTCTTGTATTTGGAAACTGGATGGCTGCACAATCTTCCTTTCAACAATTTAATGAAGACTTTGAGACCTACTAAACTCTGCTGTTAACGGATTGTACATTGTTATAGCTAGAGTATTAAAATATTTAAATCTACATCAAAGACAAAGTGAAGACATGTATCTTTCACTGAACTGCAAAAATGCAGCAGCCATGCTAGGTATTTGTTGTTTTTGGATTTCTAATGCATTCTTCACACATAATAGACATAACAGACATTCGCAACAAGTACTGAACATTCTGTAATTGCAGATTAATATAAAACAGAGATGTGGATCTGTCTGAACTTCATCAGTCACGACAAAATATAAACTGGGACAGGATGGCATGCTGACTTATCTCAGTGGACAGTCATGATATTCACATATTGTTTTGCTTTAAGAGTAACGCTTGCTCTGAGATAATGGCCCTGATTTTATGGGGAGGGTGCATACGGTGTGCGCAAGCCACAAAGCGGGCAACACACCTGGGGAGTCCATGCACGTGGAGGCCCTGTCGATCTTCATGAGCAGGCCTCATTTGAATAAATGTTCCCAAAGTCCTGCCCGAATCCCCTACGTGGGAGTTTTGCGGCAGGAGGCCGCTATCAGGGACCCGTTTGTACTCCATGATGGAGAAGGTCATTCTATCATAAAATACCGCTTTTGTGAATCGCCAGAATGCCCATGGTAGTGTCCGCATATCAATAACACACGGACTGCAGGAGAACGGTAATAACAGGTGTTTACTGAACAGAGGGTATGCTGGAACTGAAAGTACAGAAGCCTGCTACGGCTTTATATACAGGTGTGGTCACTGCCGGTACTACAGTATAAAAGCAGTTCTCTCTTAAAGGTACATACACAAAAATTCCTCCCCTTTTAGATAAACAGTACATAACATTCATTTAACAATTAAATAATAACTAATTACAATTACAATTTTCTTTGTACTATATACATCAGCTGAAAGTAATCATTTATAAATTCAGTCTTTGAGGAGGCTTCCTGATCCTGTCTGGATAGCGCCTTTCTCGAGTATCCTGTTCCTGCGGCGGAGTCGATTCTGGCTCATTGTCATTGGTTGGTTCGTCAGCTTCCAATACCACTGATTCTGAGGTAGACGCAATCTGTACTTCGGGTTCATCACCAGGTGCGCATGCTCGTGGTATGGGTTTGACTTGTTCCTGTGACTCTAGAATCTGGTCAGCATGGCGTCTCACGATGCTCTCTCCAACGTCCACTGTGTACATTAGTGGTCCCTGCCGTGTGCATATCATTCCTGGCTGCCATTTTTCTGTTCGGTAGTCGCAGGCCAAGACTGGTTGCCCTATCTTGAAGCTCCTGGTTGGCTTCTCATTGATGTGCTGGAATTGCTTATTCTCAACATCTCGTCTTATGTTTGGTTTGAGCAAATCCAGGTGACATCTTAACCTTCGGTTAAAGAACATCATGGCTGGAGCTTGGTTGGTGACTGCATGTGTCGCATTCCGGTAAGCAAACAAGAAATTATCCACCTTGTGTTGTAGTGGTATGTTGTCGTTATACATCGCCTTTATTGCTTTTTTAAAGGTTTGTACAAACCTCTCAGCCAATCCATTTGTGGCTGGATGATACGGGGCGGATGTGTAATGCTTTACCCCATTATTCCTCAAAAACCTCCGGAAATCCTCGGACACAAACTGTGGTCCATTGTCGGAGCAAATCTGTTCTGGCAAGCCATTCCTGGCGAAGATGGTCCGTAGGACTGCAATAGTTTTCTCCGTGGTGGTGGAGGACATTTTGATGACCTCTAGCCATTTCGAATGTGCATCCACGGCGATTAAAAACATTGAGTCCATAAATGGACCAGCAAAATCAATGTGTACCCGTTGCCATGGAGATGAGGGCCACTCCCATGGGTGTAGCGGGGCCTGCGGTGGAGTGTTTTGGACTTTCTGGCATCCTGTGCATCTCTTGGTCATTTCCTCGATTTCTTTATCGATTCCCGGCCACCACACAAACGCCCTGGCTAGGCTCTTCATTTTTACCCCTCCCAGATGACCCTCATGAAGCACATTGAGCACGCTATCTCAACTTGGATGGAATTACCACTCGGGATCCACACAACAAGGTCCCCCGGCACACTGACAGCTGTTCTCTCCTTGGTGAGAATGCTGGCAACAGTGCGTCGCCATGTGCTGGCCATCCCTTCACCGCCAAATCATAGACCCGAGAGAGTGTCGGGTCATTTTGGGTTTCCTTCTCTATACTTGAGTTTGTAACAGGTAGACATTCGACTATGGTCGAATGGAATATCTCAACAGGGTCCACTGCAGGTGCTTCCTCCACCATAGGCAGCGGCAGGCGCGACAGCCCATCAGCGTTTCCATGCTGTTTCGTGCCCTTATACTCTATGTCGTATTGATGTCCCCCTAGAAAAAGGGACCATCTTTGCAGCCGTTGCGCCGTCCTCACCAGAACACCCTTCTTTGGGTTAAAAATGGAGACAAGAGGCTGGTGATCAGTCAGTAAGGTGAATTTCTGCCCGTGCAGATAGTGATTGAACTTCTTAACCTCAGCCTGGTGTGGGGGGTGAACGAGCGTGACGCAAAGGCTATTGGCCTCTCTGAACCGTCAAGGAATTTGTGCGACAGCACCGCTCCAATGCCGTAGGGAGACGCATCACATGCCAACCGAATCGGTAGTGTTGGATTGTAGTGGGCCAATACTTCTTTTGAAGTGATTAGGCATTTACATTTCTGAAAGTCACGCTTACACTCATCACTCCATTTCCATGCTACTCCAGTTTGCAGCAGGGCGTTCAGTGGGTGCAGAATTGCAGACAAATTTGGCAAGAACTTATGGTAGCTGTAGTGTATGTGCCTTTAAGAGCCCCATGTGTACTGTAATGCCGGTAATGGCCACTCGGGATATAAAAGCCTGTATATTGTGTTGTATCAGTTAGTTCCCCTCCAGACTTTGTTTAGTAAACACCTATGAAACCAACTCCTGTCTTCAGTGTCTCTATCAACACATAGACACAACAGTGGCGATGAATTGGAAATGGACTTACCTGCAATTCGGCAGCACCTCAAGGACATCGATTCCTCTGGCGTCCAAAGTTGAAGAAAAATCAAGAAAAAGAAAAAGCTGTGGTTTCACCAGCTGGCCAAGCTGGCGGCAGGTACTGCAATAATCCTTCCTGGGCGTCGGGCTGGGGCTCCAGCGGCTGGCTCTACAGCTGGGCCAAGCAGCAAAAGCGGAGGCAAGCAGTAACAGACGGGGAGGGAGCACTCGGGAGACGGCCGGCGCTGCAAGCAGGTCGGCGTTCAGACCTAGAGAGAGAGTCTGGTGGGAACGAGTCTCCAACTGTAAAAAAATTAATTAAAAGAACGGAAACCGCGGGAAACAGCGTTGTCATCGGCAGCAGCGGCGGGGAAGCATGGGAAGCGCCATAACTTTTCTGCAGAAAAGAAAGAAAAGCGCGGGAAGCGCCATTTTATTTCTAGGATGCCTAAGTCTGGCAATATTGATGCTTTTGATAATGAGATAGAGGATTGGACCACATATGTGGAAAGAGTGGAGGTATATTGCACCGCAAATGGAATAGAAGATGAAAAAAAAGCTAAATCTAATGGGCGCAAAGACATATGGGCTGTTACGAAATTTAATCACTCCAGCCAAACCAAAGGACAAGAATTTTAAAGAAATTGTTGATACCCTACAGGAGCACTTAAACCCAACACCGCTGCTGATAGCGGAACGATTCAAATTCTTCAAGAGAAATCAACAAAAGAATGAAAGTAACGCTGATTACCTCACCGAATTAAGAAAGCTATCAAAACACTGCCAATTCGGGGCAGGACTAGCAGATTATCTTCGAGACAAATTCATCTGCGGTCTCTTAAGCGAAGGAACACAGAAAAGGCTGCTTTCTGAAAAAGATTTAACACTGGACAAGGCTTTCAGTATGGCTGTATCATACGAAGCAGCCGCAAGAGGAGCTGCAGAGATACAACAAAAGACACAGGACTTCGGCACCCATGAAATGACACAGGGTTTCGAGAGATGTTATCGCTGCAGCAGATCCACCCATGACCAGATGGACTGCTGGTTCAAGGACAAAGCATGCAGGCAATGCGGAAAGATGGGACACATTGCACGGGTATGCCGATCTGGGCAAAAAAAATCTACAGACGGGAAAAAAAAAATCAATAAAGAAAAGTACAGAAAGGTACAAATGATGACGGACAGTAGCTCCGAAGACCAGAAGAGCGATAGCGACTCCGAAAACAAGAGACTAAGCTGTCTCAAATTACATAATGTAATTGCCAAAGATGATTACCAGACCATTTGGGTTACCCTCACGATAGCAGGGTCCCCAGTTAAAATGGAGCTAGATACAGGATCAGTTCTGACCGTCATAAATCGACGGGATTACGAGCGGCCATTTCCGCATATACCTTTAAAAGATACATCCATTATCTTGAAAACATATACGGGGCAGAAAGTATACCCCAAAGGAAAAATAAGGGTGCCTGTTGTATACAATGGCAAGGAAATACAAAAGTTGTATTTATACATTCTACAAGATGGTGGTCCACCGCTGTTGGGACGTGAATGGATCAGGAAAATACGTTTAGACTGGCACTCCATTCAGGTGACCAGTAAGAAAAAAAATGATGATGACGTCATACCTGAACGATTAAAAGACATCTTGGCCAACGCCAAAGAAGTGTTTCAAGAGAAACTAGGAACCTTGAAAGGCATCACCGCCTCAATAAAAGTGGAAGATGCAGCAATTCCCAAGTTTTTTAAGGCAAGACCGGTGCCATACGCAATTCGTCCAGCAGTCGAGGCAGAGCTGGAGAATTTGGAAAAGGCAGGCGTATTATCCAAAATAGATTGGAGCGAGTGGGCAACACCCATTGTTCCAGTCATGAAGAAAGCATTGAATAATGATAAATCTGAAGAACAGAGAGAAATTCGCATCTGTGGAGACTTCAAGGTGACTGTAAACCCAGTCCTTCACACGGTACAGTATCCTCTTCTGAGGATAGAAGATATTTTCGCCTCACTATCCGGAGGGAAACGTTTCACCAAAATTGACTTGGCACAGGCATATCTACAGATGGAGGTTGAAGAGGCCTCTAAAAAAATATCTCACGATAAATACACACAAAGGTCTGTACCAGTACAATCGACTGGTTTTCGGCGTAGCATCCGCTCCACCTATCTGGCAAAGAGCTATGGAGCAAGTCCTCCAAGGGATTCCGGGGGCTCAATGCTACCTAGACGACATCCTTGTAACAGGAGAAAATGGCAACGAGCACCTTGCCAATTTGGAGCAGGTGCTCACTAGGCTGAGAGAACGGGGCCTACGAGCAAATCGCCCCAATTGCGAATTTTTCCAAAATCAAATATCATATTGTGGCCACATAATTAATAAGGAAGGGTTGCATAAGTCACCTGAAAAAATTGAAGTGGTCATAAAAGCCCCAGCACCTGAAAATGTTTCACAATTAAGGTCGTTCCTGGGATTAATAAATTACTATCATAAATTTTTACCGAACTTATCAACTCTTCTGCACCCTCTTAATGAACTGCTACAAACAGGAGTAATTTGGAAATGGAGCGAAGACTGTAAACGTGCCTTCCATAAATGCAAAGACTTAATCACATCCAAAGAACTTTTGGCTCATTACAACCCATCACTGCCAATCAGACTGGCGTGCGATGCATCCCCTTACGGCGTAGGAGCAGTATTATCGCATAAATTCCCTGATGGCTCGGAGCGGCCGATAGCTTTTGCGTCACGCTCATTGAACTCAGCTGAGCGTAACTATGCCCAAATCGACAGGGAAGCACTCAGCCTGGTATGGGGAGTGAAGAAATTCAACCATTACCTACACGGACAAAAATTTACCTTGTTGACTGACCATCAACCCCTCATCTCCATATTCAACCCTAAAAAGAGTGTTCCCATTATGACAGCGCAAAGGCTACAGAGGTGGTCCCTTTTTCTAGGGGCACACCAATACAACATAGAATACAAAGGATCAAAACAGCATGGGAATGCAGACGGGTTATCGCGCTTACCGTTGCCAATGGTAGAAGAAGCACCTACCGTAGACCCAGTGGAGATTTTCCACTCTACCATAGTTGAATGTCTACCAGTAACAAATTCTGCCATTGAAAGGGAAACTAGAAATGACCCGACTCTCTCACGAGCCTACGATTTAACAGTGAAGGGATGGCCAGCACATGGCGAACCACTGTTGCCAGCATTCTCGCAAAGAAGAGAACAGCTGTCAGTGTGCCGAGGAACCTTGATGTGTGGATCCAGAGTGGTGATTCCACCCAAACTCCAGGATAAAGTTCTAAAGGAGCTTCACGAGGGGCATCTGGGTGGAGTGAAAATGAAGAACCTAGCCAGGGCGTTTGTATGGTGACCAGGTATCGATGGAGACATCGAAGAAATGACCAAGAGCTGCCTAGGATGCCAGAAGGTCCAAAACGCTCCACCCCAAGCCCCTCTACATCCATGGGAGTGGCCCTCATCTCCCTGGCAAAGGGTACACATCGACTTTGCTGGTCCATTTATGGACTCGATGTTCTTAATCGCGGTTGATGCACACTCCAAGTGGCCGGAGGTAATAAAGATGTCCTCCACCACCACGGAAAAAACCATCACAGTATTAAGGACCATATTTGCCAGGAATGGGCTGCTGGAACAGATCTGTTCTGATAATGGACCGCAATTTGTGTCCGAAGAATTCAGGAAGTTCTTAAAAAAACAATGGGGTTAAGCACTACACGTCCGCCCCATATCATCCCACCACCAAAGGATTGGCTGAAAGGTTTGTCCAGACCTTCAAGAAGGCCATAAAGGCCATGGGTAATGAAGACATAAAACTTCAGCACAAGGTGGATAACTTCTTGTTCGCATACAGGAATGCAACACATATGGTTACAAACCAAACTCCCGCCATGATGTTCTTCAATAGAAGCCTAAGATGTCGGCTGGATTTGATCAAGCCCAACATCAGAAGGGACGTGGAGAACCGGCAATTTCAAGGCATGAATGAAAGGCCAACTAGAACCTTCCAGATAGGTCCACAAGTTTTGGCCCGGGAATACCATACCGAGAAATGGCAGCCTGGAACTATCTGCACACGACTAGGACCGCTGATGTATCCCGTGGACATTGGAGAAAGCATAATAAGGCGCCATGCTGACCAAATCATAGTCATCCGAAAAGGGACAACTTACGTCACAACTCTATACGCCTAACGATGAAGTAGAGATACCCATATCTACCTCCGATCCGCTGATACTGGAACCCGATGAACCCGACACTGGCATTCAAGCCGAATCAGCCTTGCCAAAAGAACCTACTACACCACCAGAAACTATTACACCACCGAGGCGTTATCCGGACCGAGCCAGGAAGCCTCCAGAGAGACTGACTTATAATTAATTAACTGCAGCAATGTGTAGATTATTTTTCTTGTAACATGTAATTAATAATTACTTAAAATATTATGTACTGGGTGGCTAAAAGGGGAGGAATTGTGGTGTATGTGCCTTTAAGAGCCCCATGTGTACTGTAATGCCGGTAATGGCCACTCGGGCTATATAAGCCTGTATATTGTGTTGTATCAGTTAGTTCCCCTCCAGACTGTGTTTAGTAAACACCTATGAAACCAACTCCTGTCTTCAGTGTCTCTATCAACACACAGACACAACAGTAGTAGTTCACCAGCCCGAGGAACGACCTCAGTTGCGACACATTTTCCGGTGCTGGAGCCTTGACTACTGCCTCAATCTTGTCTGGGGACTTATGTAACCCCTCTTCATCAATCACGTGGCCACAATACGAGATTTGTTTCCTGAAAAACTCGCATTTGGGGCGGTTGGCTCGTAGCCCATATTCTTGTAATCTAGTGAGCACCTGCTCCAGGTTGGCAAGGTGTTCACTGTCATTATCGCCCGTAACCAGGATGTCGTCCAAATAACACTGGGTCCCCGGGATCCCTTGCAGGACTTGTTCCATCGCCCTCTGCCAAATAGCCGGAGCTGATGCTACCCCGAATACCAGTCGGTTGTACTGGTAAAGACCTTTTGAGTGTTTATCGTGAGGTATTTTCTAGATGCTTCTTCTACCTCCATTTGTAGATACGCTTGGGCCAGATCAATCTTCGTAAAGCATTTCCCTCCAGATAGTGAGGCGAAAATAACTTCTATCCGAGGAAGTGGATATTGTACTGTGTGAAGGACTGGGTTCACAGTTACCTTAAAGTCCCCACAGATGCGAACCTTCTTCGGTTCCCCAGGCGTGCTGCTCAATGATTTCTTCATTACAGGAATGATGGGTGTGGCCCACTCGCTCCAGTCCACCTTGGACAGCACACCCGAATGCTCCAGACTCTCCAGCTCTGCTTCGACGGCTGGGCGGATCGCATACGGTACCAGTCTGGCCTTAGAAAATTTTGGGTTTGCATTATCTTCAATTTTTATCGTTGCCGTTACGCCTTTTAGAGTCCCAAGTCCTTGCTGGAACACCTCTTTTGCGTCAGTTAGAATTTTTGACAGTCATCCAGGTGTGACGTCGTCATCCTTTTTGTCAGTCACAGTTAGCACCTGAATGGAATGTCAATCCAATTGTATTTTTTGGATCCATTCACGTCCCAATAATGGTGGTCCTCCATCTTGTAGTATATATAGATACAGTTTCTGTGTTTCCTTGCCGTTGTATTTAACGGGCACCCTTATTTTTCCTCTGGGGTAGACTTTTTGCCCCGTATATGTCTTCAGTACAATGGACATGTCCTTCAAGGGTATGTGTGAGAATAGCCACTCGTAGTCTCGTCAATTCATGACTGTTAGGGCTGATCCTGTGTCCAATTCCATCTTTACTTGGGACCCTGCTATCATGAGGGTGACCCAAATGGTTCGGTGATCCTCCTTTGCGATCACGTTGTGTAACTTTAGACAACTTAGTCTCCTGCTGCCGGAGTCATTATCACTCTTCTGATCTTCTGAACTACTGTCCGTCATCTTTTGTACTTTCTTGTACTTTTCCATAGTTCTTTTAGTGTTGGTTTTCTTTCCCGACCTGCAGACTCGTGCTATGTGTCCCACTTTTCCACATTGCCTGCATACTTTGTCCTTAAACCAGCAATCCTTCTGGTCATGGGTTGTTCTGCCGCAGCGATAGCACTTTTCTGCTCCATATGCCATTTCATTGGTGCTATGTTCTTGCGGTTTCTGTTGTATTTCCGCAGCTCCCCGTGCTGCTGCTTCGTAGGATACTGCAACGCTGAAAGCCTTTTCTAGCGTAAGATCCTTTTCCGAAAGTAGTCGTTTCTGGGTTCCTTCACTCTGGAGCCCGCAGACAAACTTATCCCTTAAGGTATCTGCCAGTCCTGCTCCGAACTGGCAGTGTTTCGATAACTTGTGTAGTTCCATAAGATAGTCAGCATTACTCTCGTCTTTGTGCTGGTTTCTTTTATGGAACTTGAATCTTTCTGCTATCAGCAGCGGTGTAGGGTTTAGATGTGTAAGATATTGACAATCTCGTCAAAGCTTTTCTCCATTGGTTTAGCTGGGGTAATTAAATTCCGCAATAGGCCGTACGTTCTCGCGCCCATCAAATTCAATAATACCGACGCCTTCTTTTCATCGGCCACCTCCTTTGCCTTGCAGTGCACTTCAATTCTTTCCACATACGTGGTCCAGTCTTCTATTTCGTTGTCGAAAGCAGTGATGCTGCCACTCTTCGGCATCTTGGGTGGTTTAAAATGGCTCCTCCCGCGCTTTTCCTTCTTCCCCCTGCTGCCAATGCTGCTCCTAGCGTTCTAACTAGTAATGGCGGTGCCCCGCGGCTTTCTGCGCGTCTCTCTTTTGTTAATTAATTTTCTTAGTTTTATTCTTCTTCGACGCTGTCCACTGCGCGTCTCTTTTCCTTCCCCTTTTTTATTTTCTTTAACGCTGCCCGACTCTTGAGTACCAGCCGTGCCCTGTGCGCTCCACCCTCTCTCTCTCTTTTTCTTCCCGACGACGCTGCTCGGCCCCCTTGCAGAGCCGCTCGATCGAGCTCTAGCCCGCCGCAGTCCGGGAAGGGTCAGTGCACTACCTGCTACCAGCCCGATTTGCTGGGACACCTTGACTGGAGAACCAAGCCCAGCTCTCCACAGCTTCCCCTGCGACTCTCTGAACTCCGATGGATCACTGGGCGGTTGCCCACAGTCGACGCCCGTTGCTCTGGCTTCGACCTCCAAGAAGCTTCTTTTCAGGGATGGATCCTCGTGAGGTGATGAAGTACTGCAGGTGAGTTTGAACCTGCTCGTCGCCACTGTAGTGTCCGCGTATCAATAACACACGGACTGCAGGAGAACGGTAATAACAGGTGTTTACTGAACAGAGGGTATGCTGGAACTGAAAGTACAGAAGCCTGCTACGGCTTTATATACAGGTGTGGTCACTGCTGGTACTACAGTATAAAAGCAGTTCTCTCTTAAAGGTACATACACAACACCCATTTGTTGAATTAAAGAAATTTACACAGAACATTAGCTTATTAGGGCCTATTTCCTCAATTTGTGATGCTACAGGGCGCCTCATCCATTGGCAGCTTATATTTGGAAATCGCAGACATGCTTTAAGGCCCCCTTCATCCTCTTTTTTGACCCTTCACAGGTCTGTGCTGCCGTGCTTGCTGCTGCTGTTCCCCCTGGTGTGGCAGCCTCAATGGCAATCCCAGCAGCATTCCCATCTTTCCTAGTACTCCTTCAGCCAGTGAAGTGACAGAGTACAGCTGCAGCCAAAAGTTAGCTTTCCATATTAAAGACTTTCCAATGTCAGCCAAAGCAGCCCAAAAATAGCTCCAAAAATCCCCGGCAGCCAGAAATGACTACCTAGAGACTTACCATTATGGAGGGAGGGATCCTTTTAAATGGCACTGCTATAGCCTGCCTCCTGAGTGTTTGCGCCATGTTTTTCTGGACAGGCCAGAATGATCGAAACAAACCAATTTCCCAAAAGGGGTCTTAATACAAGCACAGGACTCCTATTTACATAGTTTATTGAGCCCAGCATTCATTTCAGATCACCATTAGGGACACCTAAGGTGCGCCTTAACCAATATAGCGGCTGCCACATTTCCTGAACACTTTCAGCATAGGACTTGCCAACATGGAACTGGTATGTGGCATGCTGATTTAGAGCCCAAAAATTGTGAAACGCAATTGAATTCCTACCCTTATGTTTGGGAAAGGCTTACACATAGAAGTATATATATATAAATTTATATATATATATTTTTGAGCTAATACTGTATTGCACCACCTCTTAAAATAATGGCCCTGCAATTCAATGGGGCTTCTCCCAGTCTTGCTCTGTAGCTTCAGGGGAACCCCCAGGGAAATGGCACAAATGGGTAGTTTCAGCCTTTTCCTGAGGATTGGGCCGATCTCCTGCCAGAGTTACAGCAGGAGACCAGGATAATCCCTGCAGAATTTCATGGTCAATGAGATTTGCATTTTCCACCTCCATTACAGTATGTTATTGTAGTCCATGGACCTTTGTTGTCACTGTATTCTATAATGTTCTGCTTCCTTTTCATTTCAGAAAAATAAATTGTTGGAAAACATTTCACAGAGATAGCCAGGTTAATTTGTTCCTCAAAGGACCTTGTGATGCAATAGCAAAACACAAGCTGTAACCCTGAAACTTGATGTTTTCTGATCTCGCAGGTGGCTAGCAGCCAAATTTTCCAATGCTTCTTACAGTTACCATTACTTTGCTAGGGTGATTTAAAGGATTGAATACTTTAAAAATTAAATGATGTTTCATGTTATTTTATGTAACATGATGATGCTACTCTAGAATACAAATGTTTCTCTGACAATATGCTGAGTAATATAAAAGTATTTACATTTTCTGCATCTGAGTAAGATCACTTTGCCTTATCTTTAATTAAGGAAAGATTGTTGGACTATGTTTCATGCATTAACTAACATTTTAAACTGGTTTAAATTTAAGCTCTGTGGTTATGGAGCCAAAACTTAATAAGGACTTGTTTCTGAATCAAATGAGTATCCAAGTAAAGTTGTCATTATTAATATTACCATAAGGAGGATTTTCTACCGGAGTTCATACTGTCATCTAAACCTCTTGTTGTTATTATTTGTAGTGCACTCCTTCCAATTTGTTTCCCTATGTATAATAATGGTATCAAGTCAGGGGTTGAAACCTGCTATCGTAATGACTGGTCAGCAAGTAGAGCCAGGCGGCGGTTATGTGACATGGCCACCTCCAGAAAGTGTCAACAGCTTCCGTCAGATGATCGCCTGGAGGAGGGCAGTGGGATATTGATGGAGAAAATGCCATCAAAATGCAGGTGAGCTAATCCTTCAGTTAGCCAATTGCATCCACAACCTGCAAGCTGTGATGCAACTTCAGTAGATAACAAGTCCATGAAAGAACAACCATGGAATGTCTGAAACACAACGCGTGGCGGACAGTCACAGGAACTCTGACTATAGTTTACCATGATGCATAATAATACATTGAAAAAGTGCAATAATATTTTGTTGAATAGTATAATTTTCTTCTACCTCATCAGTCATTATAGGGTCAGAAGAACTATGATTATATGTAATAAAAATGTTATGTCCTTAGAATTTTTTCAAGATCCTTTATATAATATTAAAATTATTGAGACTGTTAGTGTATTGAATTACCCCTTTATTTTCAGGTAGGGGAAAGCCCGGGTATTGTGCCTCATGTCAAAACATGCAGTAATATATTCCTATATTTGTATTCCTCAGATGTAATATGCCCATCACTATTTACTGTAAGTTGTTTGGACAACTGTGTTTTGCTCACTTTGACATACCAATAACCATGTTTTAAGAAGAGCATAAAGTAGCCTAAACAGGTGCCCATACGTGATCAAAATCAACTAGTAGCTTTAAAGACGCAGTAGGGCTGAAGTTGCTTTAGGCTCGCTACCAGGCCTGACATAGGTGTCACACATGGAGCGCGCGCCCCAACCAGAAAGTTCGAGGCCGGCTCGAAATTGGACTTCTGGCATCATTGATGTTGATTGGGCGAGTCGTCGGCACCTGTTGCGCCTCCACAGGCAGCATGCCCATTTGCTGAAAATGAATATCGGGTGGTTTGCTTTGTCGGCAGTCGTCCAAAGTTATTTCCCGGGAGTGGATTGGAGCGGCAACGAGGGGGGAGGATCAGGATACTGTGAAGCCAGAGGAGCACTCCTGCTCCTCCTGGCTCCAGAGGAACATTTTTAAAGGCCGGAATTTTAACCTAAAAAAATGGGTGGGTTTGGAGCGTGGGGGTAGCTAAATTGTTAAAAATTGGATTCCCGACCTGATCCTGCCTCCAACCCGCCCACTTCCTGTTTTAACGGAGGCGGGACGGGGGGCGGGCGACCAACCCGCTCCCAGGGGGTGGTACGTCAATTGAAATATTATAATGAGGCTGGAAGCCTCTTTTTTCTTAACCTCCATTTTGTTTTTAACTGCAGACAGATTTCACACAATTCATGAAACCCGGCAGTTAAAGCAAGGCGGAGACTGCTGGATCCAGGAGGTAAGTGCCTATACACCTAACTCCTGGATCCAGGGTCCCTGCCTAACCCACCCCCCATGATTGGAGACCCCCCCGGGCTGCCTAACGTCTTCCCGGCCGCGCCCCCCCCACCGATGATGCTGAGGCCGGCCACTATCCTCTGGTGGCTGGCCCCGATCTACTGTTCACCCACCCCGATCTCTGCCCGACCCTCCCACCCAATCGTCTGCCCCTCCCCCCAATGCTTCCCCTGGCCTTATCCCCAGTTGTCTCCCCCCCCCCCACCCCGACCACATGCTTCCCCCAGCCCTCACGCGAACCCTCCTACCTTGCTCCGTGCGGCCGCAGGCCTACCTGCCCGCAGCCAGCCAGCCTCTCAATCTGGCTGGCTGCGGGCGGGAAGCAGAGGCCTCACATGCAAATCAGGCCCTGCCATTAAAGTCAGCAGGGCCTACGGGAAATCCAGCCTCCCTGGTTTGCTGACCGCATTGGAGCCCACCCGCCCCCAACCCGCCTTCCACCAGAAAATTCCGGCCAAAATGTTTAAAATGTGTTAAAATGCTTAAAAATTTAAACTTACCTTTTTGGTGGTGGTCGTTATTTAGGTTGCAGCAATCACTTAAAAATCTCAAGCGTCCTAGGCACAGTTCATGCTCCGCTTTTTCTAAACCAATTGCTGCAAATCTGATTTAGGCGGCCACCCAGGCTGCAAAGCCAACTTTACCAATATGATAGTGTCGGTAACACAGATGCAGATTGGGCACGGGATGTTGCACTCCAAAATTGGTCCTGTTCCACCCAGAAAACAGGCACAACGAGGACTAATTTCTGACCCAATGTTCTATATCATGTACAGGCCAAAACATTTAAAATCAATTCCATTA
Organism: Somniosus microcephalus; assembly: GCF_052327205.1. NCBI lineage: Eukaryota > Metazoa > Chordata > Chondrichthyes > Squaliformes > Somniosidae > Somniosus > Somniosus microcephalus. The sequence goes on from NC_140995.1 coordinate 137,387,830, forward strand.
ATAGCAAGTTCTTCTCAAAGGAAAATCTCAGGAAATCCGTCAATGCTAGATCTAAGTATGGAAACCAGATGGATGTGATCAGGAGCAATTGTAAAACAAAGTGCTGAAAGGATATGGTAGGCTGTTTTTTTTGACTATTAACCAATCTTATTCAATTATAGTCTTGCAATCTGATTCGAGGTAAATTATATCTGAGTGAAATTGTTTCTGTCTGAAGGTCAAATGAGAGTAAGGAACTTAAAGTAATTAATATCAGTAGAGAAAAAGTACTTGAGAAACTAATGGGACTAAAAGCCGACAAATCCCCTGGACCTGATGGCCTACACCCTAGGGTTCTAAAAGAGGTGGCTGCATTGGTTGTGATCTTCCAATATTCCCTAGGTTCTAGAATGGTCCCAGGCATTGGAAGGTAGCAAATGTAACCCCACTATTCAAGAAAGGAAGGAGAGAGAAAACAGGGAACTACAGACCAATTAGCCTGACATCAGTCATCAGGAAAATGCTGGAATCCATTATTAAGGAAGAGTTAACAGGGCACTTAGAAAATCATAATATGATTAGGCAGAGTCATGAAAGTGAAATCATGTTTAACAAATTTATTAGAGTTTTTTGAGGATGTAACTAGCACGGTAGATAAAGGGGAACCAATGGATGTAGTATATTTGGATTTTCAAAAGGCATTCGATAAGGTGCCACATAAAAGGTTGTTACGCAAGGTAAGGGCTCATGGGGATGGGGGTAATATATTAGCCTGGATAGAGGATTGGCTAATGGACAGAAAACAGAGAGTAGGGATAAATAGGTTGGCAGGTTGTAACTGGTGGGATGCCACAAGGATCAGAGCTTGGGCCTCAGCTATTTACAATCTATATTAATGATTCAGATGAAGGGACCGAATGTAATGTATCCAAGTTTTCTGATGATACAAAGCGAGGTGGGAAAGTAAACTGAGGAGGATACAAAGAGCCCGGAAAGGGATATCAACAGGTTAAGTGAGTGAACAATAAGGTGACTGATGGAGTATAATGTGGGGAAATGTGAGGTTATTCACTTTGGTAGGAAGAATAGAAAAACAGAATGTTTTTTAAATGGTGAGAAACTATGAAATGTTGGTATGCAGAGAGATTAAGGTGTCCTAGTACAAGAAACACAGTTAGCATGCAGGTACAGCAAGCAAGTAGGAAGGCAAATGGCATGTTGGCTTTTATTGCTAGAGGGTTGAAGTACAAGAGTAAGGAAGTCTTGCTGCAATTGTACAGGGCTTTGGTGAGACCACACCTGGAGTACTGTGCACAGTTTTGGTCTCCTTATCTAAGGAAGGATATACTTGCCTTGGAGGCAGTTCAATGAAGGTTCACTAGATTGATCCCTGGGATGAGAGGGTTGTCCTATGAGGAGAGATTGAGTAGATTGGGCTTATACTCTCCGGCGTTTAGAAGAATGAGAGGTAATCTGATTGAAAGGGTAGATGCTGCGAGATTATTTCCCCTGGCTAGAGAGTCCAGAACTATGGGGCATAGTCTCAGGATTAGGGGTCGGCCTTTTAAGACTGAGATGAGGAGGAATTTCTTCACTCGGAGGGTTGTGAATCTTTGAAATTCTCTATCCCAAAGGGCTGTGGATGTTGAATCGTTGAGTATATTCAAGGCTGAGATAGATAGATTTTTGAACTCTGGAGGAATCAAGTGATATGGGGATCAGGCAGGAAAGTGGAGTTGAGGTCGAAGATCAACCATGACCTTATTGAATGGCGGAGCAGGCTCAAGGGACTGTATGGCCTACTCCTGCTCCTAATTCTTATGTTCTTATGTACTTAAATTAGAGTCCTTGGGGTAGTAATCGGTATGCATTGGGCCCATTTTCGAGTATGAAACAGGCGCAAAGTATACCAATTTAGGCAGTGGAATAGCCTGCACCCAATATCATCTGGTGTTGGTCACACTACTAAATTCCTGGGGACCATTTTAATGAGAGGTCTAATGCCTGTTGAAGGACCCCTCTACAAAATTTGTTCTGTATGAGCGGGTCAGGCCGTGGGGACTGTCCCACTCAGGATTTTTCTGTGGCCCCCACAGCCATCAACTAAAGGTAAATTTCTAATTTATTATTTACAAATCTTTTTGTGGATATAGTAATCTGGGATGTTATGATTAAGGTTATCCACCAGGTGGTGCTGTAGCCAATGCTGCTGCTAAGGTCAGAGGTTTGCTTCCTGTTAAGGTCAGAAGTTTGCTTCCTGTCAAGGTCAGCAAAGGTGCAATGCCTGGATGCAAGCCTGCCTGGTTGTTTCGCAGTCATTTAATAAAGTACTCTTATTAATCCTAATACCTTGCCTCTTCGAGTCCTTGTCTCACTACATGGATTTATCACATTTGGCAACGAAGATAACTAAAGGACCCTGAATAAAGAAGAAAAGTCTGCCAGGATGTTTAAACAACAAAATTACGAGCTACGGTTAGCTACCAGCTGGAAGAGAGCATGGCTGCCACGGTAGGAATGGTTTCCGCTTTTGATAGTCAAGCATAAACCTGGGAGGAATACTGTGAAGTGTTGGGTTATTTTTTTCAAAACAAATGAAATAAATGATGCCGGAAAAAGGAAAGTCATTCTGCTTAGTTCAGTGGGAAGCCAAACCTACAGTTTGATGAAGAATCTGCTCAGTCCTGAAAAGCCTGGAGACAAATCATTTGTTGAATTAGTGGACTTGCTAAAAGAACATTTCAACCCTAAGCCTAGTGAGATTGTACAGCGGTTCAAGTTTAATTCAAGGAACAGGAAAGAGGAAGAGAGTGTAATGGACTATGTAGCGGTGTTGCGTAAATTAGCACAAGATCACAATTATGGGAACAACCTGAAGGATATGCTGAGAGATAGGCTAGTTTGCGGAATAATGGACGACCAAATGCAGCGCAGATTATTATCTGAGACTGGGCTTACTTATGAAAAAGCATTGGAACTTGCTCAAGCCATAGAGACAACGAACCGAGATGTAAAAGAAATACAGGGTTCAGACAGGGCTAATGATACGCAAGTTGCTGGTCAGGTTGTTGTGCACAAGTTGAACATGCGTCAGAAACCACAACGTGAGCATGTGAAGGCATGTTATAGATGCAAGGGCGATCACCTGGTGAGTGAATGCCGGTTTCTGGAGGAAAAGTGCTACAAGTGTGGGAAACAAGGACACATAAAACAAGCTTGCAGGGCGAAATCACCTGTGGAGGAATCCAAACCAAAAGGGGGAGGACAGCAAAACCAAGGGAGAGAAGTGAAAAAACATGGAGCACACCACATCAGCGGGGAAGCTGAGGAAGAAGAGGATATGTTCATAATGTATAGCATGTTAGAGAACATTCCAAAAGTGGCTCCTATCACATTGCAACTGACAGTAAATGACTCTAAGGTGAACTTTGAAGTGGCTACAGGGTGCGGCGTGACCATAATGAACAAGGCAGAGTACTCAAAATTGTGGAACCGTGCAAAAGTTCCAGAGTTAAAGCCTTGCTCCCTGCATCTTAAAACATATACAGGTGAATGAGTAGCGACATTAGGTACAGCTAATGTAACTGCAACACAGGGACACAGTGGAACAGCTACCTGTAGTTATAGTATCGGGTACCGGACCAAACCTGTTAGGTCGGGGCTGCATAAAAGAACTTAAATTAGACTGGGGAGCAGTACATCAAATAGATGCGAGCAAACAGTTGACTTTGCAAGAAGTGTTGAGTGAACATGAGAATGTGTCCAAGGAGGAACTTGGCACATTTAATGGCCCCCCAGCTAAGATTTATGTAGACAAGGAGGCACCGCCAAGGTTTTTTAAACAACGACCTGTGCCTTATGCCATGAAGCCAAAGGTAGAGGCTGAGCATGACCTTCTATTGAGAGAGAACATACTGGAGCCAGTGAAATGTTCAGAATGGGCAGCTCCCATAGTACCTGTTTTAAAACCGGACAATTCGGTAAGACTCTGTGGAGACTGTAAATTGACAGTCAATCGGGTGTCCAAACTAGAGCAGTATCCGATTCCCAAAACAGAGGATCTCTTTGCAAACCTGGCTGGAGGAAAGAAATTCACAAAGTTGGATATGAGCCATGCCTACTTGCAGATTACACTGGATGACGAATCAAAGAAGTATGTCACCATAAATACACACAAGGGCTTGTTTACATATAACCGCTTACCATTTGGTGTCTCATCTAGTCCAGCTATCTTCCAGAGGACAATCAAAGGTGTACTGCAAGGGATTCCACATGTTTCCATCTATCTGGATGACATTCTGGTGATGGGAAGAACCGACCAGGAGCATCTGAGCACTCTGAGAGAGGTACTACAGAGATTGGAGAGGGCAGGGTTCCGGCTCAAGAGGAGTAAGTGCACTTTCCTGGGGAATGAGGCAGTGTTCCTGGGACACAGAGTGGACACCACCGGGCTCCATCCACTCAAGGAGAAGGTACAAGTACTGCAGGACGCCCCTGCTCCTACAAATGTGGCTTAAGCTTACCTGGGACTGCTGAACTATTATAACAGGTTTTTACCAAACTTGTCAACTGTGTTAGCACCTCTTCACAAACTACTGCACAAGGAGACACAGTGGCAGTGGGGAGAGGAGCAGGGGGTTTCATTTGAACAGTCCAAGAAACTGATGCTGTCGTCGGATGTGCTGGTTCACTACAATGCAGAGAAAGACATCATTCTCTCTTGTGACGCTTCACCTTATGGGGTGGGGGCAGTTCTTTCACACTGCATGGAAGATGGAACTGAAAGATCAATAGGGTTTATGTCCCGAACTCTAACACCAGCAGAAAAAAACTATTCCCAGTTAGACAAAGAGGGGTTAGCAGTAATGTTTGGGTTACAGAGGTTTCACAAGTACATATATGGCAGGAAGTTCACCATATGCACCGATCATAAACCTCTTCTCTCTCTTTTCAATGAAATGAAAGCAGTTCCACAGATGGTGTCACCCCAGATCCAGAGGTGGGCAGTGATGTTGAGGGCATATGAGTATGTCATCGTCTACAAGGCGGGCAAGTACCATGGGAACGCAGATGCCTTGAACCGTCTTCCACTGCCAGGCACACCTATCCGTGCAGCTCCAGAGGACAGAGTTTTGATGTTGGAGGACACTGACACGGCACTTGTGACTGCAGTGCAAGTAAGAACATGGACAGGTAAAGATCCAGTACTGTCTAGAGTTCGAGAATATGTGGTGAGGGGGTGGCCACAGCATCCGGAAGGGGCTGACTTCACACCCTACAGTGTCAGGAAAACAGAGCTGAGTGTGCAGGATGGTTGCGTGTTGTGGGGAGCACGAGTAATTATTCCACAGCCAGCACGACAGTCTATCCTAGAGCAACTACATCAGTGTCATCCTGGGGTCTCGCGTATGAAAGCCTTGGCTAGGAGTTACTTGTGGTGGCCAAAGCTAGATGAGGAGATAGAAAATCTAGTCAAGACATGCAACACTTGTCAGGAACACCGGAAGGCACCAGCAGCGGCTCCTCTCCACCCCTGGGAGTGGCCGGATAAACCATGGAGAAGATTGCACTTAGATTATGCAGGTCCATTCATGGGGAAGATGTTCCTCATAATCATTGATGCACATTCCAAATGGTTGGATGTTTATCCTGTAAATTCTGCTTCCGCCACTACTACTATAGACTGCCTGCATCGGAACTTCAGTAATCAAGGGCTACCGGAGATCGTGGTGAGTGACAATGCCACTTGTTTTGTGAGTACAGAGACAAAAGAGTTCTTGAGAAAAAATGGCATAGTGCAGGTGACCTCGGCTCCATATCATCCGTCCTCGAATGGACTTGCGGAGAGAGCCGTACAAACATTTAAGGAGATGATGAAAAAAAGTGCAGAAGGGAGTTTAGCAGCCAAAGTGTCACGGGTTCTGTTCAGCTACAGAATAACACCTCAATCCACCACAGGACTCTCTCCTGCTGAGATGTTATTAGGTCGTAGACTACGCTCCACTCTTGACCTTGTCCACCCAGACCTAAAAAGGAAAATGGAAAACAGACAAAACAAACAAAAAGAGAACCATGACAAAAGAACAAAGAGCCGAAGTTTTGGAGAAGGAGATGCAGTCCTTACCAGGAATTTCAGTTATGGACCAAAGTGGATTCCTGGCTTCATCGACTCAATGACAGATCCAGTATCATACAAGGTCATGTTGGGAGATAGTAGGGTAGTACGCAGACATGTAGATCAGATACTTCCCAGACAAGGGGAATTTGAAATGAAGGTTCCAGATGCAATGACTGAAGACAGGGTTGCCCCCAGTTATCCAAGTGCATCTGTGGTGCCACCACCAGGGACAGAGACAATTCCACAGGAACCTATTCGTCAAGAGGAAACCATCGTTGCAGAGTCAGATACTCTGAGCACTGCTCAGGAGCAGCTGGTGGCTTCACCACAAACAATCAGGGACTTTACTGTTAGACGTTCACAAAGGACTCGCAAGCCACCAGAGAGATTGATACTGAACTATTAGATTCGTCAAGTATGGAACATGATGAATGGAGACTCCTTATGTGACCCTCAGGAATGGTTGTTTGTTAAGAAATTCATACTGAAATCTTATGGGGGGAGGGATATAGTAATCTGGGATGTTATGATTAAGGTTATCCACAAGGTGGTGCTGTAGCCAATGCTGCTGCTAAGGTCAGAGGTTTGCTTCCTGTCAAGGTCAGCAAAGGTGCAATGCCTGGATGCAAGCCTGCCTGGTTGTTTCGTAGTCGTTTAATAAAGTGCTCTTATTAATCCTAATACCTCGCCTCTTCGAGTCCTTGTCTCACTACATGGATTTATCACAGTGGAGCCAGGAGCAGGAGTGCTCCCCCTGACTCCACAGTCCTGGTGAACAACCTGTCCCCACCCCTGCTCCTGTTGCCCGATTCAACCCCCCCCTCCCCCCCCACCCCCGGAACTTACTTGAGGGCCGCTGCCCAAATTTCATTTTTCTTGTGAGATGAGATGCCTTTGGAGGTGCAGCAGGCGTTGGCAGCTCACCCCGGAGATGTAGATTTAACCCTACTAATTTTTACTCCCCTGAGTATTAATGCTTTTGTGCAACTTATGTTTGTCTACATTTAACAAACCAACACCAAAAGGTCTCTGTCACAGATTGTGGAACTCCTAGAGGAATCACTGCTCCCTATATAGATTTCATCCTTCACTTCTGTGAGATTAAGTTCCTGCTAAAGCCTCGAGCCAAATGTTGCTTTATTTCCATTCAGTGCATACACTGATAGCAATGAAGTGATAATCATTTGAGTAATATGTTTAACTTCAAATCATCTCATTGAGCTTGCTGCACCTTTCCAATGGCTATCCTCCTGCACATTGTGGTTTTAATTGCTTACAGGAAATCTTACAAACTATTTCCCATCCTAGCTTGTACTCCTAGTGCCTGACTAAGGTGTTTTTGTACCTACTCTAGTGCTTCTTCGGAATGCTACCCCAGTGGCTGCAACATGGGACAAGGAAGGCTAATTTGGTTCATGAGATGCCAGTAGTCGGTGACCGCTAGGAGCACGGTCTTGAGAGGGCTTTGCTGTAGGCTCCAATAACTCAACATGTACCAGGGTGGTCTGCTCCAGCTGATTTTCTGGCACCAAGGTGGGCATTGATTCAGGCGGTTACAAAGATACAGAAGTGTTGTCATTATGAGAAATGGCTTCACGTTCCATTCCCATTCCATGACTAGCTCTGTGGCTCAGCGCGCCTACTAATATGCGGAACAGGAGGACGTAGAAGATCATTGATCCGAGTGAGCTCCTATCCATTTGATCTCCTAGCCTGTGCAAAGTGGAGGTGATGGTTGAGCCTAGACACCTTCCTGCAGCTCCCTGTGTAAAGTCTGTGGGTATTATGTTGAATTAATACACAGACTACAAGAGTAACTTTAACAGGACTTTACTATTCGAAGGTCAGGGCGAATCTGCCCAATAAATCCTGACACAGCACTTATATACCGGTGTGGTCACCATCGGTATTACAGTATACAGCAGCCAAGATAAAGTAGTGCCACACCTAAAATAGTTCTCTTAAAGGTAGAACAGTTACATACACTACAATCCTCCCTTTTTTAGCTTACAACATACTTATTCCCCATTAACATAACATATATTCACTTCATGTAAAAACAGTTCACAGATATAGTCTCTGCGGGAAACAGTTCACAGATTTAGTCTCTGCGGAAAACAGTTCACAGATTCAGTCTCTGTGGAGGCGTCTCCTGTGCTTCTTGACTCGGTCCGGACAACGCCTCCGTGGTGTAGCAGTTCCTTGTGGTGTAGTCGGTTCACGTTGCTGGAGTGACTCATCCAATAGTCCTTCCCTAACTTAACAGCTTGAACTTCCGTCACTTCTGAACCAGCATTGTTGACTTTTACAAACAGCTAGATTGCCTTGGGAAGTTTCTCTACTTCCCAACTGATTTGGCTCCATTCGGAGGGACCACGTGCGTGATCTGGTAGAGGTGATAATGGTTCAGATGGTCATCATCTTCTGCTTCGTCTTTTCCTTTTCTGCTTCCTGGAGACTCTCTGGGCTCCACTGTCAGCTGCCAGCTGCATGCACAGTTCCTCCCTCTCATCCTCCTTTTCCCGTAGTAGCGCCACCATCTCCCGATGTTCCTTAGACTTTAGGTGATTCATCATGGTTTCGGCACTTTGGGAGTTTTCAGCACAAGCTGGGCAGACCAGGTCATCGTAATATTCAGTGTCGCTCAACAGGTCATGGTAATATTCGGTGTCGTCCTGAGCTAGACCAGCGAGAGGGTCTTCTATTTCCTCCTTACCCAGCTGGACGTTAGCCAACTTTTGTTCCAAATCCAGACATCTTTCCTGAAGAGACTTCTTCTTCATGCATTCAGCTTCATCCCGCTTTTCCTGGGCTTCCTGCAAGTCTTTTACTAATGACCTCATTTGTGATTTCAATACTTCAACTTCATTCGGAGATTGATTGATCGGACTATTCAATCCTTCTACTGAAGTAGCTGTTTCAGCATTCCGTTGTTCTATATTGACGCGAGTCAGCGTACTTTTGGCATCCAAGGGCTGCTCTGCTGCAGTCTTCTCAGTCTGTGTTGCCACCTCAGCTATTTCAATAACTTTTGAGAGCTCCGAACCCCTTTTCTTTGAAGATTGAGGCTCGTGTTCAAGTTTTTTCCATTTTAGAGTCTTGTCCCTCAGCATATGAAGGAGTTGGCTGACTGTTAATTCTTCTGCCATCATCCGTTTCCCATTAGCTGCAGGGCTGTTTATAACCTTGCCCTGGGGCTCCTTTGCTGTTTCTACTTCGCCATCATCCGCAGCCTCCACCATTCGAATTTCCACAATTGAATCGTCCGGTGATGCTGCACCCAACTTCAGTAGGAGCTCGGAAGTCATGTCGACCAACTCAGCCTTTTCTGCCTGCAACCTGCTAACAAGCGCCTTCAGTTGCTGAACATCATGTTCCACCAGATTAGAGCACGCACCTTCAGAACCCGAATCAGCTTTGATTCATTTGGCCTCCTCGCGCAGACGGTTTGTGTGCTCCTGCTCCCTTTCCTCCCTCAGCTGCTTCTGTTGTCTTTCCAGATTCTCCCATTCGGTGTCCAAGAACTTTTGCATTGCTTTCATCTCTTGCTCGAGACGGCAACTCAATTGTTCTAATTGCTGTCGTAATTTGCAATGGAGTTGAGTTCGAGCTCGGTGTTCCTCAGTAATGTATATGTCTGTAACCTGGACAGACTCGGAATTCGCTGTCAAACTATGTTGTTGTTCAGTGGAATTCGGTTCTGCAACTTTGTTCTCCTCTGGAGCATAAGCACTTATGCACGCCTTCGTTTTTCCAACCTTAGTCAGCAAGTCCATTTTAGACTTGTCTTTCGTACTTGGGCTGGTCTTATCGTCATCCGTTTCAGAGTCTGAGCTGATTGTCTGCACCGAGTCCTCACTCGTTATTGCTTTTAGGTAGTGCCATTCCATGTTTATTTTCTTGATCCACTCCCGTCCTAGAAGTGGTGGTCCTCCCTCAGGTAGTACATATAAATCCATTCCTGGGTGTTCTTTGCCCCTGTCTCTCACCTTGACTCTTATCTTTCCCATGGGGTATACTTTATGCCCCGTGTATGTCTGCAATACAAACTTAGTATCTCTCAAGGGTATATGTGAGAATAGCCGGTTGTAATCCTTTCGATTTATGACTGATAGGGCTGATCCTGTGTCCAATTCCATTTTCACTCGGACTCCGGCTATTTTTAGCATGACCCATATAGTTTGTAGGTCGGTTTCTTTACTCACATTGTGAATTCTCAGACTACCCAGTTCCTGGCCGTTTGGGTCTGAATCCTAATTCTGTTCATCTGAACTCTTCTCAGCCACCTTGTGTACCTTGTTGTACTTTTCCTGCAGTGACTTTTTTTTGTTGTTGTTGGTCTTCTTCCCTGACCGGCATACCTTAGCTATGTGACCAAGCTTGCCACATTTTCTACATTCCTGGTTTTTAAACCAGCATTGGTTCTGGTCGTGTGTTGTCTTCCCACAACGATAACATTTCGATGTACCCGAAGTAATTTGATCCACACTGAGTACCGCTGCCTTCAGCTGCATTTCCGCTGTGCCTCTCGCTGCGGCTTCATGCGATGCTGCAATAAGGACAGCCCTATCAAGTGTAAGATCGTTCTCTTCGAGCAGACGCTTTTGTGTTCCTTCCTTCGACAACCCGCACACGAACTTGTCTCTCAATGCCTCTGTCAGATTTTCCCCAAACTGGCAGTATTTCGCTAGTCTACGCAGTTCGACCAAGTATTCCGCGTTGCTTTCCTCTTTCCGTTGTGTTCTCGCATAGAATTTGAATCGTTCCGCCAACATCAGTGGTGTGGGGTTCAAATGATCCTTCAGGGCAGTAACAATATTAGCGAAAGTCTGATCCGTCGGTTTAGCTGGTGATAGAAGATGCTTCAATAGCCCGTATGTCTTGGCCCCCATTGCGTTTAATAAGGTGAGAGCTTTATCATCATCTGCTATTTTATTGGCCTCACAATATATCTCAATACGTTCTACGTACGTGGCCCAATCTTCCACCTCGGAATCGAAGTTGTTGATGTTACCATGCTTAGGCATCTTCACTATCTCTCACTATCTTTCTGCGAAACAACAACGAATTTGTTCGTTAACTTTTTTTTTTCCAAAATGGCGGTTTCCCGCGCTTGTCTTCTTCCCCGCCTACTGGCAAAATGGCGGTTTCCCGCGCTTGTCTTCTTCCCCGCCTACTGGCAAAATGGCGGTTTCCCGTGCTCGTCTTCTCCTGGCGGGAGGGTAAGCTTTTTTCCTCGGGCGACGACCGCTGGCTTTCGGGGTTCGCAGCCTGCGCGTCGGCTTCAGTGCGTTCTTTGTTCCCTTTTCTCGGCAGGGCAACTGGCGCTGGGGACAACCCGTTGATGGCGAACAGTTCCAGCCACGGGCTGGATCTCGCTCAGTCTCCCTCGCTCGGGCTCTGTCTCTCCCGCTCGCTCGGGCTCTGTCTCTCCCTCAGCGGCTTCCAATCGCGCTTCCCAGCCCTCTCGCAGTCCGGTGCTTTCCTCCCCGGCTGCGGCTGAGTTCTCCGCGATTTATTTATTTTTATATCTTCCCGCGCCTTATGATCCCGGTCGCAGCGCTTCGTGGCCTCGGTCGCTGCCGGCCTTTTTCACTCCAATCGCGCCTCCCAGCCCTCTCGCAGTCCGGTGCTTTCCTCCCCGGCTGCGGCTGAGTTCACCGCAGTTTATTTATTTTTATATCTTCCCGCGCCTTACGATCCCGGTCGCAGCGCCTCGTGGCCTCGGTAGCTGCCCGACCTTTTTCGCCAGTCGCGGTCTAGCTGTCTCACAACGCCGTTGCGTCTCCCAGCCCGCTTGTACCGCGGCTTCCGTGCTCCACGCTGCCCCAGTCTCAGCGCCTCTGGGCCCGACTTCTGTCCGGCTCCTTTCCCCCGACCGTGGTTGAGTTCACCGCCCTTATCCTCCGTTTATTTTTTTTATTTTCCCTTTACTCAGTCACCGTGGCCGACTTGCTTCTCGTGCTGATCGGCTCACTCACCACCGTGGCAGAAGGGACAATCAGTGCCTGTTGCTGATGGAAGGCTTCGTGTCTGAATTCTTCCTTCTTCCTTGCTCTGCAGGCTCAAGTTTTCTCTCAGCAGAACGACGAGGGCGGGTGCCTCTTCTCGACGCTCGTTAACTGCTTCGGAAGTATTGTTGCCGCAGGGTAAGATCGAACTCGTCGCCACTGTAAAGTCTGTGGGTATTATGTTGAATTAATACACAGACTACAAGAGTAACTTTAACAGGACTTTACTATTCGAAGGTCAGGGCGAATCTGCCCAATAAATCCTGACACAGCACTTATATACTGGTGTGGTCACCGTCGGTATTACAGTATACAGCAGCCAAGATAAAGTAGTGCCACACCTAAAATAGTTCTCTTAAAGGTAGAACAGTTACATACACTACACCATGGTATTGCTTCTCTGCTTTGACCATAAAACAATACACCTCCCCTTTAAGCCGTTGCAGGCCCTTAACTGCAGCAATGCCCAATTTCCCATCTCCAATTGGCAAGCTGCCTATAGGAAGCACGTTTCGTACCAGAAACTCACCTACTGCATGCAAATGAGGGACAGCCCGGAAACTGGAATGGGTCTCCAACCAGGTCCGTAGGCACCCATTGCTCTTGCTCTGCCCACCTCCCATACTGCGAGATCGACATTACCCCAAAGTATTTTAATTAAACCACAATTATCTATCTGTCATCTATTATCATAAATGTATTTGTTTTAAAGCTACAGTTAAACAAAGAGGGAACCAAAATGGATTGTTGTATGTGCGCAAGTATATCAATCCAATTAAATTAGAATTTGGATTCCAATAAACAACGCTAATAGTATCAAATAATTCTTGTTACTGTGTGTTTTCATTGCTAATAAACAAGTAAAGTATTATATAGATTTTTTTATTCTATCTTTTCACATCTTTTAACAAATTCTTTAGGCTTTTGAAAACATGCAGTGACATGCTTAAAGACACAATGCTGATAAAAGGGGAAAAATTTGTCCCCTTAGCACCACCCATTAGCGTCAGTAGATGGCACTAATGGGGTGCTAGACCAGTGTTGCTGGGGCGAGATGAATCCAGCGCCGCATGCCAAATCTGCACCCTCCCCCCCCCCCCCCCCGCAGCACCACCAGTAAGAGGTATCGCCGGGAATGTCAATGCCAGCTAGATCATGACGTCAGTGAGTATGCAACGCTCACTGACCATCCGATTTGCAAAATTGATTCTCGCCCCTTACCTCACCACCTGGAGTAAACACTGACAGGGAGAGCGGCATACAGCACCAGGAAGTTGGCTCTAGGGACGTTATTTAAAGGGATCATCAGTAAGCCCTTGCAGCTGTCAGGTTAGTACAGTTTCAGTGGTTTTTTATTAGTTTCACCCACGGCAACAGTTTCATTCAGTAATTTCAAGGTTCTTTTGTATCAGGAGAATTCTGGCAATGAAAAAGTAACTACATTTCTTTTTCAAAGATTCAAACTGTTACATTTGGTAACATTAATGGGGACTGTACTGGCATGCCACCTTGCCCTCCAGGATCTATGGTGGAGGGAGCGTAGACAGCGAGAAATATGGGAACATATGCACAGAGGGAGGAGGAGGGCGATCAGGGCTCTCACTAGGAGGTCTTACCCTCCAAGGGTATTCTGAGAGCATTTCTCCTACCTTCAATTAAGCGAGGAGCAGTGTAGGTGGTCACAGAACTCTGGCACCTCCTGCAACCAGACCTCCAGCCTCAGACCACGGTGACCATGGCTCTCCCAGTGGCAGTCAAGGTCACTGAGGCTCTCAATTTCTTTGCCAGCAGAGCCTTCCAGTCTGCAACAGGAGATATAGCTAACATCTCACAGTTCGCCGTCCATCGCTGCATCTGGGAGGTCACTGAGGCTCTCTACACCAGGAGAAGGGGCTATATTGGCTTCCCGATCACCAGAGAGAAGCAGGACGAGCGTGCATGTGGCTTTGCCAGGATAGTGGGCTTCCCCATGGTGCAGGGCACCATCGACTGCACTCATGTGACTTTGCGGGCACCGCATAACAATCCTGAGATCTTTCGTAACCGCAAAGGCTACCACTCACTTAATGTGCAGTTGGTGTGCGACCACACACAGCGAATCCTCAATGTCAATGCCCGCTATCCTGGCAGCAGCCACAATGCCTTCATCCTGTGCCAGCACTCGTCCAGCCACCACATCAAGCTCGAGGGTGGCTGCTTGGAGTCAAGGGCTATCCGCTCTCCACCTGGCTCATGATTCCCCTCCGCAACCCCAACACTCATGCCCAGCACTCATAGAATGAGAGCCATGCTGCCACCAGGAACATCACTGAGCAGACCATCAGCTTATTGAAGCAATGGTTCTGCTGCCTTAACCGCTTGGGAGGAGCCCTCCAGTTCTCACCAGAGTGGGTGTCCCATTTCGTCTGAAGCCTGCTCCACAACTTGGCTATCATGAGGGCCCAGCTCTTGCCAGCAGGGATTGCGGGACCACCTCAGGAGGAGGACAAGGCAGAGGACGATGAGGATGAGGAGGACGAGGAGGAACAGGAGGGAGGGAGGAGGCAGTGAGACAATCAGCCTTCTGGACAGGCTGTCTGTGACCGGCTCATCAGACTCTGATTCATATGAATGAAACCCCAGATCACCGTAGCTACCACATCCCATTCATACAATCCCTGTCTCATGGTATATCACAGCATCCTCCTGGGCACAAAGATGAAATGAGAGCGACCACAAAATATTCCAAAGACCATTAATAAATTTATCTAAAAAAAATCACACATATCACATTAATTCTAATAACTAATGACCCCTGTGCCTGCCATAGTTGAATAGCTGTCATTGTGTGCAAGGTGTGAAATGTGGGTGTGAGTGTTGGTAAGTGGAGATTGTTGGTAGGTGAGTGCTGGGGGTGTGGTGCTTTGGGCAGTGTGTGCAGACTTGGTTCAGATGGTGGTATGTAGCATTTGTTGAAGCATTCACTCACCCAGGCCACCTGAGTAAGGTCGTTCAATTTCTTCCTGCACTGTGTGTGGGTCGTGAGGACCACAGTGCTGCCCGAGACCTGCTGGGCTACCTCCCACCACATGGTGCGGAAGACTTGTGGTGAGGGCCTCTTGCCACTTGTCGGGTAGAGTGCCGCCCTCCGTCTCTCCACAGCAAAAAACAATGCCTCCGATGCTTCATCGGCGAATCTGCGGGCTCTTTCCCTGGGGCGTGGACCTGTCATGAGCACACTTGGTTCAGTCCTCTGGCTCATTCTCCTTGTTCTGCTTCTGCTTGCTGAGGCAGCTGCACAGCCAGCAATGCTGAGAATGAGGTGCTGCAGCATCATGAACCTCTCCTTTAAGTAGTGAAAAAAGCCTATGGTAATGATGAGTTGCAATTAGACTGCACCCAATATTGGTCCACCCTTTAAGTCTAACTCCAATGAGCTTGGGTTTTAAGATTTAATTTAGGACTCCAATCATTTTATTGAGCAGTGAGGACGAATTTGGCGTGCAGTCTAATGCATTTGCACCTGGCACTAATTCACCAAGGGCTAGAAATTCAGTATCTCCCCAGTTGGGGCGCTAAATTAAAAAAAGTTGAAGAATTAGCGCCAGGCGTTAATCCTTCTGACCTCCCACTGAATTGATTGTTAGTGCTCGAAGAAAGAACTGGAGCGCTAAATCAAGCGCTAATCACCTAACTTAGGGCACTACACACAGAGAGCGGGGCGCTACCCGCAGAGTAATAACCAATTTCAGGTGCAGTCCAATCGGGATTCACCATTCACACTGGCTCCTTCCAGTTAAAGGGGAGGTTCAATCATTCTGCACAACCTCATTCTCAGCATTGCTGGCTCTGAAGGCGACCTCAAAGCAATTCAACAGCTACACCTCTTATCCTCATGGCTGATCCCAGTCCCAGGGAGAGAGCTCACTGGTTCAGCGACCAGGCATTGGAGGCATTGGTCACGGCAGTCGAATGAAGGAGGGCAGTTCCTTACCCGGCCACTAGCAGGAGGCCATTGCCCCAGGTCCTCAGGGCAATGTGGAGGGAAGTGGCCCAGGACGTCTCGGCCAGCAGTGTGGTCCTCAGGACTCTCACACAGTGTTGTGAAAAATTCAACGACCTCACTCGGGTGGTCAGGGCGAGTACATGCTTCAACAAGTCCTACATGCCAGCATCTGAACCTCAGTCTGTACACACTGCACAAACCATCACACCCCCACCACTCACCCACCAAGCATCTCCACCTACTCAAACTCACATCCACATCTCATGCCTTGCCTACCGTAACAGCTATTCAACTATGGCAGGCACATCTCCCAAACACATAGCTGCACACTCACTCACATACTTTCCTTTCTCTTGCAGGCCAAGCTGGGCCACAATAGGAGGGAGCAGGAACGAACAGGCGGGGGAGAAGCGGACATCGAACAGCTTACAGACCTTGAGGAGCGAGTGCTGAGAGTCATTGGGTGCCAGGTGGTGGGCACTGTGGCCGTTGGCGACGTCGGCACCCTTGGGGGCAACAATGGTATGTTCATCCCCTCTCCTTCTCTCATCCCACTTCCTCCTCACACCACAAGCCTTTCCCACTTTCCAGCTCATTATACTGTCTGCATTCCTCGCTTCCTTCCTGCCCCCCTGCCCTCACCTTAATGCGAGTCTTGTGCCTTTTATGCTTTCAGGTAATCAGCAACCAGATGACCAGTCTGCCCCTGAGCCTCCCAGTGAGAGCGAGGTGGGAGAAGAGGAGGAGGAAGAAAGCACTGCATCACTGCATGTCTCACCCGCAGGCACCACCTCAGATACTAGGACTAGGCGATCTTTAGAGGCAAGTTTAGTAGAGGGATCTGCACAGGGTGATGCACCGGGGATGAGCGGGCTGCAGCAAGGCCAGGGGGAAAGGGTAGCTCGGGGGCCAGCTCCCCGGCGGGTGAGTTCACACACGAGTTCTGCTGCACAGGACTCAGATGAGGATCTCGATGGGGAGGCATTCACAAGAAGGGTGATGGCCGTGCACACTGAGATGATGGGTGCAATGGCAAGGGTGCCCGAAAGCCTCTCGGCAATGGTAAGGAGCGAGGAGGAGTCCGCCTCCAACATTGCACAGAGCTCTGCGCACACCATGGAGCCCATCATTTCCTTTCTGCAGAAGATAGTGAATTCCCAGAGAGACCGTGCGAATCCAGACCTCATGCCTCCTGGGCCAGATGTCATGGGTGATGTGGCAGCTTCCATTGCAGCACAGGCAGAAGCCACCAACATCTTAGTGCTGTAATGCACTTAATCGTTGCTGTCATCGAGTCTTAGACTGCTCTCATGCAGTCTCAGCTTGATGCCACGCAAGCTCTGACTGCTGCTATCGTCGCTGGGTCCCCCACAGTCCACTGGGGATCTCATGGTGTCGCAGCAGGCCAGCAATCTGTGCTCCAGCAGATTGGTAGGGATGCTGAGGTGCTGCCCCGGGAGAGTGGCAGTGGGTCAGTGGAGCAGGAACCTGCTGTCTTCTCTCAAGATGACAGCATTCCTGCTCCCACCACTGCCACTCTGCCATTGCCCTTGTCGCTGTCTGTCATCCAGCCAGCCCAGACTGCTGCCGCCCAGCCTGAGGTGGTGCAGTGTACAGCCGGGCCTTCCAGGCTCAGAGCTGATCGAGGGCGCCCTGCAAGGCAATCTGTAGTCTCTGGCACCGACACTCAGCAGCCTTCCACCAGCTCTGCTGGAGCCACTGGGGACAGACTACATAGGAGCAGTAGATTAGGAAAGAGGACTGTAAAGAGGGAAAGTAAGGGTTTGCACAAGGGTGATTAGTTAATATTGTTGTATGTATGTGTTTGCTGAATGTTGATAAAATTTATTAATTGAATTTTGCAGATTTTGTGGTGTCTCTCATTTCAGCTTTGTGCTGTGATATGGCAAGTGAAATGGATGGAATGATAGGGATATGGTCAGCAAACGGGATGTGGGGTAGAATTTATTGGAACCGTAGTCTGATGAGGCGGTCACGGACCACCATTCCAGAAGGTCGATTGAGTGGCTGCCTCCTCCCTCGCTGCTGTTCCTCCTCTTGCTGCTCCTCCGCATCCTCCTCTTCTCCCTCTTCCTCCTCCTGAGCTGGTCCTGCTATGCCTGATGGCAATGTCTGGGCCCTCATGATGGCCAAGTTGTGCAGCATGCAGCACACCACCACAAAAAGGGACACCCGCTCAGCCGAGTACTGGAGGGCTCCTCCCGAGTGGTCAAGGCAGTGGAACCATTGCTTGAGCACCCCAATGGTCTGCTCGATGATGTTCCTGCTGACGGCATGGCTCTCATTATATGAGTGCTGGGCAGGAGTGTTGGGGATGCGGAGGGGAGCCATGAGCCAGGTGGAGATCGGATACCACTTGTCGTCGACCAGCCAGCTGTGAGCTTGATGTGGTGGCTGGAAGAGTGCTGGAACACCGGCCTGGCGCAGGATGAAGGCATCGTGGCTGCTGCCAGGATAGCAGGCATTGACAGTGAGGATTCGCTGTCTGTGGTCGCACACCAACTGGACATTAAGTGAGTGGCCACCTTTGCTTTAAATGGGGTGTGTGTATGTGTTATGTTTCTGAAAAATGTGAAAGAAGAAAAACTATTGGAAGTAGAGCACCTTTTCCCATTTAACTTCTGTTATGAATGACTCTTAACACCTACAAAAATGTCACTTGCCTCAATGCCATGAGGAAAATATGAGCCCCAGGTGCTTAGAATATGTTTTACTGGCTGCAAACCATAATTCATTTTTAGCAGAAGCAAAAAAGGTTATAAAAGAAATCAGTGAACCAGACCAGATGAGGAGATGTAAACAGTTCTTGAGCCTCTCAATATCATTTGTATGGAAATGCAGAAAAACATGATGTGGATCTTGAGGGTTTTAACATCCTTAAAATTGAAATCATGAAACAAGATTGACAAAGAACCATTTAGGAAAATGTCACTTTATTGTTTTAAGTTATCAGGTTTTAATGAACAGGAGATTGCTCACATGCATGGTAACAACAATTGTATGAGTCTCAGTACAAGTGGGACTGCTTGTCAGTGATTTAACATGGAATGTTAAATGAGAAATTAGAAAACACCGACAAGCACTTTACAATAATAGTTCCAGTAAGAGGGAACATCACTGTTTCATGTGCTTTTCTTTATGGATAAATATCAGCTTTTTTCCCCCCAAGAAATGCATACAAGTAACACAGTGACTCTTTACAGATTGCCCTGTAGAGATGTGCCCGACAGCAGAAACAGGTATCAAACAACTTCACCCTACGGCACTCTAAGCACAAATTAATGAGGTTTCTCAGTTACTTATGGAACGGTCACAAAATTTGGGGATTTTCTAACAATTACCTTTGAAGATAAATGCAACTGAAAATGGATCCATCTGTGGATAAGATTTTTAAAAGTAATTTGGATGAGTTATTGAAAGGAGACATGAATGTTCTGCTTCAAAATAAATTAGTTACATGCACACTACTTGACAACTTGCAACACCTTTCAGCATCATTGTGCATTCTAAGCAAATATAAAATTTCAGTGCAAACGCCATTATAGCTAAAGAAATAAACAAAACTTGGATGCATGAGGACCAAATCAAACCTCAGAACTGTAGTTCTAGAACTGCTTATGTGACATTATGGATAAGCTATTTAAAAGATCCAAATAATAGGGTAGGGTGAATGTGGATATTTGTGGTGCTATATTGGCGAATACCTTTATTATTTGTTGACTAAATATTAGTCCAGCACTAAGCACATTGACTATAGGTTTCTCATACTACTGATAACTTCACCTCAAAAATACTAAAACAGAACTAGAACCTCTATCACAGCAATGATTAAATATTTTTAAAATTCTCATTCACATCAAGGATAAAGTTACTATTGCTTAGCACAAAATAGCAATCATTCTTACCTTTCTCAAATAAACCACAGTATCCTCCTCGGATACAAAATGATTCATATTACATGATTAAGACAGTGGAACTAGACATGCCATATTTGCACAGATATTTGAAGAAACATACACCAGATAGGTTCTATTGTCACACAAATTCCCCAAAACATACAAATCCTTGGGGATACATCACCGGGCAACCTTTTTCCAGAATGTTTTACTTTTACTGTTCATTAGGTCTACTTTAAATAAAAGATGCTTGAACAAAATAATTGCTGGTTTTGTTAAAAGACAAAAAAAATTCATTTGATCTAATTGTACAAAGATTTTTTTTTATAAATCCCCTTCTGTTAACTATATGAAGTTCCTCTTTATTCAGCTGAGCACAGTTTGTTTTATATAAACAAGTCAAAAAAATTGGGCAGTGTATTGGAAAAGTATTCAGTCAAATTTGTGATTTGACACAAAGTTAGATAAAATATCAAACATTCACTTAGTCAAGAAATATGAAACAGTACATCCAAAAGTGTTTTACTGGATGAATAATTCCAGGTGCAGAGTGAGGAGTCTGATACATAGGAATTGGAACAAATCTCCAAGGTTTCTGATTTTTCTTAAACTCTGCAACATGACCTTTTATACCAAATTATTTTGAAATATGTCCAGAATTGAATTATTTTATTGTATTAAACCATTGCTGCAAAAGAGATATTTCATTGTGAATGGAGGAAAACTTCAAACTGCAGGATAGTATCTTGGAATGTTATTACGGGGCTTCGATCATATGTAAAAGTCACATTTTAAAGGGGCTTAGAAAGAATGCTTTGGCAAAGTGCAAGAATGTGACGGAGAATGTATAAGATCAGCAAAACTTCTTCATTGCAAGGATTTATGACACTTTTCAGCTGGGCTTTCCTTAAATGATTTTACTGGAGTGCACATCCTCAAAAATAAGGTATATTTTGTGCCTTTGCATAGTCCTATTTAAAGGGTGATGCCACTGAATTGTTAGTTGATATTGAACATACCTCATAACTACTTGGTACCAACATCTGGAGTGCACTTCCAGAAAAATAATGCATCTATTCATAACTGTAGAAATTAGGCAGTGTCTTGAATGAATAGACCGGGCTAGACCTCAAGGTCATCTGGTCGAGGCCTGCTACTCCCTCTGCTGCTGGCTCTACTGGGTGGTCTCTGCTCCGTGAGACCAATAGGCTGCAACTCAGTTACTGATGGTAGCTTTTGCATGGTTGGGCGCTCACCATGAAAATCAAATGTCTGCGCGTGGCAGTTGGAAATGGTGCTCCCAGCCTGACCAATCCTGTTTTGTTCGGTGCTGTAATTTGCCCAGTTCTGTTCATTAGCTTGCTTATTGTAGCTTCTGCAGGAGGACATATTCCGGTCCCCAGTAGCAAGCTTGTATCCAGGAGGGGACATCGGAGCAGTTGGTGGGGAGCCCCCATTATAATAGGCATACTTCGAAGAGGAGCAGTCTTTGAGAGGATTCAAGCCCATTTTTTGAGAACCCTGAAATAAATGACTATTTTGTTTAACACGATCTGCTAAATTTTTGAAGATAATGTAGAACAGCTCTGCCACGTTCAGCATAGCTGACACAACGGATACCACCAACATGAATATGATAAAGATGGTCTTCTCTGTGGGTCGTGAGAGGAAGCAGTCTACTTTGTGTGGGCATGGATACCTCTCACAAGTGTAAATAGCATCCAGCATGAATTTGAAACCATAAATGCACCACTGAACTAACATAAAAGTCACTTCAAAAATGATTTTAAAGACTATACTGACTGCGTAAGTATGCAAGAGAGATCCTTTAATTTTAATTCTGCCTTGCTCCTCCACACCATACTTGATTTTCTTTAGTTCCAATTTTTTCAAGGACAAGCCCACATCTTCACCTTCTTCTTGGAGTAGCTTTAAATGTTTTTCTTTCCTAGATATTCTTTTCTCTTTATGAGAGATGAGAAAGACATGGGCTAGGTAGATCAGAGTGGGTGTTGAGACAAAAATAATCTGAAGGACCCAGAGTCGAATGTGGGAGATAGGGAAGGATTTGTCATAGCAGACATTATCACAACCTGGCTGCAGAGTGTTGCATTTGAACGCAGATTGTTCATCACTCCAGGCAGATTCTACTGCAGTCCCCAGCACAAGGAGACGAAAGATGAAGAGCACAGAGAGCCATAGTTTTCCTCCTGGAGTCAAATGAGACTGTGCTTTATCCAGAAGTTTTCCCAAAGCACTCCAGTCACCCATCCTGCTTTAACCTTAGCTGTAAAAATATGACAACAATTGTGTCAGAAGAATTCAAAGTTGCTTAAGATTTTTGTTCATTTTAAAACAAAGCTTACTTTACATTTATGTACTTTCTTTAATAATGCTCTTAGCTGAGAGCTACTGGTGTTACCAATTCTTTTACTACAACAGTGCAGTGTCCCAAAACCCCATTTAACTTCAATGATATTCTATGTACATAACCATTTTAATACACTACAGAATAAAAATTATGGCTAAGACTAATTATGTCAGATCAAATAAATCAATATTTTAAGACAGTAGTTTTAGTGCATGGTCTTTTAAGATCAAATACAATAATTACAATAATTTATAAATCACATCACACTGTAAATAGTTGGAGACTCTTCAATATGTCTAATCAATTAACAATGAAATAAAATGCAATAGGATAATGTTCTTAATGTTTTGATAAGTATATGTAATGATGTTAATGTCTAGCCAACTGACTGATTTTAAATGGTGCAGTACGCTAACAAGTTTTCGTGTTTGTGCCATTTCATATTCAGGAAGGAAAACCGCCCGATGATGCACTGATGAATTTTGGTAGACATTCACTTGTAAGCAAATGAAAGGGTTTGCAAAACACTTTCATGGAGGTGGCCCTCTTTTAGTCTTTACAACTACTTCATTATTATGTCAAAAATAACTGTTAGAATCAAATCAAGCTTCCTCTGATAAATAACCAGACTTAACATTAAATGTGAAAACAGATAACATGCTTTCCTATAAAGCTCAATATGCACAAATGATTTCATTGAAAGTTTTGCAGCATACTGTAATCAGAGAGCCAGTATCTGCCAATGCACTTTATTATGGTTATGTTTATGTTAATGTATTACAAGCCAAATGTATGTTGAATGTTTAAATGTCTTAATCTAAATGTACATTCTCGGGAGCCGCAAGCCTACATTTCGTTGTACTGCACTTGTGCACTAACAATGACAATAAAAGTTGATTTGATTTTTTTATGGAGAGAAAATAACTTGTCCTGCAGCAGCCCTTCCTAGTTTGATATAAAAACATATCAGAATTTAACCAGACACCTCAATCATTACAGCACTGGCATTCAACTGAAAAATGTACCTTTAGAGCTGATTTTGAGACAATCAGAAGACAACTGGGGGCGATTTTGTGACTGGGGATGCTTTGGAGGCGGGGCTGCTGCTTGTCGGGGTCGATGTCCCACCTCCAACAACTTCTGGCCAACCCACGCTATTTTCCCTTGATTGAGCTTGTTAAGCCCGCCCAGTGGGCTTAGCAGGCCAATTAAGGGAAAGCCGGTTGCAGAGAACGTCAACGTATGACATGTCATCTTCCAAAAAATTTTGACAAATGAATTGTCATCATTTGACAGCTCTGTGAAGCTGTCAAACAGTGACATTCTCTGCAGTTTGATGAGGTCTTGCATACAAGACCTCATCAACCTTCTTTCTTTTACAGAATTGAGCTGGTTGTTGCATATGAGAATGCAACGGCCATCTCTCATCTGCAACTCAGAGATCCGTGAGTCTCCGCATACAAACCAACTGAAGCCTGCAGGAAGAAACAAAGGTAAGTACACTTTTAAAAACACTTTGCACTTATCTCAGATACTCACCTCTACACTCTTGCACCCATCACTTACCTTCACACCAACTTTTGCAGCCCCCCCCCCACCGACACCCACAGACCCAGTACTCAACTCGCTGAGCTGGCAAGTTTTGGAGCCTTCCGGAAGCCCGCACTTGTGAGGGCAAAAGGGGGATAATCCTATTTTTTGCCTGTTAACTACCTGCTAACAGGCAGTTAATAGGCTTTAATCCCTTCCCGCCTCCAAGGAGACGTCACACGGCGTGGGATGGCTACCCACCTCCTGGGAAGATGGCATGGAGGCGGGTTGAGGGCAGGTTGGGCACCCGCCCCCAAAATCTGCCATTTCCCGGCAGTCCCGCCTCCCCAGGGCTGGCAAAATCACCTCCGCTAGCATGGGGTCCCACTTTGGAAAGCACAGGAACTAGGTAAGCAAAGTGTATTTAATTTTACGAAAAGAAAGGTAATAAAGAATAATTTGAATATTAGTGAGATATTAGGAAAAATTAAAAAATTAAAAAAGCAGGAAAATGGTCACATGATATTGAGGACAAAGGATGCCGGGTATGGTAGCATAGTGGTTATGTTACTGGGCTAGTAATTCAGAGGCCTGGCCTAATGATCCGGAGACGTGAGTTCAAATCCCACCACGGCAGCTGGGGAATTCAAATTCAGTTAAGTAAATAAAAATCTAAAATTAAAAGCTTGTATCAGTAATGTTGACCAGGAAACTACTGGATTGTCATAAAAATCCATCTGCTTCACTAATGTCCTTTAGAGAAGGAAATCTGCCATCCTTACCTGGTCTGGCCTATATGTAACTCCAGACCCACAGCAATGTGGTTGACTCTTAACTGCCGCTGAAATGGCCTAGAAATTCACTCTCTTGTATCAAGCCACTACGAAAAGCTACAATAAGAATAAAACCAGACCACTGAGGCACTGACAAAAGGCACACACAGCCCAATCGACCCTGCAAAGTCCTTCTAACTAACATCTGGGGATTTGTGCCAAAAATGGGCGACCTGTCCCACAGACCAGTCAAGAAACAGCCTGACATCGTCATACTCACAGAACAGTTCAGCCAATGTCCCAGACTCCTCCAGCACAATCCCTGTGTATGGCCTGTCCCACCAGCTGGACAGACCCACCAGGGGTGGTGGCACAGTGGTATACAGTCAGGAGGGAGTGGCCCTGGGAGTCCTCAACATTGACTCTGGACACCATGAAGTCTCATGGCTTCAGGTCAAACATGGGCAATGAAACCTCCCGCTGATTACCACCTACCACCATCCCTCAGCTGATGTATCAGTACTCCTCCATGTTAAACACCACTTGGAAGAAACACTGAGGGCAGCAAGGGTACAGAATGTACTCTGGGTGGAGGACTTCAATGTCAATCACCAAGAGTGGTTTGGTAGTACACTACTGACTGAGCTGGTCGAGTCCTGAAGGACAGAACTGCCAGTCTGGGCCTGCGACAGGTGGAGAGACAACCAACATGAGGGAAAAACTTACTTTACCTCGTCCTCACCGATCTACCTGCCACAGATGGATCTGTCGATGACAGTATTGGTAGGAGTGATCACCACACAGTCCTTGTGGAGACAAAGTCTTGTCTCAAAACTGCAGACACCATCGTGTTATGTGGCACTAACACTGTGCTAAATGGGATAGATTCAGAATAGATCTAGCAGCTCAAAACTGGGTATTGTATTCCACCACAATCTGTAACCTCACCATTACAATCAAGCCAGGGGACCAAGCCTGGTTCAATGAGGAGTGTGGAAGAGCATGGCCGGAGCAGCACCAGGCATACCTAAAAATGTGCCAACCTGGGGAAGCTACAACACAGGACTACATGCATGATAAACTGCGGAAGCAACATGCTATAGACAGAGCTAAGAGATCCCACAACCAACCGATCAGATAAAAGCTCTACAGTCCTGCCACATCCAGTCATGAATGGTGGTGGACCATTAAACAACTAATGGAAAGATGAGGTTCCATGAACATCCCCATCCTCAACGATGACGTAGCCCAGCACGTGAGTGCAAAACACAAGGCTGAAGCATTTGCAAATATCTTCAGCCAGAAGTGCTGAGTGGATGATCCATCTTGGCCTCCTCCTGAGGTCCCCACCATCAAATAAGCTAGTCTTCAGTCAATTCGGTTCACTCCATGTGAAATCAAGAAATGGCTGAGAGAACTGGATATAGCAAAGGCTATGGGCCCGACAACTTCCTGGCTGTTGTGCTGAAGACTTGTGCTCCAGAACTAGCCATGCCTCTAGCCAAGCTGTTCCAGTACAGCTATAACACTGGCTACTTCATCAATGAACTTCCCTCCATCATAAGGTCAGAAGTGGGAATGTTCGCTAATGATTGCACAGTGTTTGGTTCCATTTGCAACTCCTCAGATAATGAAGCAGTCCATGCCCCCATGCAGCAAGACCTGGATAACATTCAGGCTTGGGCTGATAAGTGGCAAGTAACATTCAAACCACACAAGTGCCAGGCAATAACTATCTCCAACAAGTGAGAGTCTAACCACCGCCCCTTGATATTCAACAGCATAACCATCGCCAAATCCCCATCAACATCCTAGTGGTCACCATTGACCAGAAACTTAACTGGACCAGCCACATAAATACTGTGGCTACAAGGGTGTCAGAGGCTGGGTATTCTGCGGCGAGTGTCTCACCTTCTGACTCCCCAAAGCCTTTCCACCATATACAAGGCACAAGTCAGAAGTGCAATGGAATACTCTCCACTTGCCTGGATGAGTGCTGCTCCAACACTCAAGAAGCTCGACAACATCCAGGACAAAGCAAATCGCTGGATTCGCGCCCCATAGAGTCATAACGGCACAGAAGGAGGCCATTCAGCCCATCGAGTCCATGCCGGCTCTCTGTGGAACAATCCAGTCAGTCCCATTCCCCCGCTCTATCCCCGTAGCCCTGCAAGTTTATTTCCCTCAAGTGCCTATCCAGTCTCCCCTTGAAAACATTGAGTGTTTCCGCTTCCACCACTTCCATCGGCTGCGAATTCCAGGTCCTCACCACTCGCTGTGTAAAAAAGTTTTCCCTCACATCCCCCCTGCATCTCTTGCCCAAAACCTTAAATCTGTGTCCCCTAGCCCTTGTACCATCAACTACCATCTACCACCTTAAACATTTATTCCCTCCACCATCGGCGCACTGTGGCTGCAGTACCATCTACAAGATGCACTGCAGCAACTCGCCAAGGCTTCTTCGACAGTACCTCCCAAACCCGTGACCTCGAGAAGGACAAGGGCAGCAAGCGCATGGGAACACCACCACCTGCAAGTCACACATCATCCTGACTTGGAAATATATCGGCGATCCTTTATCGTCACTGGGTCAAAATCCTGGAACCCCCTCCCTAACAGCACTGTGGGAGTACCTTCACCACACGGACTGCTGCGGTTCAAGGCGGCGGCTCACCACCACCTTCTCAAGGGCAACTAGGAATGGGCAATAAATGCTGGCCTGGTCAGCGACACTCACATCCCATGAATGAATTTTAAAAAAGAAATAGTTATGTTAAAATTTTACATTTTTGAACTGTTTATTTTTGTAGCATAATAATATTATACAAATAAAGCTACTCTTGACATTTGTTTTGAAGAAATAGCATCCAATTTCTGTGGATGTGTTGGTAGTCTAAGGGTTAAATAGCATCAATTGGGCATGAAGCAGAATAAAATAATGAAGTGCTTTCCTGATGTATCAGCTGGCTAATCCAGGGAGTAGATGACCCATGCAAACCAAGGAAGGTTTTAGTTTCTATCCCATCTGCACTGAGTTAGCTGATCTCAGCTCAGCTTGTGGGGGGGGGCAGCAGGGTTTTTATTTAACCTCAGCACCTGGGGGAGGAGGGGGGAAATGAATTTAAAAATCTGGCAGGGTTCCCACTTCTAATTACTATACAGTGATCGCAGCTGGAAATGCATGGTTTGATATGTAGGGTGAGGGCAAAATGGGGCTCAGCCTGAAATGTTACTTCCCTTTCTATTGTCAAATAGCTTCGGTCACTCACCATCTAGGCTTACATATAAAGAATGCCTATTTGGGTGATGTACTGGAGGGAGATGGTGCAAGTGGAACTCTACCCCAGTAAATGGTCAACACCTTCAGAGAAGAGCAGGGAAGGGGACAAATTTGGTAGAAAAAGGAGGAAATAATTATTTTTTTTAAACTTTTGTGCACCATAATTTTATTATCTCTTTCAAGTATTTTCTTGGGAAGATGGAATAATTAGATCTTTTGGAAATATAATGGGGGGAGGTTTTACAGGAAGGAGCGACTGGGTTTGGGAGCAGGTGGGTGTTAAAAGCGCTGAAATTGACAACGCGGCGGGAAGCCACCTCGAACCCACCGACCTCCGCATTTAACTGGAGCGCGTTCGACTGCATGCGAGAAACCCCCTTGGGGGAGGCGGATTGCTAATTTAAATATATTAAGAGCTTTTTTAATAGGCATTTTAAACTTTAACTGTGGGTGCACGGGTTTCTTGGGCTTCCTGGACCTCGCCAGTGAAAGCAAGGCGAGAGTACAGCGCCAATTGAGGGGGCTGAACAAAAGACAAGCAAAACGTCCTGTAAATACTGAGACTTCTCACCTGCTTCCTTGCCTAAGTGAAAGGCTTTTGCTCACAATACTTTTCCACATGTTTGCTTTCAGTACTTTGGAGGTGACTTTCACTATTTTGGAGGTTTGTGTGTCCGATCTCCGCTTTATATCAAATCAGCATGGGTGCTGCTTATGCTGTTTCACCTTGGACCTCAGATAAGGACCAAGATGAGCAGCAGCAGCAACAACAACAGCAGGATCAGCAGCAGCCTTCTCCTCACAGACCTGCCGCTCCACAGGAGAGAGGGGGCAAGCTCAGAGGTGCATCTCGCAGGAGGCGATACCCCTAACACAGGGTACATAGGCAGAGGATCAGCTTCCTGGACATGTCTGAACAGCAATGCCTCAAGAGGCTCAGGGTATCGCGTCAGGTCTTGGCAAACATTTGCATCCTGCTGGAACAAGACCTGCTGCCAAGTGGCCCTGGTGACCACGCTTTACCAGTGACTGTCAAAGTGACCGCCACCCTCAACTTTTTCGCCTCAGGCTCCTTCCAGGGATCTTTAGGAGACACCGATGAAGCTAGTCAGAATGAGCGTGTGCTTGTGGCTCTGGCTGGCTTCCCACAGGTGCAAGCCATCATCGAGTGCACACATGTGCCCATCAAGGCACACCCAAATCACCCAGGAGTGTTTGTGAACTGTAAGGGCTTCCACTCCATCAATGTGTAGCTCGTCTGCAACCACAAAATGATAATTATGCGGGTGTGTGCAAAATTCCCAGGAAGCTGCCATGATGCATTCATCCTGCACCAGTCCACCCTCCCTCAACTCTTTGCACCTCCGAAGCTGACTGCTCGGAGATAAGAGCTATCCACTTAACACATGGCAGATGACACCCATGAGGAGCCTAAGCAATGAGGCCCAAGAGCATTACAGTCAAAGCCATATGATGTTGAGATGTATCATTGAGCAAGCCATCAAGATGCTGAAGATGCGCTTCAGGTGCCTAGACGGATCTGGAGGCGCCCTTCAGTAGGCACCAGCCAGGATCTCCAGAATAATCGTGGTGCGCTGCGCTCTGCACAACACAGCGCAGCAGCGAGAATTGGAGCTGCAGGAGGAGCAAGGCGCAGAGAGCAGTGCCTCTTCAGAGGAGGAGGAGGAAGAGGATCGTCATGTGGCCACAGCACCAGCAGTGGTGCACATTGCTGCCTGGGATGGCCTCATAATGGCAAGATTTAGTTAGGTTGCAACACTGCACTCATCTGGCAGCTACATTCTGAACCCACTTGCACCCCACCCCACACCACCTTCCCCAGCACAAAGCAGTCCTGCAATCAACAAAGCATCCCTTTCACAGACACCCATTGCTCAGACGAAAGTTGTCTTACCATTCATCAGAAGAGAGAAGGCAACTTTCAGGCAACACAAAAATGGGCACGATGGGAAAGTGTTGCAAAGAAATAATTTTATGTGCCTCAAAATTTAACCATAAACTTAATAATGTAACAATGTATAACACACCCTTGTGCATACCATTGTGCAACTACAAATCTTTTATCTCCTTCTCCTACTACTCCTACGCCATGCAACCCCTGTGGCTTGAGCAGAGGTAGAGGCTGCTCACATCCCTGCTCTGACTGCTGAGATGCACTTGGCCAACCTCCTCTGGGTTTTGGAGCCCATAAGGGCCCCATCAAAGACTGTTCCTCCTGCATCTGTGCAGGGGCAGACTCGGCCATTGGGAGACGAGGCAGCATGTGGGGCACTGACTGAGGTGGGGGAGGAGCAACGGGTGAGAAGTGGAAGTATTTTGAGCTGAGTCCCCACTTCCATGTCCCCAATCTCCATCATCCCTCTCATGACCCACCCGCACTTCCTGTTAGCAATGAACCAGGGAGCACTTTGCTGCACATCGGTGGGGTGCTGAATGGCCAAGGCTAGGTTTTGATTAATCCTATTTAAGGTCGCATTCAGAGTGTGCAAGCCATTGGTGAGGGCCAACATGCACCCACTTGACTGCCACATTTGATGCTCCATGCAGGTGGCCACTCTTTCCATGGACAAACACATCATAGCAAAGGCCTGCGACATCATGCCACTCATGTTTGAGATGGACTCCTCCATTCTCTCTGCAAGCATGGACAGTGCAGCTAGAAAGCCTGCCAGAACCTCGCACATATTTTGCTACTGCTCCAGAAGTATCCTCATCATCGACGGCCCCTAAGGTTCAGCATCTGCATCCAGCTGAGCAGAGCTTGGAGTGTCCTGCACCCTCTGACAGGGACTCTTCACTGCTGTCCCTGTCTCCACCATCTGCTCTTGTTCACTTGTGATGTGTGAGACACCAGGTGACAACACAACTATCTGCCTACTGGTCCCACCAACGTGTGTGTATCTGCACTGGTGCATAGTTTGCATGATGGTGCACCCTCAGAGTTAGCGGCCTCCTCTGAGGATTCATCGTTGTCCTCCGGCACCACCTCCTGCGGGACACTTGATGGGCCTGTGGGAGATTAAAGATATGAATTAGAACTGTAATGGTAAGAATGTTTTAAGTGAACATTATGCACATGATCATGTTTCACTGACTGTTGACATCAAGTCAACATGAGTGAGTGTTGTATGCCATGTGGCTGTGTAATATTTAATTATGTCACCAGGTAGCTGGGAGGCCCCAATCTCTCCATCTCCGATCGCCAGGCATGCCAACATTTGTCTTATCTCCAGCACATCCCCCTCTACAGCTGTCAGTGTGGCGATGGCTGGAGGGCCACCTCTGGTTCTCTGCCTCTCCCTGGTATTCTGTGCTTTCTTCTCCTGTAAGGAGGGAAACAAGAGATCTTTGAGTGAGAGTCATGGAATGTGTGGAATGGATGGATGGACATCATTTGTTGAGGGTGACTATGAGGGAGAGGCATAATATTGCATTAAGATGAGGGTGAGTGTCAGTGGTGGATGGTCAGATGGGGATGTGAGGAAATCCATAGACACCAGCAAGGTAAGTTGGTGTGAGGAGTGATGTGCTGAAGTAGGCTTGGGAAGGCAGAGTGAGAAGGTTGGGGTGACATACACATCAGCACGTAGTTCAATGTGCCATTGTACTCACTTTTTCTGCCCTCATTAGGTCATTAAACTGCTTCCGGCACTGTATCCAGGAGCATGGCACCACACTCCTGCTGCTGGCCTCCTCAGCAATCTCCAGCTATGCCTTCTTAGTCTCTGAGGTCGGATTCTTCCTCCCATCAGCAGGGAATAGTATTTCCCTGCGGGCCCTGATACACTGCAGCATCAGCTCTATGGAGGCATCATTGAATCGAGGCACGGCCTCGGCACGTTGCGAGTCCATCCTTGCATCCTCTGTTTCCCCCACCTCCACAATGCTTTAACTGTCATCTTTGCTGTTTTCCTTTAAATGCTTCAGCTGAAATAGACCCATGCGTGTCGTCATCACGCCCACTCGCTCTAATTGGCCAGGAAACCCAGAAGTCCCAGTGGCTGGGATAAAAAGCCACTGACAGATGCGCTGCAGTTACTTCTGGGTTTCCCACCCGCTACCCGGTGCCTGCTCCCCCGCTCCCAGTGGGCCTCCAGGTAAAAATTCCAGCTAACATGTTTCCTTTCTGTAGATAACAGAGACAATATAAATTCTGGGATAATCACAGGAATTTAAGACTAGGTACAAATCATGCTTATCAGGTCTTGTCCGGGCACAGTGACAAGATTAAGGGTGTTTTATCGTTAGAATTAAGTCTAAATTTTAATCTTGTCAACTTTTATTACTACACCTGATGTTCTGGAATTTTCACATCAAATGGGTAATGCCATTTATTTGATTGCAGTGTTTAATCTGCATTAGTACAATTAATGTTCTGGACATTCAAACCAATGCATAAATCTAACCCTATCACAAGAATCCATTCTTAGATTTTGACTGCTGAATCTAAAATTCTGGTAACATGCACAGCTAGAGTCATAGAGTCATAGAGTTATACAGCACAGAAAGAGGCCCTTCGGCCCATCTTGTCTGTGCCAGCCATCAAGCCCTGTCTATTCTAATCCCATTTTCCAGCACTTGGTCCGTAGCCTTGTATGCTACGGCGTTTCAAGTGCTCATCTAAATGCTTCTTGAATGTTGTGAGGGTTCCTGTAACTATGATATAACCGAGGACAATGTTGAAAGTGAAATAATTTACTATTACATAAAATTATTTTAGATAATCCAGATTTATATTAGCAAAAGTGTCAGCCTTAACTCATTGGTAGTACTCTCGTTATTGAGTCAGAGGTCATGGTTCAAGCCCCACTCCAGAGACTTGAACACATAAATTAGGCTGACACTTCAGTACAGTACTGAAAGAGTGCTGCACTGTCAGAGTTGACGTCTTTCAGATGAGACGTTAAGCCAAGGCTCTATCTGCTCTCTCCGGTGGATGTAAAAATAATCCCATTTCAAGAAGAGCCGGGGAGTTCTCCGAGTGTCCTGGTTAACATTTATTCCTCAGCCAACACGGCAAAAGCAGATTGGGGGTAACTTTCAACATGGGCAGGGCAGAAAATTGGTGGTAATGGATCAGCCACCCATAATACGCCCTGTCCAAAATCGGCAGTGTGTATAACGGGTGTCCCATCCACTACCACCAGTTTTCCGTTCCTACCAAAGTTCAAAATTACCCCCATTAACTGGTTATTTATCTCACTGGTGCTTGTGCAAATTGGCTGCCTTGTATGTCTGCATTACAACAGTAACTACACTTCAGAAGTACTTAATGGTGCTATATAAATGCACATTTATTTTCTTTCTCTCTTATCTTTCAATAGAACATGCATTATAGTTTGTAAATTGTCCTTTTTTCCTCTAGGCTTACTTTGTCTCCCAGAAATCTCCATTCCTCTGACTCCAACCTCTTGTGCAGCCATCCCTTCCTCCCTTTGTCCCACCATTTTGGCGGCTGCGCCTTCAACCGCCTAAGTCCTACTTCATGAATTGCCTCTGTAAACCCCTCCACCTACCTCTCCTCCTTTATGACTCCACCCTAAAACCCACATTTTTCACCAAGTTTTTTGTCATTTCTCCTAAGCTCTCCTGCTTCAGTTTGGTGTGTGTTTCTCCTCATGACTCTGTGAAGCGCCTTGGAATATGTTTCTATGTTAAAGGCACTATTTAAATGCAAGTTGTTGTTCTCTGACTTTAGCCAAGGTGCTGCTGATGAATGATGAGTTAGAAGTGCTGGACACCCTCTGGGCTCCCATTCAAATGACTATTTTTCAATTGTTAATTTCAACAGTCAATCTAGCAGGTTATTTTGTAGTGGGAGACATCGCATTCAAAGTAGACATTGTACTTACTAATGTCAAATGTTGGAAAGTGTAAACAACAGCAATCAGTAGTGGGAGCCCTGGCTCATTTATTCTTCTTTCTGGCCAGTAATGTTGACACCAATTGTACCACTGTACCATCACACCAGCTGAGATCAACAAACTCAACTCAAGACCAGGGTTCTTTCCAGCCCAAATGTCTGTGGGACATGCATTTGCCAATTAAGCCGTTGGGGATGTCTTAAGGTGGTAATTTTCTAATTAAAATAGTACATCGGGAAACTGAACAAAACTGACCATTTGACCTGTAGGCACAGTAAAACAATAATGATAATGTACTTGTGGTTCATGTAGTATGGCAGATAAAGTCTGACAGGATTAAACATCAAGTTTTAAAGATGTTTCATAAGAGATTTCTTCAGATTTTTCAAATTTGCTGGAAAAGTTATGTGGGCTGAAGTGAATGATGAGTTTGTATTTGAAATGAACAAATCTATTTCTATCTGAGGAGCTATACTATCCATGCAAGTTCCTAACCAGAATAGGTTCAATAGGCAAATAGAAGTTCAGTAGAAATTTATAATCACAAGTCATTTGGTGTAAATGCAATGTTCAAATGCAGAAAAATTATGGTCAGGAAGGGCGGTTGCTGCATGTTCTTTGCTGAAAGAATTTCATGTTAAGTGTGATTCATGCACATAACTATGAGGTGCCAGACTGACTAAGACGTTTGGCTGAATTCATGATGCAAAAATGAAGGAATCATTGCAGAAAGTCTATGGCTACTATAAAGTTGTTTGTCATGATAGCTAATATGTCTATCGTGTAATTGAACATATTTTCTTAATAAAAGACTTTGTGCAATTAACTTTTTGGCTGTAAATTCAAATATGAATTGGTAATAAATTATATTGTATTTTCACAAACTGACAGAGGAAACTTCCGAACATCCTACAACAGCAACCTTGAAGGGAAAAAAATATGTAAAACTTAACACCCCTCCCCCTTTATTTGGCAAACCAGGAATCTCTTCATATATTCATTGGTGCTTTCAAATATGATGGCAGTAAACCAGAGCTTTAGTGCCAACTTACAGGAAGGTCCTGCGTCAAATAAGATGCTGTTTTATAGAGGCATGACATTCCTCTCTACATAAAGGGTACTTAGGAGAGAATTATAAGAACTATTCAATAAATGTATGTTTTAAAGAGTCGTCAAAACACTCCTGATTGAATTACAGTATTTTATTTTGATGTTTACATACTTTGGGAATTTTTAGTTCAAAATTGTAATTCAATGCCTTCTCCTGCTGCAAAGTTTACCGTCTGCGATGTCTTAACCAAATCTTGCTCCTGGTTTATTCAATAATCATCGTGTTCTCTCCTCTCGAACAAGCGACCAGCCTGTATCTACCCTGAAGTACATTGTTAAAACACTCCTGTCAACAGGAGCATTCTGAAATTCCGATTTGGTTTCTTTGTTATTCAAATACTACTGATTTGAAAAGATGCAAGTGTACAATAAGTGCTGTAATTAAAATCGAATGACCAGGAGTCGGTGCCCGATACCAGAATGTAATCATTTAATTTATACAATAATTTACCAACATATGCAGTATTATAAAGTGTTTTCCAATAAGTGGCCTATTCTTTTAAAGAATAACACCTTTTGAGTTCATACAAAAACAAGCTCAGCGACTTTGATATATTTTTCAAAAGCAAAATGCAGAGTTTTACAATCTGCGCCTAACCCTATGTGATGTCCCTCTAGGTGAAGTCCCCCTCACTCCCCCTCCTCCACACCTTCTTTGGTCTGTCTTGGATTCTGAAGTTAAGTCCGCGCTGGCCGTTTACTAAGGTTAAATCATCCAAGGCCTGCCTGACACTACTGATCATAATGTGCTTTGTATTCCTTTGCACACTAGTATGTAGGTAATACAATAAGTACACAATCATTCGGGTAATTTGAATAATGGTTATTTTATCTATTTCTTTGTGAACGCACTAAAATAACTGGGGCTTCATAAACACACAGCGGTCAACCCTTTGAAAATGAGATTTTCTTCTTTGAATGCATCACTTCACTGAAATGGCTTAACACAATGAAGTAAAGCACCTGCTGACCGCCTCTCCGCTGGGACCCGGAGACATTTCACTTCAGTGCAAGTGACAAATTGGAACACTTCGTCTCACCGAGGTTTTCTTGTTCAGCGGTGGTGGGGGTTGTGGGACTGGTAGTATAGATAAGGATGCCAGCTAATATTGTCAATCTAAACTAAAGCGGCTGGTTAGCACATAAGGACAGTAAAGGTAGTTTAAGATGAGAAAGCTGCGTTTTCAAAGTTTACATGAGTACCGCAGAGAGTGAAGCGAATTCATACTGACATTAAAAAATCCGTTGATGCAACGATGCTGCAACTGTTTCAAGGTGGCAGGAAACAGCACACTAAATTTAAAGAAGTCACATCCGTCCCCTTTCTCTCTTCTCAACACACACGCGTTCGTTGGGATGAGTGAATACTGAATAAGTGTTGTAAATTCAAGACTGTGGGAAGATTAACAGTCTGAGTTGAGAAGTGATACACTTTATTCTTTATCTACATATGTCAAGACCCGCTTGTACAGCCGGAGAGCAGCCTGTTGTACATTTCACTTCAACATTCCTGTAATATCTGGTGTGCAGAGCCGTTTTCAAACTATTCATCTCTACTAAAAAGAATGGTATCACTTTAAAACACACGCTAATTGGACTAGAAAGAGT
Organism: Somniosus microcephalus; assembly: GCF_052327205.1. Taxonomy (NCBI): domain Eukaryota; kingdom Metazoa; phylum Chordata; class Chondrichthyes; order Squaliformes; family Somniosidae; genus Somniosus; species Somniosus microcephalus. The sequence goes on from NC_140995.1 coordinate 137,424,397, forward strand.
TACTTTCAATAGTTTGTACACTTTGCTGTTCAGACCCACAGCGGTGGAGCTAAACTCCAGCAACTTGTATTTAAAAAAAGTTTTACAACTTACCAACAGAGTCTCAGGAGAAAGCGTTGAAGATGATTCAAATTGGTCAGATCGGAAGGAGTAATAATAATCAGCCGAGTCCTTGATCGTTGCTCCACTTCTAGGTGAAGAGGGACCCTTTCTCCAGCCTGTGCAATCACTGCTGGCCGATTTAAAGCTCTTTTAGCTCAAAAAAGTTTTTAGTCACCTGACTCTGACGTCACGGGTTCCGCTGAATTCTCTGAAAGTTTCAAGGATTCAGCGGCCGGTTGTCACTTTACCTCAGGGCTGGTCCCGGAATTGGCCCTGGCTGGCAGCCTGCGCCTGTCCCAGCTGGGACCAGAGAACTTTTATATATAGCAGTCGTTACCAGTGCAGCCCACAGTGTGATCGTGGAAGCTGTTAAACATATTTTCAAAACGTTAACGCTGTGATTCATTGGATGTACATTGTTTTCTTCACGGTTCGGAATGTTTTCCACTCTAACCCAACATTTACTTCAAACAAATGTAAAGAATAAAGTGCATCAACTATTAAAGTACACGTGGGTTATTTGCTCTGATTTCTCATCAAATGATTTCTAAATCTTCAAAACCACCTAATGTTACAGGACGTCTGGTGGATATGTTTAATAATATACGGTTTTCCAACATTTTCTGCTTTTATTTCAGATTTCCAGCATCCGCAGTGTTTTTCTTTTGTTTTAGTACAAAAGTTGCTGTTTTAATCCACTAAATTAAAGTGACTCCATGAGCAAAACTCCGCACTGTCTTTTACAGCCGTATTCGATACAGGACACACGCTTTTAAGAAATGCATTATTCACTAGTGACTCCCGACAAAAGGATTGTGATATTTAGAATAATTATTTAGATTGAATGGAGAGTCAATCCAGTATTGTGGCCATCAACTTGTACTTTAAAATATAAAACTTTAGGATGTAGTTCAATATATAAACTGAATCCCTCGAGGATTTATCATTAAGTTGATCATTTGCTGTCAGAAATATAAATGCGATTAACAGCGAACGGTGGTGTTAGCCGGACCAGAACTTTATGTTAGAACCCGCTATAAAGAGTATGTACAGGAGCGGATAAGGTCTACATGGAGAAATATTTCAAAGGGGAACAGAAGAAAGTAACCCATTTGATTTCACCAACGTAAAGTAAAACACTTTTTCGACTCAGTTGTCCATTAAAATACAGATTTGTCAAGAGCTTTACAAAAAAAGGTTTTCGTTACACTCTGGAACGTCACAAGTTGATTTTAAGTATTCTTGCATGTTCTGGTTTAAAATCGCCACGACATTAAAGGAACATATAAATAAATTCCTAAAGCCATTACCCATTACACATTTTAAAGTGCAACTAGGTGTGTAGTGTTTCTTATTCCCCTACAGCAAGTAAACTGGCGGCGGCAAAAGAAATGCTGACAAGCTATCATTACAGGAATTCTTCAAGATTCAGCTCCAAAATACTGCAAAGAATTACTTAAAGCCGCGACGTTAATGACAGCATTCAATTGCCTCTTGAGATTGTTAAAAGTTTAAAAAGTTTGAATAAGATTTCTAACTCAGAATGGGGAAGAATTGCTCTGGTAGCTAGGTGCAGCGCTCATGGTAAATGCATTCTGAAAGAACATGCTTGCAAAGTCGTTATAGCGACCAGAACGATGCCCCTCCATGGCGCTGTGTGTGGGGCTGACTCCGTCCCACATATGGAGGGAAATAAATATTTATTAAATCCGGATGAAGATAAATAAGCAGTTTTCAAACTTTGTGAATGTTTAGTTTACATTCAATGATATTTGCCCTTCCTACGCTCAGAATATGTCCAAACCCTTTAATGACCCTGTGACCGGTTTACTGGAAAGCGCAGCTGGAATATTATCTGCTGGGGAAGGGAACGACACTGATCACCGCACCCGTAGGAAATTATCCATTTCAGTGTATTCAGGGGCAGTGATCTGGTAACTTGTCAAATTGTCGGTCGCTGTTTGTGGGGCGCTGTATTGTAAAGTTGCTGGACGCAGTTACCCGCTTAGGAAACACTTTTCCGCCGTCCTGGAAAGTCAGCCCGAAAATGTAATATGCCTCGATAATGGATTTTGTTTTCTTGCTATTCGAAGATTGCCGGGAATAAACATTAAACAGTTTATGCAGTCGTAATACTCGGGCATTGGAATGGGCATTCTCATAGGGTGGTGTTATTGCGCCCTCTGGTTTAAAACCTGTAAAAGCAGCGGCGGATTTAACACTCTCGCCTGGAGTCTCACCATTTCCAGCTCACTGAGACAGAGATTGTTTTATCTCTTAATCTAACAGGTGTTATTTACACAGCAATAGGTTTTTCCCTACACGATTTTAATATTGAAGAAAATTATTAAAGTTAGTGAAGTAAAAGCGAAAATATGAGGAAGGAATGTCCACTTAACGTTAGCCAAGCCGCAGACTATGAACGTGGCGTACAAAACAAGTCAGATTTGAAAATACGTCGTGGTCTATGCTGGTGGAGTAAAGTCACTAGGTTTGAAGTCAACTTTAAAAAAGCGATCTGAATACATCTGTGAAAAACAGTGTGCATGTCATTCTAGCGTCTGAGGAGCCATCCAATGTACATCTCCATATATATATATATATTGATGCATTCCGCAATATGTGTGACCAGCCCTCCCTATATTTTATTCATTCACAGGATGTGGGTGTCGCTGGCAAGGCCAACATTTATTGCCCCACCCCTAATTGCCCTTGAGAAGGTGGTGGTGAGCCGCCTTCTTGAACCGCTGCAGTCCGTGCGGTGAAAGTATTCCCACAGTGCTGTTAGCTAAGGAGTTTCCAGGAATTTGACCCAGCAACGATGAAGGAATGGCGATATATTTCCAAGTCAGGATGGTGTGTGACTTGGAGGGGAACTTGTAGGTGGTGGTGTACCCATGCACCTGCTGCCCTTGTCCTTCTAGGTGGAAGAGGTCGCAGGTTTGGGAGGTGCTGCCGAAGAAGCCTTGACGAGTTGCTGCAGTGCATCTTGTAGATGGTACATACTGCAGCCACGGTACGCCGGTGATGGAGGGAGTGAATGTTTAAGGTGATGGATCTGGTGCCAATCAAGCGGACTGCTTTGTCCTGGATGGTGTTGAGTTTCTTCAGTGTTGTTGGAGCTGCACTCACCCAGGCAAGTGGAGAGTATTCCATCACACTCCTTACTTGTGCCTTATAGATGGTGGAAAGGCTTTGGGGAGTCAGGAGGTGAGTCACACTCCACAGAATACCCAGCCTCTGACCTGCTCTTGTTGCCACAATATTTATGTGACTGGTCCAATTAAGTTTCTGGTCAATGGTGACCCCCAGGATGTTGATGATGGGGGATTCGGCGATGGTAACACCATTGAATGTCAAGGGGAGGTGGTTAGACTTTCTCTTGTTGGAGATGGTGATTGCCTGACACTTGTGTGGTGCAAATGTTACTTGCCACTTATCAGCCCAAGCCTGAATGTTGTCCAGGTCTTGCTGTATGTGGGCATGGACTGCTTCATTATCTGAGGAGTTGCGAATAGAACTGAACACTGTGCAATCATCAGTGAACAGCCCCACTTCTGACCTTATGATGGAGGGAAGGTCATTGATGAAGCAGCTGAAGATGGTTGGGCCTAGGACACTGCCCCGAGGAACTCCTGCAGTGATGTCCTGGGGCTGAGTTGATTGGCCTCCAACAACCACAACCATCTTCCTTTGTGCTGGGTATGACTCCAGCCAGTGGAGAGTTTTCTCCCTGATTCCCATTGCCTTCAATTTTACTAGGGCTCCTTGATGTCACACTCAGTCAAATGCTGCCTTGATGTCAAGGGCAGTCACTCTCATCTCACCTCTGAAATTCAGCTCTTTTGTCCATGTTTTGGCCAAGGTTATAATGAGATCTGGAGCCAATGTTCCTCCTAAGGTGTGCAGCCATGCATCAATCGCAAGGTCCCGCACAGGCCACTCACCAGCTTCTATTGCTAGAACTTTAAAGGGAACGTATACAAAAAAAATTAGAGGGAACATTGTCTGGAATCGACTGATCCTGGTGAATCCAAACTGAGCATCGGTGAGCAGGTTATTGGTGAGTAATGCCGCTTGATAGCACTGTCGACAGCACCTTCCATCACTTTGCTGATGATTGAGAGTAGACTGATGGGGCAGTAATTGGCTGGATTGGATTTGTCCTGCTTTTTGTGGACAGGGCATACCGGGGCAATTGTCCACATTGTCATGTAGATGCAAGTGTTGTATCTGTACTGGAACAGCTTGGCTAGAGGCACGGCTAGTTCTGGAGCACAAATCTTAAGCATAAGAGCCAAGATGTTGTCGGGGCCCTTTGCTGTATCCGTTTCTTCATATCATGTGGAGTGAATCGCATTGGCTGAAAACTGGCTTCTGTGATGGTTAGGACTTCAGGAGGAGGCCGAGATGAATCATCCACTCGACACTTCTGGCTGAAGATGGTTGCAAACACTTTCGCCTTGTCTTTTGCTGGGCTCCGCCCAATTGAGAATGGGAATGTCCATGGCATCTCCTCCTCCCGTTAGTTGTTTAATTGTCCACCACCATTCACGACTGGATGTGGCAGGACTGCAGAGCTTTGATCTGATCCGTTGGTTGTGGGATCGGTTAGCTCTGTCTATAGCATGCTGCTTCTGCTGTTTAGTATGCATGTAGTCCTGTGTTGTAGCTTCACCAGGTTGGTACCTCATTTTTAGGTATGCATGGTGCTGCTCCTGGCACGCTCTTCTACAGTCCTCATTGAACCAGGGTTGGCTTGATGGTAATGGTAGAATGAAGGATATGCTGGGCCATAAGATTACAGCTTGTGGTGGAATACAATTCTGCTGCTGCTGATAGCCCACAGCGCCTCATGGATGCCCAGTTTTGAGCTGTTAGATCTGTTCTGAATCTATTCCATTTAGTACGGTGGTAGTGCCACACAACATGATGGAGGGTGTTTTCAGTGTGAAACTACTCTCAGTGCTTCTTCCAAATGGTGTTCAACATGAAGGAGTACTGATTCATCAGCTAAGGGTGGACAGTAGGTGATAATCAGCAGGAGGTTTCCTTGCCCATGCTTGACCTGATGCCATGAGACTTCATGGTGTCTGGAGTCAATGTTGAGGACTCCCAGAGCCACTCCCTCCCAACTGTATACCACTGTGCCGCCACCTCCGGTGGGTCTGTCCAGCTGGTGGGACAGGACATACCCAGGGATGGTAATGGAGGAGTCTGGGATGATGACTGAAAGGTATGATTCTGTGAGTATGACTATGTCAGGCTGTTGCTTGACTAGTCTGTGGGACAGCTCTCCCAATTTTGGCATAAGTCCTCATATTTTAGTGAGGAGGACTTTGCAGGATCGACTGGGCTACATGTGCCTTTGTTGTGTCCAAATCTGGTGCCTAGGTCGATGCTGGGTGGTCCATAGTTTTCATAGCGGTTTTGATACAGATGAGTGGCTTGCTAGGCCGTTTTAGAGGACAGTTAAGAGTCAATCACATTGCTGGAGACACATATAGGCCAGACCAGGTAAGGACGGCAGATTTCCTTCCCTAAAGTACATTAGTGAACCAGATGGATTTTTATGACAATCCGGTAGTTTCATGGTCACCATTACTGATACTAGCATTTAATTCCAGAGCAGGTCAGAGGTTAAGTATTCTGCAGCGACTCTCTCACCTCCTGACTCCCCAAAGCCTTTCCACCATCTACAAGGCACAAGTAAGGAGTGTGATGGAATTCTCTCCACTTGCCTGGATGAGTGCAGCTCCAACAACATTCAAAAAGCTCAACACCATCCAGGACAAAGCAGCCCGCTTGATTGGCACCCCATCCACCACCTTAAACATTCACTCCCTCCACCACTGGCGTACCATGGCTGCAGTGTGTACCATCTACAAGATGCACTGCAGCAGCTCGCCAAGTCTTCTTCGGCAGCACCTCCCAAACCCCCGACCTATTCCACCTAGAAGGACAAGGGCAGCAGGCGCATGGGAACACCACCACCTCCAAGTTCCCCTCCAAGTCACACACCATCCTGACTCAGAAGTATATCGCCGATCCTTCATCGTCGCTGGGTCAAAATCCTGGAACTCCCTCCCTAACAGCACTGTGGGAGTACCATCACTACTCGGACTGCAGCAGTTCAAGAAGGTGGCTCACCACCACCTTCTTAAGGGCAACTAGGGATGGGCAATAAATGCTGGCATTGCCAGTGACGCCCTGATCCCATAAACAAATAAAAAAATATATTAAAAAATATTATTGGCCCGTATTTTTCGATCGCAGGCCTCCCACGGGCGGAGTCCTGCGATCTGGAAAAATCTACGCCCTTACCTGAGGGCTCCTGGGACGCACACGCTTCCACTCCTGGGTCTCTCCAAACTCCAAAAGTGCAGGGCCCACATATCCCAGAGGTGCAGGCTGTTCACAGCGTCCCTGGAATCATGTGGGCCATGGGGAGCCAATCAAAGAAGGGAATCTCCCTTCATACACTTGACAGGAAGACCTGTCAGATATATGAATGGAGATCACCCCAAAAACATAGTAAAACTTTAAATAATTTTTTTTTTAATCACATTTTTAAAATGACTTGAAATTACAATAAATTAAGTATTTTAAACAAAAATTAATTTTTTTGGAAAAACAAAATTAAGTTTTTTACAGAGCTAAAAATAAACTTACCTTTTTTAAAGTATGTTTAAATGATAAATCAGTGAAAAAAAATTTAAAACTTTTTTCAACTCTTATCCTGGTAAAAGCAGGCCTTGCGCTTTTACCAGGCATAAGAATTGTAAGGGTTTTCTGCGGGCGGAGAGTCTCCAAAATGCAGAGGCCCTCCTCCAGGGCAGCCAGAGGATCTGTCAAGAGCATTCTTGACAGATCGGAAATGCCGGTTTTCAGCACATGTGCTGTGCATGCCTGAAACCGGCATTTCCAATGTCCCTACGGTTGGGTACACAGCCCGTACACACCCATAGGCATCGGAATATCTGGGCCATTTAATTAGCTGAATTCAAATTCCCCAGTTGCCATAGATGGGATTTGAGCTCATGTCTCTCGATCATTAGTCCAGGCCTCTGAATTACGAGTCCAGTAACATAACCATTATGCTATCATACATCGTATGCTACCATACATTTTTGAATCCACATATGTATATAATTACAATATATATATGTGGAAGAACTATAATAAAGTACTCTGTTGGAAATAGCACCAATCAAAATATCTGTGCCAAGAATATATTAATGTCCCACGAACCACAGGATGACAGAGCATATTCCAGAAATGGTTGTAGTTACACCTAGGAAGATAAACAGGCACTATTCTGAAGGATCCAATCTACATATCAACTGGGATGGAAAGATGGTATGGAAGGAGAAAAAAGACACTGGCAACATAAGTGAGAAAAATAAATATCACTTACTTTGACAACTGGAAAAATATTAAATAGCAATAGGCAGTACCAAAGTAAATTATGATTGACCACAGTAATTTCTACTACAATGGCCCAGAATTTGCTGGGAAAATAACGGCGAGTTTAATGCGCACGTCGTTATTAGTCTGTAAAAAAAACAGCAATTTGTGGCGAGGAAGAGATGTACCCTGAGTTGTGAATCGCCACAAATTGCTGGATAATTTGTGCTGCTTCACCCTTAGCCAAGCGAAAACTGGAACTCAACGTCAACCTCACCATGAGTTTCAAGTAATTGCTGCATTTGCACCATAAATACGAATGAACCTCTCCATAGAAAGTGAGGGCTGGTACTTAACGATGTAGGGACACTTTTAATGACAAGATTTATCTTCCTGCAATGCCACTCAACCTCTCTGGCCCAAAAAGAGAACAATTGAAACTGCAGAGTCTCATTCATGCAGGGAGTAAATTGTTCTTAGAGAGATTTTAAATTAATTTTTTTTCCCTTACTTTTCCTTTTTGTTTCCTTTTTCTCTCTCTCTTAATCCAATCTTTCTTTCCCTCTCATTATTTCTCTTTCTCTATCCTTAAATCTCATTGGTTAAGGGGATAGACCTTTGGTCCCATTGTTCAGCAAGGACCCAGAAGCTCCATTATCTGCTCGCACTTCCAGCAATTTGTGGCACAACATTTTTATGAGCTGAAGGGTGAGGAAAACAATATAACAAATGGGGCATGCCGTGACATGCCCTGCTCCAGCAAGTTTGGGGTCAATGACATTTCAATAATTGATAAATGGTGATGATAGAACAGTAAAATCACTATTAATGTCAGTTTTAAGTAGGCATGATCATAAAACTAAACCTCGGTTATTCATCTCTATTCATATATGTAAGAAAATTGACTGGACTTTGGGAGAGGTCATCTGCCAAAGGACCCTCCATGGTAGTGCTCTATAAAGTGGAGGGGCTGCCTCCGCCGCATGAGAAAAGGATGCTCGGAGTAGAATATCCATGCAAAGGTATTTGGAAGATTAAATGTAGTTCTGAACACATACATCCCAGAGCAACATGGAGTTCAATTGTGGCCCTTGAATTATGCTGTAATAATTCATGTAGATGTTGATCTTTTAAAATTTATTTTTTGCCACCGTTCTTACTACAAGATAATCTTTGTTTATTTTCCATCCCACTAAAAGTAACATTGCAACTGCAGACTCGTCCAGAAGTTCCTTATACGGAAACGCAACATCTGAGAGAGAGGAGCTTTCAACTGGAGTTCTACTCTGAATACAGTTGGTGGAGCATGAATGAAACCTATCTACTAGTTTTAAAAATTAAGATAGTTTAAAAAATGAAAGGACTATAAATCAAGTGAATAAAGGAAAACAATTGTGCCTTTGTATTCAAACAAGATAAAAGGAAAAATTGCAAAAGCTGAAAACATGAAATAAAAACAAAATGCTGGATAGAGTCACAGAATCATAGGCCTAGAAATTCAGTTTGGGCCCGCCAGCTGGTTTGCGCCCAAAAGTTAGCGCTGAGCGCGGAGCCAGTTGCGCCCGTCAGATATTTGTTTTTTGCGCCCCAAGTCGGAACCGGGCGCTATTCCAGGGTGTGCCCGCCCCCGCTTGGGGCGCTGAAACTGAATTTCAGCGCTGTAGGCGCCGCTGCGCCACCCGATGCGGTGCAGCAGGCTGCGGTACTGCAGGCCTCCTCCTTCTCTTAAGGTGGAGGTGCCTGCAACGGGGAGATCGCCGCTGGATTGTGCCGGCAAATGAGCCCGGCACCACGGAGAAGTGCCGGGCTCGCGGAAAGCAGCCGGCAATGCCGCGGGGGGGGGTGGTGGAGGAGGCCGGGGAAGGAGGTGCGGGCAGGCGGCCGCCGAAAAAGTGGCCGGCCGCAACTCCACCTTTATGCGCCCCACTAAGGCTGCAGTAAGGCCCTGGTCTCCGGATGTAAGTAGTGGCCGCCACGGAGGAGGCGGCGGCAACTGAATATGGGATTCGGGCCGGCATCAGGGCGGAACCGGGGCACTGCGCACACCGATGACGTAATCGGTGCCGGCGCAGCGCTACCGGCTACCGCCGCCATTACCGTAGCGCTGAATATCAGCGCGAACTCCTCTATTGGCGCAAAAGCCCTCTTTGGGCGAAAACTGGGCGCAAAGCCAACCGAATTTCTAGGCCATGGAATCATAACAGCACAAAAGGAGGCCATTCGGCCCATTGAGTCCGTGCTGGCTCTCTGTGGAGCAATCCAGTCAGTCCCATCCCCCCGCTCTATCACCGTAGCCCTGCAAGTTTATTTCCCTCAAGTGCCTATCCAGTCTCCCCTTGAAAATATTGAGTGTCTCTGCTTCCACCACTTCCGTCGGCAGCGAGTTCCAGGTCCTCACCACTCGCTGTGTAAAAAAGCTTTTCCTCACGTCCTCCCTGTATCTCTTGCCCAAAACCTTAAATCTGCGTCCCCTAGTCCTTGTACCATCAACCAGTGGGAACAGCCTTTCCCCGTCTAGCCTATCCAAACCCGCCATAATCTTGTACACCTCTATCAAATCACCCCGCAACCACCTTTGCTCTAATGAAAACAAATCCAGCTTCTCCAACCTGTCCTTGTAGCTAAGATCCCCCATCCCTGGAACCATTCTGGTAAATCTCCTCTGCACCCTCTCAAGGGCCTTTACATCCTTCCTAAAGTATGGTGACCAGAACTGGACGCAATACTAGCACTGCAGTTGATGAGGTCTATAGCTACAGTATCATTTGCAGCCAGACAGTGCCTTGTTTCTACTGCCTGGCTCTGATTGCAATTCCCCTGCCCAGAAAAGAGCCAGCACATGTGTGATTGCACACATTTGGATCAAATCCGGGAAAGTTGAAACCAATGGATCTCCTGAGTGCTTTTAAACCAGGTTTGATACCCCATTAGAGTTCTACCCAAGCAGTCTGCCACTACCTGCTCCAGGAGTCTAACATCGCTTCCCTCTGAGTCAGGGCAGAACACAAGACTGGTTATATTGGAAGTCAGCATCACTGCAAAGTGGAAACCCCAGCGATGGTAACATTGAAATCTAAAATGCACCCCAAAACACATTGGTGTCTGTCGTGCAAAAGTTCATTGTGACAAAAAAAACTCACAGCTCTTCTCACTCCCAGGTCTTTTATCCCCTTTGAAAAACACTGATTCTTTAATGAAAGAAACAACTAGTCTTCCCTACATTACAACACTGACTACACTTCACAAAAAGTAGTTAATTGGCTGTGAAGCATTTTGAGACATCCTGAGATCATGAAAGGTGCAAGTTATTTATTTTATTCTATAACCTTGTAGAGTTGATTTACCTACATTAAGTCTAGTCTATCCAAATATTTATGTTAGTTCCATTGCAAGTCACGGGGGTGGGGGGCGGGGGGTGGAGGGAATTATTTCCTCTTTGTGCTAAATTGTAAATGTGTTCATTGCAAAGAGGTTTACAATTCCGCTCCACATGGCAGACAGAGGAAACATCCCCCTTCCATATGTTTCCTCTGAACCCGCTATTTAATTTTGTTTCCATAACAGATGCATACATCTGCAAGTAATGCAGAGCAGAAAGCAAGGAATCTGCATTTGTACTCATCCAGTGATCTTTCCAATACACAAACTGAAACATTATTGGTAGTACTAATGATTACATTTTTCAGTTCTAATAATGCCAAGTCTCTATACAATCATCTATTAACACTATCTGTGAGTCCTGATCTCTCAACAGCTGTTCCAGAAATTGTTGGTAACTTAACTATTGAATTTATGGATCTTTTATGACCAATATCCATTGCAATATTTAGAACTGCCCTTCTGTGCTGTATCATTCTATGATTCTTTAGTTCAATTGCAGGTTGCAACTATGAAGGCAAACTCCAGAGTAATTCCAACTACTCATTTTTAAAAGGTTCTCTGATATCCACCTGCCAAGCAGTTTTCCCCTGCAGCTATATTGCACCAGCAGCTACAGAATGTGAAACGCAACTGACAAGAATAGTGTTCTATTGTGGATGGCGAATCGCACTGTCTGCTAGGTGAAAGCTCCGGTGCACTTTCTCAGCCAGTAATTTTTGAATATTTTGAGAGCACTAACAAGAGCATCAGCTTTCTCAAAACACTGAAAAAAGGCACTGCTTTTCACTGCAAAGGGATTATACTCCATATAATGTCAAGCCTATGCAATGTGAGATAACCTCACCGAAGGTGTTTCATACCATTTGATTTTTCTGCAGATTGGTCCAACTTTGCATCAATGCAAATACAGTAGTATAATTGCACCCTGAATTGAAATAGGAACATACAATTTTTTTAGGTAATAAAATCTAGTCGGCCCACAGACTTAGCCCCTTTTGATAGATCCCAGCCCCACTCAACCACCTTATCACCACCAACTTCATCCTCTCCAGAAACGCACCGAATTCCCTCTTAAAATCTTTCATACTGTCTGCTCCAAAGTTTTTCACCAGGTCACTTATTTCACAAGTTTATTACCCTTTGTGTAAAAAAAAGTCAGCCTGATATCCTTTCTAACTCTTAACTTCTTAATTGAAATTTATGTCTCCCTGGTATTTAAACTCTTCCCTACAGTAAACAATCAGAATTTTAAAAGCATTAATTACATCTATTCAAAATCTCTTCTTTTCCAACGAGAACAATTTCCTTTACTTTTTCCTCATGTATATGGGCACCACATCATTTGAACAGTGACTATTTGATCTTTCAGAATGATTCTGCTTTCTATCTCTTCTGCGCCTGAAAGAGATCCCTAAGTGATAGTCACGATCATGATCCATGCAGTAGAATTCCTCTGTATGCCAGTTTACCTGGCGCATGTTGCTGAGTTTTCACACAACTTGGCCTCTGAAACTTGCATTCATCTTGATTGCTTGCCTCTGCACTGTCTCAAGGGAAATAGCATTTTCTATGATTTCTTACCATTCCATATAACTTATCAGGGTAGATAAAGGGGAACCAGTGGTTGTGGTGCATTTGGATTTTCGGAAGGCATTCGATAAGGTTGGGGCTCATGGGGTTGGGGGTGATATATTAGCATGGATAGAGGATTGGTTAACAGAGAGTAGGAATAAACAGGTCATTTTTGGGATGGCTGGGTGTAACTCGCGATCAGTGCTTGGGCCTCAGGTGAATATAGAAATAGGAGGATAGAGCAGATGAATGCGTAGCTGGAGAGATGGTGCAGGAGGGAGGGCTTTAGATTTCTGAGACATAGGGAGCGGTTCTGGGGAGGTGGGACCTGTACAAGCCGAATGGGTTGCACCTCAACAGAGCTGGAACCAATGTCCTTGCAGGGGAGTTTGCTAGTGCTGTTGGGGAAGGTTTAAACAAATTTGGCAGGGGGAATGGGCACCAGGATGTAGCATTAGAAAGAAGAAACAAGGTGCACAAAGGATTGGGAGAGACAGATAGCATTAGATATAGTAAGGTATTAGGTGGGGTTAGACTAAGAGAGAATACAAGAAGGTGTAAGATAGGTTTATCGTGCATATGTGTAAATGCACGAAGCGTGGTAAATAAGGTTGGTGAGCTGCAGGCACAACTAGCCACATGGGAATATGATGTCGGGGCAATAACGGAGACCTGGCTCAAAAAAGGGCAGGATTGGGTCTTAAATATTCCTGGATATAAGATGTTCAGGAAAGATAGGGAAGGAAAGAAAGGATTCTCTTATTACCTGTTTATTATTTATATGCCTATAGAAGACTTTTGGATTCCCTTTTATGTTAGCTGCCATTCTATTCTCATACCCTCTCTTTGCCTCTCTTATTTTCTTTTTCACTTCTCCTCTGAACTTTCTATATTTAGCCTGATTCTCAGATGTATTCTCAACCTGAATTCTGTCATACGTGCACTTTTTCTGCTTCATCTTACTCTCGATCTCTTTCGTCATCCAGGGAACTCTGACTTTAGTTGCCCTACCTTTCCCCCTAGTGGGAATGTACCTCGACTGTACCAGAACTATTTCCTCTTTAAAGGCAGCCCATTGTTCCATTACAGTTTTGCCTGCCAATCTTTGATTCCAATTTACCCGGGCCAGATCCGTTCTCATCCCACTGAAATTGGCCTTCCTCCAATTAAGTATTTTTACTTGAGATTGCTCCCTGTCCTTTTCCACAGCTAATCTAAACCTTATGATACTATGGGGGGAGAATTGGCTCACGCCCCCTTTAGGGCGAAAACTTGGCCGAGGTGCTACTTTTAGCACCCCGAAAAAGTTAGCACACCCGCGCCCAAAATTCAATGGTAGCACTCCAAGCATGAGGCAGGGCGCTACTGAAAGCGCTCCCCTGCCTCTTGGGGCGCTCCCATTGAATATTGCGGTGCTACGTGCAGCTAGGTCAGGGGGCATGAGCCAAGTTTGCGGCCGGGGTGCTGCGCATGATGATGACGTCATCGCCAGAGGCACAGCACCGCGGGACGCTACTGGCTACTGCCGCCGCTAACCTCCCGCTGAATTTCATGGGAAACATTAGCGGAGCCATGCCAGGGCGCTAGTTGCATTGCACCCCATGACCACTGTTCACTAAATGTTCACCTACTGACACTTGCTCCACTTGATCAAGAAAGTTCTCCTGAACACACTTCAGAAATTCTTCCCCCTCACTATTATTATCCCAGTCTATTAGGATAGTTGAAGTCACCCATTATCACTACTCCATAGTTTTTTTTTTCATTCATTTATGGGATCTGGGTGTCGCTGGCAAAACCAGCATTTATTACTCATCAACTAATTGCCCTTGAGAAGGTGGTGGTGAGCCACCTTCTTGAACCGCTGCAGTCCGTGTGGTGATGGTACTCCCACAGTGCGGTTAGGGAGGGAGTTCCAGGATTTTGACCCAGCAACGATGAAGGATCAGCGATAAACTTCTAAGTCAGGATGGTGTGTGACTTGGAGGGGAACTTGGAGGTGGTGGTGTTCCCATGCGCCTGCTGCCCTTGTCCTTCTGGGTGGTAGAGGTCGCGGGTTTGGGAGGTGCTGCCGAAGAAGCCTTGGCGAGTTGCTGCAGTGCATCTTGTAGATGGTACACACTGCAGCCACGATACGCCAGTGGTGAAGGGAGTGAATGTTTAAGGTGGTGGATGGGATGCGAATCAAGCAGGTTGCTTTGTCCTGGATGGTGTTGAGCTTTTGGAGTGTTGTTGGCGCTGCACTCATCCAGGCAAGTGGAGAGTATTCCATCACACTCCTTACTTGTGCCTTGTAGATGGTGGAAAGGCTTTGGGGAGTCAGGAGGTGAGACACTCGCCACAGAATACCTAGCCTCTGACCTGCTCTTGTTGCCACAGTATTTATGTGGCTGGCCCAGTTAAGTTTCTGGTCAATGGTGACCCCCAGGATGTTGATGGCGGGGGATTCGGTGATGGTAATGCCATTGAATGTCAAGGGGAGGTGGTTAGACTCTCGCTTGTTGGAAATAGTCATTGTTGGCACTTCTGTGGCACGAATGTTACCTGCCACTTATCAGCCCAAGCCTGAACGTTGTCCAGGTCTTGTTGCATGCGGGCATGGACTGCTTCATTATCTGAGGAGTTGTGAATGGCGCTGAACTCTGTGCAGTCATCAGCGAACATCCTCATTTCTGACCTTATTTTGGAGGGAAGGTCATTGATGAAGCAGCTGAAGGTGGTTGGGCCTAGGACACTGCCCTGAGGAACTCCTGCAGCGATGTCCTGGAGCCATTGACTTCAGTTTTACTAGGGCTCCTTGATGCCACACTCGGTCAAATGCTGCCTTGATGTCAAGGGCAGTCACTCTCACCTCACCTCTGGAATTCAGCTCCTTTGTTAATGTTTGGACCAAGGCTGTAATGAGGTCGGGAGCTGAGTGGTCTTGGCGGTATCCAAACTGGGCATCTGTGAGCAGGTTATTGGTGAGTAAGTGCCGCTTGATAGCACTGTCGATGACACCTTCCATCACTTTGCTGATGATTGAGAGTAGACTGATGGGGTGGTAATTGGCTGGGTTGGATTTGTCCTGCTTTTTGTGGACAGGACATACCTGGGCAGTTTTCCACATTGTCAGATAGATGCCAGAGTTGTAGCTGTACTGGAACAGCTTGGCTAGAGACACAGCTAGTTCTGGAGCACAAGTCTTCAGCACAATAGCCGGGATGTTGTCGGGGCCCATAGCATTTGCTGTATCTAGTGCGCTCAGCCATTTCTTGATATCACGTGGAGTGAATCGAATTGGCTGAAGACTGTCTTCTGTGATGGTGGGGACCTCAGGAGTAGGCCGAGATGGATCATCCACTCGGCACTTCTGGCTGAAGATAGTTGCAAACACTTCAGCCTTGTCTTTTGCACTCTCGTACTGGGCTCCACCATCATTGAGGATGGGGATATTCATGGAGCCTCCTTCTCCCGTTAGTTGTTTAATGGTCCACTACCATTCACGACTGGATGTGGCAGGACTGCAGAGCTTTGATCTGATCCATTGATTGTGGGATCGCTTAGCCCTGCCTATAGCTTGCTGCTTCCGCTTTTTAGCATGCATGTACTCCTGTGTTGTAGCTTCCCCAGGTTGGCACCTTATTTTTAGGTACTCCTGGTGCTACTCCTGGCATGCTCTTCTACACTCCTTATTGAACCATGGTTGGTCCCCTAGCTTGATGGTAGTGGTAGAGTGAGGGATATGCCAGGCCATGAGGTTACAGATTGTGGTGGAATACAATTCTGCTGCTGCTGATGGCCCACAGCGCCTCATGGATGCCCAGTTTTGAGCTGCTAGATCCCATTTAGTCCCGGAGGCCGAGGGGTGAGTGCCAGAGGCCGAGGGGGGAGTCCCGGAGGCCGAGGAGGGAGTCCCTGAGGCCGAGGGGTGAGTGCCAGAGGCCGAGGGGGGAGTCCCGGAGGCCGAGGAGGGAGTCCCTGAGGCTGAGGGGTGAGTGCCAGAGGCCGAGGGGGGAGTCCCGGAGGCCGAGGAGGGAGTCCCTGAGGCCGAGGGGTGAGTGCCAGAGGCCGAGGGGTAAGACCCGGTGGCAGAGGGGTGAGTGCCAGAGGCCGAGGGTCGAGTCCCGGAGGCCGAGGGTCGCGTCCCGAAGGCCGAGGGGTGAGTCCCTGAGGCCAAGGGGTGAGACCCGGAGGCCGAGGGGGGAGTGGCGGCAGGGGGGTGAGTCCCAGAGGCTGAGGGTCGAGTCCCGAAGGCCAAGGGGGGAGTCCCAGAGGCCGAGGGGTGAGTCCCGGAGGCCGAGGGCGGAGTCCCGGAGGCTGAGGGGTAAGTGCCTGAGGTTGAGGGGTGTGTCCCGGAGGCCGAGGGGTGAGTCCCGGCAGCAGAGGGGGGAGTCCCGGAGGCCGAGGGGTGAGTGCCTGAGGTTGAGGGGTGTGTCCCGGAGGCCGAGGGGTGAGTCCCGGCGGCAGGGGGGTGAGTGCTAGAGGCCGAGGGGTGAGTCCCGGCGGCAGAGGGGGGAGTCCCGGAGGCCGAGGGGTGAGTTCCTGAGGTTGAGGGGTGTGTCCCGGAGGCCGAGGGGTGAGTCCCGGCGGCAGGGGGGTGAGTGCTAGAGGCCGAGGGGTGAGTCCAGGCGGCCGAGGGGGGAGTCCCGGAGGAAGATCATCATGCATGTTTGCATAAAGTACCCTGGCAGTTGCCATGACTCCTTCATCCTGCACCAGTCTACTGTGCCTCAGCTCTTCCATCCGCCAACCCAACCTCCCAGATGGCTTCTTGGCGACAAGGGCTATCCCCTGAAAAAGTGGCTTATGACACCGAAGAGGAGGCCATCAAACAAAGCTGAGGAGCGCTACAATGTGAGTCACATATCCACCAGAAGCATCGTCGAGCAAACCATCAGCTTGCTCAAAATGTGCTTCCGATGCCTAGACAGATCTGGAGGAGCCTTGCAGTATGCACCAGCCAGGGTGTCCAGAATTGTCGTGGTCTGCTGTGCCCTGCACAACATCGCACAGCAGCGCGGCTTAGTGCTGCCGGATGAACAAGTGGCTCAGCACACAGCCTCCTTGGAGGAAGAGGAAGAGGATGAGGAGGAGGTTGAGGAGGAGGACGGGGAGCGACGCTTTGCGGGGTCGGATGTGGCCAATCCAGCAGCAGGCGACCACATTGCTGGCCGTCAGGCAAGTGATGCACTCATCCATGTCACCACCAACATTCTACATGGACCCCTCCAGGACATCCTCCCTCTCCAGCACTGTAACATTCTCCTTAATCAATACTGCCACACCACCTCCTATCTTTCATTCCCTATCTTTCCTGAACACCTTATATCCAGGAATATTTAATACCCAATCCTGCCTTTTTTTGAGCCAGGCCTCCGTTATTGCCACAACATCATATTCCCATGTGGCTATTTGCACCTGCAGCTCACCAACCTTGTTTACTATGCTTCGTGCGTTCACATACAAACACTGTAAACCTATCTTAGACCATCCTGTGTTCTCTCTTAGTCTGACCCCACCTAATACCTTACTATTTCTTACTTTAGTGCTATCCATCTCTCCCAATCCTTTGTGCCCTTTGTTTTTCCTTTCTAATGCTGCATCCTGGTGCCCATCACCCTGCCAATTTAGTTTAAACCCTCCCCAACATGTGCAGGGGTAGGCAGAGGAAAGAGTCTGGCCCACCCATTCTTTATTTAGCAAGTCTTGCATTAGTCTGCTGTGTTTACTGAAGAAATGGTGCCTCTATATGTTGCACTTTTTTTAAACAATTTTTTAACAATTTTACATTTAAGTAGTTTACTGACAAACAAAATTATATGCCAAGCGATTTGAACCACGTGCTCTGGTTTTGAAGAAAAAATCAGCTTGAAATGCAGTTTTCACCACTGGAGGGCGCCGTTTCCCCTCCTTCAGGCTGTCGTGCTGCCTGGTGTTGCACAGTATTGTTCTAGCTGCTTATTCTTCAATACCTGTCACAAAAGGTTTGCTCATAAAGCTCATACATATTTTGTCTAACAAGACTACACAATATTCCAATTGCAGCCGAACCAAGGTCTTGTACAAGTTCAACATTGACTCCTTGCTTATGTATCCAGATACAAAACCAAATTACTTTTACTCCTACTCTATGTTTTCTACCCTCTCACCATCCCTCTATCCATGTGGAGACATTTCCCTTAATTTGATGTGCCAATGTCTTGGTATAAGTCTCTTATGTGCCAGAATTTGGGACAGGACCCGGTTCCACCAGGCCTCTGCCTCTCTATAACAATGAGGAACAATTCCAACAGGGTGCAGGCACTTCTTACACCATTTACGTCCTCCTGCTGTCACTTCCGCTTCATCTTCTATCCTACAGAGAGTATATGATGCAGATATACTTGCAATCAATCTGGCGGAAGTGGGGCCCACAGTGCCATTTTCCTAATTGCAATGAAGGTTGTCTTGATAGCCTCAATAGCCTGCCCCGTCTCCAAAGGAATGGCAAGGTGGCTCTCCCATACTCCCGGATCCCCGCGGGGTAGACGTCCAGGGAATGCCATTAATGGTATCAGTCCTGCCCACTTTATAACTTTATGTAAATGACCCCATCCCTGGAACTGGGGACAGGTTCAAAGCCGGATGTCCCGTCCCACAGCACTTCCAGCAGCAGAGTGGGGTTCAAGGAATTTCACCCCTAATATTTACCAACAACTGAAGTAAGGCTTATTATTTCCTGGATTATCCCTGTTTCCTTTTTTGAAGAATGGAGCCACATTTGCCCTCCCAGTTGTCTTCTGACACAATTTTCCTTTCAACAGAATTTTGGACAATTTATAGTCAGAGCCTCCACTATTTCTTCCCTAGCTTCCTTCAGTATTCACAAAAGCAAACTATTAGATTCTGGTGAATTTTCTACTTTTAGCCTGAATGAGTTAATTACCTTCATTTCTCTTTGAATAATGACCTCAACCAATTGCTTTACCCCACCTCTGACAGTTTTACAATCCCAGTCTATCAGAACTGAGGTAAAATACTTACTTTCTATCACTGCATCGGTTTGCCATTATAAGTTTGCCTTCTTTACTTCTTAGTGGCTCCATCCCTATCTTGACTATCTTTTTATTT
Organism: Somniosus microcephalus; assembly: GCF_052327205.1. Taxonomy (NCBI): domain Eukaryota; kingdom Metazoa; phylum Chordata; class Chondrichthyes; order Squaliformes; family Somniosidae; genus Somniosus; species Somniosus microcephalus. The sequence continues at coordinate 137,443,951 of NC_140995.1, forward strand.
CTCGTATATCTAGAGAAAGCCTTTTTTATTATGTTCTTTGCTTATTTTCACTCTACTTAGCTTTTCTAATTTTTTTGTAATTTTCCTACATATTTGTATATTTATCATAGTTTTCTTTTTTATTGTCTGACTTTTGAATTCTAAAAGTTTTTTAGCTTCAAATTTGATTTAATCTCCCCATTCAACCATGGAACTCCAGCCTTCGATATCCTTTTTTTTCTTCCAAACCTTTCAACCTCCTGTTTACATCTTTTCCATTGCCAGTCTATAGTTCTATTTACCAATTTTTCTTTCCATTTAATCTGGACCAAGGTCCTGCTTAACTTGCAAAGATCTTCACAATCGTTACTCCAAAGCATTTAAACATCTAGCCCAGAGTATTTAAACATCTACTCCAGAGTATTTAAACATCTAGCCCAGAGTATTTAAACATCTAGTCCAGAGTATTTAAACATCTAGCCCAGAGTATTTAAACATCTAGTCCAGAGTATTTAAACATCTAGCCCAGAGTATTTAAACATCTACTCCAGAGTATTTAAACGTCTGTTTCAAAGTTTAAAACATTGGGCTCGAATTTCCCAGGGCTGTGGAGGCGGGAATGGAGGCGTGTGGGGTGTTAAAATTGCAAAAAGTGACAGGCGGCCCCAACCCCGCCTCCATCCCGCCTCCAAGCAATTTTCAAGAAATCGTGTTTACTGCTCCCGCCTCCGTCCCGCCTCCAAGAGGCGGGATAGGCCCGTAAGGCCCTTAACAAGCACTAAATTGCCTCTATTATCCCATTTTGAAAGGCCTTTGTGATTTTAACCCTTTTCCCACGTGAAGCATGCCTGCTCTGAAACACGACGGTGAAACCTGGCGGGAGCACAATTGGATTGCTGACTATCAGCTGCAGCTCCACCATTAAATAGGATATTTGATCAGTCATCATTTGCAGGTGGCAGGACTTTGTTGTTTCAGGTCTGGGGGAACTTTTAGAAGGCATAACCACAGCTGTGGAAGTTTGGAGCCTGACACCCATCTCCAGTGTGACCTCATGGGAAACCCCTCTCGCCACCTTGACTGAGCATATCCTCAACTGAGGCATATACCAGAAGCATGGGAGCCATTTATTTCCTTCCCTTCTGGATATCAGATGAGGACAAAGACCAGCCGCAGCACCAACAGAACCATGAACAACAGCAGCACCAACATCAGCAGCAACAAAAGGAGCGCCAAGCTGCTGCACACCCACCTGAAGCTGCACAGGCCAGAAGGGGCCAGCGCATGGAAGCCCATCAGCGCAAGAGATACCCCCCAAACAGGCTCTACAGAAACAGGGTCAGCTACCTCAACATGTCTGAGCAGCAGTGCCAAAGGCGGCTCCGACTTTCGCGAGAGGTAGTGGGTGACATCTGCGCAATGCTGCAACAATACCTGCAGCCCAGAGGACCAGGTGGACAACCCTTACCAGTGGCCGTCAAAGTCACCACCGCACTCAACTTTTTTGCCTCCGGCTCATTCCAGGGATCAGCAGCAGACATCAGCGGCATCTCCCAGGCGGCCGCACGCACTTGCATCATGCAGGTAACCGATGCCCTCTTTGCCATTGCGCACAAACACATCCATTTCACCAAGGATCAAGCAAGTGTCACGGCGCGTGCGGTTGGATTAGCTAATCTGGCAGGCTTTACAAGGGTGCAGGGCGTCGTTGACTGCACACATGTGGCCCTTAAGGCACCCCATCGCAATCCAGGTATTTTTGTCAACCGCAAGGGCTTCCACTCCCTCAACGTTCAGCTGGTGTGTGACCACAAGAAGAAAATTTTGCATGTTTGTGCCATGTACCCTGGCAGTTGCCATGACTCCTTCATACTGCGCCAGTTTAGTGTGCCTCCGCTATTCAGTCCACCAGACCAACTTAACGGATGGCTACTTGGAGACAAGGGCTATCCCCTGAAGATGTGGCTAATGCCGCCATTGAGGAGCCCATCCAACAATGCTGAGGAGAGCTATAACTCCAGCCACATTTCCACCAGAGCCATAATCGAGCAAACCATCGGTTTGCTGAAGATGCGCTTCAGATGCCTGGATAGATCAGGTGGAGCCCTGCAGTACTCAGCAGCCAGGGTCTCCAGAGTCATCGTGGTTTGCTGTGCACTTCACAACATGGCACAGCATCGTGGCTTGCAGATTCCTGAGGACCAAGTGGCTCCTCACATATCCTCCTCAGATGAGGAGGAGGAGGAGGAGGAGGTGGAAGAGGAGGAGGAGGAGGAGGAGGAGAGCGAAAATGAACATCTTGCAGAGGCCCATCAACCAGCGGCAGCAGTACGCGAGAACATTGCTGCCCGGGATGCAAGGAACGCATTCATCTTGGCCAGGTTTGCTTAGCCTAGCCAATCAAGCACTTTTGCCTCGCAGCTTCTTACCAGAGCTTCGACAATAGCCAAGAACCAGCGGATTCCGAACAATTGACCACCATACTGACAATTGCAAGTAATCCTAAGCCCTCAAGGTGGAAGTCCCAATAGCAAAATGACACATGCCACAACTACAGCAGTAGCCATCAGATTTTTTATTTACAGTAACCAGCTGATGGCTTTTTAACATTAAACATCAAATTTCACCCAAGTGACTAGCCTTGTGACTATTTGTGCAGTATCGTTCTCTTACACGTGCTCCTACGTGGTGCTTCCCCTGTGGCTTCAGCAGATGTGGAGGCCCCTTGCTCAGTTTCTTGCTGCTCCTGTCTCGACACCTTTGGCAGGTGTCCTCTGGGGTTGCGAACCTGTGAGGGCTCGCCAACAGTCTGCTGCTCCTGCGGCTGTGCAGGGGTTGAGACACCGATCTCAGTTGGGTGGGGACTCTGGTGGGGCTCTGACCGAGGGCTCTGCAGTGGCATGGAAGTGTGAGCACTTGGAAAGGAGCCCCCACTTCCTTGATGTCTGCCACCAACTTCCCTCTCATGGGTCAGGTCCCCCTCAGCACTTGCAAGTAGCTTGAGAGCACCTTGCTGCATATCAGGGGGGCCATGGGGACCTGTATCTGCACTGGCAGTGCTACTCAGAAGGACTTCCATCAAGGTCTGGTTTCTCTGTTCAATAGATGACCACCGCCCCTCCAGAGATGTCATTCTATTCAGAACACTCACCATATTTTCTGCACTCTGGCGACGTATCACCTCCATGGAGGTTGCCATCCTTTCCATGGTGATGCGTTCATGTGCCAATGACTCCACAAAGGCTCTGCTCATGTTCGCAATGGACTCCTCCATTCGCTCCACACTCGCAGCAACCCTGGAGACAAAACCTGCCAGAGACTCCTGCATCTGTTCCTGGAGTTCCAGCACTGCTGATCTTGTGGATGGACCCAGAGGCAGAGGGTCGACATGCAGCTGAGCTGAGCTCGGAGAGTCCTGCGCCCTCCAACTAGGACTCTCCACTGCTGTCCCTGTCTGCACAATCTGCTGATGCTCACTTGTGAGCTGTGATACACCAGGTGACAACACTGCACTATCTCGCGAAGGTACCACCGAGGTGTGAATGTCTGCGCTGGTGCTGGGTGCACTGAATTCTGCTGACGCTGCACCCTCAGAGGTTGCAGCTTCCTCTGAGGAGTCTGGATGCTCAGGCTCTTCCTCCTGGCTAGTGGGGACACGTGCTTGTGGTGGTCCTGTGGGGGAGTAAAGGAAAGAGTCAGAGATGTGATGCCAAGGTTACATGCACATTGCATTTTGCAGATGATCATAAGTCCATCTGTTAGAACTTCAGAATCATTATCAGCGACTCATGCAATGTCAATGAGAGAGATGGAAAACTATTCTGTCACCAGCTTGCTGTGATGCACCCGTCTGTCCATCCCCCCACTTGCGCATCTTCCTCCACTCCCACGATCTCCAGGACCGCATCCTCCCAGGGGGTGAGCTGGGCTACTGAGGGTGGCCCTTCTCCTGTCCTCGCGCTTTCCCTCTCATTGTGAGCTCTCTTTTCCTGCAATGAGGGAGACAAGTGGAGTTTGAGTGAGAATGAAGGAGTGAGTGTAGAGAATCCATAGCATAGATGCTTAGAAGGAGACAAAGATGGAGTGAGGTGGCAAGACCAAGGGCCCTCCCTGTGTGTTGTAAGTTGTTTTCATAGCATCACAGTGATAGGGAGTGTGAAGGCTGCATAGTTGAATAGTTAGGTGAATGTGACCATAGAGAGAGAGGGAATGGGTAAGGGTGCATGGATGTCAGTGTCAAGTGGGATGTGGAGGAACAGATTGCTAAAGCTGAGTGCTGGTGAGGAGAGGCAATGGGGATCAGTTTGAGGGTGTTGGGAAATTCATACTCACTTTTCCAGTGCGCAGAAGGTCATGAAACCTCTTCCTGCACTGAAGCCAGGTTCTGCAGGTTGTCGACAAAGAGTTGACCTACTGGGCCACCTGGATCCACACTGCCTTGGTCTGCTGGGGAGGCTTCTTCCTCCCTGAAGAAGGGAAGAGCACCTCTTTATTGGCTCTTGCTCCCTCCACTAAAGCTTGCAGGGCAACGTCATCAAACCTGGGAGCAGACCTAAGTCTCTGGCTGGTCATTCTGCCTCCAGGTCCTTCTAACATGAAAGGCCAAAAGGTTGGCAGTTTGCAGAAGAAGCAAGGCTTGTTGCAGACCTTAAATGCAGCAGCAATGATGATGTCATCGGAGGCGAGTTTCAGACTGAAAAAACTAATTGGGCCATGGGTTCCCACATGCTGGAACTCAATTGCCCACTTAAGTTAAAATCGCATCATTCTCCCACATCGATTTAGAATCGGGTGGCTAACACGAAAAGCAGATTACACGACCCCAGCCTGCCCCATGACAAAATCCAGCTCATTGAATCCAGTGTGTTTATATATCTATTCCAGAGTATTTGTCCATAATAGTTATTTTCTAGTTGTTTAAGTGAAAGAAATACATTCTTTTCACTATGACTGTAGGGTCCTCTTTCTTCCTCCAGTTTTTGAAAACATTGTTCATAGGTAGAACATGGCGACTGCAGATCTTGCTTGGGAGAATTGCAACTGATTCTGCCATGTTTGGTGCCATTTGGTGCTCCTTTCTCCTAGGACAACATAGCAAAAATTATGGGAAGAACATCTTTATTGGCGGTTATTAAATTGCAATTATATGTACTTTTAGCATATATATTCATTTATGAAGTGTGCATTGAAAATAGTGCACTGTCAAAATGGATTTGCAACAAACGAATCAGCATTGGAAAATGCATCAGTACAGCATAGCCACTGTTTCTCAATGAAACATTTTGTACGATAGTAAAAAGCAATCTTTGTTGTATTGAGTTACCCCACACTGACATCTTAAAAGTGATTTATAATTCCAGATGATTATGTCACATAATATTGTGGAAATTGCAGTCTTGCTAAAGTTAATTTGATCCACATTAATAACTGACGTAATTGGTATTTTTTTGTTCATTGGCCTTAAAACTTTACTGCCTACTTTACTGACCTGTAAAAGCTATGCTATGAAATGCAAACGGTCATTACTACCGCTCAATTGCACTTGAACACTGAAATGGATATTATTCATGTGGCATCCACCCTTTGCTCCTCCAATACTTGATTACTATTCAGTCCCTCTTCCCATGCTCCACCATCAAAGGCCACTCTTTCAGCCATGATACTCCTGTTCACTGGAACTCTCCCTGTATCTCTTTGCTTAGTTACCTTCCTCTTACTTTCAAAAGCCTTCTTAAAAAACCTTTACTTTTACCTTGCATTTGCTTCCCCCGCCCTTGATTGTCTGTTCCTTTTTTGTTCTGTTCAATATTTACATGTCTCCATCCCTAGAAGTGTACTTAGATGTCTTTTTTTAAATAAGGACTGTTATAGAAATATTAGCTGTTGTCCAATGTAGTCTTCTTCTGTATCTTTCTCAAAACATGAATAAAAAGACATTTTAATAAAAATGTAATATTTATTTTTCCTTCATTCTCATTTCCAACATTGAAACATTATTTTAATGAACTTATAGTAGTTTGTTAAGTAACATTAATGGACAATGAAAATATTTTCAGGTTATTAAGCTGTGATTAAGACTAGTAATATGACATGGAATGACATCTCATGAAAACTCCTGTGATTTTATAACCTACCATGACTTTGCCTATAACTAGAATGATTCTCATACATTTCAAGACCCAGCATGACTTCACTGTAAGCATTTATTTCTGATACATTCAAATGGTAAAAATCAATCTAAAATACAGCTCTGTGATCTATATAAGTTGTCATTGTCACTTGTCTATGTGATTGTAACAATGCACTGTCAGCTTGGCCAATCGGCAAACAGTGCGCCAGTTTTAAAAATGCTCTCACGCTGGCCACCACCTATGCACATGTGTGCTGAAAGATTTTTGGCAAAATTTCCCGTGACAAATTATTACCATAGATATGAGATCTTCAGGGATATCAGAGAAAAATTGACCTAGTTGTCAGAAAGTTGTATATTGTGGTTCAATTGTCTCCTGAAGTCACTCATATAGAAATAATCCCCCCTTGTAGTGGCAGCAGTAACTGCTTTATGATAATTAACTGCAAGTTATATTATTAGGTTGATGCATCTACTACAAGAATGTAATAATTATTGTTACCATTGTCTACCCTTGTACCTGTCTTGGGTTCTTGGCACCCTTTTGGCTACCTGCTCTCTGAAATAGAGACAGATTAATCTTTTTTTCTCCTAACATCATGCTCTCATTCTTCCTTAGGAGTTTTTCCTAGATTGTCCTTCTGTTTCTCTTCACTCTCTTCAATCCTACAATTAATGCTATTCTGAGAATTGGGATCCTGGCTACTGTATTGTTTCGCTGCCTTCGAAAGCTCCAGTTTAGAGTCTGATGGAGTTATTTCTGCAGCCAGAACTGATTTATTGGAAGAGTCAAAAACATATCTGGGGCCGATTTGATGCCGATACTTCTTACGTGTGGAAACAGTTATTTGCTTGAAAACAAGGTAAATTATTTCAATTAAATTTAGAACAAGTGACAGACAACTCACAGCCAACATGAAAATAATGAAGATGGTCTTTTCTGTTGGGCGTGAAATAAAGCAATCTACAATATGTGGACAGGGATATCTGCTACATACATATACGGGATCCAAAAAGAATCCAAATAGATACCATTGACCCATAATGAAAGCAACTTCAAATATGATTTTACACAAAACATTTAATAAGTAAGTGAATAATAGGATCCCCTGTATTTTTACTTTCCCATGATTTACAATGTACTTTGGTGTCTTCTTGGCCATTCTGAACACGATTTCAGTTTCATTGGTTGTTCTTGCTGCTTTTCCTTCTATGTGGATTACATGTAAAGCATGCCCAAGATATAACAAGGTAGGAGTTGAGACAAAAATGATCTGAAGAACCCAAAAGCGAATGTGGGAGATGGGAAATGCTTTATCATAGCAGACATTTTCACAACCAGGTTGGCGTGTGTTGCAAACAAAGCCAGACTGTTCATCACCCCAAACCTTCTCTGCACCAGCCCCAAGTAGTAAGATCCTGAACACAAACAATACAGTGAGCCAGATTTTCCCAACGACTGTAGAATGTGACTGAACTTTATCGAGTAGTCTTCCAAGAAATGTCCAGTCTCCCATTCTTCAAAAACGCTATCTGTCAAATTAAACACATGCAGAATTATAAATTTGAAACAAATCACCTACGTTATTATTTAAATTAAAATGTTGTATTGCTTTTTATAGTCCTTGGGGTAAATTTCTGCAAGAGTTCTCCTACTCATCTGCCATTCCTTCAGCAGAGGAGCCATGGAAACTCTGGAAAAACGGTGCAAATGGAGAACTGGAACCCCTCAGTGAAAATTCACCCCCCAGAGTATTTTCCACACAAATGTAAACATGTCCTTGAAATCTTAAAGCCTTTACAATTTATATGCAGCCTTTAATATAATATCAACGGCAATTTTATATTTAAGAGATAAAGTTTGATCTTAGGAGAAAATAAATACCATTAACATAAGAACATAAGAAATAGGAGCAGGAGTAGGCCATTTGGCCCTTCGAGCCTGCTCCACCATTCAATAAGATCATGGCTGATCTTCTACCTCATCTCCACTTTCCTGAACTATCCCCATATCCCTTGAATCCCTTAATATTCAAAAATCTATCGATCTCTGTCTTGAGTATACTCAACGACTGAGCCTCCACAGCCCTCTGGGGTAGAGAATTCCAAAGATTCACCACCCTCTGAGTGATGAAATTTCTCCTCATCTAAGTCCTAAATGGCCAACCCCTTATTCTGAGACTGTGACCGCTGGTTCTAGACTCCCCAGCCAGGGGAAACGTCCTCTGCATCTACCCTGTCAAGCCCTGTAAGAATTTTGTATGTTTCAATGAGATCACCTCTCATTCTTCTAAACTCTAGAGAATATAGGCCTAGTCTACTCAATCTCTCCTCATAGGCCAATCCCAGGAACCAGTCTGGTGAACCTTCGTTGCACTCCCTCTATGGCAAGTATAACCTTCCTTAGGTAAAGAGACAAAAACTGTACATAATACTCCAGGTGTGGTCTCACCAGGGCTCTATATAATTGCAGTAAGATGTCTTTACTCTTATACTCAAATCCTCTTGTAATAAAGCCTAACATACCATTTGCTTTCCTAATTGCTTGCTGTACCTGCATGCTAACTTTCAGTGATTCGTGTACAAGGACACCCAGGGTTAAACGGAGTGGACTTGAACAGAGTGCTTTGGTTGGGAATTTGGAGACGAGAGGGAAGGAGTTGTTGCTTTTTGCCTGCACTACTTGTCGTGCTTTGTGCTCCAGGTAGATATTTAATTTCAGTACCCTTAACTTAATCTAGATCAAGTAAGTAGTCAGGAAACTGCACTGCAAACTAAGTTACCTAATTACAAATTTAATTAAATTGAATTAAACAAATCAAGGTCATATAGGGATGACAGTGCAGGTGGTGTGCCGCAACTGCAGCATGTGGGAGTTTGTGGAGATTGTGATTCCGGACATTTGCTGTAAGTGCCTGCATCTTGAGGAACTTCAGCTCAGAGTTTTTGAGCTGGAATCTGAGGTGCAGACATTGCGGGGCATCAGGGTTGGGAAGAGTTACCAGGACACTTTGATCCAGGAGGCAGTCACACCCCTTAGGTTAGGTAGTGGTACAGGTCTGGTTAGTGGTCAGGGACAGGAGGGTGTGACTGCAACTCAGGTAGGTAAGGGGACCTCAGGTGCAGTGCTGGAGGAGCCTCAGCCTTTGCCCTTGTCCAACAGGTATGAGGTTCTTGCTGCCTGTGAGGATGAGGGAAAAGGCTGCAGGTTGGATGAGCAGGCTGACCATGGCACCATGCAGGAAGCCATTCAAGTGGGGGGAGTGAAAGGGAATGTAGTTGTGGTAGGGGACAGTATAGTCAGGGGGATAGATACAGTTCGCTGCAGCCGGGACTGAGTGTTCCGAAGGTTGTGTTGCCTGTCCAGTGCCAAGGTTAAAGACATCTCCTCACGGCTGGAGAAGAACTTGGAGTGGGAGGGGGAGGATTCAGTTGTCGTGGTCCACGTAGGAACCAACAACATAGGTAGAACTAGGAATGAGGTTCTGCTGAGAGAATTTGAGGAGCTAGGATCCAAATTAAAAAGCACAACCTCAAAGTTAATAATCTCTGGATTGTTACCTGAGCCACGCACAAATTGGCATAGGGATAAACAGATTTGTAAGTGCAGGGTTCTCAAAATTCCCACACTCCCCGTAATTATGGATCAAGGTGCCCTGTTTCGACAAGTTATTAAAAACAGGGTACCCAAAATGGCTTCTGCAGCCTCGTGACCAAACCAACAGGATTTTTTTAAGCAAGGTTCTGCAGACAAGCAGGCCCGGAGACGAAACTTAAAATGCAGGAATCTGTGACAAGGGACTCTCTGGAGCCAGCCAGACAAAATAAACACAGAATACGCATTCATTCGACTTGAATCAAATCAAGCTAGAGTGGGCCTATAATCGTGGCCATTAGGTTTCTGCATATTTAATCGACAACAGATCACAGTAGTCATCAAGTTAGGATGGGGACAATTAAGTCTTATCCATGACAAACAACCAGGACATTGGGGCCATTAGACCCGGAGACAGCCACTCTAAAAATTGTTAAAGCAAATGGTTGTAATCATTTAAACAAGCCTGCCAAAAGTGAAACAATGGACTGACCTGATTTGGCGCGCAGATAAGGAGATGAAGAACGGGTATAATTGTAGGCCCATCAGTGGTAATCGTATGGTTTTCGCTTAGCGCTTGCTCCTGCTCTCATCGTTTGGCTTTTGGCCTGCTGCCGCTCGTACTCGCGCCCTGGCCTCGTGGTGAGTTCTCTTCTCACTCCCCGCACCGCTTAACAACCAAGGACGCCCATTACACCGGGGCCAAACGCGGGAGGATAACAAGACCGGAGTTCAAAACCACACAGGGCACACAGGCCACAAACGGGCAGACGAGACGAGACGAGGAAGAAGGTAAACCGATAAAAGCAGAGAGGGGCAGCGAAAAACGCATTGGGAAAACCCAAACGCCTAGTTATAAGCTGGCGTTTGGTGAATAAGTTGGCAGTGCATGCATGGACAATGAGAATAAGTTGGCGTTGCATGCATGAACATTGCGAATAAGCAGGCATTTGAAGAGTGGGTGGCAGCGTCCGTGACGAATAAACTAGCATTTGAAGGATGGGTAGTAAAATCTTGTAGACAGTAAAGACCGCCAATCGACTCCGATCGTAACATTACTGCCGACGACCGCCCGAGAGAGAAGGATTCTTTGAGGATGTAACATACAGGGTGGATAAAGGGGAACCAGTGGATGTAGTGTATTTGGACTTCCAAAAGGCATTTGACAAGGTTCCACACAAAAGATTACTGATCAAGATAAGAAATCACAGGATTGGGGGTAATATACGGGCATGGGTGGAAGATTGGCTATCTAACAGAAAACAAAGAGTTGGGATAAATGGTTCGTTCTCGGGCTGGCAATCAGTAACTAGTGGTGTTCCGCAGGGGTCAGTGCTGGGACCCCAACTCTTTACAATCGATATTAACGATTTGGAGGACGGGACCGAGTGCAACATATCCAAGTTTGCCGACGATACAAAGATGGGAGGGAAAACAATGGGCCAGAAATTCCAGAACGGGGCTTGGAGCGCGTGCAAGCCCCGTATTTGCACTTACCCCGCGCTCCTGCCGATCAGCTCCAGGGACGCCTGCACTTCCAGAAACTGAAGCAAGAATCCCGGGCAGCGTATGCCGTCACGCCGCCCAGGAGCGCAGCCAGCGCAGACCCAGGAGCGTGCAGTGTAAGTGAGACACGCACCTTGAGGTCTCAGTTTCACTGGACACGCCCCCAATGTTTCTGTCAAGCTGCTTTGCTTTTTTACATGCAAAGCAGCAGTTTAAATAGGTTTTTGGAAGTTTTTTGAAGATTTTGGTATCTTTTATAAACTTTTTTAAATGTTTACATTATTTTGAGTAATCTGAAGTAGTTTTAAAGAGAATTAAAGCAATTTAAAGACTTTTAAAAGCCCTAAAAGAATTTTTTTAATTCCATTTATTTATTTAGCAATGTCGTCGTCATACGTGTCTTCACACTGTTCCCTTTGGGGAACTGTATGAAGTGGTGGAAGGATTTATGGCCGTGATTAATGCTCATTCCGTGACCATAACCATCTTTGAACCAGCCATTAGGGCGGTTAGTCCTATGGCGGGAGGGTTTTACGGGCTCCCACAAGCTATACAAGGAGGGGGGGCCACCCACACCCACGGACGCAAATATCCCACTGGATGTCAACCCAGAATTTAGAGCCGGGGCTCCGACTCCACTTGCCGGGACTGTCTGGAGCGGGGTTCGAAACCCTACCCCGTCTGGCCCAGTGGCGGGGATGCTACCGCTACGCCAAAGGCCCACTCCGATTAGCAACGTGAAATGGCTGGAATGAGCACAATTCACAGCATTAAAAGAACTCACAATTGAACTGATGTTGACCTCAGCAATCTCCTCAACAAGGTGGAGGCGCAGCGCCTGCTCATCATTGGTAATGAGAAGTCCAAGGCGCCGCAAAAAGGACAGATGATAGCTTGGTCTTTCAAGTGGCAGCATAGGGCTCCAGTCACGGGGAGGGAAAAGGCGCAGGAAACGTATGGCTGTCACCTTTTGTGCGGAGTGGGCCTTTTGCGTAGCAGTAAGCATCCCCGCCGCTGGGCCAGAAGGAGTAGGGTTTTGAACCCCACTCCAGACAGTCCCGGCAAGTGGAGTCGGAGCTCCAACTTTAAATTCTGGGTGGACATCCAGCGGGATACTTGCGTCCGTGGGTGTTGGTGGCCGCCCCCCCCCCCTCAGATGGGTTGTGGGAGCCCGTAAAACCCTCCCGCCATAGGACTAACCACCCTAATGGCTGGTTCAAAGATGGTTACGGTCACGGAATGAGCGTTAATCACGGCCATAAATCCTTCCACCACTTCACACAGTTCCCCAAAGGGAACAGTGTGAGGATACGTCCGATGATGACCTCTTGCGCAATGCACCTCCTTGGACCCTCAGTCGCAGGTGCGAGGGGGCAAGTGGTGCAAGTGTTAAATTTTTTATTTTATTGACATGTAAAATGTTGGCCCAATAATTCCCTTCCAAATGCGCTAGTACGGTCGGGGTACTTACGCATCTGGCCGGATGAAATGCCGGTTTTCAGCATGCACAGTGCATGTGGGAAAAACCGGCATTTCCTGTCCTCTGAACGAAGGGGTTCAGAGGCAGAACGCGTGCGCAGTATAATTCGCCGCTTTCATTAATGCTTTCAGTGAGGTCCAGTCATTACAACTTACACATGAAAAAAGCATGGGTACAGTTGCTACAGAGGCTGCGGAGGAAGATATTTCTTATCGTGGAGCTTCTGAAAGTATGTATGTCTGTATATATTCCTTTGCGTGTTATGTATATATTCCTTTACTTATGTGTATGAATGTATTATTTAATTATGACTTTCAGAGAAAGTAACTTATTGGAAAATCATAATTAAAAACATACATTCATAGTAAAGGAATATAAAACATACATACATATACGTAAAGGAATATATGTGGACATACATACATAACTCATTCTCACATTCCATTCACACAGCCACAATTGCTCCTTCTACCTACCGTTTTGAAAACCCTTTAAAAAAAAAAAAATTTTAACTTTAAAACTTACTTAAAATTTCTTAAAATAACTTCCCTCCCTTTCCCAAACAAAAATATTGCATTTCAAAAGCTCCACGATAAAATATATCTTCCTCCGCAGCCAATGAACCACTTTACACTTGCTTTTTTTCAGTGTAAGTTCTGAGGACTTACCCTCACGGATTTCATGAATGAAATCCACGAAGTTCACTGCGCAAGCGCTGCCTGTGCAGTCGCACACGCTCGAGGTCTGGAAATGCCGGCGTTCCCCGCATGCGCTGTTCCTGCTGAACGCCGGCATTTCCAACGGCCAGAAGCGTGAGTACCCCAAGCGCACTCACGCTTCTGGCCTGGAATTTCTGGCCCAATGAGTGAGGATGACATAAAAAACCTGCAAAAGGACATAGACAGGCTAAGTGAGTGGGCAGAGATTTGGCAGATGCAATATAATGTTGGAAAGTGTGAGGTTATGTACTTTGGCAGAAAAAATCAAAGAGCAAGTTATTATCTAAATGGAGAGAAACTGCAAAGTGCTACAGTACAAAGGGATCTGGGGGTCCTGGTGCATGAAACACAAAAAGTTAGTATGCAGGTGCAGCAGGTGATCAGGAAGGCCAATGGAATCTTGGCTTTTATGGCAAGGGGGATGGAGTATAAAAACAGGGAAGTCTTGCTGCAGTTATACAGGGTATTGGTGAGGCCACACCTGGAATACTGCGTGCAGTTTTGGTTTCCATATTTAAGAAATGATATACTTGCTCTCGAGGCGGTTCAGAGAAGGTTCACTCGGTTGATTCCGGAGATGAGGGGGTTGACGTATGAGGAAAGGTTGAGTAGGTTGGGCCTCTACTCATTCGAGTTCAGAAGAATGAGAGGCGATCTTATCGAAACATATAAGATTGTGAGGGGGCTTGATCGGGTGGATGCGGGGAGGATGTTTCCACTGATGGGTGAGACTAGAACTAGGGGGCATAATCTAAGAATAAGGGGCTGCCCTTTCAAAACTGAGATGAGGAGAAACTTCTTCACTCAGAGGGTAGTAAATCTATGGAATTTGCTACCCCAGAGAGCTGTGGAAGCTGCAACATTAAATAAATTTAAAATGGAGATAGACAGTTTCCTAGCAGATAAGGGAATTAGGGGTTACGGGGAGAGGGCAGGGAAGTGGACGTGAGTCTAGATTCGGATCAGCCATGATCCTATTGAATGGCGGAGCAGGCCCGAGGGGCCGTATGGCCTACTCCTGCTCCTAATTCTTATGTTCTTATGTTCTTATTAACCCATCGCGATGAGACGACGACAGTAGCTGAGGAAAAAGGAGGGTGCTTTGCATCAACAACTTCAGCGCCGTGCCCTGAGACCACGTGGCGACGGGATACCCTAAAGGAAAGCGGGAGCGGACCTCAAAACTCATAACCGTTTAAGCAACAGGTTTTGGGATCGGTGAGCATGAATTCCTGGCCCCTCATAGCTTAATCCAGTTAGGTATAGGGGGTGGGATAAGGATAAGGGGATTGTTTAATGTAGTTGTGTTCCCTCGATGTGCCTTGTGTTCCCCATTCATATATAAGTGTAATTGTTTTATGCCTGTAATTTTTCATACCAGTAATTCTCATAAGATTGTTCTATTCTGCTTTTAATAAAATGTTGGTTTTCTGGCACCAAACCACTTGTCTATGTTATATCCGTGTATTAATGGAGACACAGAATGCAGGAGTTGGTTTAACAGGTGTTTACTGAACAAAGTCTGGAGGTGAACTAAAAGATACAAGACGCTATACAGGCTTATATAGCCCGAGTGGTCACTACCGGCATTACAGTACACAGGGGCTCTTAAAGGTACATACACTACAATTCCTCCCCTTTTAGATAATTAGTACATAACATTTTAAGTAATCATTAATTAACATGTTTACAAGAACAATAATCTACACATTTGCTGCAGTTAATCAATTATAAGTCAGTCTCTCTGGAGGCTTCCTGACTAGGTCCGGATAATGCCTCGGTGGTGTAGTAGTTTTCGGTGGTGTAGTAGGTTCTTTTGGCAAGGTTGATTCGGCTTGAATGCCAGTGATGGGTTCATCTGGTTCCAGTATCACCGGATCGGAGGTAGATACTATGGGTATCTCTGCTTCATCATTAGGCGTATAGAGTTGTGGTGTAGGTTGTCCCTTTTTGGATGATTCTATGATCTGGTCAGCATGGCACCTTATTATGCTTTCTCCAATGTCCACGGTATACATCAGCGGTCCTAGTCGTGTGCAAATAGTTCCAGGCTGCCATTTCTCGGTACGGTAGTCCCGGGCCAAAACTTGTTGACCTATCTGGAAGGTTCTAGTTGGCCTTTCATTCATGCCTTGAAATTGCCGGTTCTCTATGTCCCTTCTGATGTTTGGCTTGATCAAATCCAGCCGGCATCTTAGTCTTCTATTGAAAAACATCATGGCGGGAGTTTGGTTTGTAACCACATGTGTTGCATTCCTGTACGCAAACAAGAAGTTATCTACCTTATGTTGTAGTTTTATGCCTTCATTACCCATGGCCTTTATTGCCTTCTTGACGGTCTGGACAAACCTTTCAGCTAATCCATTGGTGGCAGGATGGTATGGGGCGGACATGTAGTGCTTAACCCCATTGTTTTTTAAGAACTTCCTGAATTCTTCGGACACAAATTGCGGTCCATTATCAGAACAGATCTGTTCAGGCAGCCCATTCCTGGCAAATATGGTCCTTAATACTGTGATGGTTTTTTCTGTGGTGGTGGAGGACATCTTTATTATCTCCGGCCACTTGGAGTGTGCATCAACCGCGATTAAGAACATTGAGTCCATAAATGGACCAGCAAAGTCAATATGTAACCTTTGCCATGGAGATGAGGGCCACTCCCATGGATGTAGAGGGGCTTGTGGTGGGGCGTTTTGGACCTTCTGGCATCCTAGACAGCTCTTGGTCATTTCTTCGATGTCTCCATCGATTCCTGGCCACCACACAAACGCTCTGGCTAGGTTCTTCATTTTCACTCCACCCAGATGCCCATCGTGAAGCTCCTTTAGCACTTTATCCTGGAGTTTGGGTGGAATCACCACTCTGGATCCACACATCAAGGTTCCTCGGCACACTGACAGATGTTCTCTTCTTTGCGAGAAGGCTGGCAACAGTGGTTCGCCATGTGCTGGCCATCCCTTCACCGTTAAATCGTAGACTCGTGAGAGAGTCGGGTCATTTCTCGTTTCCTTTTCAATGGTAGAATTTGTTACTGGTAGACATTCCACTATGGTTGAGTGGAACATCTCCACTGGGTCCACTGTAGGTGCCTCTTCTACCGTTGGCAACGGTAGGCGCGATAAACCGTCAGCATTCCCATGCTGTTTTGATACTTTGTATTCTATGTCATATTGGTGTGCCCCTAGGAAAAGGGACCACCTCTGTAGCCTTTGCGCTGTCATAATGGGAACTCCCTTTTTAGGGTTGAATATGGAGACGAGGGGTTGATGGTCAGTCAACAAGGTAAATTTTTGTCCGTGTAGGTAATGGTTGAATTTCTTCACTCCCCACACCAGGCTGAGTGCTTCCCTGTCGATCTGGGCATAGTTACGCTCAGCTGAGTTCAATGAGCGTGACGCAAAAGCTATCGGCCGCTCCGAGCCATCAGGGAATCTATGCAATAATACCGCTCCTACGCTGTAAGGGGATGCATCGCACGCCAGTCTGATTGGCAGTGATGGGTTGTAATGAGCCAACATTTCCTTGGATGTGATCAAGCCTTTGCATTTATGGAAGGCAAGTTTACAGTCTTCGCTCCATTTCCAAATTACTCCCGTTTGTAGCAGTGCGTTAAGAGGGTGCAGAACAGTTGACAAGTTCGGTAAAAATCTATGATAGTAATTTATCAATCCCAGGAATGACCTTAATTGTGAGACATTTTCAGGTGCTGGGGCTTTTATGACCGCTTCAATTTTTTTCAGGTGACTTATGCAACCCTTCCTCGTTAATTATGTGACCACAATATGATATTTGTTTCTGGAAAAATTCGCACTTGGGGCGATTTGCTCGTAGGCCCCGTTCTTTCAGCCTAGTGAGCACCTGCTCCAAATTGGCAAGGTGCTCGTTGTCGTTTTCTCCTGTTACAAGGATGTCGTCTAGGTAGCATTGAGTCCCCGGAATCCCTTGCAGGACTTGCTCCATAGCTCTTTGCCAGATAGCTGGAGCTGATGCTACTCCGAAAACCAGTCGATTGTACTGGTACAGGCCTTTGTGTGTGTTTATCGTGAGATACTTTTTAGAGGCCTCCTCAACCTCCATCTGTAGATATGCCTGTGCCAAGTCAATTTTGGTGAAACATTTCCCTCCGGATAGTGAGGCGAAAATATCTTCTATCCTCGGAAGAGGATACTGTATCGTGTGAAGGACCGGGTTTACAGTCACCTTGAAATCCCCACAGATGCGAATTTTTCTCTGTTCTTCAGATTTATCATTATTCAACGTTTTCTTCATGACCGGGATGATGGGTGTTGCCCACTCGCTCCAATCTATCTTGGATAATACGCCTGCTTTTTCCAAATTCTCCAGCTCTGCCTCGACTGCCGGACGAATTGCGTATGGCACCGGCCTTGCCTTAAAAAACTTGGGAATTGCCGCATCTTCCACTTTTATTGAGGCGGTGACGCCTTTCAAGGTTCCTAGTTCCTGTTGAAACACTTCTTTGGCGTTGGCCAAGATGTCTTTTAATCGTTCAGGTATGACGTCATCATCATTTTTTTTCTTACTGGTCACCGTCAGTGCCTGAATGGAGTGCCAGTCTAAACGTATCTTCCTGATCCATTCACGTCCCAACAGCGGTGAACCACCATCTTGCAGAACGTATAAATACAACTTCTGTATTTCCTCGCCGTTGTATACAACAGGCACCCTTATTTTCCCTCTGGGGTATACTTTCTGCCCCGTATATGTTTTCAAGATAATGGATGTGTCTTTCAAAGGTATATGCGGAAATAGCCGCTCGTAATCCCGTCGAATTATGACGGTCAGAGCTGATCCTGTATCTAGCTTCATTTTAACTGGGGACCCCGCTATCGTGAGGGTAACCCAAATGGTCTGGTAATCTTCTTTGGCAATTACATTATGTAATTTGAGACAACTTAGTCTCTTGTTTCCGGAGTCGCTATTGCTCTTCTGGTCTTCAGAGCTACTGTCCGTCATCATTTGTACCTTTCTGTACTTTTCCTTATTGATTTTTTTTCTGTCAGTGGATTTTTTGTTTCCAGATCGGCATACACGTGCAATGTATCCCATCTTTCCGCATTGCCTGCATGCTTTGTCCTTGAACCAGCAGTCCTTCTGGTCATGGGTGGATCTACCGCAGCAATATCATCTCTCGAAACCCCGTGTCATTTCATGGGTGCCGAAGTCCTGTGGCTTTTGCTGTATCTCTGCAGCTCCTCTTGCTGCTGCTTCGTATGATACAGCCACACTGAAAGCCTTGTCCAGTGTCAAATCTTTCTCAGAAAGTAGCCTTTTCTGTGTTCCTTCACTTAGGAGACCGCAGACGAATTTGTCTCGTAGAGAATCTGTCAGTCCTGCCCCGAATTGGCAGTGCTTTGACAGCTTTCTTAATTCGGTGAGGTAATCAGCGTTACTTTCATTCTTGTGCTGATTCCTCCTGAAGAATTTGAATCATTCCGCTATCAGCAGCGGTGTTGGATTTAAGTGCTCCTGTAGGGTATCAACAATCTCCTTAAAATTCTTGTCCATCGGTTTGGCTGGAGTGATTAAGTTTCGTAACAGCCCGTATGTCCTTGCGCCCATCAGATTTAGAAGTACCGATGTCTTTTTATCATCCTCTACTTCATTCGCTGTGCAATATACCTCCACTCTTTCCACATATGTGGTCCAATCCTCTATATTACTATCGAAAGCAGTAATATTGCCAGTCTTAGGCATCCTGAAAATCAAAAATGGCGCCTCCCGCGCTTTCCTTTCTTCCCTGCCGAGAAAAAATGGCGCCTCCCGCGCTTTCCCGCCGCTGCCGCTGCTGACAACGCTGTTCTCCGCGGTTTTTATTTACACAGATATTTTTAATAGTTGGAGACTCGTTCCCGCCAGACTCTCTGGGACTTTTCCCTCCCTCTGCTTGGTCCGAACGCCGACCTGCTTTGCCGCGCCGGCCGTCTCCCGAGTGCTCCACCCTCCATCTCTGTTTGCCTCCGCCTTCTGACTCGCTGCTTGGCACCGCTGCAGAGCCACCCGATCGAGCCCCAGCCCGCCGCCCAGGAAGGATTAGTGCAGTACCTGCCACCAGCCCAGCTAGCTGGTGAAACCACCGTTTTTTTTTTTTTTTTCTCTTCTTCGATCTTCGTCTGAGGAATCGATCTCCTTGAGGTGCTGCCGAATTGCAGGTAAGTCCGTTTCCAATTCATCGCCACTGTTGTATCCGTGTGTTAATGGAGACACGGAATGCAGGAGTTGGTTTAACAGGTGTTTACTGAACAAAGTCTGGAGGTGAACTAAAAGATACAAGACGCTATACAGGCTTATATACCCGAGTGGTCACTACAGGTATTACAGTCTACTCGATTTTCTGTATCGCCGCCTGTACCTAAGTCCGGTGTCTAGAACCCAGGGGTGTGGGAGCGATTCGAACCACTCAAAGGGGACAGCCAGAGGCAAAGCTGGCTGGGCACCACACACCACCCCCTACAGATTAGAGGTTTAAATGCGTGACTCAAAGAATGGTGGTGGAGGAAGGGATTTCAGTTCATGCGGCACTGGCACCAGTACTGGGGAAAGAGGGAGCTGTTCCGTTCGGACGGGCTCCACTTAAACTGGGCTGGGACAAGTGTCCTGGTGAACCGAATAACTAGGGCAGTAGACAGGGCTTTAAACTAATGAAGCGGGGGGGGGCGGGAGGATTCAGAAAAGAGTAAATTTAAAAGCAGCGAGAGAAATGTCAAGGCTCTAGAGCAGTGTTTTGGGTAAAAATAAGCAGAGTGATTCAGGAAGGGACAGAGAGAGTAACAAAGGTAATATGGCATCAGTGACTAAGGTGACATCAGGGAAAAAGCGAAATAAGCCAAAGCTAAAGGCACTATATCTGAATGCGTGAAGCATTCGCAACAAAATAGATGAATTAATAGCGCCGATAGAAATTAACAGGTTTGACCTAATAGCCATAATGGGGACTTAGTTGCAAAGTGGTCAAGGTTGGGAACTAAATATTTCAGGGTACATATCTTTTAGAAGGGATACGCAAAATGGAAAAGGAGGAGAGGTAGCCGTGATAATAAAGGATGGGATAAAGACAGTAGAGAGAAAGGATCTTAGCTCTGAAAATCAAGAAGTAGAATCAGTTTGGGTGAAGCTAAGAAACAGCAAGGGGCAGAAAACATTGGTGGGAGTTGTTTATAGGCCCCCAAACAGTTGTTGTAATGTAGGGCAGAGTATAAATCAGGAAATTAGAGGCGCATGTAACAAGGGTAATACAGTGATCATGGGGGGCATTAATCTACATATAGACTGGGCAAACCAAATTTGCAGTAATAGTGTGGAGGGTGAATTCATGGAATGTATGCAAGATAGTTTTCTAGATCAGTATGTTGAGGAACCAGCTAGGGAACAGGCTATTTTAGATCTAGTATTGTGCAACGAGAAAGGGTTAATTAATAACCTTGTAGTAAAGGGGCCTTTAGGGATGAATAACCATAATATGATAGAATTTTATATTGGGTTTGAAAGTGACTTATTTAAATCCGAAACTAGGGCCTTAAATCTAAATAAAGCAAGCTACGTAGGTATGAGGGGTGAGTTGGCTAAGGTCGATTGGGAAACTACATTAAAAGGTATGACAGTGAATGAGCAATGGCTAGCATTTAAAGAATTAATACATAATTTACAACAAATATACATTCCTTTAAGGCACAAAAATCCCACAGGAAAAGTGGTCCAACCGTGGCTAACAAGAGAAGTTAAAGATAGTATTAGATCAAAGGAAGAGGCTTATAATGCTGCCAAAAAGAGTAGTAAGCCTGAGGATTGGGAGGATTTTAGAATTCAGTAAAGGAGGACCAAGAAATTGATAAAGAAAGGGAAAATAGAATATGAGAGTAAACTTGTGAGAGTCACAAAAACAGATTGTAAAAGCTTCTATAGGTATGTAAAAAGGAAAAGATTAGCGAAAGTAAATATGGGTCCCTTACAGGCTGAGACGGGAGAAATTATAATGGGGAATAAGGAAATGGCAGAGAAATTAAACAAATACTTTGGGCAGGATTTTCATTGGGCCGTGGAGGCGGGATTGGAGGTGTGTGGGGGGTTAAAATTTCGAAATCGGGGGGCATGAACCCATCCTGCCCCCATCCCACCCCCAACCCACCTCCATGCCAGTTTCAAAGGAGGCGGATACCCGACCTGTGCTGGGACCCACCTCCCCGAGGTGGGAAGGGGATTAGTGCCAATTAACTGCCTGTTAACAGGTAGTTAACAGGCAGTTTTTAGCCTAAACCCTATTTTTATTGCTGAAGTGTGGGATTCCTGACGGCTCCAAACCATGCCAAGTTAGCGAGGCGGGCTGAAGGGCTTGGAGGGTTCGAGATGTCCGGTGTTCAGGTGAGTGATGGGTGCATGAGTTCAGAGGTAAGTGTGTTTGGTGTGTGTAAAATGTTTAAAGAAGTTTTACTTACATTTACTTATCTTTACAGCCTTCCTTCCTTCAGGTCTCAGGCGTCCCTCATCTCACCGGCACAGAAAGCAGAATGGCCACGAGCTGTCAAAAGTTGCAGCATTCAGCTTTCTGTTCTGGAGAGATCTCTAAATCAGCCTGAGAGGAAGGAATTAACTTGGAGTACAGATTGTCAGTGTTTGACAGCTTCAAACAGCTGTCAAACACTGATATTTCATCTGTCAAAAGCTTTTGACAGATGAAATGTCAATCTGTGACATCCCCTGTTGCCGGGTGGCCCTTAATTGGCCTGCTGAGCCCACTGAGTGGGCTCAACAAGGTCAATCAAGTGAAAATCGCATGGGTTGGCCACAACTCGATGGAGGCGGGACTACAACCTCGAAAGTTGTAGTCCTGCCTCCTACGCCTCCTCAATCAAAATCCAGCCCTTTTTGTCTGTCTTCACGGAAGAAGACGCAAAAAACCTGCTGGAAGTAGTGGAGAACCAAGGAATGAGAAATTGAAAGATATTAGTATAAGTAAAGAAGTAGCACTGGAGAAATTAATGGGACTGAAAGCCAATAAATCCCCTGGAACTGATGGCCTACATCCTAGGGTTTTGAAAGAGGTGGCTATAGAGATAGTGGATGCATTGGTTGTCATTTTCCAAAATTCCATAGATTCTAGAACAGTTCCCGTGGATAGGAAGGTAGCAAATGTAACCCCAGTATTTAAGAAAGGAGGGAGAGAAAATGGGGAACTACAGACCAGTTAGCCTGACATCAGTAGTAGTGAAAATACTAGAATCTATTATTAAGGATGTGGTAACAGGGCACTTAGAAAATAATAATAGGATTGGGCAGAGTCAACACGGATTTATGAAAGGGAAATCATGTTTGACAAATCTGTTAGAGTTTTTTGAGGTTGTAACTAGCAGAATAGATAAGGGGGAACCAGTGGATGTGGTGTATTTGGATTTTCAGAAGGCATTCGATAAGGTACCACATGAGGTTATTAACCAAAATTAGGGCTCATGGGATTGGGGTTATATACTAGCATGGATTGAAGATTGGTTAATGGACAGAAAACAGAGAGTAGGAATAAACGGGTCATTTTTGGGTTGGCAGGCTGTAACTAGTGGGGTACTGCAAGGATCAGTGTTTGGGCCTCAGCTATTCACAATCTACATCAATGATTTGAATGAGGGGACCAAATGTAATGGGCCGTATTTTCCGATCGGAGACTTCCTGTGTGAGGAGGCCTCCGATCTGGAAAAAATCTATGGACTTACCAGAGGACTCCCGAGGTCCGGACATTTCCACTCCTGGGCCTCTCCAACTCGAAATGTGCAGGGCCCACGTATCCCAGAGGCGCATGCAGTTCGCAAGCATCCCTGGGATCACGTGAGCCAGGCCAGCCAATAGGAGAAGGGAATCTCCCTTCATACACTTGACAGATACATGAATGGAGATCACCCCAAAAACACTGTAAAACATTAAGTAATTTTTTTTTAAATCACATTTTTAAAATGAGTTGAAATTACAACAAATTAAATATTTTAAACAAAAATTTAATTTTTTGAAAAAAATAATTACAGTTTTTTACAGGGCTAAAAATAAACTTACCTTTTTTAAAGTATTTTTAAATGATAAATGAGTGAAAACATTTTTTTTTACTTTTTTTAAAATCTTATGCTGGTAAAAGCAGGCCTTACGCCTGCTTTTACCAGGCGTAAGATTTCTAAGGGTTTTCTGCGGGCAGAGGTTCTGCAGAAAGCGGAACTCTCCCCCTGCAGAGGCCCTTCTCCAGGGCAGGTGTCCGATCTGACAAGAGCATTCTTGACAGCTCGGAAATGCTGGTTTTCAGTGCATGCGCTTGGCATGCCTGAAACCGACATTTTCGATGTCCCTACGGGTGTGTACACAACGCGTACACACCCGCAGGGATCGGAATATACAGCCCAATATATCCAAGTTTGCTGATAATACAAAGCTTTGTGAGGGATGCAAGGAGACTTCAAAGGGATATAGATAGGCTAAGTGAGTGGGCAAGAACATGGCAAATGGAATATAATGTGGAGAAATGTGAAGTTATCCACTTTGGTAGGAAAAATAGAAAAGCAGAGTATTTTTTAAATGGTGAGAGATTGGGAAATGATGGTGTTCAGAGGGACCTGCACAGAGCGGGATTAATGCACCAAAACAATCAAAAGCTACATTTAAATAGTTGTTGTTAAAACAAAACTGCTCCTGATGGTTCTGTGGGGGAGACTTTCAACTGCTGGCCATCCATTTCTCACCTGAGAAACACTGGGAGATCAGGAGAACCCCCACAAAAATTCTACTCCAGCATTGTTTTTGACTGAAAATTGTGTTTGAACCATGATTTATGCAGTATCAAACTCTCACCTTTCTTATACTTTGTGCTATTTATATTGAAGCAACGGGATATATTAAATGGAAGAAGCATTTAATAACAGCATTGCATAAGGTAACTTTCCTTCAGTATCTCAGAGTTAAGCCCTGTTATTAGTAAAATGAAGTTTACTTGGTTTTAAAATTGTCAGCTGTTTAAAAAGCAGTTGAGAACATTTATTACTGAGTGATACACAGTGATCAAAGAGTAATTACAATCCAGGACAGAAGACAGAGGCCTAGAAATTGACCCACTTACCGCCACGAGTTTTTGCCACGATCCGGTCGAAAAATGGTGGCCGTTACTCTAGTGCCCTTCTCTGGCGCGGTGGCCGCCATTTTTGTGAGGGCCTTAGCGCTGCCAACTGCATGGCCCTGGAATTGTAAATTAAGAGAGGGTGACGTCAGTTGGCGTGCAACACCGACTTAACGTCACTTCAGCGAACTTGGACCTTAGCGCTGAGTTCAGCGCTGGGTCCGAAGCTTGCCATGAAAACACAGCATTCAGCAGACTGACAGAGATGCTGTCAGCACCTCTTAAAGGGACACACACATCTTTGAGGTAAGTTTGCATTTAAGCTTTTGGACTGGTTTTGTTTGATTTTATTAAAGTAGTGGCTTGATGCAATACATGTTAAAAGTTTTTAAGTGTGCAGGGAGTGCTGCTGGACACTTGCAAGGCCTCGGATGGTAAAGGAAGGCCTCTGAGAAGACAGAAAATGCTGGAAATACTCAGCAGGTCAGGCAGCATCCATGGAGAGAGAAACAGAGATCACGTCTCAGGTTGAGATGCTGCCTGACCTGCTGAGTATTTCCAGCATTTTATATTTTTATTTCAGATTTACAGCATCCACTCGCAGAGAGAAGAGGAAGGCACAGAAGAGGAAGACGCAGAAGAGGAAGAAGCAGAAGAGGAGGAAGCAGAAGAGGAGGAGGCAGAAGGAAGGATGCAACCTAGACATCCCCTTTCTGGCCGGGATATCCGTGACAGAATCATCCACCTGCGGTACCAGTGACCACAACCCCAATTCCCCTTTCAATATTTGTCCTACACCTTACCTTCCCTCTGTTACTGACCATCACAATGTCCTCTTGGCCACGATGCTGAAACAAAAGCCACCAGGAAGCAAACTTTCCAATCCAACTTTATACATCTATCCATCCAATATGACATCAAGAAATCAACTCATCAACTTTATGCATTCCCTTAGTGACTGTCTTGTGTGTGCCTTTGCCTAACCTTCTGATGTCACACAGTGCTACCCCAGTGGCTGCAGCATGGTTGGTGGAAGGCTGCTGACTTTCAGTGGGGGACACTGCAAATGGCCTTGCGGGTCAGCCTTGAGGAGCTGCTGGTTGGGAGTGTGAAATCGAGTGATGATGTTCTTCTTCTTATTCTTCTTATTCTTCTTTCTCCCCCTCTTCTTGGTCACCCACTGGCTGGATAGGCTGCATTTCTTCGGTGTGTGAAATGAGGAAGGCACAAGAGTGGAGTTGTAGTGAGGGGAGGATGGGAAAGCAAGAGGTGCATGCGAGAAGGATGATAACGTATAAGGATCTTGTATACTTTCAGCCCCGCTGCTGGCCAAGGGCTCAGCCATGCCCCTACCAAGAATGGCCAGCACCGTCTCCTCCAAGGGGGTGAGGTGAGGCTAGGAATGGGAGGTGTGCCTCGTGTCTGGTACAGACTGTTGGTAGGTGCATGATTGGAGGGGTGGGGGGAGTCATGCATTGAGAACTGAGCGAGGCTAGTGATGCAGTTGGTAGGAGACAGCTTTTGAAGATGCATTCACTGCCCTTGACCACTGGTCTGAGGTCATGGAAAAATGGGAGGACTCGTAAAAATCAACATTTCATTGTGCAGTACACACGTCTGCTGCATATATGACAAATAAAATTGAATTGAATTGAATTGAATCTTCTTTGGGCACTGGAGCCAGTTGGTGGGAGCGACACTGCTGGCAGTGACGGCCTCGGTGATGTGGTTCCACATCGTTCTTTCTGGAGGGCCTCCTGGCCCCTGTGGGTAGAGGACCTGTCTTGCAGTGTTGACCTCCTGCACAAAGCTGGAGTGCTGCATGCAAGACCCTGGGTGCCCCTTCCATGGCTTGCTGAGCCATTTGTGTTGGTGCTGAAGCACTTTTCCCATTTCTTTAGATGCAGAAAGGAATTCAGCTTGAAGAGCTGAAGACTCCCAGGGAATTCTTTTTAATATTAATTTTTTTTCAGAAGACAGTTGAGCTGTAAGGGTTAAAATCTGCATATTTTAACATCATGTTCATTTTTTTCATTTCAGCAGTCATTGCCCCTTTAAGGAAACAACACTGCTTTTGGAAATCACAGCCTCGCTTTCAGAGAGACTGTTCTAGCAGCAACGACGCTTGGGCCATGCTACATTGGAGCCTCCTGCTGGGACCAACGCCACCAGAATGGCATTCCACGGTCAGTTAAACGCTGGGCTAATGATGATTAGTACCCAGCACCAATTTTTTTGTCCTGCCAGTGCCACCATTTTTGCCGGCCATTAATAACCAGCCACAGTGGCACAGGCAGCTTTTGTGGTGGCCACGAATTTCTAGGCCAGAATGACTTTTTGCAAATTAATATTAATATGTATTCTTTAATCAATAGTTTAGATGCTATTTTAATAGTCAGATGACACAATTACTTAGATTTGGATTTTATGCAGCCATTACTGTGATCTCAAGCTGACATGCATGTAGCTGAGGTGTTATATCTAGCCTATGAATTTGATCATGAATGTCCTAATATGCAAGGTATACATGAGCCTGTCTTGAATTTCACTGTTGAATAAAATGACCGGAATTTTGCCTACCTCGGTGGGTCCGGTGCGGCCGGTGTCCGTACCGGGTCGCGACCCCGTTGCTGGCTCCATCCCGCTGTTGAAAATGAACTTGCCTTAATGGGGCCTATTAAGCACCCAGCGCGTTACCCGGCCCAATGAGATGGAGCGAGTCTGGTGACATCATTCATGATGCATTTTCAGCTGGGATCCTTAAAGGGACCCTGGCCACATTACATTTGAAGTTTAATCTTACATTGTGCTGTCAGTACACTACAGCATTGGAATGCTGCAAACATTGACAATGACTGCACAGAGGGAGAGGCTGTACCCAGGTTCTCCAATGACTCCCTCCATATGCTTATAGAGGGAGTCAGAGCATGCAGGGAGGTCCTCTTCCCTTCCCATGGGTGGAAGAGACCACCCCAGGAGACCAAGACAGCCTGGTTGCAGATTGCAGAGGAAGTCACAAGCAGGGATGTGCTCAGGAGGACCTGGATGCAGTGCCGCAAACATTTCAGTTATCTCATTAGGTCAGGGAATGTTAGTACAAAGCCACACTAAACCTCATCCTGCTGTGCCTCTCATCACATCCCCCTCACTCTGCCTTCCCTACCTGACTCCTGCACATTCTTACTCACACCAACTTAACTTGCACCTCCACCCATCCCTCTCTCTCTATCTATATTATCACATCGCTGTCTCACTAGCCACCCCTCACACTCACCCTCATCCCAGTGCAATCATATCAAGTAAAAACACACAACGGTAGCCACTTGGGTGTTTTATACAATGTGAAAGGATTAGCAAATTTCATGTCTCCCCCGAAGATTTACTTTTGGTTTATTAAAGAAACCCTGGTTGGACTGAGTTTAAAATCAAGGGCACAACAAGATGGCTGCGGTCAGCCTCATGGCAAAAGCCTGTAAGTTTCAGTTTGGACTGACAGCTTGTATTCTGATGACTGTGAGAAGGAACTTTCCAGAACTCGAATGCAGACAGACCTTCTGCATTTATGCATTAGAAGCAAACCCAGTGGCATTCGGGCCTCTGATTAAAAGCCATGAAGGTTGTTTGCACAAACAATCAACAGCAGTCAGGGCCTATTGAATATGTAGTGGGACAAGCTCAGCAGCATTCAGGCCTTTGTTTAGAGAACATCAACACTGTTTACAAACGATCAACGGGGCATTCAGACTGGAGTGGCCCCATCACGAAACCAGTTGGACAAAGGGGAACACTGATGAGATCAGTAAAACCGATTACCGGCCATCCAGGTCGATGGGCCCAGATCGGTACCTTTTGTATAAGTTTCAATACGTCCAGATTAGACAAAAGAAATGAGCTGATCTGGCGGGAGATAAGGGCTACTGGGAAGGGTATAACTAGTCCCTCGGGAAGCCATATCTCTCTCTCTCTCTCTCTCCTGCCTCACCTCCGGTGCCCTGCCTTACCATCAACCCAGCAAAAAGGAACATTGACGAAGAGCCCATCCAGGGAAGTAGAATACCCGCAGTTACGTTTAAATTACTGGGGTATCTCTGCTTTGGGGCGGTGAAAACCTAAGACATCAGCAGGCAACAGGGCACAGAGCAGGTGTTTCAACATCCTAGGCTGGTGAGCATCAATTTTCTGGCCCATCACAAGATAACCTAGATAGGTGTAAAGGGTGGGAGTTAAGGGGAATTGCTAAAGTGTCATTTTAGTCATTTTCCCTTGATGTGTCCGTTTCTCCTCCCCCGTTAAGTGTAATTGTGCTGCATCCATAGTGATTTTCTCTGTATAGTAATTGTTCTCTATTTTAATAAACATTGGTTATCTTTGCACTGAACCACTGGTCTCGTTTGTCTATATCGCTACTTGCAAATAAGTTCGGTGCTCAGAACCAAAGGGGAAGCGATTTGAACCGCACGGGGCTGGGGCAGCTCAGGCACACGACTGACTGACCAGACACAAACCCCAAACCAAAACCCCCTTACAAATGTTTATGTAAAGTTTCTGTTAATGTGGTGTCAAACATTGAAACCTTTATTTGAAACACTTTCCGTTCCTAGACAGATTTGTGTGCACCTTTGGAAGTGGCTTAGTGAGTTGCAGTGAATGGTGAGACATAACGGTACCCCCCGCAATGGTGGTGAGTGTGAAAGGTATGTCTTGGTCATTGCAGGGATGCTTTATGGAATTGGTGTGGGGTAGTGCCAACCTGGTGCATCAAGTAGCAGCCATATGGGTGTACAGCATAAAGTTAACTAAATGTCGGCGGGAAGCGCAAGCGGGAAGCTTAAAAAGGCTTCAGAGACCCAAGTAAGGCCTCAGACCGCGGGTGTTGGCGGGAGGCGCGAGCGGGAAGCTTAAAAAGGCTTCAGAGACCCAGGTAAGGCCTCAGACCGCGGGTGTTGGCGGGAGGCGCGAGCGGGAAGCTTAAAAAGGCTTCAGAGACCCAGGTAAGGCGTACCAATCTCCAGTCTCCGAAGTCAGAGGGAAGGAGAGAGGTAAAAAGTAATCCAAGTGTGACGTCACCAGAAAGCGGGTAAGTGATTGGTTGGTAAGTATTTCTCTCTTTTTAAGCTTAAACTCTGTGGTTTATAGTTTCGAAGGTGCGATATTCATCATCTAGAATCGGGGCAGAGGGTATTTAAAAATAATATTAATAAATGTAATTAATTACATAGAACGGGAGATCAGGTGATGTGTTGCTGCTGCAATATGTGGGAGCTGGTGGACACCATTGATGCTCACGGTGATCACATTTGCAGTAAGTGTTGGCTGCTCGAGGAATTCCGGCTCCGTGTTGAAGAGCTGGAGTCCGAGCTTCAAACACTGAGACACATCAGGGAGGGGGAGAGTTACCTGGGCTCTGTGTATCAGGAGGTAGTCACACCAATTAGATTAATTAATTCAGATGTAGTCCGTGGCCAGGGTCAGGATGGTGTGACTAGAAGTGAGGCAGGTACGGGGATACAGGAGGTAGTGTTGGAGGAGCCGCAGCCTTTGCTCTTGTCCAACAGGTTTGAGGCTCTTACTCCCTGTGAGGATGGGAACAGGGATTGCGGGGAGGATGAGCAACCTGGCCACAGCACCATGGAGCGGGGGGCCATTCAAGTGGGGGGAGTTAAAAGAAATGTTGTAGTGGTAGGGGATAGTATCGTTAGGGGGATAGATAGAGTTCTTTGCAGTCGAGAGCGAGAGTCCCGAAGGCTGTGTTGCCTGCCCGGTGCCAGGGTTAAGGACATCTCCTCTGGGCTGGAGAGAAACTTGGAGAGGGAGGGGGAGGATCCAGTTGTCGTGGTCCATGTTGGTACCAACAACATAGATAGGACAAGGAAGGAGGTTCTGCTGAGGGAGTTTGAGCAGCTAGGGGCCAAATTAAAAAGCAGAACCACAAGGGTAATAATCTCTGGATTACTACCTGAGCCACATGCAAATTTGGCTAGGGTAAATAAAATTAGAGAGTTAAATGCATGGCTCAAAGACTGGTGTGGGAGAAATGGGTTTTGCTTCCTGGGACACTGGCATCAGTACTGGGACAGGAGAGAGCTGTTCCGTTGGGACGGACTTCACTTGGCCAGTGCTGGGACTAGAATCCAGGCGAATCGAATAACTAGGGCTGTAGAGAGGGCTTTAAACTAATTAGTGGGGGGGAGGTTTTAAGAGAGCAAAAAATAAAAATGACAGCAGAGAAGGCAATAGAGCAAGGTAGCAGTGGGGGAATTAAAAACCAGAGCATGTCAGGAAGGGACAGAAAGTATAATGATAAAGGTAAAGTAGTAAAAGGGGTAAAAGCAGGAATAAATTGTCAGAAAACATATTTGAAAGTTCTTTATCTGAATGCACGCAGCATTCGTAACAAAATTGACGAGTTGACGGCGCAAATAATTACACATGGGTATGATCTGGTGGCCATTACGGAAACATGGCTGCAAGATAATCATGAATGGGAACTAAACATACAAGGGTATTTGACAGTCAGGAAGGACAGACAGGAAGGAAAGGGAGGTGGGGTTGTTATGTTAATCAAGGATGGAATCACTGCAATAGTCAGAAATGATATTGGGTCAAAGGATCAGGATAGTGAAACAGTTTGGGTGGAGATAAGGAATAATAAGGGGAAAAAGTCAGTAGTGGGCGTAGTCTATAGGCCTCCTAACAGTTGCAACTCTGTTGGTCGGAGTATAAATCAGGAAATAGTTGGGGCTTGTAATAAGGGAACAGCTATAATCATGGGGGATTTTAACTTTCATATTGACTGGACTAATCAAATTGGGCATGGCAGCATTGAGGAAGAGTTCATAGAGTGTATTAGGGACAGGTTCCTTGAGCAGTATGTAACTGAACCAACCAGGGGGCAGGCAATCTTAGATCTGGTCCTGTGTAATGAGACAGGATTAATAAAAAATGTCCTAGTAAAGGATCCCCTTGGAATGAGTGACCATAATATGGTTGAATTCCAAATTCAGTTTGAGGGTGAGAGAGTTGGATCTCAAACCAGCGTACTGAGCTTAAATAAAGGAGACTATGAAGGTATGAGAGGAGAATTGACTAAAGTGGACTGGGAAAACAGATTAAAGTGTGAGACGGTACAAGAGCAGTGGTCTACATTCAAGGAGATATTTCACATCTTTCAAGATAAATATATTCCACTGAGGAAAAAGGGGAGTAAAAGAAAAGACAGCCATCCGTGGCTTAGTAAAGTAATAAAGGATAGTATTCGACTGAAAACAAGGGCATATAAATTAGCCAAATCTAGTGGGAGGATAGAAGATTGGGAAGCATTTAAAAGCCAGCAAACAATAACTAAAAGATTAATTAAGAAAGGGAAGATAGATTATGAAAGTAAACTAGCAAAAAATATAAAAACAGATAGCAAGAGTTTCTACAGCTATATAAAAAGAAAAAGGGTGGCTAAAGTGAACGTTGGTCCCTTAGAGGATGGGACTGGGAAGCTAGTGGTGGGGAACATGGAGATGGCAAAGACGCTGAACAAATATTTTGTATTCGTCTTTACAGTAGAGGACACTAAAAATATCCCAACACTGGACAAACAGCGGGCAATGGGGGGGGGGGGGAGGAGCTAAACCCGATTAAAATCACTAAGGAGATGGTACTCAGTAAAATAATGGGACTTAAGGTGGATAAATCCCCTGGGCCTGATGGCCTACATCCTAGGGTCTTGAGAGAAGTGGCGGTAGGGATTGTGGATGCATTGGTGATCATTTTCCAGAACTCCCTGGACTCAGGAAAGGTACCGGCAGATTGGAAAACTGCTAATGTAACACCCTTATTTAAGAAGGGAAGTAGACAAAAAGCTGGAAACTATAGACCAGTTAGCCTAACACCTGTGGTTGGCAAAATGTTGGAGTCCATTATTAAGGAAACAGTAACAGAGCATTTGGATAAACATAATTTAATAGGACAGAGTCAGCATGGTTTTATGAAGGGGAAGTCATGTTTGACAAATTTGCTCGAATTCTTTGAGGATGTAACATACAGGGTGGATAAAGGGGAACCAGTGGATGTAGTGTATTTGGACTTCCAAAGGGCATTTGACAAGGATCCACACAAAAAATTACTGATCAAGATAAAAAATCACGGGATTGGGGGTAATATATTGGCATGGGTGGAAGATTGGCTATCTAACAGAAAACAAAGAGTTGGGATAAATGGTTCATTCTCGGGCTGGCAATCAGTAACTAGTGGTTCTCCGCAGGGGTCAGTGCTGGGACCCCAACTCTTTACAATCTATATTAACGATTTGGAGGAAGGGACCGAGTGCAACATATCCAAGTTTGCCGACGATACAAAGATGGGAGGGAAAGCAGTGAGTGAGGAGGACATAAAAAACCTGCAAAAAGACATAGACAGGCTAAGTGAGTGGGCAGAGATTTGGCAGATACAATATAATGTTGGAAAGTGTGAGGTTATGCACTTTGGCAGAAAAAATCAAAGAGCAAGTTATTATCTAAATGGAGAGAAACTGCAAAGTGCTACAGTACAAAGGGATCTGGGGGTCCTGGTGCATGAAACACAAAAAGTTAGTATGCAGGTGCAGCAGGTGATCAGGAAGGCCAATGGAATCTTGGCTTTTATTGCAAGGGGGATGGAGTATAAAAACAGGGAAGTCTTGCTGCAGTTATACAGGGTATTGGTGAGGCCACACCTGGAATACTGCGTGCAGTTTTGGTTTCCATATTTAAGAAAAGATATACTTGCTCTCGAGGCGGTTCAGAGAAGGTTCACTCGGTTGATTCCAGAGATGAGGGGGTTGACGTATGAGGAAAGGTTGAGTAGGTTGGGACTCTACTCATTGGAGTTCAGAAGAATGAGAGGCGATCTTATCTGTGGTGTCTGTAACCGTTCCACCTTTAAGAGAACTATTTTAAGAGTGGCACTACTTTATCTTGGCTGCTGTATACTGTAATACCGGTGGTGACCACACCGGTATATAAGTGCTGTGTAATGATTTATTGGGCAGTTCCGCCCTGACCTTCAACTAGTAAAGACCTGTTAAAGTTTACTCTTGTGGTCTGTGTAGTAATTCTCAATATAACACACAGACTTAACAGTGGCGACGAGTACGATCTTACCCTGCGGCAGAGATACATCCAAGGCAGTTTAACGGGCGTCGAGAGGAGGCATCCGCCCTCATCATTCTGCTGAGAGAAGACTCGGGCCTGCAGAGCAGAGGAAGAATTCTGACACGAAGCCTTCCATCAGCAACAGGCAGTGATCATCCCTTCTATCACGGTGGTGGGTAAGCCGATCAGCGACGAGCAGCCAGTCGGCAACGTTGACTGTGAAGTAGGGGAGGGAAAAACGGAGAATATAAGGGCGGAGAACTCGACCACGGCCGGGGAAAAGAGCCGGACAGAAGTTGGGGCCAGAGGCGCTGAGACTGGGGCAGCGTAAGGCACGGGAGCCGCGGTGAATGTAAACGCAGCCGGTGCGAAAGACCGGGCTGCAAGCGGGCTGGGAGACGCAACAGCGTCGAGAGAGAGCTCGACCGCGACCGGTGAAAAAGGCCGGGCAGCTACCGAGGCCGCGAGGCACAGCGACCGGGTCAGCGTAAGGCGCGGGAGAAAATTTAAAAAAACGCGGAGAACTCAGCCGCAGCCGGGGGAAAGGACCGGACTGCAAGAGGGGCTGGGAGGCACGATTTGAAAACCGCTGGGGAGGGCGAACGCAGCAATACGGCAATCGCCATTACAGCCAGCGGGGGAGAAAGGCAAACGCGGGAAGCCGCCATTTTCGTAGGCGGGGGAAGAAGACAAGCGCGGGAAACCGCCATTTTGAAAAAATAAATAGATAAATAAAAGAAAAATTTCTTTTTGTTCTCAAGAAGACTGCGAGGATGCCTAAGCGTGGTAACATCAATGATTTCAATCCCGCTGTTGAAGATTGGGCCACGTATGTAGAACGCATAGAGATATATTGTAAGGCAAATAAAATATCGGATGAAGATAAAGCACTAACCTTAGTGAACTCAATGGGTGCAAAGACATATGGGCTATTGAAGCATCTTCTATCACCAGCTAAACCGGCGGATCAGACTTTCGCTAAAATTGTTGCTGTTCTGAAAAATCATTTGAACCCCACACCGCTGATGTTAGCGGAACGATTTAAATTTTATGCGAGAACGCAACTGAAAGAGGAAAGCAACGCGGAGTATTTAATTGAACTGCGTAAACTAGCGAAATACTGTCAGTTTGGGGAAAGTCTGACAGAGGCACTGAGAGACAAATTCGTGTGTGGATTGTCGAAAGAAGGAACACAAAAGCGGCTGCTTGAAGAGAATGATCTTACACTTGATAAGGCTGTCACTATTGCAGCATCGCACGAAGCCGCAGCGAGAGGCACTGCGGAAATGCAGCTGAAGGCAGCGGTACTCAGCGTAAATCAAATGGCTTTGGGTACAACGAAATGTTATCGTTGTGGAAAGACAACACACGATCAGAACCAATGCTGGTTTAAAAACCAGGAATGTAGAAAATGTGGCAAGCTTGGTCACATAGCTAAAGTATGCCGGTCATGAAAGAAGACCAGCAACAAAAGTCACCGCAGGAAAAGTGCAGAAAGGTACATAAGGTGGCTGAGAAGAGTTCGGATGAACAGAATTCGGATTCAGACTCCAACAGCAAGGAACTGGGTAGTCTGAGAATTCACAATGTGAGTAAGGAAGCTGACCGACAAACTATCTGGGTCACACTTCAGATAGCAGGAGTCCAAGTGAAGATGGAATTGAACACCGGATCGGCGTTGACGGTCATGAATAAGCAAGATTACAAAAAGTTATTCACACATATTCCCCTACGGGATACGGAGATAGTATTGCAGACATACACGGGGCAAAAAGTATACCCCATCGGAAAGATAAAAGTCAAGGTGGTACACAAGGGCAAAGAACACCAAGGAATGGATATATATGTACTACCTGAGGGAGGTCCACTACTTCTGGGATGGGAGTGGATCAGGAAAATAAATATGGACTGGCACTCCCTAAATGCAATAACGGTAGATTCCGGAAAAAAAGATGTTAAACCTGAACGATTGTCCAGAATATTGGATGAAGCTAAAGAGGTGTTCCAACAGGGACTGGGAACACTGAGAGGAATTAAGGCAAAAATCAAGATTGCAGAACATGCAAACCCAAAATTTTTCAAAGCCAGACCGGTACCTTATGCGATACGACCTGCTGTGGAAGCTGAGCTGGAAGGGCTTGAACGTTCAGGAGTACTGTCTAAGGTGGACTGGAGTGAGTGGGCCACGCCCATTGTTCCCGTCATGAAGCGTTCATCGAGTAACAAGCCAGGGGAACCGGGGAAGGTCCGCATCTGTGGAGACTTCAAGATCACAGTTAATCCGGTGCTTCACACGGTGCAATATCCGCTTCCGCGGATTGAGGATATCTTTGCTTCATTGTCTGGCGGGAAGCACTTCACCAAGATAGACCTGGCGCAAGCGTACTTACAGATGGAAGTTGAGGAAGAGTCGCGCCAGTATCTCACAATCAACACGCACAGAGGCTTGTATCGATATAATAGACTGGTTTTTGGAGTGGCTTCGGCTCCAGCAATTTGGCAGAGGGCCATGGAGCAGGTATTACAGGGAATTCCAAGCACTCAATGTTACTTGGACGATATCCTGATTACAGGAGATGACGATGAGGAACACCTTGCAAATTTGAAACAGGTGCTCACCAGGTTGAAGGAATATGGCCTTCGAGTTAATCGCCCGAAATGTGAGTTCTTTCAGAAACGGATCTCGTACTGTGGTCATGTCATTGACCAGGAGGGGCTGCACAAGTCACCTGACAAGATCGAGGCTGTTGTGAAGGCTCCCGCTCCGGAAAATGTATCCCAGTTGAGGTCGTTCCTAGGGTTGATTAACTATTACCATAAGTTTCTGCCAAATCTATCCACAGTGCTGCACCCGCTGAATGCTCTTTTGCAGAAAGAAGTACCATGGAAGTGGAGCGAGGACTGTAAGCAGGCCTTTCGCAAAAGCAAGGCATTGATCACCTCAGAGGAAGTGTTGGCTCACTTCAACCCAACGCTACCTATTCGTTTGGCTTGTGATGCTTCTCCTTATGGTATTGGAGCAGTACTCTCACACAAGTTGCCAAATGGCTCGGAAAGGCCAGTCGCATTTGCATCCAGATCATTGACCTCCGCTGAGCGCAACTATGCTCAGATAGATAGGGAGGCTCTCAGCCTGGTGTGGGGAGTAAAGAAGTTTAACCATTACCTGCAGGGCCAGAAGTTTACACTGCTGACAGACCACCAGCTGTTGGTATCCATATTCAACCCTAAAAAGGGCGTTTCAATTATGACAGCGCAAAGGCTACAGAGGTGGTCCCTTTTCCTAGGGGCACACCAATATGACATAGAATACAAAGGATCAAAACAGCATGGGAATGCTGACGGTTTATCGCGCCTACCGTTGCCAACGGTAGAAGAGGCGCCTACAGTGGACCCAGTGGAGATGTTCCACTCAACCATAGTGGAATGTCTACCAGTAACAAATTCTACCATCGAAAAGGAAATGAGAAATGACCCGACTCTCTCACGAGTCTACGATTTAACGGTGAAGGGATGGCCAGCACATGGCGAACTACTGTTGCCAGCATTCTCGCAAAGAAGAGAGCAGCTGTCAGTGTGCCGAGGAACTTTGATGTGTGGATCCAGAGTGGTGATTCCACCCAAACTCCAGCATAAAGTGCTAAAGGAGCTTCACGAGGGGCATCTGGGTGGAGTAAAAATGAAGAACCTAGCCAGAGCGTTTGTGTGGTGGCCAGGTATCGATGGAGACATCGAAGAAATGACCAAGAGCTGTCTAGGATGCCAGAAGATCCAAAACGCCCCACCACAAGCCCCTCTACATCCATGGGAGTGGCCCTCATCTCCATGGCAAAGGGTACATATCGACTTTGCTGGTCCATTTATGGACTCAATGTTCTTAATCGCGGTGGATGCACACTCCAAGTGGCCAGAGGTAATAAAGATGTCCTCCACCACCACGGAAAAACCATCACAGTATTAAGGACCATATTTGCCAGGAATGGGCTGCCGGAACAGATCTGTTCTGATAATGGACCGCAATTTGTGTCCAAAGAATTCAGGAAGTTCTTAAAAAACAATGGGGTTAAGCACTACACGTCCGTCCCATACCATCCCGCCACCAATGGATTAGCTGAAAGGTTTGTCCAGACCTTCAAGAAGGCCATAAAGGCCA
The DNA here is from genome assembly GCF_052327205.1 of Somniosus microcephalus. Lineage (NCBI taxonomy): Eukaryota > Metazoa > Chordata > Chondrichthyes > Squaliformes > Somniosidae > Somniosus > Somniosus microcephalus. The sequence goes on from NC_140995.1 coordinate 137,481,733, forward strand.
TGGGTAATGAAGACATAAATCTACAACATAAGGTAGATAACTTCTTGTTGGCGTACAGGAATGCAACACATGCGGTCATAAACCAAACTCCCGCCATGATGTTTTTCAATAGAAGACTAAGATGATCAAGCCAAACATCAGAAGGGACGTAGAGAACCGGCAATTTCAAGGCATGAATGAAAGGCCAACTAGAACCTTCCAGATAGGTCAACAAGTTTTGGCCCGGGACTACCGTACCGAGAAATGGCAGCCTGGAACTATTTGCACACGACTAGGACCGCTGATGTATACCGTGGACATTGGTGAAAGCATAATAAGGCGCCATGTTGACCAGATCATAGAGTCATCCGAAAAGGGACAACCTACTCCACAACCCTATACGCCTAATGATGAAGCAGAGATACCCATAGTATCTACTTCCGATCCGGTGATACTGGAATCAGATGAACCCGACACTGGCATTCAAGCCGAATCGACCTTGCCAAAAGAACCTACTACACCACCGAAAACTACTACACCACCGAGGCGTTATCCGGACCGAGTCAGGAAGCCTCCAGAGAGACTGAATCTGTGAACTGTGGTACATGAAGTTGTGTATATATGTTATTATTTTATGTTAATGGGGAATATATACTGTTAAGCTAAAAAGGGAGGGTTGTGGTGTATGTAACCGTTCCACCTTTAAGAGAACTATTTTAAGAGTGGCACTACTTTATCTTGGCTGCTGTATACTGTAATACCGGTGGTGACCACACCGGTATATAAGTGCTGTGTAATGATTTATTGGGCAGTTCCACCCTGACCTTCAACTAGTAAAGACCTGTTAAAGTTTACTCTTGTGGTCTGTGTAGTAATTCTCAATATAACACACAGACTTAACATTATCGACACATATAAGATTGTGAGGGGGCTTGATCGGGTGGATGCGGTGAGGATGTTTCCACTGATGGGTGAGATTAGAACTAGGGGGCATAAGCTTAGAATATGGGGCTGCCCTTTAAAAACTGAGATGAGGCGAAACTTCTTCACTCAGAGGGTAGTAAATCTATGGAATTTGCTACCCCAGAGAGCTGTGGAAGCTGCAACATTAAATAAATTTAAAATGGAGATAGACATTTTCCTAGCAGATAAGGGAATTCGGGGTTACGGGGAGAGGGCAGGGAAGTGGACGTGAGTCTAGATTCAGATCAACCATGATCCTATTGAATGGCGGAGCAGGCCCGAGGGGCCGTATGGCCTACTCCTGCTCCTATTTCTTATGTTCTTATGTACTTATGTGGCCATGATGAGGCCATCCCTGGCCTCCCGGGCAGCAATGTGCTCAGGTGCTGATGCCGTATCCTGTGCAGCATCAGGCGATTGTGGAGAACGTTGGTGTTGTTGTTGGTGCTACTGGTGTTGGGGCTTATCATGGTCTGATTCTACGGACCAAGGTGAGAGAGTATAAATGGCACCCATGGCGATGGAATAGATGGCAGGTGAAGTACAGATGACAGAAGCACTCTGTCAATGGTGAGAGAGTTCTTCCGATGAGGTGAGACTGGATGGAAACTTTGCTGGAAACACTTGCAGCCTGCAGAATCTGCTGGAAATGGACTGAGCAACAGCTTCTGTCTGAGGAAAGTGATCAGCTGTCAGGTGGGAGCTTTCACTGTACATTTGAAGCTGTCAAGTAATCAGCTGGAGCAATGGCCACGGAACTCCCTGCTTAGGTTGACAGATGTGGTTCCCGAGCTGCGTGAATCCCGTGGCCATGCAAGGAAATTTAAAAAGTAAGTGAAAAAAGGCTCTGAATTGTCTGATAATCATCTCAATTGGGTCCCACGCCACTGCCAGCCGGGTCGGCTCCGCAATGTCAGACGCGCCTGGGGAAAGGTGTGTGGGAGCTAGATGACAGCGGGTTGCTGACCCGCTGTCAAAAATAGCAACTTTCCCACCCGACCCACCACTGAACATGCCCGATACCACCCCGGAAAATTCCAATCAATGTTTTAATAAAATCAAAGATATGGGGCAGGATTTTCATTGGGCCATGGAGGCGGGATTGGGGGCATGTGGGGGGTTAAAATCCGAAATCGGGGGGCACAAACCCACCCCGCCCCCAACCCGCCTCCATGCCAGTTTCAAAGGAGGCGGGTACCCGACCCACACTGGGACCTGCCTCCCCGAGGTGGGAAGGGGATTAGTGTCAATTAACTGCCTGTTAACAGGTAGTTAACAGGCAGTTTTTAGCCTAATCCCTATTTTCATTGTTGAAGTGTGGGATTCCCGACGGCTCCAAACCATGCCAAGTTAGCGAGGCGGGCCGTCGGGCTGAAGGGCTTGGAGGGTTTGAGATGTCCGGTGTTCAGGTGAGCGATGGGTGCATGAGTGCAGAGGTAAGTGTGTTTGGTGTGTTTAAAGTGTTTAAAGGAGTTTTACTTACCTTTACAGCCTTCTTCCTTCAGGTCTCGGAAGTCCCTCATCTCACCGGCACAGAAAGCAGGATGGCCGCCAGCTGTCAAAAATTGCAGCATTCAGCTTTCTGTTCTGGAGAGATCTCTAAATCATCCTGAGAGGAAGGAATTAACTTGGAGTACAGATTGTCAGTGTTTGACAGCTTCAAACAGCTGTGAAATGCTGATATTTCATCTGTCAAAAGGTCTTGACAGATGAAATATCAATCTGTGATGGCACCTGTTGCCGGGTGGCCCTTAATTGGCCTGCTGAGCCCGCTGGGTGGGCTCAACAAGGTCAATCAAATCAAAATCATGTGGGTTGGCTACAACTTGATGGAGGCGGAACTATAACCCCGAAAGTTGTAGTCCCGCCTCCTACCCGCCTCCTCAATGAAAATCCAACCCATGGCCTCTCCAAATTCAGAAGGAGTCCAACACAAATGAACATCTCCACTGTTTGAGGTACAAGAGGTGGGTTACTCCCTGTATATGATTGGATAACCAATCATTGCTGTAAGGATTTATGTGTAGTCCTTCGAGACTTAGTTGTACACCGATGAACTACAGACACTTTTTGAAAATCCTGTGCCCAGGTAGTAACTGAAGGATAGTCTCTTATACTGGTAACATTTGCTCGCCACTTGAAATAAAAAGGTATTTTCTGTGACCTTCTTTTATGGCTGTATGAATGTAGGAGATTGATGCTAGCCTGCAGGATCCAGCGATTTGACACTGAGAAGGGTGCCTATGTTCTGTATTTCCTTCCTAAGGAATCCTTAAATATTCATTATGTTAAGAACAGACCTAAATCTTCTTGATCTATAGAGCACTACAGAGTAATGGAAATAAAAGGTGGGTTCGGGACATTTTGTCAATAAAATGGGAGGAAGTTTCCTCTTACACACACTCTATAGTAATCCTTGCAGCACAGCTAAGGATACATTGCCCGACAATTTAAGGACTGCCAGTTCAAAAATGCAATTGATCTATTTATATTCTTGCAGCACTTTGCTAACAGATACATTGGTATCAGACTTGGCGCAGAGATTCTATAAAGGGTATACAATCTGTCTGTTCCCCCCAGATTACCACCCAGCTTGTCAAGCTGAAAATCTATCACCTCATCAGAAATTGGATTGTATCTACTCAAAAACAAAAGGACGCTCCTAATTTAAACTCTGAACCGTTTTCAGTAAACAAGAGAAAAAAGAAGTCAATGTGAGCATCAAGCAGGGAAGTCAAAGACAAGAGAGCTGCAGGTGAAATACTGTCAAGTCATTTTAAAATTTTCGTTAAATGTCTAACAAAATTAAATATTTCAGAGGCTGATATCCCTGTAGCTCCTCCACTGAAATTGAATTTTTTTCAAGCTGGATGAATGGCCAAACAGGAAAAAGCTTTGGAAATGTGTCAAGTGTAGCAGATAGAATGGAACATTAGATAAGTAAACACAATAATTTACTGCACAGATGATAAAGCAGACGATATTCTCAGAGGATTCAACCAGACAGACGGTGACAGTGAAAACCATGACACGATGATGGGAAAATTTAACGGACAGTTAATCATCGAAAGAAATGTGATTTATGCAAGGGCTAAATTAGACCAACAAATGTCCTTGATGTACCATGAGCACCACCAACTGCAGCATCATTGATACAAGCCATAGGGGGCAATTTTCAACTGTCTGCCGACCATTTCTTGCCTGGAAAACAAAAGGCCAGCAGTTGCAAAAGTACAGGAACTGGCCGATTTCTCGCCCTCCCACAAACGGCGAGCAGCAGCAGCGTACCCCTTTGGCACCTATGGCTACATTCAAATGAGACCAATCCCAAATATAGTTCGGGCCTCCAGACACCAGCTTCAGGTGAGTAATACAGCCATTCCACCGAGTTTGTGCCCGTTTTGTGTGGAAGTTGAAGATCCCTCCCCACCGCCTGCCCCCATAGACAAGAAAGTGCATAATTCAAGCACAACAAAAATAGTAATATATCTTATAAATATAATCAATAAAGGTGACTATCAACAGCAGGGAGATCTGTCCAGCCATATATTCTGGTATCCATATTACAAAAAGTATATAGAGAAGGTGCAAATAAGATTACAAGGATGATATCAGAACTGAGAGGTTATACCTATCAGGAAAGACTCAACAGGCTGGGGCTATATTTCCTAGAAAAGAGAAGGCTGAGAGGTGACCTGATAGAGGTTTTTAAAATTATGAAAGGTTTGGATAGGGTAGACATAGAGAACAACAACAACAACTTGCATAGCGCCTTTAAGATAGTAAAACATCCCAAGACACTTCACAAGAGCATTATCAAACAAAATTTGACAGCAAGCCACATAAGGAGATATTGGGACAGAGAGATAGGTTATAAGGAACATCTTCAAGGAGGGGAGAGAGGTAGAGAGGCAGAGAGGTTTAGGGAGGAAATTCCAGAGCTTCAGGCCTTGGCAGCTGACGGCACAGTCGCTAATGGTGGAGCGATTAACATCGGGGGTGAGCAAGAGGCCAGAATTGGAGGAGTGCAGAGATTATGGAGGGTTTTAGGGCTGGAGAAGGTTACAGAGATAGGGAGGGATGAGGCCAAGGAGGGATTTGAAGACAAGGATGAGAATTTTAAAATTGAGGCACTGCTGGACTGGGAGCCAATGTAAGTCAACGAGAACAAGGGTGATGGGTGAACGGGACTTGGTGTGAGTTAAGATATGGGCAGTAGAGTTTTGGATGAGCTCATTTATGTAGGGTGTAAGATGGGAGGACGGCCAAAAGAGCATTGGAATAGTCAAGTCTAGAGGTAACAAAGGCATGGATGAAGGTTTCAGCAGCAGATGAGCTTTTTTTAAATGTTTTATTCATTTATGGGATGTGGGCATCGCTAGTGAGGCCAGCATTTATTGCCTATCCCTAAATGGCCTGAGAAGGTGGTGGTGAGCTGCCTTCTTGAACCGCTGCAGTCCGTGTGGTAAAGGTACTCCCACAGTGCTGTTAGGTAGGGAGTTCCAGGATTTTGACCCAGTGACAATGAAGGAACTGCGATATACTTCTAAGTCAGGATGGTGTGTGACTTGGAGGGGAACTTGCAGGTGATGGTGTTCCCATGCGCCTGTTGCCCTTGTCCTTCTAGGTAGAAGAGGTCGCGGGTTTGGGAGGAGCCGCCGAAGAAGCCTTGGCGAGTTGCTGCAGTGCATCTTGTAGATGGTACACTGCAGCCACGGTACGCTGGTGGTGGAGGGAATGAATGTTTAAGGTGGTGGATGGGGTGCCAATCAAGCGGGCTGCTTTGTCCTGGATAGTGTCAAACTTCTTGAGTGTTGTTGGAGCTGCACTCATCCAAGCAAGCGGAGAGTATTCCATCACACTCCTTACATGTGCCTTGTAGATGGTAGAAAGGCTTTGGGGAGTCAGGAGGTGAGACACTCACCACAGAATACCTAGCCTCTGACCTGTTCTTGTTGCCACAGTATTTATGTGGCTGGTCCAGTTAAGTTTCTGGTCAATGGTGACCCCAATGGATGTTGATGGTGGGGGATTCGGCGATGGTAATGCCGTTGAATGTCAAGGGGAGGTGGTTAGACTCTCGCTTGTTGCAGATAGTCATTGCCTGGCACTTTTGTGGCACGAATGTTACCTGCCACTTATCAGCCCAAGCCTGAACGTCGTCCAGGTCTTGTTGCATGCAGGCATGGACTACTTCATTATCTGAGGAGTTGTGAATAGCCCACACAAAAGAACAAAAATGTCAAACCCTGATCTAGAAAGATTAGATATTGCTAGAGATTCTAAATAAAGGCTTATGTTACAACCCAGATGATTGGATGATTATGTTACAAAGTGGATTACATAGGATTACACATAGAATTACATAGGATAAACAGCACAGAAACAAGCCATTCGGCCCAACCAGTCCATGCCGGCATTTATGCTCCACACGAGCCTCCTCCCGTCTTTCCTCATCCAACTCTATTAGTGTAACCCTCTATTCCCTTCTCCCTCATATGCTTATTTAGCCTCCCCTTAAATGCATCTATACTATTTGCCTCAACTACTTCCTGTCGTAGTGAATTCCACATTCTCATCACCCTCTGGGTAAAGAAGTTTCTTCTGAATTCCCTATTGGATTTCTTGGTGACTATCTTATATTGATGGCCTCTAGTTATGCTCTTCCCCACAAGTGGAAACATTCTCTCTGTATCCACTCTATCAAAACCTTTCATAATTTTAAAGACCTCTATTAGATCACCCCTCAGCCTTCTTTTTTCAAGTGAAAAGAGACCCAGCCTGTTCATCCTTCCCTGATAGGTATATCCTCGCATTTCTGGTATCATCCTTGTAAATCTTCTCTGCACCCTCTCCAGTGCCTCTATATCCTTTCTATAATATGGTGACCAGAATTGTATGCAGTACTCCAAGTGTGGTCTAACCAAGGTTCAATACAAGTTTAGCATAACTTCCCTAGTTTTCAATTCTATCCCTCTAGAAATAAACCCTATTGCTTGGTTTGATTTTTTTATAGCCTTGTTAACCTGTCGCTACTTTTAGCGAATTGTGTATTTGTACTCTGAGATCCCTTTGCTCCTCTACCCCACCCAGACTCATACCCTCCAAGTGATAAGTGACCTCCCTATTCTTCCTACCAAAATGTAATATCTCACATTTATCTGTGTTGAAATTAATTTGCCAATTATATGCCCATTCTGCAAGTTTATTAATGTCCTCCTGTAATTTGTTGCAGTCCTCCTCAGTATTGACTATCCCCCCATTTGGAGTCATCCACAAATTTAGAAATTGTGTTTTTATAAGGTTGCAACTAAAGCTAAGAATAGCGAACTTCAATATTTTGACAATTATGTATTCAGTCTGTTAACACAATGAGTGTTTAATATATTTACAGAACTATATTTTGGTGTGATCTCTGCAGCTGTTTACAGTTAAAGAAGATTGATGGATATGTGCTTGCCCAGGACCTCAGCCACTGACCCAACCAAGGGTCAGGGGGATGTCCCCTGTTTTGTATGTGAATTGTTGGAGCCTATGCCACTGGGAGCACATCGAGGACATTTGCCTGACTCAACATGTTTGACAGTCTGGAGCAACCTACCAATTCCAGGATGGGTACCTGTGGTCACCCCAACCCCCACTGAAATAATTTAAATGTACTCCACTGCCCACCTTTGTAAGAGGCTGCTATAAAATACATATTTTTTTTAATTCTACTTTTCTTCAGGGGTCCACTTCAACCATTTGGTAGCTTGGAACGTCTGGCCCTGGGAAGCAGCAGTAACAGCCCAGAAGTTTCTGCCCATGGTGGGAAATGGCCTTATAGCTGCCTCTTCTCCCCCCTATGTGGCTCCCAACACATACCCATTGAAGGCCCCAATCTCGGCCTTCAGTAGAACAGCTGGTCCTTTTAGGTCACTTGTCAGTTCTTCTGGTACTGTAGTTGCATCCTCAATACAGCAATGTTGAGATTCTTCTCTTCACAGTGGTGGGCTCCTTCTTGGCAGCAGGAATCCTGCCAGGAACCCGTTGTGCATCTCTCAACTCCAACTCTAAGAAATGAGTTATGGTCTAGGTGCATTCTGAGGGGTTGGCAGAAGCCCTGGCCCATACAGCACCGCCTCGATATACTTTGCCTTCAACAGTTGTTATTTACTGCTGCTTTAAAGAGAAATTGCATTCTAACCACCTGGATAATGGACCTGAAATTGCGGTCGGAGTCTTCTCGCGGGCGAATGCCTCCAAACCGCAAGTAAAATCCGTACTTACCTGATGACCTACGAAGACTCGCGCTCCTGGGCCTGCAGGCATACGTCTGCGTAAAGGCCCACGTATCCCAGGGGCGCATGTGGTTCGCAAGTCTCCGTGGGATCACGTGGGCCGGCCCAACCAATCAAAAAGGGGGGTTCCCCTAAAAAATACACTTTCACCCCCTTAAATAAAAATAACTCATCACATGTTCAAAATTAATTAAAATACAATTTAATTAAACATTTAAAACAAAGATTTAAAAAATTTGAAAAATAAATGTAAACATTTTTAATGGGGCCAAAAATAACCTAAACTAGTTTTAAAGGTTTTTGAATGTTTAAATGATTTTTAAAATTTTATTTTAATATTTATTTAAACCCTTACACTGGTAAAAGAAGGCCGTACGCCTTCTTTTACCAGGCATAAGAGTTTTGTGGGCATTCGCTGGGCAGCAGTTGGGCAAATAACTCTCCGCCAGCCAATGTCCATTTCCTTTGGATTCGTACGATCTGTCAAGCTGAAACTTGACAGATCGCAAGTTCCAGGTTTTCGCGCATGCGTATCACACATGGAAACCTGGAACTTGCAGGGCACTCACGCGTACACCGTCATAGGCCCTGGAAAATCCGGGCCAATATTTTCTAAGTGTTTTCATTGTTACTTTAAATAGTGTTTACAAAGTGTGTCTTAATGGGCTGATTTGCTGCTAAATGATGTTTGTCCAGTGCTTCTGGCAATTAGCAGGGAAATCTGGTACTGTGCTTTCATGGTATATTTTATGCATTATTTATTCAAGATCATTCAAAGACAATATGGAGCAGGTGGGCCAAATCTGACCTAACAGACGTGATACACCAATCTGTCTAAGCAATTCAATCATTCCTAAAATCCCAGGCTGATGTACACATGCTGATTCTGGGCATAAGAATCTTAATCGTGCTACAACCTGTGACACAGAGGAAGGTTGCTCCATTAATATCAGATATGTGATTATACCTGGAATTACCCCTGTATGTCCTCTCAATAGTGTGTCGTCCTAAAACACACCTGTTTTAAAACTGCCACAGATGCTCAGAAAACAAACAGGGTAGAAACTTAAATAAAAACTACTGAGTTTAACACAATACAGTTGTGCTTTTATATGTGCCTTTAAAATTGTAGGATGAGGGCTTATATCCACAATCACCATAGAGAGAATTTCCAATATTGATCATGATATCAAGAGGTAGTAAAAAACACAAGCAATGTGCTTTGCTACAGAGTTTCTACTGCAGGGAACAGGAAGCAGACAGTGAAGCTGTGCCATGTAACTTGAGATTTAAAGAGTGGTTGTTACACAAAATTAGTAACACGGAGGAACTTAAAGTTCGAGAAGACCTATTGTTGCATAAGTCTCATATTAGAGGTTAGAGGAAAATATTTGCAGTTTTGACGATTGAAAGAGTCTTCATTTTTCTAATGTTTAAGTCTATTTGGATACTTCTATATAAATTATTTAGATATTCATTTGTACGAGGGTACAGTTTTATTTTTTTTAATTGAACTTAAAACAATATTCGATTAAGTAAGTAATTCTCTTATTGTTATGTATTGTGTGTTCTCCTCCCACCTGTGGTGACGCTGTCACAGCAGATAAATGGTTGGGTGTTCTCTTGGTTAAGTTTAGCTCTCTTTGTTCGGAACTTTCCAGAACTTCCTGTCCTTCCTGAATAAAGCATTTTATGTTTGAATCTCTGAGTTCTGAGTCCTAAATTATGTCTCGGTAGAAAGGTACCGACACAACAAGTGGCAACGAGGATCGGATGAATCTGCGTTGTGGGAACTTTCTTGTTTTCGACTACAAAACACTCAGAACAGAGATTGCAGCATCACATTAACGTTACGGCAGTGAGTAAACAGAAATTTTAATTTGAAACATGAGATGGCTACTATATTAGGGAACATTGGTGATTTTGATGAAAATGTGGAGCAATGGAGCGCATATACGGAACGTTTTGACTATTTTGTATTGGCGAATGCGGTGGCAAACGAAAAGGTCATGCCTACCTCTTTGAGTGTAATGGGACGGAAGACATTCAATTTACTTCGCAGCCTTGTGCAGCCAGATAAGCCAGGAACTAAAACATATAAGCAACTAGTGGAAATTCTTGGAGCACATTTTTCACCAAAACCTCTGGTTATTGCTGAGAGATTTAGATTTCACAAACGGAATCAAGAGGAGGGGGAATCAGTGACGATGTTTATTGCTGCTTTAAAAAGGTTGTCAGAACACTGCGAGTTCAAGGAGGTGCTGAAGGACACCATTAGAGACAGACTCGTGTGTGGTCTGCAAAATGCAGCCACACAGAAGCGCCTTCTTACTGAGGACAACCTTACTCTTGAAAAGGCCATTGAAGTTAGTGTCTCCATGGAGATGGTGGAAAAGGAGGCTCACCAGTTGAGTTCAACAGGGAGAGTTCACAAGGTGTCGTCTGAGCCTAAAGGTGCGCGGAACGGCACATGTTACCATTGTGGGAAAACGGGCCATCACGCTAATGACTGCTGGTGTACAGAGCTGGAATGCCAAAATTGTGGCAAAAAGGGTCACATTGAACGTGCCTGTAGAGGTAAAAAAAGAACAGACAGAGCTGGGAAGCATGAAAGCAAAATGTCTATATTTGGACAAGAGAGGAAAAGGAGTGTTCATTCAGTGCAGTATGATGGAACAAGCAAAACAGAGGGGAGCGACACCTCTGAGGAGGAAGAGGTGCACATACTGACGGTTGCAGGTGGTTCAAATGGCTACTGGGCATCACCACTGGTGGAGGGACAGTCAGTGCGGATGGAGGTGGACACAGGCGCGGCTGTGTCCCTTGTTTCAGACACTGTCTACAACAAAATGCTAAAGCATCTTACCTATCAGCCAACAAACATTGTGCTAAAGACATATACCGGCGAACCTGTGGCCATGAGAGGTGTCATTGAGGTGACAGTTAAATTGAACGGACAGACTGCGAAACTGCCACTATATGTGGTAAAGGGAAATTACTCATCGCTACTGGGATGTGCGTGGCTGGAGAAAATCACGCTGGACTGGCCTGCAGTCCGCATGATGTCAAAAGGGGAGTCAGGTCTGACTGCAGTGTTAAACAAACATGCAGAACTCTTCAATGGGGAACGTGGGAGCATGAAAAAGATCAGCGTGAGACTGGACATTAAACCTGACAGCAAGCCGAAGTTTCACAAAGCCCGACCTGTACCCTATGCAATTAGGCCAAAAGTTGAGGCTAACTTGGAGGCCTTAGTCGAGAATGGAGTCCTGGAGCCTGTGAGCATGAGCAAATGGGCCACACCCATTGTTCCTGTCCTGCAAAAGGTTGGATCTGTTCGAATCTGTGGGGATTTTAAGGTGACTATTAACCCGGTGCTGTCTGCGGAACAGTACCCTCTTCCCCTTATTGATGATCTTTTTACGGGCCTGGCTGGAGGGCAAAAGTTCAGCAAAATAGACTTATGCCAGGCTTATCTACAAATGCATGTCGATGACAAATCAAAGGAGCTGCTGACAATTGTGACACACAAGGGGCTATACCGGTACTGCCGCCTTCCATTTGGAATTACGTCGGCCCCTGCTCTATTCCAAAGGGCAATGGATCAGATTTTGAGTGGACTGCCAGGAGTCCAGTGCTACCTGGATGACATCCTTGTCACTGGGACAAATGAGGAGGATCATCTTCTGAACTTGGATGCGACACTACAACGACTGAAAGAGTACGGACTCAGAGTTCGTAAGGACAAATGTGAATTCTTTCAGTCTTCAGTTGAGTACCTGGGGCATGTGATTGACGCTACTGGCCTGCATAAGGCGCCGTCAAAGGTCAAGGCGATCGTGCAGGCCCCAGCACCCCAGAATGTGAGCCAGTTACGTTCATTTCTGGGGCTACTTAACTACTATGGGAAGTTTATTCCAGACTTAGCAACATTGCTGAATCCGTTACATCAGTTGCTATGTCAAGGCAAAACATGGAAATGGACTGAACTGTGTAACGAAGCTTTCGCCCAAGCAAAGAAAGCATTGCTGAAATCGAAGGTCCTGACACACTTCAACCCAAAGCTACCCGTGCAGCTAGCATGTGATGCGTCACCATATGGTGTGGAAGCAGTCATATCCCACATCATGCCCTCTGGTGAAGAGAAACCTATCGCCTTTGCATCACGCACCTTGAACAAGGCCGAGAGTAACTATGCACAGATTGAGCGCAAGGCCTTGGGAATCATTTTTGGAATTCGAAAATTTCATCAGTACCTGTTTGGGAGAAGGTTCACACTCCTGACGGACCACCGTCCATTGACTTCAATCTTCGGGCCCCACACCGGAATTCCATCTCTTGCTGCAAACAGGCTGCAAAGGTGGGCTTTACTGTTGTCAGGACACACATACGACATCAAATATCGCATATCAGACTTGCACGGCAACGCAGACGGTCTCTCGAGGCTACCCTTGCCTATTACTCCCCCAGAGCCTCATCAGATAGACATCTTCTACTTTAGACAAGTGGAGGGAGCACCTGTCACTACAGTTCAGGTGCGAAGGTACACCCGCAACGATCCAGTCCTGTCTGAGGTAATGGACAATGTCATTCGAGGGAGAGCTATAGGAGATTCTCCTAGTTTGAAACCTTACGTTTCAAAAAGAAATGAGCTCTCCGTCCAGGCAGGTTGTCTTCTTTGGGGGCGCCGTGTCATCATTCCGCCACCTCTGAGGGAACCTATACTGCAACAACTTCATACAGGCCACAGTGGGATGGTTCGGATGAAGGAAATGGCAAGAAGCTACTTCTGGTGGCCAGGTCTTGATGGAAATATTGAGGAGAAAGCCAAAACATGTTCCCCATGTCAGAGGGTCCGGAATGTTCCACAGCTGGCAACCCTACACCCCTGGGATTGGCCTGCAGAAGTGTGGCAGCGAGTACATGTGGACTTCGCCGGTCCTTTCGAAGAGAAGATGTTTATGGTGGTTGTGGACGCTCGTAGCAAGTGTGAGGTCTACCATGGCAGAGAAAACAATTGAGAAACTTGGTGAGATGTTCAGCCGTTATGGCTCACCGGAACAACACGTAAGTGACAACGGTCCACAATTTGTATCACAGGAGTTTGCAACCTTCCTGCATGTGAATGGTGTCCAACACATCAGGTCTGCGCCCTATCATCCCTCTACTAACGGCCTGGCAGAAAGGTTCATGCAAACTTTGAAGCATGCCTTGAAGGCATCGTAAGGTCAGGGCTCCATCCACCAATGTCTGAACAGCTTCCTGTTGTCCTACAGGAACGAGCCACATGCCACAACCAAAACTTCCCCCGCTTCGCTCATGATGAAGAGGCAGTTGTGGACAAGTTTTGACTTACTCAAACCTCCAAGGGCAGAACAGGTTGTCCATTGTCAACAACAAGCTGAAGTTGAAAAGAGAGAGAAAAGAGCCAAGGAGAGACGGTTTCACCCTGGAGAGCACGTCCTAGCTCGAAACTACAACACTGGACCGAAATGGGTTCCTGCTACGGTGATCGCACAGACAGGCCCTGTGTCTTACACGGTTGAGACTGCCGAGGACGTCATCTGGAGAAGACACACAGATCAACTGTTGCTAGGAGCAGAGACAGCCACAGAGGCTCCAACGGCTGGTTGGCCTGAACTGTTTCCGGATGATACCGCAATTCAGCATCCTTTGCCACAGTGCTCTTCTCCAATACAGGAAGTCATAGAGACTGTTCCACCTGTGCAAACTCCTGACTTTCGACTGGCACAGGCACCTTCTCCATCCAGGCCTGTGTCAATGCCTACTGCTGTGCAAGCCAGCGATGACCACCGGTATCCTATCAGGGAGCGGCGGTCTCCAAGACGCTTGGATCTGTAGGCTTAGTGACTTACCCACAAGACTGGGGCAGAATAAACCCCAGGGTAAAGTCAGGGTTTGAGGCAGTCTACCTCTACCCTTGGTTAGTGAGTGCATTGAAAGTAACTTACCTGTTGAGCAATAATGTGGACCTTTCATTTAAGAGGGGAAGAATATGTTATGTATTGTGTGTTCTCCTCCCACCTGTGGTGGCGCTGTCACAGCAGATAAATGGTTGGGTGTTCTCTTGGTTAAGTTTAGCTCTCTTTGTTCGGAACTTTCCAGAACTTCCTGTCCTTCCTGAATAAAGTACTTTATGTTTGAATCTCTGAGTTCTGAGTCCTAAATTGTGTCTAGGTAGAAAGGTACCGACACAACACTTATTATCCTGGTTGTCATCGCTGTCACTTTGCCACCGGTGTCAAGTTGTAGATGTCTGGAGATGTCGAACTAAAATCTCCTCAGCCTGTTTGGAAGTAGAATTTCAGTATTGCCAATTCCAGCAGAAACAATACTAAATTAAGACTGACTAATCTCAAAGAGCCAAGCTACACAGTTCATGCTGAATTTATTATTCCCTCTGAGCTCCATCTCACGTTAAATATTCTGCCACGTCAGCCTATACTTTTAACCCATTAAACTCTGAAAACATATTGGTACCTTATTAACACTTATTCATAAATTGTTTGCCAAAAAATCTTTCTTTTCCCAGGTAACATTTTCTTTTACCTAAACAAACATTTTCTTGCCATAAATTTGTTACAGGATGTTTTCTGCTCTCCTATATGAACTCTGTTCCTCATTTGCACATGTGCCAGAGAGTGCTATGCTGTGCATTTGAAAGCTGATTATGTGGAAACAACTAGATATGTTATTTGTTTATTCACGTACCGCAGTTCCTAGTATCAGAGGTCAAGTTAGAAGTGGTGGTTTTGCAACTGAATCATTATTTACACTGTTTTGCAAAACATTGTCACCTGGAGTGGGTACTGCTGAAGGTGAGCAACATTTAATAGTCATTAGGATTTAATAATCAACATTGCAATATTAACCCCAGAAGGAGTACAGTAAATTTTTGAGCAAAATAAAATTGAAACTTTTGTAAGGAGAGAGCCTTGTCTCCTGAAAAGTTGTTGGGAGAGCTTTTTTGCTTTCTTTAAAACATGTAGTACAATGGTCAATTTATGCTAAAAAAAATCATATCATCATAAGAACAATCCACATGATGTTACTGTGACATTAATGACACTGAGTTCATTTTCCCCATTCTTCTTTTTCTTTACTGAAGGAGCAGCCATTTGCTGGGCTGAAGTTCCATGGACACTTGTAGCCTTCCAGTAACTCCCCAAACGATCCCTCTTTATGAGTGAATCTTGATGGCACTCAATTGTGGAGGAAATCACAAACAAACGCAATCTGGTTCTCACCCAATATCCACACATGCACATCGTCCAGTGTAGGTGACGATATCAAGCATGCACATCGTCCAGTGCAGGTGATGATATCAAGCAAGAGTGAAAATCCTAGCAGATTTTGCTCCAACCTAAACTGGGTGATTAACTTATTTCCTACGGGCTTGTTCCCTCCTGAAAATAGTGCCACCCTTCAATCTTCTCTTTGCAAATGTTTCCTAACTTACACCCCCTTCCATCCCATCTGCATCCATATTATGCTACTTAATCAGAAGGATCCAGCCTTTGAACAACACTGTAAGATGGCCTCATCATTATTCTCTGGTCAACCTGTCTATTTTGCCCTCTCTCCCAGGTAATTGGCAAACTCATCCCTTTAGGAAGGTTCAATTCAAATGAAAACACTACAATTTTAATCCAGGTCACTAGCTGGATACCTGGCATTATAGTACTTGACAAGCCCTGTTCACTATAATTCATGCCAAAACAATGTTATGTTCCACAGTGTTTATTAATTTAATATACAACAAAAGATTTAGGGGGAACAATTTGGTATCGACCATTTTGGGATGCTATCATCGTCTGGGCGCTAACTTATTAGCGTCAGCGAACGCAAAATTCAGTTTTAGCGCCCCAAGAGGGAAGTGGAGCGCTAAATCAAATGTTCCACTTCTTTCTTAGAGCGCTAACCCCGAATATCGGGGCGGTGCCTTCTGCAGCACTATGCACTGGGCCACGTAGCGCTGCCGCATGGAAGGACTCTTTGGGTCATTAAAGGGGAGTGCCCAAGTACACAACTCTGCGGGGCCCTACATCAGAACATAAGAAATAGGAACAGGAGCAGGCCATTCGGCCCCTCGAGCCTGCTCCGCCATTTAATGAGATCATGGCTGATTCGATTTTGGCCTCAACTCCACTTTCCTGCCTGTTCCCATAACCCTTGACTCCCCTGTATCAAATGTCTGTCAATCTCCGCCTTGAATATATTCAATGACTCAGCTTCCACAGCTCTCTGGGGTAAAGAATTCCAAAGATTCATGACCCTCTGAGAGAAGAAATTCCTCCTCATCTCTGTCTTAAATGGGCAACCCCTTATTCCAAGACTATGCCCCCTAGTTCTAGATTCCCCCACGAGGGGAAACATCCTCTCAGCATCTACCCTGTCCAGCCCCCTCAGAATCTTATATGTTTCAATAAGATCACCTCTCATCCTTCTAAACTCCAATGAGTATAGGTCCAACTTGCTCAACCTTTCCTCATAAGACAACCCTTCCATCCCAGAATCAACCTGGTGAACCTTCTCTGAACTGCCCCCAATGCAAGTATATCCCTCCTTAAATAAGGGGACCAAAACTGTATGCTGTACTCAAGGTGTGGTCTCACCAGCGCCCTGTACAGATGTAGCTGTGATGAAATATTCCATTCATCACTGCCTGTGACTGTGGCCGGTTTCAGTGTCATTTCCCTTCCCCCAGTCCTCATTGTATTGTTTATTGGAATGTGCTGGAATGTGCTGTGTGTAGGGCTCCGCCCATACCTGGGCCCCTTTTGTAAGCTAGCTCAGTCTGGCCTCAGTCTCCAGAAGGAAGATATCTCTCTCTCTCTTACGTGTTACTTTCTAAGTTAATAAAAGCCTTATTTTGTTTCGCTAACATCGGGTCTCGGAATTATTGAGGCACATCAATTTTATTAACTTACTTTTCAACACTATGGATCAACTCCTGAAACCCGAACGTTTGGATTTGGATCAACATGCTCCGGACGCATCAGCACGCTTCGGACACTGGTTTGAGTGTATGGAATTCTTCCTGGACAATTCCGCAGCCGTCAAAGACGCTACGGACGCTGCGAGGATGAGACTCGGAATTGGGTAAGCCACCGGGTTTACCCCCTCATCCAAGACGCCGATACGTACCTGGCCGCCTGCGACATCTTAAAGGCGCATTACCAGCAGCCTACGAATGAGGTGTATGCTAGGCATCTGCTCGCTACTCGCGCACAGCGACCTGGGGAATCGGTGGAGGAGTTCCTAAGCACCCTGAAAATGCTTGGCAAAGACTGCAAGTGCCGAGATGTAAAAGCCGCAGTGTACACTGACGAGCTTGTTCGCGATGCCTTTATCACAGGCCTCAGCTCCACTTACATCCGGCAAAGACTGCTGGAAAAAACGGGGTTGGACTGAAACAGGCTGCGGACGCCGCGCGATCCCTGGATGTGGCCCAGAGAAACTCGGACGCCTACTCGTCAGCCCGCGTCGTCCACGCCGCCACGTGTGCACCGAGGGCGCCGCCATCTTGGAAGGCATCTTCCCCGCCCGGCAGCCCGACACCGGCGGGGCCCCGCTCTCCCCCCAGAAGCCCTACGACAGCCGCGACGCGTCAGGGACCCAACTGCTACTTCTGCGGGCAGCCAAAACACACCAGAAACCTGTGCCCGGCAAAAGGCACCACCTGCTTTAAGTGCGGTAAGAAGGGGCACTTCGGGAAGGTGTGCAGAGGGAACCCCGCCGGAAAACCAACCGCCGGAAAACCCGCCACCGCCGCGTGTGCGCCGTGGGAGCGGCCATCTTGGACGCCATCGTGCCCGACCTCGTGGGGTCCGCCATCTTATGAGCAGACAGCGTGGACGCCATCTTGTATCGATCAGGGCCCTACAGTGGCATCGGTCACAGTGGACCAGACCAGGCCGCACCCGCTATCCAAATCAATGGTGGACATCGAGGTAAACGGGTGCCGGGTTAAATGTTTAATTGACAGTGGAAGCACGGAGAGTTTCATTCACCCTGAACTGGCACAACAACTCTCCCTAAAGGTGGTCCCTGCTCAGGGTACCATCTCTATGGCTGATAAAACCCAGACATCGACCATTCTGGGTTACTGCACGGTACAATTGGGCGTTAACGGAACTGTATACGATAATTTTAAAGTATTAATCATGAAGAACCTATGTGCGAGCGTGATCTTGGGCCTGGATTTCCAGTGCAATCACCAAAGCATCACGCTCAAGTACGGTGGGTCCCAGCCGCCCCTCACAGTGTGCGGTCTGGCTACCCTGAAGGTAAAGCCGCCTTCGCTATTCGCGAACCTTACCCCTAACTGCCGGCCAATAGCGACCAAAAGCAGGAGGTACAGCTGGGAGGACAGGCGGTTTATCGCGACCGAGGTAGACAGGCTCCTGAAAGAGCGCATTATTGAACGCAGCAACAGCCCGTGGCGCGCCCAAGTGGTAGTGGTAAGGGGTAGCGAGAAGAAACGGATGGTGATCGACTATAGTCAAACGATCAACAGGTACACCCAACTAGATGCCTACCCGCTACCCCGCATATCAGAAATGGTGAACCAAATCGCCCAATACCGGGTGTTCTCCACCATCGACCTCAAGTCAGCGTACCACCAGCTCCCTATCAGACCAGAGGACCGCCCGTACACCGCCTTCGAGGCGAACGGACGCCTCTACCAATTCCTCAGAGTCCCCTTTGGGGTGACGAATGGGGTCTCGGTCTTTCAGAGGGAGATGGACCGCATGGTCGATGACCACCACTTGCAGGCAACCTTCCCCTACCTCGACAACGTCACCATCTGCGGCCACAATCAGCAGGGTCACGACTCGAACCTCGAGAGGTTCCTGGAAACCGCACAAAAACTCAACCTCACCTACAACGAGGACAAGTGCGTTTTCAACACCAAGCGCCTCTGCATACTAGGCAGCGTGGTGGAGAATGGGGAAATCGGACCAGACCCCGACCGATTGCGCCCCCTACGGGAGCTGCCCCTGCCCAACACTCCCAAAGCCCTGAAAAGGTGCCTGGGGTTATTTTCTTATTATTCCCAATGGGTCCCCAACTACTCCGACAAAGCCCGCCCCCTCTTGAAAGCATCCTCTTTTCCGCTCTCTGCTGAGGCCCACGCCGCCTTCAAAAGCATTAAGCAGGATATTGAGCGGGCTATGCTACAGGCAGTGGACGAGAACACTCCATTTCAAGTGGAAAGTGATGCGTCTGACTTCGCCTTGGCGGCCACCCTCAACCAGGCGGGGCGGCCCGTAGCTTTCTTCTCGAGGACCCTCCAAGGGCCCGAGATCAGACACTCCTCCGTGGAAAAGGAGGCCCAAGCCATCGTGGAGGCAGTGCGCCACTGGCGCCACTACCTAGCCGGCAAACGCTTCACCCTACTTACCGACCAGCGGTCGGTAGCGTTTATGTTCAATAATAAACAGAGGGGGAAGATTAAAAATGATAAGATTCTTAGGTGGCAGATCGAGCTCTCCACCTTCGAGTACGACATCATTTATCGGCCAGGGGCCCTTAACGAATCCCCTGACGCCCTCTCACGAGGGATGTGTGCCAGCGCCACCAGGGACCGGCTACAGACCCTCCACAATTACCTCTGCCACCCAGGGGTCACGCGGCTGTTCCACTTCATAAAGTCCCGTAACTTACCCTACTCGATTGAGGAAGTTCGGTCTCTGACCAGGAACTGCCGCACTTGCGCTGAGTGCAAGCCTCGGTTCTACCGCCCAGATAGAGCCCACTTAATCAAAGCTACACGGCCCTTTGAGCGGCTCAGCTTAGATTTCAAGGGCCCCCTCCCGTCCGTCGACCGCAATGTTTACTTCCTGAACATTGTGGACGAATACTCCCGGTTCCCATTCGCCTTCCCCTGCCCAGACATGACCAGCGCCACGGTCATTAAATGCCTCAACAGCCTGTTCTGCCTGTTCGGTATGCCGAGCTACATCCATACGGATAGGGGGGCGTCCTTCATGAGTGAAGAGCTACGCCAGTACATGCTGTCCAAGTGGATCGCCACGAGCCGTACCACCAGCTACAACCCCCGGGGTAACGGCCAAGTGGAGCGAGAGAACGGGACAGTATGGAAAGCAGTCACTCTAGCTCTAAGGACCAAGGGCCTCCCTATCTCCCGCTGGCAGGAAGTCCTCTCGGATGTGCTCCATTCGATACGGTCGCTATTGTGTACGGCCACTAATGCCACGCCTCATGAACGAATGCTTGTCTTTCCCCGGAAATCCACCTCAGGCGTATCCATGCCGTCATGGCTCTCCACCCCAGGTCCGGTACTCGTGCGAAGGCATGTGAGGGGCCACAAGACGGACCCTCTCGTGGAGCCAGTACACCTACTCCATGCCAACCCCCAATATGCATATGTCCGGCACGCCGATGGAAGGGAGGACACCGTGTCCATAAAAGACGTCGCCCCAGCCGGCATCGACAACAACCACGGCAATAGCAGCAACGACGATCACAGCAACTCTTACCCACCCACTACTCTTTCATCACCCCCGGAAGAACATCGACCAACGGCACCCCCACCAACTACCCCTTCAACAACCCTGGCGGCACCCCCGGCAGAGACCCAGGAGGCTACCGGGGACACCCAGCCGACACCCGCGGCACCACAACAGCCACGTCGGTCGCAGAGGACTATCAAACCCCCGAACAGACTAAATCTATAGAAGGGGTGAATGTGATGAAATATTCCATTCATCACTGCCTGTGACTGTGGTCGGTTTCAGTGTCATTTCCCTTCCCCCAGTCCTCATTGTATTGTTTATTGGAATGTGCTGGAATGTGCTGTGTGTAGGGCTCCGCCCATACCTGGGCCCCTTTTGTAAGCTAGCTCAGTCTGGCCTCAGTCTCCAGAAGGAAGATATCTCTCTCTCTCTTACGTGTTACTTTCTAAGTTAATAAAAGCCTTATTTTGTTTCGCTAACATCGGGTCTCGGAATTATTGAGGCACATCAGTAGCAAGACTTCCCTACTTTTATACACTATCCCCCTTGAAATAAAGGCCAACATTCCATTTGCCTTCCTAATTACTAGCTGCTCCTGCATGTTAACTTTTTGTGTTTCATGCATGAGGACACCCAATTCCCTCTGTACCGTCACATTCTGTAGTCTTTCTCCATTTAAATAATATTTTACTTTTCTATTCTTCCTACCAAAGTGGATAACCTCACATTTTCCCACATTGTACTCCATCTGCCAAATTCTTGCCCACTCACTTAACCTATCTATACCCCTTTGCAGACTCTTTGGCTGGAATTTCGCTGGTCCTCAGAGTGTGGGATTGGAGGCGGGACCACTGTCAAAATCGCAAAGATTGACAGCGGGTAGGAAACCCGCTGTCAACCCGCCTCCAATCAATCTTCCCAAGTGTCGGGTCCCCGATTTGCATATGGACCCAACACTTAGCGGCGGGAAGAGGATTATAGCCATTTACCTGGCTGCTAACAGGTACATGATACTTGTTAACAGGCTCTTTTTCAATTTTGCCGCTTCTACCTCCGATTTCCCGACGTCCGGACACCACATCAGGTAAATGTGGCGTGTTGTGAGTCTGCTGTAATGTTTCTGCATTGATGACAGCTGCAGAAGTGGTGTGAAGGATCCAATGGTGCACTGGTGAGTTTCAGAGGTAAGGAAATGTTGGGAAAATTATTTTTAATGCATTTAAACTTTTCTGTAGGTAACAAGTTTTGAATTGGATGTCTAGTCCCACCTCATTGGGAGAACCTCTCTCACCAGTGACAGATCGCTTCTGTAACCTCACCTGCAGCTGCCATCTCATCTAGCCTATGGAGGGAGTCATTGGAGTGCCTGGGTGCAAGTGCTCACCTGTGAACAGTGATTGTCAGTGTTTGCAGCACTTCAATGCTGTCAAACACTGAGAAATGAGCTGTCAAAGAAAAATTGTGCATGGTCCCTTTAAAAAAAATGGCAGATGATGCATCATCAAATGATGTCATCTGACCGGCTTCCTCTTAATTGGCCGGCAAGCCTGCAGGGCGGGCTTAACAAGGCCAATCGATGTAAAATCACATCCGTTGGCCGGATGCAGTTGGGGGTGGGACTGGAACCCGGAAACCAGTTGACCCACTCCCAAGCAGTGTCCATTTGCAAAACTGCGACCTTTATGTCCTCCTCACAACTTGCTTTCCCACCTATCTTTGTATCATCAGCAAATTTGGCAACAGTACACTCGATCCCTTCATCCAAGTCATTAATATAGATTGTAAATAGTTGAGGCACCAGCATTGATCCCTGTGGCACTCTACTAGTTACAGATTGCCATCCTGAAAATGACGCATTTATCCCGACTCTGTTTTCTGTTAGTTAGCCAATCCTCCATCCATGCTAATATATCACCCCCAACACCATGAGCTCTTATCTTAGGCAGTAACCTTTTATGTGGCACCTTGTCGAATGCCTTTTGGAAGTCCAAGTACACAATCACATGACATCACTGCAGGAGTTCCTCAGGGCAGTGTCCTAGGCCCAACCATCTTCAGCTGTTTCATCAATGACCTTCCCTCCATCATAAGGTCAGAAGTGGGGATGTTCGCTGATGATTGCACACTGTTCAGCACCATTCGAGACTCGTCAGATACTGACGCAGTCCATGTCCATATGCAGCAAGACCTGGACAACATTCAGACTTGGGCTGACAAGTGGCAAGTAACATTCGCACCACACAAGTGCCAGGCAATGACCATCTCCAACAAGCGAGACTCTAACCATCTCCCCTTGACATTCAATGGCATTACCACCACTGAATCCCCCACTATCAACATCCTGGGGGTTACCATTGATCAGAAACTGAACTGGACCAGCCATATAAATACTGTGGCTACAAGAGCAGGCCAGAGGCTGGGAATTCTGTGGCAAGTGTCTCATCTCCTGACTCCCCAAAGCCTTTCCAACCATCTACAAGGCACAAGTCAGGAGTGTGATGGAATACTCTCCACTTGCCTGGATGAGTGCAGCTCCAACAACACTCAAGAAGCTCGACACCATTCAGGATAAAGCAGCCCGCTTGATTGGCACTCCATCCACCTTCAACATTCACTCCCTCCACCACCGGCGCACTGTGGCTGCAGTGTGTACCATCTACAAGATGCACTGCAGCAACTTGCCAAAGCTCCTTCAACAGCACCTTCCAAACCCGCGACCTCTACCACTTAGAAGGACAAGGGCAGCAGACGCATGGGAACATCACCACCTACAAGTTCCCCTCCAAGCCACACACCATCTTGACTTGGACCTGTATCGCCGTTCCTTCACTGTCGCTGGGCCAAAATCCTGGAACTCCCTTCCTAACAGCATTGTGGGTGTACCTACACCATATGGACTGCAGCGGTTCAAGAAGGCGGCTCACCACCATCTTCTCAAGGACAATTAGGGATGGGCACTAAATGCAGGCCTAGCCAGCCAGCGACACCCACATCCCATCAATGAATTAAAAAAAACATCAACTGGTTCCCCTTTATCCACCCTGCTCATTATCTCCTCAAAAACTCTAATAAATTTGTCAAACATGATTTCCCTTTCATAAAACCATGCTGACTCTGTTTGATTGTATTTTGATTTTCTAAATGCCCTGCTACTGCTTCCTTAATAATGGATTTGAGCATTTTGCCAATGACAGATGTTAGGCTAACTGGCCTATAGTTTCCTGCTTTCTGTCTCCCTCCTTTTTTGAATAAGGGCATTACATTTGCAGTTTTCCAATCCGCAGGGACTTTTCCAGAGTCAAGGGAATTTAGGAAGATTACAACCAATGCAATCACTATTTCTGTCGCCACTTCTTTTAAGATCCTAGGATGCAGGCCATCAGGTCCAAGGGACTTGTCAGCCTTTAGACCCATAGGGCTGGATTTTCATTGAGGAGGCGGGTAGGAGGCGGGACTACAACTTTTGGGGTTGTAGTCCTGCCTCCATTGAGTTCTAGCCAACCCACAATTTTGAATTGATTGACCTTGTTGAGCCCGCCCAGCGGGCTCAGCAGGCCAATTAAGGGCCACCCGGCAACAGGTGATGTCACAGATTGAAATTTCATTTGTCAAGACCTTTTGACAGATGAAATATCAGCGTTCGACAGCTGTTTGAAGCTGTCAAACACTGACAATCTGTACTCCAGGTTAATTCCTTCCTCTTGGAATGATTTAGAGTTCTCCCCGGAACAGAAAGCAGAGGCTGCAGATTTTGACAGCTGGCGGCCATTCTGCTTTCTGTGCTGGTGAGATGAGGGACTCCCGAGACCTGAAGGAAGGAAGGCTGTAAAGGTAAGTTAGTAGAACTTCTTTAAACACTTTACACAGACCAAACACACTTACCTCTGCACTCATGCACCCATCACTCACCTGAACACCGGACATCTCAACCCCTCCAAGCCCTTCATCCCGACGGCCCACCTTGCTAACTTGGCGTGGTTTGGAGCCGTCAGGAATCCCACATTTCAACAATGAAAATAGGGATTAGGCTAAAAACTGCCTGTTAACTACCTGTTAACAGGCAGTTAATTGGCACTAATCACCTTCCCGCCTCGGGGAGGCAGGTCCCAGTGCGGGGCGGGTACCCGCCTCCTTTGAAACTGGCATAGAGGCGGGTTGGGGGCGGGATGGGGTCGAGACCCCTGATTCCGGGATTTTAAACCCCCACACGCCTCCAATCCCGACTCCACGGCCCAATGAAAATGCAGCCCATAATTTTGTCTAGCACTTTTTCTCTAGTGATAGTGATTGTTTTAAGTTCGTCCCTCCCTTTTGCCCCTTGATTTTCTATTATTACTGGGATGTTTTTAGTGTCCTCTACTGTGAAGACAGATACAAAATATTTGTTCAATGCCTCTGCCATTTTCTTGTTGCCCATTATTATTTCCCCAGTCTCATTTACTTTAGCTACTCTCTTCCTTTTTATATACTTGTAGAAGCTCTTATGTCAGTTTTTATATTTCTTGCTAGTTTACTCACATAAGCTATTTTCTCCCTCTTTATTTTTTTTTCGTCATCCTTTGCTGGTTTCTAAAATTTTCCCAATCTTCTGGGCTACCACTAATCTTTGCAATCTTGTATGTCTTTTCTTTCAATTTGATACCATACTTAACTTCCTTGGTTAGCCATGTTTGGTTCATCCTTCTCTTCGAGTCTTTCTTTCTCACTGAAATATATCTTTGTTGAGAGTCATGAAATATCTCTTTAAATGTCTGCCACTGCTTTTCTACCATCTTACCTTCTAATCTATTTTCCCAGTCCACTTTAGCCAACTCTCTCCTCATACCTTTGTAATTGCCTTTGTTTAAGTTTAATACTATAGTTTCAGACCCAAATTTCTCACCTTCACTCTGAATGTGGAATTCTCATGTTATGATTATTCTTTCCTAGAAGATCCTTTACTTTGAGATCATTAATTAATCCTGTTTCATTACACATGGCCAGATCTAAAATAGCCGGTTCCCTGGTCGGTTCCACAACGTATTGTTCCAAGAAACTGTCCCGAATACACTCTATGAATTTGTCCTCAAGGCTGCTTTTGCCAATTTGGTTTGTCAAACCTATGTGAAGATTAAGATTGCCCACGATTATTGCTGTACCTTTCTTGCAAGCCCCCATTATTTCTTGATTTATACTCTGTCCTAGAATGTAGCTACTGTTAGGGGGCCTACAGATTACTCCCACCAGTGCCTTCTTTCCCTTACAATTTCTTACCTCCAAACAAATTGATTCTTCATCTGGAACTTCCGAGCCAAGATCATTTCTCACTATTGTACTGATCTCATCCTTTATTAACAGAGCTACCCCACCTCCTTTTTCTTTCTGTCTATCCTTCTGAAATGTCAAATACCACTGAATGTTCAGTTCCCAGCCTTGGTCACATTGCAACCACATCTCTGTGATGACTATTAGATCATACCCATTTCTTTCTATTTGTGCCATCAATTCATCTATCTTGTTACAAATGCTGCGTGCATTCAGATAACGAACCTTTAGTTTTGTCATTTTATCAATTTTCCCTACTCTGACCCTATTTGCTGGTGCACTCTTATGTTTGTACGCCTCTGGTTTTCATTGCCCGTATCGCTACCCTGCACTATCGCCCTGTCCTTTCTCTTTAACTTTCTAAATTTCCCTTTGCTTGAACCCTCGCCCCCACTATTTAGTTTAAAGCCCTACCTACAGCCCTAGTTATTCAATTCGAAAGGACACTGGTCCCAGCATGGTTCAAGTGAAGGCCGTCCCAACAGAACAGCTCCCTCTTTCCCCAGTACTGGTGCCAGTGCCCCATGAATTGAAACCCATTTCTCCCATACCAATCCTTGAGCCACGCATTCAACTCTCTGATCTTATTGACCCTATGCCAATTTGATTGTGGCTCAGGTAGTAATCAGTGATCGTGACCTTTGTGGTTCTGCTTCTTAATTTAGACCCTAGCTGCTCATACTCCCTCAGCAGAACCTCTTTCTTAGTCTTACCTATGTCATTGGTACCACCTTCTTCTTCTTAGGCAGTCCCTCGGAACCGAGGATGACTTGCTTCCACATTAAAAATGAGTTCTCAGATGACCGATGAGTCCAATGCAGGACCCACAGTCTCTGTCACAGGTGGGGCAGATGGTGGTTGAAGGGACGGGTGGGTGGGGTGCTTGGGTTGACGTGCGCTCCTTGCGCTGCCTGCGCTTGGCTTCCGCTTGCTCCCGGCGAAGAGACTCGAGGTGTTCGGCACCTTCCCGGATGCTTCTCCCCCACTTTGTGCGGTCTTGGGCCAGGGATTCCCAGGTGTCGGTAGGGATGTTACACTTTTTCAAGGAGGCTTTGAGGGTGTCTTTGAAGCATTTCCTCTGCCCACCTGGGGCTCTCTTGCCATGCCAGAGCTCCGAGTAGAGCGCTTGTTTTGGGAGTCTCGTATTGGGCATGCGGACAATGTGACCTGTCCATCGGAGCTGATCGAGCGTGGTCAAAGCTTCGATGCTGGGATGTTGGCCTGAGCAAGAACACTGACGTTGGTGCGCCTATCCTGCCAATAGATTTGCAGGATCTTGCGGAGGCAGCATTGGTGGTACCTCTCCAGTGCTTTGAGGTGCCTGTTGTACATGGTCCATGTCTCTGAGGCACACAGCAGGGCGGGTATCACTGCTGCTCTGTAGACCATGAGCTTAGTGCCGGGATAGAGGTTCTGGTCTTCAAACACTCTCTTCCTCAGGCGAAGTAAGGGGCCGATTTTCATTGACCCGTGGAGTCGGGATTGGAGGCGTGTGGGGGTTAAAGTCCTGAATTCGGGGGTCCCGACTCCATCCCGCCCCCAACCCGCCTCCATGTAAGTTTCAAAGGAGGCGGGTACCCGCCCCGCACTGGGACCCACCTACCCGAGGCGGGAAGGGATTAGTGCCAATTAACTGCCTGTTAACAGGTAGTTAACAGGCAGTTTCTAGCTTAATCACTATTTTAAAGCTTGAAGTGTGGGATTCCCGACGGCTCCAAACCACGCCAAGTTAGAGGAGTCGGGCAGTCGGGTTGAAGGGCTTGGAGGGGTCGAGATTTCGGTGTTCAGGTGAGTGATGGGTGCATGAGTGCAAAGGTAAATGTGTTTGGTGTGTCTAAAGTGTGTAAGGAAATTTAAATTACCTGTACTTACCTTTACAGCCTTCCTTCCTCTAGGTTTCGGGAGTCCATCATCTAACCGGCACAGAAAGCAGAATGGCTGTGAACTGTCAAAAGTGACAGCCTGCAGCTTTCTGTGCCGGTGAGATTTCTAACTGAGTCTGTGTAGAAGGACTCAGGTTAGAAGTAAGACTGTCAGTGTTTGACAGCTTCAAACAGCTGTGAAACGCTGATATTTCATTTGTCAAAACGTCTTGACAGATGAAATTTCAGTCTGTGACGTCACCTGTTGCCGGGTGGCCCTTTATTGGCCCGCTGAGCCCGCTGGGCAGGCTCAACAAGGTCAATCAAGTTAAAATCGTGTGGATTGGCCGCATCTCAATGGAGGCGGGACTACAACCCCGAAAGTCTGAATGAAAATCACCCCCTAAGTTTCTGCAGCTCGAGGAACTTCGGCTCAGAGTTGATGAGCTGGTGTCCGAGCTGCAGACATTCCGATACATCAGGGAGGGAGAAAGTTACCTGGACACTTTGTTCCAGGAGGCAGTCACACCCCTTAGGATAAATACTTCAGATTTGACCTCTTCCTCATTGGTACCTACATGGACCACGACAACTGGATCCTTCCCCTCCCACTGCATGTTCCTCTCCAGTCCCAAGGAGATGTCCTTTGTTGTATCCGTGTGTTAATCGAGACACGGAATGCAGGAGTTGGTTTCACAGGTGTTTACTGAACAAAGTCTGGAGGTGAACTAACAGATACAAGACACTATACAGGCTTATATAGCCCGAGTGGCCATTACCGGCATTACAGTACACAGGGGCTCTTAAAGGCACATACACCACATCCTTCACCCTGGCACCAGGCAGGTAACACAGCCTTTGGGTCTCACACTCTCGGTTGCAGAGAACAGTATCTATCCCCCTAACTACACTGTCCCCTACCACTACTACATTCCTTTTTACTTCCCCCACTTGAATGGCCCCCTGAACCATGGTGCTGTGGTCAGTTTGCTCATCCTCCCTGCAGTCCCTGCTCTCGTCCACACAGGTTGCAAGAACCTCATACCTGTTGGACAAGTGCAAGGGCTGAGGCTACCCCAATGCTACCTCCTAGATCTCCATACCTGCCTCACTCGCAGTCACACACTCCTGTCCCTGACTATGGGCCAAATCTGAAGTATTTATCCTAAGGGGTGTGACTGCCTCCTGGAACAAAGTGCCCAGGTAACTTTCTCCCTCCCTGATGTATCGCAATGTCTGCAGCTCGGACTCCAGCTCATCAACTCTGAGCCGAATTTCCTCAAGCTGCAGAAACTTACTGCAGATGTGGTCGTCCTGGATCACACTGGGGTCCACAGGCTCCCATATGCTACAGCTGCAACACATCACCTGCCCTGCCATCTCTATTGTATTTAATTTAATTAATTACATCAATATCAATCAATTGTCTATTTATAGTTTTTAATCTAGGTAAAATTGGTAATAACCTTGTTTAATTTATTAAATTTATTAAAATAAGTTTAGTTTGCTATAAATGTATGTTATATGCTATAGGTCTTTACTGTAACCCCTCAGTCCTAAGAGAAAAGAAATACTCACCACCAATCACCTACCTGCTTACCTGTGACGTCGCACTTTGATTTTTTGTTATTGAATCGGAGCCTCGCTGCCCTTCCCCCACTGGCTCTGCTCTCAGGCTTCCTCTCGCTGCGCTCCTTATTCTGCTCCCGCTGCCGATCGGTTCTGCCCAGGTCTGCTGGCTCTGGACCGCGGGGTGCCATGCCAGCAGCCTGGCACTCAAGAGGAATGCTGGGCTGCTAGATCGCAGCACGGACCCCGCGTTCAAAGATGCAACGGGCCGTGTGAATTAAGTCGGAGGACTTTTTTCCCCCACCCACCACCCCCCCTTTAGTTAGCATCCCACGAGCTTCCTGTCACTCCGTTCCCACCCCCTGAATCAGTTGCTGTCATCATCCGGCGCAGATTCAGGGGGCGCGGACCAATTTTGCAGGCAGAGTGAAAACGGGGTGCTGCACACAGTGATGATGTCATCATCGCCTGCACAGTGGAGCGGGCGCCACCGGTTACCGCCGCTGCTAAACTCCCACTGAATTTAGCAAGAGTCGTTAGCGGTGCTGTGCCGGAGCGAAAAATCGTTTCCTCCTCGTAAGTGCTCGCGGAGGCGCTAACGAGAGGAACAAATGCACCGAATTTCTAGCCCTTAATTTCCAAGTGACATAGCGTATGACATGCTGAAAGCAATGCTATATTATGAACTAACCTAGGTATATAGTTAGTTAAGTAATAAAGGATAGTATCCGACTGAAAACAAGGGCATATAAAGTAGCCAAATCTAGTGGGAGGATAGAAGATTGGGAAGCAAATAAAGGCCAGCAAACAATAACTAAAAGATTAATTAAGAAAGGGAAGATAGATTATGAAAGTAAACTAGCAAAAAATATAAAAACAGATAGCAAGAGTTTCTACAGCTATATAAAAAGAAAAAGAGTGGCTAAAGTGAACGTTGGTCCCTTAGAGGATGGGACCGGGAAACTAGTGGTGGGGAACATGGAGATGGCAAAGACGCTGAACAAATATTTTGTATCAGTCTTTACAGTAGAGGACACTAAAAATATCCCAACACTGGACAAACAGGGGGCAATGGTGGGGGAGGAGCTAAAGACGATTAAAATCACTAAGGAGATGGTACTCAGTAAAATAATGGGACTTAAGGCGGATAAATCCCCCGGACCTGATGGCCTACATCCTGGGGTCTTGAGAGAAGTGGCGATAGGGATTGTGGATGCATTGGTGATTATTTTCCAGAACTCCCTGGACTCAGGAAAGGTCCCAGCAGATTGGAAAACTGCTAATGTAACACCCTTATTTAAGAAGGGAAGTAGACAAAAAGCTGGAAACTATATACCAGTTAGCCTCACATCTGTGGTTGGCAAAATGTTGGAGTCCATTATTAAGGAAACAGTAACAGAGCATTTGGATAAACATAATTTAATAGGACAGAGTCAGCATGGTTTTATGAAGGGGAAGTCATGTTTGACAAATTTGCTCGAATTCTTTGAGGATGTAACATACAGGATGGATAAAGGGGAACCAGTGGATGTAGTGTATTTGGACTTCCAAAAGGCATTTGACAAGGTTCCACACAAAAGATTACTGATCAAGATAAGAAAACACGGGATTGGGGGTAATATACTGGCATGGGTGGAAGATTGGCTATCTAACAGAAAACAAAGAGTTGGGATAAATGGTTCATTCTCGGGCTGGCAATCAGTAACTAGTGGTGTTCCGCAGGGGTCAGTGCTGGGACCCCAACTCTTTACAATCTATATTAACGATTTGGAGGAAGGGACCGAGTGCAACATATCCAAGTTTGCCGACGATACAAAGATGGGAGGGAAAGCAATGAGTGAGAATGACATAAAAAACCTGCAAAAGGATATAGACAGGCTAAGTGAGTGGGCAGAGATTTGGCAGATGCAATATAATGTTGGAAAGTGTGAGGTTATGCACTTTGGCAGAAAAAATCAAAGAGCAAGTTATTATCTAAATGGAGAGAAACTGCAAAGTGCTACAGTACAAAGGGATCTGGGGGTCCTGGTGCATGAAACACAAAAAGTTAGTATGCAGGTGCAGCAGGTGATCAGGAAGGCCAATGGAATCTTGGCTTTTATTGCAAGGGGGATGGAGTATAAAAACAGGGAAGTCTTGCTGCAGTTATACAGGGTGTGATGAAATATTCCATTCATCACTCATCAGTATTTCTCTGCCTGTGACTGTGGTTGGTTTCAGTTTCATTTCCATTGTATTGTACTGTGTGTAGGGCTCCGCCCATACCTGGCTCCTATGTAAGCTGGCCCAGCCTGCAACACATCCAGTACGGCAGACCTCTGGATGGAAGATACATTCTCCTCTGTGTGTTACCTTCTAAGTCAATAAAAGCCTTGTTTTGTTTCACTAACATCGAGTCTCGGATTTGTTGAGGCACATCACAGGGTATTGGTGAGGCCACACCTGGAATACTGCGTGCAGTTTTGGTTTCCATATTTAAGAAAATATATACTTGCTCTCGAGGCGGTTCAGAGAAGGTTCACTCGGTTGATTCCGGAGATGAGGGGGTTGACGTATGAGGAAAGGTTGAGTAGGTTGGGACTCTACTCATTCGAGTTCAGAAGAATGAGAGGCGATCTTATCGAAACATATAAGATTGTGAGGGGGCTTGATCGGGTGGATGCGGGGAGGATGTTTCCACTGATGGGTGAGACTAGAACTAGGGAGCATAATCTAAGAATAAGGGGCTGCCCTTTCAAAACTGAGATGAGGAGAAACTTCTTCACTCAGAGGGTTGTAAATCTATGGAATTTGCTACCCCAGAGAGCTGTGGAAGCTGCAACATTAAATAAATTTAAAATGGAGGTAGACAGTTTCCTAGCAGATAAGGGAATTAGGCGTTACGGGGAGAGGGCAGGGAAGTGGACGCGAGTCTAGATTTGCATCAGCCATGATCCTATTGAATGGCGGAGCAGGCCCGAGGGGCCGTATGGCCTACTCCTGCTCCTACTTCTTATGTTCTTATCTTGTTAAATTGACTTCTTCCAAATATAAACAAAAGCTAAGCTTGTAGTTGTTTGTGTCAGGAATGAAAAATACAATGCAATTGAAATGAATAACAATTGATAGTAATATCTACACAAAAATGATTGCTTTCACGCTCAAACGTAATTTTAATATTTGATTGTTGTATACTGAAAAATTAATAAGAATTCAATTCTTGGGCTGAAGGGGAGAAAGAGCAATAAATGTCACTTTTCAAGGAGGTGGAACTGGCGTGTGATTCTGGTGGAGGGGTCTCAGTTTGGGGCAGAACCTGGATGCGCACCTGTAATTTCCCAAACAACAAACTTTGTTTTAGGAGAGCTGGGCACTTCTGCCCACCCTTTCATATCTAAAACCAACTCTGCAGTCATGTCTGGGGGCTTTCATGGGAATTCTGCCCATCTTACCTCTAATAGGTCCAGCAAGACAGCCCCGTTCTGCACCTTTCGAAAGCCTCCTGAATGCAGAAGACAAAGGTATTCTAGCCCTCAGTTCTGCCAAACCGCAGTTACCCCATGCAGTGCAGCCCAACTGCAGGACTCCCTCCATTGGTCCCAGGCACCAGGACACACTCTCCAGTGCTACAATACTACAATATTTAGAAATCAATGGAAATGAAAATTGGGAGAGAGATATAACGGGTGACTGAATCGATATCGCCCATTTTATACTATCACCCAAAGTCAAAATTACCCCCATTAAATCTTTCCAATGTGTTCACTATGTTGCTAACACTTAACAAACAGAGGAACTCCTCCCATTTACACTTCACATGTAACCTTTTTTAAAGATTGTATTTTAAAAGATGGCGAGAAGCTTTGGTGTTTCAACATGTGACACAAGTTGCTCTCAGATACTCTCGTGCACTGTATAACGGCTGGAGCAACAGTGGCAGTGGCCTGAGAGCAGATTGCCGGCCACACGCTTAGCTGGGGAGGTAGTGCATGGAGTGCGGAGATGTGCAAGAGCATAGGAACAGAAGTAGGCCATTCAAGCCCTCGGGCCTGTGCCACAATTAAATTACATCAATATCTTAACTCCATTTACCTGCCTTGGTTCCATATCTCTTAGTACCCTTGCCTAACAAAAATCTATTTGCAATTTTCAATTGACCTAGTCTTAACTGCTTTTTGAAGAAAAGGAACATATAAATAAACAATCTATTTAGAAAGGTATAGTGTAGCGCTAGTTTTTTCTTTCATACAGCTGTAGGGTTGTTATGTTGCACAGTCTGTGCTAATGCACACCAGGTCAGCCCAACGTCGACTTAGCAAAATGTGCAGTGTAATTCGCCAGCAAGGTCACACCATTTTGGCTTCACCCGTGTTGCAATGTAACTGCAGCTGGTGCAAAGCAAAGCTTAAATGTTACCACCTGTGAACCTTTTAAAGCTGTTTGAATGTTTTAAAAGTTAGCACAGAGCTAAATTTCCTGTCAACCCTCTGATAATAAATCCACTGTCCTGTCAGCTGTCTGATAACATACACTGTTCTGCCGACTCAGCCAACATTAAAATTCATCAGGCATTTGGATTCTGGTGAGCAGAGCTCCATATGTAAGCGTGAATAAATGGCAAACTTCTTCCAGATCAGGAAATGACACTGAATCATGTATAACGTAATGCTGATGACCTCTCTCAGTAAGCACTGGTCTCAGTCTGGGGCCTATAGTATAATAGGATGTACGGTACAACTTATAGTAGGTTAATTTGAAAGTGATTATACAGACTTGGTTTTATCCCCAGTCTATGCTGAGTTAGGTGATCTCATTTAGAGCAGTGATAGGAGCACCACAAGATGCCCCAATGAGCCAAGGTTAGGGAAGGGGAAACAGCTAAGATTGACCAGTATCCAGTGACCATCACTAAAAGGGTGTACAGCATTAGGGTCAGTTTTGGTACCCCCACCATTGAATAGCCTGCCAACACTCACAATCATGGCTCACACATGGAACAGTCTTCAGGAGAGAGAAGAAAATTAGCAAGAAGAAGAAAATAAAATGACCGGATTATGAATTTAGAAACATAATTAATACCTAAAATGCCCTTACATTTAGAAAAATGTCAAATTTTCCTTAGGTAGAATGTGGAAATTCAAAGTGAGCAAAATCATTTTTTTCCAAACCAAATAAAAATCATGTCAGTGAAAGAACTTGGTTATTTTAATATCATCGAATGATAATGGAATCACTTACCTGCTTTAAATCACTCCGAGTAAAGAAAGACAATCTGTTTATAACAGCATAGAATGATTCCTAAGAGGTGCAGGTGCTCTAATATAATGTGAGGAAAGACAGAGTATTGCATAAGAAATTCAAATGTTTACTGTTCCAAAATGTTGTAATCACAAAGTTTATTTGTCTCTGCTCTACAAAAACCAAGGTTACACTCTTGCTAATCCACAATGATAGAGCGTATTAACTAGACATCTGTTTCAATAAGCATGTAATAATAAACCTATTTAAGAACTATAAAATGAAACATCTGGATGATTTTAGTTTTGCTTATTGGGTGGAGAATATCAGCAGTGAGGACTAAATAGGTTTTCCCAAGTGGCCATATGAAGTACTCCCAGTTACAGAGTGAATAAAACCTTCTTTTATACTGATGCAATGCACCTTCATTTCAGAAAAGCCTCCCCAACTACACCAGTCTGACATTTTAATTTTAAATGCCAGCTAACCTTGAGACCTTACTGGCAACACGGCTAAATAGGGAAGCGAAGAGTCATTTAAACTAGAAAGGAAGGGCACAAGGAACATAAAAGTAATCAGAAAAAGCAAGTAGAGAAGGTAGAAATAGATGAGATTAATATCCAACTAAAAAATAATTTAGCAAAAAGAATAGCATGCAGAAGAAATAAAGGCAGTAGCAGAGGAAAATCAAATCGACCAGCTATAGAAAGGAAAAGACTGAGATAAAGGAACAAGGTGCTAGCGCGGGCAAAAAAAGAGTAGAATTAATGGCAAACAAAAAAAAGAAAATGTGCAAGTATTGCAATGCTTGAAGTGTAGGAAATAAACTGGGAAAAATAGAAGCAATTATGTCACAGGAAGATACAGATTTACCAGCAATAACAGAAACTTGGCTGCAAACTGAACATAAATGTATCAGGTTATTATGGCCCGGAATTTGAACAAATGCAAATATGAAGACTTGAAAAAGGGGACTGTTTTCATTAGGAGACTGGGGTGTCATTTTCTAGAGATATTTTACATTATGAAGGATGGGACAGAGTAACTAGAAACAAAATGTTTCCAATGGTTGTAGAGTCTAAAATGAGAGGACGTAGATATAAGATTAAATGTAAGAGATTTAGGACTGAGAGCAGGAGAATTTTTTTTTAAATACACCAAATCTATTGAAATGCTAATTGATAAGTACCACACATGAACTTGGCAGATAAAATGACTCGTCAGCTGTGGCATATCTCCAGAGCTGGAATTTAACATTGTTCTCTCTCCTTCTCTTGATGTTAAGTAACAGAACGTAAAGGGCCTGTCTTGTTTTACAGACTTTGTACAAAAATAATAAATTGCAGGACAACGGAGTATTACAGTTTAACTCTTTATTTAAGCAATAGGTCTGTTAACTTTCTTATACAGCACAGTGGGGACAAGATGGAGTTAGGACAACAGAAAATGCTGGAAAAACTCAGCAGGTCAGGCAACATCCGTGGAGAGAAATTTGAGTTGACGTTTCGGGTTTGACCCTTCTTCAAAACTGGAGAGAAAAGGAACTGGATCGAAGGCAGGGCTGCGATCGGACAAAAGAATAAAAGAACCAAAAGAAGTAAAAGAGATTAGAAGCTAGACGAGATGGTAATAGGCTGGGATTAGGTGTAAAGTGTACTGGCAGGGCAAAAGATAGCTGCCAGGTGTGAGAGAGAAACAAAAGGAAAGGGGGGGGGGAGGAAAGGAGTGGAAAAATATAAGTAAAAATGAAATAGGGGCCGGGGTTATGATCTGAAATTGTTGAACTCGATATTGAGACCGGAAGGCTGCAGAGTGCCTAATCGGAAGATGAGGTGCTGTTCCTCGAGTTTACGTTGAGCTTCCGTGGAACATAGTGGAACACGGTGGCATAGTGGTTAGCACTGTTGCCTCACAGCGCCAGGGACCCGGGTTCAAATCTGGCCTCGGGCGACTGTCTGTGTGGAGTTTGCACATTCTCCCTGTGTCTGCGTGGGTTTCCTCCGGGTGCTCCGGTTTCCTCCCACAGTCCAAAGATGTGCAGGTTAGGTTGATTTGGCTATGATAAATTGACCCTTAGTGTTAGGGGATTAAATACGTGGGGTTACGGGGATAGGGTGGGGTATGTGTCGGTGCAGACTCGATGGGCCGAAATGGCCTCTATCTGCACTGTAGATTCTGTGATTCTGTGATTCTGTGAATACAAGAGGCCAAGGACGGTGAGGTCCGAGTGGGAATGGAGCGGTGAATTGAAATGACAGGCGACCGGAAGCTCGGGGTCACCCTTACGGACTGAACGGAGGTGTTCCGAAAAGCGGTCACCCAATCTGCGTTTGGTCTCCCCAATGTACAGGAGACCGCATCGTGAGCAGCGAATACAGTATACTAGATTGCGAGAAGTACAAGTAAATCGCTGTTTCACCTGGAAGGGGTGTTTGGGGCCCTGGACAGTGGGGAGGGGGGAGGTATAGGGGCAGGTGTTACATCTCCTCCGCTTGCACGGGAAGGTGCCAGGCGAAGGGGAAGGGCTGTTTGGGGTGATAGAGGAGTGGACTAGGGTGTCTCGGAGAGAGCGGTCCCTGCGGAATGCTGAAAGGGGAGGGGAGGGGAAGATACGTTTGGTGGTGGGATCACTTTGGAGGTAGCGGAAATGCCGGAGGATGATCCGTTGAATGTGGAGGCTGGTGGGGTGAAAGGTGAGGACAAGGGGAACCCTATCGTGGTTCCGGGAGGGAGGGGCAGGGGTGAGGGCAGAGGTGCGGGAGATAGAACTGACACGGTCGAGGGCAGTGTCAACCACGGTAGAGGGGAATCCTCGGTTGCAGAAAAAGGAAGACATGTCTGAAGCACTGGTGTGGAAGGTGGCATCGTCGGAGCAGATACGGCGGAGGCGGAGAAACTGGGAGAATGGAATAGAGTCCTTACAGGAAGCGGGGTGGGAGGAAGTGTAGTCCAGGTAGCTGTGGGAGTCAGTGGGCTTGTAGTAAATATTGGTTGATAACCTATCCCCAGAGATGGAGACGGAGAAGTCGAGGAAGGGAAGGGAAGAGTCAGAGATGGACCATGTGAAGGTGAGGGAAGGGTGGAAATTGGAGGCAAAGTGAATGAAATTGTCAAGTTCGGGGCGAGAGCAGGAAACGGCACCGATACAGTCATCAATGTATCGGAAAAAGAGGTGAGGGAGGGGACCAGAGTAGGACTGGAACAAAGATTGTTCCACATAGCCCACGAAAAGGCAGGCATAGCTAGGACCCATGCGGGTACCCATGGCAACACCTTTGATTTGGAGGAAATGAGTGGAGTTAAAGGAGAAGTTGTTCAATGTGAGAACAAGTTCAGCCAGGCGGAGGAGGGTCGTGGTGGATGGGGACTGGCCGGGCCTCTGTTCAAGGAAGAAGCGGAGTGCCCTCAGGCCATCCAGGTGGGGGATGGAGGTGTAGAGGGATTGTACGTCCATGATGAAAAGGAAGCGGTTGGGGCCAGGAAACTGGAAACTGTTAAAGTGGCGGAGGGCGTCCGAAGAGTCGCGGATGTAGGTGGGAAGAGACTGGACAAGGGGAGAAAAGATAGAGTCAAGATAGGAAGAGATAAGTTCCGTAGGGCAAGAACAGGCTGAAACGATGGGTCTACCAGGGCAGTCCTGTTTGTGGATCTTGGGAAGGAGGTAGAAGCGGGCTGTGCGGGGTTGGGGAACTATGAGGTTGGTGGCAGCGGGGGGAAGATCTCCAGAGGAGATGAGGTCAGTGACAGTCTTGGAAATGGTGGTTTGATGTTCGGTAGTGGGGTCATGGTCCAGGTGGAGGTAGGAGGAGGTGTCGGAGAGTTGGCGTTCAGCGTTCTGTTGTTATTTCGGATTTCCAACATCTGCAGTATTTTGCTATCATAATGGAGTTAGGACCCCTGGCCTGGGTCTTCCAAAACAATAGCAGTCCTTACAGATGCCTGCAGGCCAATGACAACTCAGCATGTGATCACATGTGAATATAATAGATATTGCTTACAGATGCCTGCGGGCCAATGATAATTCAATATGCAAATGTTACATCCCTTTTCTTTTAAAAGAAAAAAGTTATGCATTACTTTTAAACCTTTCTTCAACCTAATGTTCTCGGTAGCATAAACATATAAGTAAACTCAGCATTTAACTAGCACTGAGAACATCTCAACGTTTCAATAACGATGTACAGTTATTTTTTAGGGCAGCGATCCGCCTACACCCTTTGACAGTTCACAAGTCAAGGATAACTCTAGGCTTGACCTCTCGTCCCAACCTTGTGTGGTATGAAACTGAGCATGCTCCTGAATCGGTCAACAAATCAGGTTCAGGTTTAGGTTCAGGTAAGTATGATGTGTTTTGTGTATTGCTCGGTTCATCACACTCTGTTGAACTGATCCTCTCGTCGGCATGACAGTGTTGTTCCTTGGTGTTCAGGAGGTGCCTGCGATTGCGGCGGTACACCTGTCCTTCTGGGGTGCGGACGTGATACGATCGCTCAGTGTCAGCTGGCTGGATGATGACTGCTGGCTTCCAATAGTCTTGCTCCTGGATTCTGACGGATTCTCCATTGTGCAGCGGCGGCAGTAGTCTAGCTGACCTGTCATAGTATCTCTTTTGGTGTTGCTGTATCTGTACACGTTTTGCATGCACTTGCTTGCAGCTGACAACCTCTGGCTGCAGCTGCTG
Organism: Somniosus microcephalus; assembly: GCF_052327205.1. Taxonomy (NCBI): domain Eukaryota; kingdom Metazoa; phylum Chordata; class Chondrichthyes; order Squaliformes; family Somniosidae; genus Somniosus; species Somniosus microcephalus. The sequence continues at coordinate 137,521,091 of NC_140995.1, forward strand.
GTTGGTGCTTGGAAGGATTGAGCGAAGTCTGCGGCTCATCAACAGCTGTGCTGGTGACTTGAAGTTGTCAACTGGAGTGTTGCGGTACTCAAGGAGACTGATGTAGGGGTCTCTTTTGTCTGCTTTGGCTTTGTCCATGAGTGTTTTTGCAATCTGGACAGTTTTTTCCACAAGGCCATTACTTTGAGGATAATGTGGGCTTGATGTGACGTGTGTGAAATCCCATGCCTTGGCAAACGACTCGAACTCTTATGATTTGTATTGGGGGCCATTGTCTGAGACTAAAGTCTCTACTATGCCATGCCTGGCAAAGGCTGCCTTTAGCTTCTGGATCACAGCTGCAGATGTGGTGCTGTGAAGCTTGTCCAGTTCAAAAAATCTGCTGTAGTAATCAACAGTCACTATGTAGTCCTCGTTGTTCCATGTGAACAGATCCGTTGCCACGACCTGCCAGGGACTGTCTGGGATACGGTGAGGTATCATGGGCTCTTTGACATTTGATGGGTGGCGTTCTAGGCAAATGGAACATTTTCCGACAATGTCCTCAATGTGTTTGCACATTCCGGGCCAAAACATAATGTCACGTGCGCTTTGTTTGCATTTTTCCATGCCCATATGTCCAGCATGAATTTTTGTCAACATCTCTTCTCTGAGACTGGTAGGAATGATGATTTTCTCCCCTTTGAAGACGATTCCGTTGATTTGTGATAGATCGTCTCTGTGGTTCCAGAATTCAGATATGCTCTGAGGGCATTTCCTCCTTTCCTCAGGCCATCCTTCATGTGTGACTTTGCTCAGCAGTGTGAGTTGTGCATCTTTCTCTGTTTCTGCTAGGATCTCCTTCAGTTTTGAGTCACTCACAGGTAAGCTGTTGTACACCATGTGCACCTGCACATCCATGCCTTCACTGAGGCTGCTGTCCTGGTAGCTAAGAGACTTTCAGGAGAGCGTGTCTGCGACAGGAATGTCTTTGCCTGGACGGTGAATGATTGTGAAGTCGTACTTCTGTAGCTGAAGGATCATTCTCTGTAGCCTTGGTGGGGCGGCGGCTAGTGGTTTCCTCATGATTGACTCGAGGGGCTTGTGGTCGGATTCCACAATGACTTGTCGGCCATAGACATACTGGTGGAAACGCTTACATCCAAACAGAATTGCATACAGCTCTTTCTCAATTTGAGCATAGTTGATTTCACTGTCTGTGAGAGATCTGGAAGCATAGCCAATGGGCTTTCCTTCTTGCAGTAATACTGCGCCTAGTAAACATAGAAACATAGAAGATAGGAGCAGGAGTAGGCCATTCGGCCCCTCGAGCCTGCTCCACCATTCAATGCGATCATGGCTGATCATCCAAATTCAGTACCCGTCCTTGCTTTCTCCCCATACCCCTTCATCCCTTTAGCCTTAAGAAATATACCCAACTCCTTCTTGAATATATTGAATGTATTGGCCTCTACTGCCTTCTGTGGTAGAGAATTCCACAGGTTCACCTCTCTCTGGGTGAAGAAATTCCTCCTCATTTCTGTCCTAAATGGCCTACCCCTTATCCTTAGACTGTGACCCCTGGTTCTGGACTCCCCAACCATCGGGAACATCCTTCCTGCATATAGTCTGTCCAGTCCTGTCAGAATTTTGTAAGTTTCAATGCGATCCCCTCTCATTCTTCTAAACTCCAGCGAGTACAAGCCCAATCAATCCAATCTCTCCTCATATGTCATTCCTGCCATCCCAGGTATCAGCCTGGTGAATCTTCGCTGAACTCCTTCCATGGCAAGAACATCCTTCCTCAGATAAGGCGACCAAAACTGCACACAATACTCAAGATGTGGTCTCACCAAGGCCCTGTACAACTGCAGCAAGACATCCTTGTTCCTGTACTCAAACCCTCTCGCTACGAAAGCCAACATTTGCCTTCTTAACCGCCTGCTGCACCTGCATGCTTACCTTCAGCGACTGGTGCACAAGGACACCCAGGTCTCGTTGCACTTCCCCTTCTCCCAATCTATTGCCATTCAGATAATAATCTGCCTTCCTGTTTTTGCCACCAAAGTGGATAACCTCGCATTTATCCACGTTATATTGCATCTGCCATGCTTTTGCCCAATCACCCAACCTGTCCAAATCATCCTGGAGTTTCTCGGCATCCTCCTCACAGCACACATGCCCACCCAGCTTTGTGTCGTCTGCAAATTTGGAGATATTACATCTAGTTCCCTTGTCTAGATCATTAATATATATTGTGAATAGCTGGGGCCCAAGGACCGATCCCTGCGGTACCCCACTAGTCACTGCTTGCCACTCGGAAAAAGACCCATTTGTTCCAACTCTTTGCTTTCTGTCCGCCAACCAGTTCTCTATCCAAGTCAATACCATGCCCCCAATCCCATGTGCCTTAACTTTACACGCTAATCTCTTATGCGGGACCTTATCAAAAGCCTTCTGAAGGTCCAAATACACCACATCCACTGGTTCTCCCTTATCTATTTTACCAGTTACATCCTCAAAAAATTCCAGTAGATTAGTCAAGCACAATTTAGCTTTTGTAAATCCATGTTGACTTTGTCCGATCCTGTCACTGTTTTCCAAGTGCTCTGCTATTACATCTTTTATAATGGACTCTAGCATTTTCCCCACTACCAATGTCAGGCTTACCGGTCTGTAATTCCCTGTTTTCTCTCTACCACCTTTTTTGACGCGTCCACTTGCAGTCTGAACTCTTTGTTGGGGTCGAAGTAGGCAAGAACTGGTCTTGGTTCTCTGGTGATTAGGTCTTTCATTTTCTGAAATGCTGTGTCATGTTGTTTGTCCCACAGGAACTCATTGGATTGTTTGAGCAACTGACGCATGGGTGCATTGATTTCGGAGAGGCTCGGGGCAAACTTGGCTAAGTAGTTAACCATGCCTCGTACTGTCTCTAGCTCTGCGCGGTTCTTCGGCGGCTCCATCTTCTTGATGGCGGAGATTTTCTCTGGATCCGGCTTAATGCCATCAGTTGAGAGGCGATGCCTGAAATAACTGATCTCGGTGGATCCGATTATGCTTTTCTCGGGGTTGAGCCGGATACCTTTCTCTCGTGATCTTTGTAGCATTGCACGGAGGTTCCTGTCATGTTCCTCTCTATTCCTGCCATAGATGAGGATGTTGTCTACGATTGCGACAACTCCGTCAAGGCCTTCATAGGTTTCGTCAATCTTCCGCTGGAATTCATCCTGAGCTGAGATAAGACCAAATGGTAAACGCAGAAATCGGTACCGTCCAAATGGTGTGTTGAACGTTGTTAGCTTAGATGACTCTTCCGTGAGCTTGATAGTCCAGTATCCTGATCGTGCGTCTATTATGTCCGTGTCTAATTGAGACACGGACTGCAGGAGTTGGTTACAACAGGTGTTTACTGAGTGGAGACAAAACTGGAACTACTATGCAAAGTTACTACACAGGCTTATATACAGGGGTGGTCACTACTGGTACTGCAGTATACAGGGGCTGCAGAATATAGTTCCTTCTGCAAAGTACATACACTACAATTCCTCCCCTTTTAGCTAAACAGTACATAACATTCGATTAATAATTAAATAACATATTTACAATCACAGTTGTTGCTATATACATTAGCTGAAGTTAAGCAATTATAAGTTCAGTCTTTGAGGAGGCTTCCTGATTCTGTCTGGATAACGCCTCTTTGGGGTATCAGGTTCTTCTGGCAAAGTTGATTCGGGATCAACGTCGTTGTTTGGTTCGTCTGCTTCCAATATCACCGATTCTGAGGTAGATGCAATTGGTACTTCGGTTTCATCACCAGGTGTATCGGATCATGGTGTGGATTTGACATTTTCCAGTGACTCTAGAATCTGGTCAGCATGGCATCTTACAATGCTCTCTCCAACGTCCACGGTATACATTAGAGGTCCTTGCCGTGTGCAGATCGTTCCTGGCTGCCATTTCTCTGTGCGGTAGTCCCGGGCCAAAACTGGTTGACCTATCTTAAAACTCCTGGTCGGCCTTTCATTCATATTCTGAAACTGCCTGTTCTCCACATCTCTTCTGATGTTTGGCTTAACCAAATCCAAGCGGCATCGTAGTCTTTGATTGAAGAACATCATAGCTGGAGTTTGGTTGGTAACCGCATGTGTCGCATTCCGGTAGGCAAACAAGAAATTATCCACCTTGTGTTGTAGGGGTATGTCTTCATTACACATTGCCTTGATAGCCTTCTTGAATGTTTGAACGAACCTCTCAGCCAATCCATTGGTGGCTGGATGATATGGAGCGGATGTGTAATGCTTAACACCATTGTTCTTTAAGAACCTCCGGAATTCTTCAGACACAAACTGTGGTCCATTGTCGGAGCAAATCTGTTCAGGCAGCCCATTTCTGGCGAATATGGTTCGTAAGACTGTGATAGTTTTTTCTGTGGTGGTTGAGGACATTTTTATTACCTCTGGCCACTTTGAATGTGCATCCACCGCAAGGATGTAGAGGGGCTTGTGGTGGGGCGTTTTGGACCTTCTGGCATCCTGTACAGCTCTTGGTCATCTCTTCGATTTCTCTATCAATTCCCGGCCACCACACAAACGCTCTGGCTAAGTTCTTCATTTTTACCCCTTCCAGATGACCCTCATGAAGCTCATTGAGCACTCTATCCTTCAATTTGGGTGGAATTACTACTCTGGATCCACACATCAAGGTTCCTCGGCACACTGACAGCTGTTCTCATCTCGGCGAGAATGCTGGCAACAGTGGTTCGCCATGTGCTGGCCATCCCTTCACCATTAATCATAGACCCTGGAGAGTGTCGAGTCATTTCGTGTTTCCTTTCCTATGTTTGCATTCGTCACAGGTAGACATTCGACTATGGTCGAGTGGAATATCTCCACAGGATCCACTGCAGGTGCTTCTTCCACCGTCGGCAACGGTAGGCGCGACAATCCATCAGCATTCCCATGCTGTTTAGTTCCTTTGTACTCGATGTCATATTGGTGTGCCCCTAGGAAAAGGAACCACCTCTGTAGCCGTTGTGCTGTCATTATCGGGACGCCCTTCTGAGGGTTCAAAATGGAGACAAGAGGTTGATGATCAGTTAGTAGAGTAAATTTCTGTCCGCGCAGGTAGTGATTGAACTTCTTCACCCCCCACACCAGGCTGAGGGCCTCTCTGTCAATCTGGGCGTAGTTACGCTCGGCTGAAGTTAACGAGCGTGACGCAAACGCTATCGGCCTCTCTGAACCATCAAGGAATTTATGTGACAGTACCGCTCCAATGCCGTAGGGAGATGCATCACACGCCAGTCTTATCGGTAGTGATGGGTTGTAGTGAGCCAATACTTCTCTTGAAGTGATTAGGTCTTTACTCTTCTGAAAGGCCCGCTTACATTCATCGCTCCATTTCCATGCTACTCCAGTTTGTAGTAGGGCGTTCAGTGGGTGCAGAATTGTGGACAAATTCGGCAAAAACTTATGGTAGTAATTCACCAATCCGAGGAATGACCTCAGTTGCGACACATTTTCAGGCGCTGGAGCCTTAACTACCGCTTCAATTTTGTCAGGGGACTTATGTAACCCCTCTTCATCAATCATGTGGCCACAGTACGATATCTGTTTCTTAAAAAACTCGCACTTGGGGCGATTGGCTCGTAGCCCATGTTCTCTTAGTCTAGTGAGCACCTGCTCTAGGTTGGCAAGGTGTTCACTATCATTTTCACCTGTCACTAGGATGTCGTCCAAGTAACACTGAGTCCCCGGAATCCCTTGCAGGACTTGTTCCATCGCTCTTTGCCATATCGCGGGAGCTGATGCTACTCCGAATACCAGTCGATTATACTGGTAAAGACTTTTGTGAGTGTTTATCGTGAGATACTTCCTAGAGGATTCTTCAACCTCCATCTGCAAATATGCTTGTGCCAGGTCAATTTTTGTAAAACGCTTCCCTCCAGATAGTGAGGCGAAAATATCTTCTATCCTCGGGAGGGGACCCTGTGTGAAGGACTGGGTTCACCGTCACCTTGAAGTCCCCACAGATGCGAACCTTCCTTGGCTCCTCAGACTTATTGTTTAACGATTTTTTTATGACAGGAACGATGGGTTTCGCCCACACGCTCCAGTCTACCTTAGATTACATGCCTGCATTCTCCAGATTCTCCAGCTCTGCCTCGACGGCTGGGCGAATTGCATACGGTACTGGTCTTGCTTTGAAAAACTTGGGAATTGCATTCTCTTCTATTTTTATCGAGGCGGTTACGCCTTTAAGAGTTCCCAGTTCTTGTTGAAATACCTCTTTAGCGTTAGCTAAGATTTTTGACAATCGTCCAGGTGTGACGTCGTCATCCTTTTTACCAGCCACAGTCAGTGCCTGAATGGAGTGCCAGTCTAAACTTATCTTTCTGATCCATTCACGTCTCAATAACGGTGGTCCACCATCTTACAGTATGTACAGATACAATTTCTGTATTTCCTCGCCATTGTATACGACAGGCACCCTTATTTTCCATCTGGGGTATACTTTCTGCCCTGTATACGTCTTCAAGACAATGGATGTCTCTTTCAAGGGTATGTGTGAGAATAGCCGCTCGTAGTCTCGTCGATTCATGACGGTCAGGGCTGATCCTGTATCCAATTCCATTTTGACTTGGGACCCTGCTATCGTGAGGGTGACCCAAATGGTTTGGTGATCCTCTTTTGCGATTACGTTGTGAAGCTTGAGACAGCTTAGTCTCTTGTTCCCGGATTCACTATCGCTCTTCTGGTCTTCAGAACTACTGTCCGTCATCTTTTGTACTTTCCTGTACTGTTCCTTAGTAGCCTTTTTGTTGTCGTTAGTCTTCTTCCCAGACCTGCAAACTCGTGCAATGTGTCCCATCTTTCCGTATTGCCTGCATATTTTGTCCTTGGACCAGCAGTCCTTCTGGTCATGGGTTGTTCTGCCACAGTGATAACATTTTTCAAATCCCCGTGTCATTTCATGGGTGCCGTATTCCTGTGGCTTTTGCTGTATTTCTGCAGCTCCCCTTGCTGCTGCTTCATACGATACTGCCATGCTGAAAGCCTTATCTAGCATCAGCTCTTTCTCTGAGAGTAACCTCTTCTGGGTTCCTTCACTCAGGAGTCCACAGACAGATTTGTCCCGTAGGGTATCTGCCAGTCCTGCTCCGAACTGGCAGTGCTTTGATAGCTTGCGTAGTTCCGTAAGGTAATCAGCATTGCTCTCATCTTTATGCTGATTTCTCTTGTGGAGTTTAAATCTTTCTGCTATCAGCAGCGGTGTAGGATTTAGGTGTTCCTGTAGGATATCAACAATTTCGTTAAAACTCTTCGCCATCGGTTTGGCTGCAGTGATCAGGTTCTGCAATAGGCCGTACATTCTTGCGCCCATTAAGTTTAGTAGTACTGATGCCTTTTTCTCATCGGCTACTTCGTTTGCCTTTCAATATACTTTGACTCTTTCCACATACGTGGTCCAGTCTTCTATTGCATTATCGAAGGCAGTGATATTGCCAGTCTTCGGCATCTTGGAAATCTAAGATGGCGCCTCCCGTGCTTTGCCTTCTTCCCCGATTGAACAAAATGGCGCCTCCCGCGCTTTGCCTTCTTCCCCGCTGGATTAAGATGGCGCCTCCCGCTCTTTCTGTCTTCTCCGCTGCTGCTAGCGCTGTTGCTGGCGTTTTTATGCTTTGATGGTGACGCCCTATGGTCTTCGTGCACTTCCCCCCGCGCTGCTGCTAACGCCGCTCTCCGCGGTCCCCATGGCAAACTGCAGCTCCTCGCGGCTTTCTGCGCTTCTAATTTCTTTTATTTTCCCGTCGTCAGAGCAAACCCTACGGGACACTTTCCTCCCTCTTCTCGGGTCTGTACGCTGCCCGGCTTCGTAGCACCGGCCACGCCCTGTGTGCTCCACCCTCTCTCTCTCTCTCTCTCCTCTTCCCGACAACGCTGCTCGGCCCCGTTGAAAAGCCACCCGATCGAGCTCTAGCCCGCCGCAGCCCAGGAAGGATCAGTGTACTACCTGCCACCAGCCCAATTAGCTGGAACACCATAGACAGGATAACCAAGCCCCGCTCTCGACAGCCTCTCCTGCAAATCTTCAACTCCGATGAATCAGAGGCGGTTGCCCACGGTCGACGCCCGTTTCTTCTTAGTTTTTTTTTCTTTCTTCCTTCTGGCCTCGACCTCTAACAACTTCGCTTCAGGGATGGATCCCCATGAGGTGGTGCAGAACTGTAGGTAAGTTCGGATCTGCTCGTCGCCAGTATTATGTCCGTGTGTAATTAAGACACGGACTGCAGGTGTTGGTTACAGCAGGTGTTTACTGAGTGGAGACAAAACTGGAACTACTATGCAAAGTTACTACACAGGCTTATATACAGGGGGTGGTCACTACTGGTACTGCAGTATACAGGGGCTGCAGAATATAGTTCCTTCTGCAAAGTACATACACTACAGCATCCATTACACTGAATTAACGTGCTCCCACTAGCTTGGGTGTGATGTCATCTAGCGTTGGCAGAGGGTAGTAAGGGCGTTTGATAGCCTTGTTCAAATCTCTGGGGTCGAGACAGACTCTGAGCTTGCCTGTACGTGATTTCTCAACCACTACTAATGCGTTGACCCACTCTGTCGGTTCTGTTTCCCGGACGATGATTTCTGTATTCTCCATGCTCTGCAGCTCCTCCTTCCGGTGGCTATGTAGAGCAAGGGGTATCCTTCTCGGTGGGCAAACCACAGGGGTTGCTGCTGGGTCAAGGTGAATAGTGCATTCACCTGGGAATAGTCCGATTCCTTTGAAAACGTCAGCAAACTCCTCCATGACTGTCTGCTTCTCAACTGGTGCTGTCAATGATAGCACCAGCTTGACGAGGTCCATGTCTAAACATGCCTTTAGACCTAGCACTGGAGGTGCTCGAGTGTCAATAATGTAAAAGTCCATAATCATGTCGCTTTCTTTGTAACATAGAAACATAGAAGATAGGAGCAGGAGTAGGCCATTCGGCCCTTCGAGCCTGCTCCGCCATTCAATGAGATCATGGCTGATCATCCAAATTCAGTACCCTGTCCCTGCCTTCTCCCCATATCCCTTGATCGCTTTAGCCTTAAGAAATATATCCAACTCCTTCTTGAATATATTTAATGAACTGGCCTTCACTGCCCTCTGTGGCAGAGAATTCCACGGGTTCACCACTCTCTGGGTGAAGAAATTCCTCCTCATTTCAGTCCTAAATGGCTTACCCCTTATCCTTAGACTATGACCCCTGGTTCTGGACACCCCGGCCATCAGAAACATCCTTCCTGCATCTAGTCTGTCCAGGCCTGACAGAATTTTATAGGTTTCGATGAGATCCCCTCTCAATCTTCTAAACTCCAGTGAGTATAAGCCCAATCGACACAATCTCTCCTCATACGTCATTCCTGCCATCCCAGGTATCAGCCTGGTGAACATTCGCTGCACTCCCTCCATGGCAAGAACGTCCTTCCTCAGGTAAGGCAACCAAAACTGCACACAATACTCAAGGTGTGGTCTCACCAAGGCTCTGTACAACTGTAGCAAGACATCCTTGTTCCTGTACTCGAACCCTCTTGCTACGAAGGCCAACATACCATTTGCCTTCTTAACCGCCTGCTGCACCTGCATGCTTACCTTCAGTGACTGGTGCACAAGAACACCCAGGTCTCTTTGCACTTCCCCTTCTCCCAATCTATTGCCATTCAAATAATAATCTGCCTTCCTGTTTTTGCCACCAAAGTGGATAACCTCACATTTATCCACATTATAGTGCATTTGCCATGTTTCTGCCCAATCACCCAACCTGTCCAAATCGTACTGGAGTTTCACGACATCCTCCTCACAGCTTACCCTCCCACCCAGCTTTGTGTCATCTGCAAATTTGGAGATATTACATCCAATTCCCTCGTCCAGATCATTAATATATATTGTGAACAGCTGGCGTCCTAGGACCGATCCTTGCGGTACCCCACTAGTCACTGCCTGCCACTCGGAAAACGACTCGTTTATTCCAACTCTTTGCTTTCTGTCCGCCAACCAGTTCTCTATCCAAGTCAATACCTTGTCCCCAATCCCATGTGCCTTAATTTTGCACGCTAATCTCTTATGTGGGACCTTATCGAAAGCCTTCTGAAAGTCCAAATACACCACATCCACTGGTTCTCCCTTATCTATTTTACCAGTTACATCCTCAAAAAATTCCAGTAGATTAGTACTTGCATTTTATCACGCATGTGCCTTTTACAATGAGCTGCTCACCCCCATAGCCGGTCAGTCTGCATGAGGTGGGCTGTAGCTCACACTCATCCTTCAAGCTATGATATTCACTCAGAGGAATTACATTAACCTGAGATCCAGTGTCTAGTTTAAACTTAAGCTCTTTGCCCTGTTTTCCTATCTCAATATCGGCAAAGGCTTGCTCAGTCTCTGAAATCTGTTTTTTCTGTGACACAGAATCAATAAACAGTTCCTCTGCATTTGGCTCTCTATCTGGCATTTGGCTGTCACTCGCTGTGTGTACTGCTTTTACGAAAACAGTCCTGCAGACTTTAGCAAAGTAGTTCCGTTTACCACATTTAGCACATTGCCTTCCTTTGGCAGGGCATTGCACCTTTTCCCCGTGCATCTTGTTTCCACAATATCCAGTTTTTGAAGCATTTTATGTCTGTGTCACCCATTTTTAGAATTCTCTCTGTTCTTTCTGTTCTGAAACACGCTCTCTGGGCAGTGTTCTTTGGTGTGTGTCTATTAAATGCGTGCACTGCCTGTTCACTCGAGCTGCTCGTGGCGCCGGTTATGGTTTTCAACTGTGCTTGGGCTATCTTGTGCGATCTAGCTATGTCCCTAGCTTTGTCCAGAGTTAGCCCGGACCCAACATTCAAAAGTTTCTCTCTCACTTTAGCTGAATGTATTCCAAACACGATGCGGTCTCTGACCATCTCCTCTTTATCTGCATATACACAGTCTTTTACCAGCAGTTTTAACTCAGTCACGAATTGTTCAAACAACTCACTAGCTCCTTGTACTTTCTCCTGAAACTTGTACCTAGCGAATATCGTATTTGTCTTGGGCATCACATATGCTTCAAAACGGTCAAAATAACTTTTCAGTAGCTTTGCTTCATCCGCGGTGAGAGACCATGTGTTAAAAATGTCTCTCCCTTTTTCTCTGATCCACAGGAGTAGGTAGCTGCATCTTTCTTCCTCCCCTTTGCTTTTCAATGGACCCGAGAACATCAACTGCACGTGTTGCTTGAACTTGCGCCATTCTCTGTGTAAGTTCAAAGATTCCCAATTCATTCGAGGTAAGGGAGCTCCAATGATGTCAATTTCAAATCCCTGTTCTGACACCATGGCCCCGATTTTATGCCAGCCGTCAGGCGGCTTTTCATGCGACCGGGGGCCGAAAATCGCAGAAAAAGCGGGTCGTGACCCCCCCCGCCTCGTCCGACTTTCGAACCGCCGTTTCTCCGGGACCCGATTCAGTCCCGCCCGCCGCTGGCGGGACTGACCGTCGGAACAATAATTATCAATTATTTCCATGTTTAAGCCGATTTTCAGGGGCCGTTGCGACTTTCAGGGGTTCCCCACGCTAAACACGCCTGCGGGGAACCCCGCTGATGAAACCTGGCATGAAGCTTGCCGGCTTGCTCGCTGTCAGCTGCAGCTCATTCAGGAAAGCTGCGATTTAAAGGGGCAGTATTTGTTTGGTGAAGGACCTTGTTGCTGCAGGCTTGGGGCTACTTCTTCAAGGCTTAGGCACAGCTTTGGAAGGTTGGAGCATCACACACTTCTCCAACTTGATCTCCTGGGAAGTCCCTCTCACCACCCTCACTCAGCGCTTCCTCAGCGGAGGCATCTACGAGAAGCATGGGACGCCTTTTTTTCCTTCCCTTCTTGCCATTAGAGGATCTCCATCAGTAGAGGCTGTAATGTTATCTTCGTAACCTAATTACGAGTCTCACAAGCAGTTGTTGAGGAGAACCATTTTATTCAGTCCTGCTTCTGTCTCTCCCAGTACAGTCTGAAAGCATGGCCAAGATGGTGTCGGATCCCGCCCCCGGATATGACATCAGCCGTCAACCAGCTGTCAATCAAACCCCCACTGGCCTTACAACAGCTACGGTTATCCTTACATCTTCCCCCTTCAATGAAGACATAACACAGTAACAACATAACATAACACAACACATAGAACATGTTAACATCATATAGAACCAGTCAGTGTAACTAACTGCAGGTAGGTATAAACCTTACCCACACCCATGAGTCCATTAACTGTTTACAGTCTTATCAATCTCTGTCTACAGGTCAAGTTTAACTACAGGCTTTCTGGTGCGCTGTGACCTGCGTGGCTGGACAGGTGTTTGCTGAACCACCCCAGTTGTATCCACATTATCACTATTGTGTCCTTCATCTCTTTGTGGCATTTCCCTCCTCTCGTCTCTTTGTGGCATTTCCCTCATCTCGTCTCTTTGTGGCATTTCCCTCATCTCGTCATCCTCTCCGTCCTCCTGAGGCTGAAAGGTCTCTGTGGTTTTCAGTAGGTGCCTCCTGTTTCTGCGAAGCACATTGCCGTTCTCTGTCATGACACTGTATGACCTGGGGGGCGACCTGTTGTAGAACTGTGGCTCTTGTAGGCCATGACTCAGGCCCTTCAATGCAGACTATATCCTTCTCCTGTAGCGGCACTAGTGTAGTGGCTGTGCAGTCATGAAGTGTTTTTTGTTTCTGTTGTAGCTTACGAGCCTTGTCTGCCCACACCTCATCTCTGTGGTCAGGTGTGACATAACTGGAAAGTCGTGTACGGATTTTCCGACCCAGTAAGAGCTCAGCTGGAGACTTGCCACTTGCTAGCGGGCCCGCTCTGTACGACATCAGGGCCAGATATGGGTCAGTGTTGCTGTGTGCTGCTTTCTTTAATAGTCTTTTCACAATCTGTACCCCCTTCTCCGCCTTTCCATTAGCCTGAGGATAGAGCGGGCTGGAGGTTACATGATTAAACTCATACTCTGAAGCAAATAACTGAAACTCATGACTGGCATAGGGAGGGCCATTATCAGAGACCAGGGTTAGAGGGATGCCCTGCCTGGCAAAGATTGACTTCAGGTGAGTTATCACAGCTCTTGATGTAGTCCTGGACAAGAGAGCAATCTCCGGATAATTGGAATAATAATCAATAACTAACAAATAGTCTTTTCCTTCATAGTGAAATATATCAGTTCTGACCTTTTCCCAAGGTTGTGATGGGAGCTCTGTGGTAATGAGGGGCTCTTTTGTTTGCTTGTAGTGATACTCCTGACATGTAGCACACTCGCTGATCAACTGGTCAATATCAGAGTTCATGTTTGGCCAGTAGAGTGCCTCACGTGCTCTCCTTTTCGACTTTTCTGCACCCAGATGCCCTTCGTGTATCCTGTTGAGCATTTCTCGTCGCATAGAGGTGGGCACTACTATCCTGTCACACTTAAGCAGTAATCCATTGACCACAGAGAGCTCAGACTGAATGTGATAATATTGTTTACATGACCCTTTCTTCCAGCCCTCTTGAAGATTTCTCATTACTTTACTCAGGACTGGGTCCTTTGATGTCTCTGTGACTATCACTGATAGTTTCTCCTGTGTGGCAGGCAATGCTGCATAGACCATATCCACATGAAGAGCCACATCCTCTTCTGTTTCACTGTTTTGTGTGGCATACGGCGCAGCCCTGGATAGTGTGTCTGCAATGAACATTTGTGTCCCTGGCACGTATGTTAGCTCGAAATCGTAACATTGAAGTCTCATCATCAGGCGTTGTATCCGTGGTGACATGTCACACAGATTCTTCTTTGCGATCCCTAGCAGTAGCTCATGGTCCGTTTCTAGGATAACCTTGGGAAGACCATAGATGTAGGTATGAAATTTTTCACACCCAAATGCCAAGCCAAGGCACTCCTTCTCGACCTGCGCGTACCGGCACTCTGTAGCCGTCATGGAACGTGACGCATACGCCACTGGTCGCCATTCTCTTTCATCTTCCTGTAGAAGGACAGCCCCTAATCCATTCTTAGAAGCATCTGTGGACACTTTTGTCCTCTTTTTAGGGCAGAAGAACTTCAGTAGGGGTTCACTTGCTAGAATGTGTAGCAGCCCCTTCCATTCTCTCTCATGTTCATGTCCCCATTGGAACTCAGTCTCTTGGTGCAGCAGTTTTCTCAGATGAACAGTTTTCTCTGCTAGATTTGAAATGAATTTTCCTAGGTAGTTAACCATGCCAAGGGCCCGCTGAACCCCTTTCTTGCCCTTTGGTTTCTCCATGTCATGTATAGCTTTTACCTTTGACTTGTCTGGCTGAATCCCCTCTGCAGAGATCTTGTCTCCGAGGAACGTGATTTCATTGACACTGAACTGACATTTGTCTTTATTTAGTTTGAGTCCATACTGCTGTACTCTCTGAAGTGTTTTCTCCAGTCTGGTGTCGTGCTCCCCTTGAGTGGAGCCCCATACTACCAGGTCATACATGTACACCCGCACTCCCTCCAGGCCCTCAATGATTTGCTTCATTGCTCAGTGAAAGATTTCTGGGGCGGAGCTAATACCAAAGGGCAGACGTTGGTAGGAGTATCGACCAAACGGGGTGTTAAAAGTGCGTAGCTTAGCACTTTCTTCATCAAGTTTCAACTGCCAGAAACCATGTGAGGCGTCCATTTTGGAGAAGACTTTCACTTCTGTCATTTCGCTGACTATTTCCTCTCTCTTTGGAATTTGGTAGTGCTCTCTTTTGAGATTGGTGTTAAGGTCCTTGGGATCCATGCAGACATGCAATTTATCAGTTTTCTTTGAATTGACGCAGACCATGGAATTTACCCAGTCAGTCGGTTCCTCAATCTTCTTCATGACAGCTAGTCCCTCCATGCGGTCTAGCTCTTTCCTCAGTTTTTCACGGAGAGCCACTGGAACTCTCCTGGGTGCGTGAATCACAGGTTGTGCATCCTCTCTCAGTTTGATGGAGTATGTAAAGGGCAGTGCTCCAAAACCCTGAAAGACATCTGCATATTTGTGTGCTATAGTCTCATGAGTCAGATTTGTAGTATCTTGGGGGGCACTCTGCACACAGTTCTGTTCATTGATAGTATAGATTCATTTTACCAAGCCCAAATCCACACAGGCCTTGTCCCCCAACAGTGACTCATGTCCTTCAGGCACTATAACAAAGGTCAGAGGGTGAATGTGATTTTTTACCTTAACATTCAGCCTACACGTTCCTTTTGTTTCAATGCTTTGTCCATTGTATGCCTTCAAAGACACAGTCTTGTTCAGTATTTTAGGTCACACTTTGAGATTCCGTGCATCACTCCAACTTATGAAACTTGCCTTAGCACCTATATCTAGCTTAAAGGGAACAATGGTGCCATTTACCAGCAAGGGAGCTATCCAAACTTCAGTCTGTGGTCCTACAGAGTGCACTTCATTAGCATTGTTGCCCTGTTTTGACTCATTTTGCACCATTCCAACAAACAAAGTCCCCGCTCCTGTCTCTTCAGTCGCAATAGCATGCACTGTCTTTTTACCTTCAGTTTTCTCTTCCCAAAAACACATCCTGGCAAAGTGATTCCTGCCTTTACATTTTGCGCAGTTCTTCCCATAAGCAGGACACTGTCTGGCCACTTGTTTACAACCGCACCGTCTGCATTCATAAGGCGTATTCGTCTTGAACTCCGTGGGCCCTCTTGTGTCCCTTTTGTGTATCACATCCACTGTCAGGTTTTTTAGCCCCAGGGCGCGCTCTTCTGCTATGCTGCTCCCTTCGAACGTTTTCGTGTGCATGGCTGAGAGTTCACTAGCATGACAAATTTTCACTGCTGCATCCAAATTTAGGTCATTATCTCTAAGCATTCTCGCCCTCACCTTCTTGTCGAGTATTGCAAAAATGACTTGATCGCATATCATCGATTCCTTCAGGTCCTTAAAGTTGCATGTTTGTGCTTTTATTTTCAAGTCCATCAAAAAAAATCAAAGGATTCTCCTTGCTTTTGCACGCGGGAGCGAAACACGAATCTCTCATACATTTCATTCTTTTTTGGAGTACAGTATTCGTCGAACCGTTCTATCACCATGTCCAGATCATTTTTATCATCTTTGGCTGCAAACGTAAATGTATTAAACAGCTCGATTGCCTGCGAGCCAGCCACTGTTAGCAACAAAGCTACTTTACGTGTTCCAGAGCTAGTCGAAGCGTCAATCGCTGTGAGGTAGCGAAGAAAGCGTTGCTTGAAGACACGCCAATTTTCATCCACATTTCCTTCTAGTTGCAGATTAGCCAGGGGTTTAATTCCTTCCATTGTTGTAGTATGTCCTTATCGTGAGTTCTATAAATCCTGGTACCATGTAATGTTATCTTAGTAATGTAATTACAAGTCTCACAAGCAGTTGTTGAGGAGAACCATTTTATTCAGTCCTCACTCTGTGTCTCCCAGTACAGTCTGAAAGCATAGCCAAGATGGCATCGGATCCCGCCCCCAGATATGACATCAGCCATCAACCAGCTGTCAATCAAACCCCCGCTGTCCTTACAACAGCTACGGTTACCCTTACAGAGGCGGCAGCAGCAGAACCAGGAACAGCAGGATGAGCACCAGGAGCACCAGGCTGCTGCTCACTCACCTGAAGCTGCACAGGCCAGAAGGGGCCAGCGCTTGGAAGTGGCTTGAGAGCACCTTGCTGCACTTTAGGGGGCCATGGGGACCCATTTCTGCACTGGCAGTCCTACTCAGAAGGACTTCCATGAAGGTCTGGTTTCTCTGTTCAATAGATGGCCAATGCTGCTCAAGAGATATCATTCTCTTATGAGCACTCACCATGTTTTCCGTACCCTGGCAAGTTATCTCCTCCATGGAGGTTGCCAACCTTTCCATGGCGATGCGTTCATGCGCCAATGACTCCACAAAGGCTCTGCCATTCGCTCTGCACTCGCAGCGACCCTGGAGACAAAACCTGCCAGAGACTCCTGCATCTGTGCATGGAGATCCATCATCTCTTCTCTTGCGGATGGACCCAGAGGCAGAGCGTCGACATGCAGCGCAGCTGAGCTGAGCTGGCAGAGTCCTGCGCCCTCCGACGAGGACTCTCCACTGCTGTCCCTGTCTCCAGAATCTGCTGAGGCTCACTTGTGAGCTGTGAAGCACCAGGTGACAACACTACTCTATGTCTCGAAGGTCCCTCCGAAGTGTGAATGTCTGCGCTGGTGCTGGGTGCGCTTACTTCTGCTGACGCTGCACCCTCAGAGGTTGGAGCTTCCTTTGAGGAGTCTGGCTGCACCGCCTCTTCCTCCTCCACAGTGGGGACGGGGGCTCTGGATAGTCCTGTGGGGGAGTAGAGGAAGGAGTTAGAGATGTGATGCCAAGGTGACATGCACATTTGAGTTGACATCTGCTGACACCTGCATCCATGCAGCCTTGGCCTCAGTGGGAGGCCTCTTCCTGCCTGACCTAGGGAAGAGGACCTCCCTGTGGGCCCTAACCCCATCCAATAGTGCCTGCAGGGAAGCTTCATCAAATTTAGAGGCAGCTCGGGGTCTGGCACTGGCCACAGCTGCTGCAGGCTCCTCTGCCATCCTGTACGGTTCGTTTGGAAGCCAACAGAGGAAGCAATGCTGGCTGTGGACCTTGAAAGCACCACGAATGATGACATCATACTGCGGGGCTTCCTGACTGGAAATGGACAATTAGCAAGGCTGTCCACATGCTGGAAATTAATTGGCCACTTGAGGGAAAATTGCGTGCAGCTGGCTGACACATTTTTTTGTGTGTCAGAACCCCACATTCGGGGGAATCCGACCATTTCCCACACAATCCACAAAATCGGGCCCCATGTCTTGTTTTGCACACTTTGTACAAAAATAATAAATTGCAGGACAACGGAGTATTACAGTTTAACTCTTTATTTAAGCAATAGGTCTGTTAACTTTCTCATGCAGCACAGTGGGGACAAGATGGAGTTAGGTCCCCTAGCCTGGGTCTTCCAAAACAATAACAGTCCTTACAGATGCCTGCAGGCCAATGACAACTCAGCATGTGATCACATGTGAATATAATAGGTATTCCTTACAGATGCCTGCGGGCCAATGATAATTCAATATGCAAATGTTACAGGGCCTATCCCAGAAATCCCAGAACAAGTGAAAGAGCTCCTTTAAAGGTACAGGATTCACTGTTTTAATAGAACGATCAGTTCTGTATATCTTCCCCTACCTTTAGGGAAGTGCCTGGCTTCTACTCAGTAACTGGCCATAATGGTATGATTGAAATCATGTCCTCAATTGTGAATGCAGATCCACATCCATATCATCCGATGGTGCAGCTTGTGGGAGCATTCCTGAGAGTGGCATTTAAACAAGAAACTGTTTTGAATGTTGTCCCTGGCAAAATATGAAATAACACTGATGATATCTATTTCAAAATATTTAATATGTATCACTTTATCTTAAAAGGACAAACAAAATATTTATCAATATACCATAAAGTGCAGTGTTTTTATACTTAAAGCATAATACATAAAGGGTAAAAGCTTATCATTCACTAACATCTGATACTGTACAGCTCTCATATGCTTCAGTCTCAACCTCTGCACATATGTGTTAGAAGTTGTGTGTCAACCAAAGCAGAGGATCAGATATATTGGCCCTCAATTTCCGCTCGGAGGCTTCCTGCGGGCAAAAGCCTCCGACCAGCAAAATAAATCTGCACGGACCTGGAGTCTGTTCCCACACGGAGAGTTGTGCTTTGAGTCTGCAGAATCCGGGGCAGCGTATGACGTCATGCCGCCCAGGAGCGCAGCCTGTGCGGAGCCTAGGGCTTCATTCGTAAGTGACACCCGCCCACAAGGCCTGTCAAAATTCCACATTTGCATAGGCCACGCTCCCAAATTTTTTTCAACTGTGCAGAGCCTTTAGCAGTGAAAGCAGCTGTAATTCTCAATGGTAAGTTCTTTTTATATAGTTTTAAAAACCTTTTGTAAACTTTTAGAATATTTTAAGAAGACTTTTACATGGAGTTGAAGATTTTAAAATAGTTTTAAAGACTTTTAAAGAGATTTTTAAAACCTTGAAAGAATTTTCAATAATTTTAATTAAACAGCAAAGTGAAATGGAAGGTGCAAACAAAATTGTGATGATGAAGTGAGCTCAGAATTTTAATGATGATGACATCAGCACACTCCTCAATGAGGTTGAGGCAAAGTGCCTGCAGCTCATTGGGACTGGAAGTCCAGAGCATCGCACAAAGGACAAATGACAGCTTGGACAGAAGTTCACTTTGGCATGAGAGGGCTCTGGTCATGGGGAAGGGCAAAGTGCAGGAGACAGTAGGGTGCCACCTTTTGCACAATCCACCTCCTTCGACCCTCAGACACAGATATATGCTGTGCTAGTGATAGAGGAACAAGTATCTATTTTCCAGCACATCAAGAATGTATCCTAGATAGCTTAGTGATATAGATCTTCCATACAAATACTTCATGTTCCTATATAAATAGGTCCCTGGAAGCACAAAGCCTCACGGGCAGAGGGTGCCGATCAGGAATTCAGTCTCGCAACCAAGCATGGTCAGTTCAATGGGAGCCCAATTTCCCAACCAATTACTTTCTTGCAAAAATGAGGTTGCAGTACCAGCAAGCTTGGGCTCATTTAAGTGGATCATTTATACAAATGTGGTCCCTAGCCTAAATTGTCAACTGTTGGTAAGGGGCTACCCACATTGTGTAACTTGCCCATTTAACATGGTGCATCAGAAACCGTGGGACCTGGCAAGTTCATGTCTTGGTCACAAACATTTCAGCTGAATGTTGCCCCAGGCCTTTGCTGTTTTTGCTGGGAACACAGTGAGGGTGAAATTTGATACCGCTGAAAAACGGGCATGGGCACCACGATACGCGATATACCTGCGCCCGTTCAAGGAGCGCAGGCAGCACGTCAACTTCGTGCTGCCTGCTAATTATAAAGATCGCAGCGCACAGCCTATCGCTGAACGTGCTGCTAACAGACTGTGCAATCAGCAGGGGGCCGAAGTCCTTGAGGTTCAAGCGCGAGGCTAGCTTCACTTAAAGCTAGCCTGCGCCTCTTAAAGGCAGTCTGCACCTCTTAAATGTGTACTGCCTTCTGCTGATGAAAAATGGTAAAGGTGCTTCAGCACTAACACAAATGGCTCAACAGGCCAGGAAAAGGGTACCCAGGGTCTCGAATGCAACACTCAAGCTTTGTGCAGGGGGTGAACACTGGAAGAGTGGTCCTCAACCCACAGGGGGCCAGGAGGCCCTCCAGTAAGAAGGATATGGGCCCAGATCACCAAAGCGATTGCTGACAGCAGTGTTGCCCCCAGGACCTGGCTCCAGTGCTCAAAGAAGTTTTGTGACCTCAGACGAGTGGTCAAGGTCAGTGAATGCATCTTCAAAAGCCATCTCCTACCAACTGCACCACTAGCCTCACATACTGCTCAAAGCACAAACGCACCCCCATCCCCCGCCCATCACTCACCTACCAATAATCTCTACTGAACACAAGGTACACCTGACATTGGGAACGGTAGCATCGTGGTTATGTTACTGGACTAGTAATCAAGTAGGCCTGGGCTAATAAGCCGAATATATAAATTCCAATCCCACCATGGCAGCTGGGAATTTAAATTCAGTTAATTAAATAAATCTGGAATAAAATGCTAGTATCAATAATGATGACCATAAAACTATCAGATTGTTGTAAAAACCCATCTGGTTCACTAATAGGAAGAAAGACTTGCATTTATATAGCGCCATGACCACTGGACATCTCAAAGCATTTTACAGCCAATTAAGTACTTTAGGAGTGTTGTATGTGCGAACTGCGGCAGCCAAGTTGCACACAGCAACCTCCCACAACAGCAATGTGATAATTGTAGTGTATGTACCTTTAAGGGGAGAACTACTTTTTCAGCTCCTGCATACTGTAGTACCGGCAGTGACCACACCTGTATATAAACCCTGAGTAGGGATCTGTACTGTTAGTTTTTAGAGTAACCCTCATCCAGTAAACACCTGTTGATTGTTCCTTTGCAGTCTCTGTCGATTTATTGAAGGACACCATACATCAAGATTCACGGATTTAACATTGGCGATGAGTGGATTCAAACCTACCTGCAACTCTGCATCACCTCCCAGGGATTCGCTCCTGGAGAGCAGTGAAAGGGGAAGGCCGAGTCCAGAAGTGCGGGTGTCGACCATCCAGAGAGGACTTCAGCATCGCAGAGGAGGCTGTGGAAAGCTGGGCTTGGTTCTCCAGTCACGACGATCCAGCGCAGCGGGCTGGCAGCAGGTACGGCGCAGACCCTTCCCGGACAGCGGCGGCTGGAGCTGACCGATGGCACAGAAAAATGCCGAGCAGCATCGACGGGGTAAGAGAGAGGGTAAAGCGCACAGGGCGCAGCCGGGGTTGATGACCGAGCAGCGTCAACGAGAGAGGGTAAAGCGCACAGGGCGCAGCCGGGGTTGAAGACCGAGCGGCGTCGACGGAAAAAAAAAAGAGAGAGAGGGTAAAGTGCTCAGGGCGCAGCCGGGGTTCAGGACCGAGCGGCGTCAACGAGAGAGGCGCGCAGGAAAACGTGCAGAGCGCGGCCGGTGTTCAAGAGCTGAGCAGCGTCCGCGGGGGAAGAAAGGAAAGCGCGGGAGACGCCATTTGGGCCGCAGCGGAGAAGAAGGGCGAGCGCGGGAGATGCCATTTTGAGCCACAGTGGAGAAGAAGGGAGAGCGCGGGAAGAAAGGAAAGCGCGGGAGACGCCATTTTGAGCCAGCGGAGAAGAAGGGAGAGCACGGGAGACGCCATTTTTAGCCAGTCTAACCACACCCAGGGATGCCGAAGAGTGGCAGTGTCACAGCGTTTGACAATGAAGTCGAAGATTGGGCGACATATGTAGAACGCATAGAAGTGTACTGCAAGGCGAATGAAGTGCCAGATGCCAGGAAAGCACTGGTATTGTTGAATTCCATGGGTGCAAAAATGTATGGCTTACTGCGAAACCTAGTAACCCCAGAGAAGCCAGTGGAAAAGGATTTTGAAAGCATAGTGGCAATCCTACAGAACCACTTAAACCCCACACCGCTGCTGATAGCAGAAAGATTTAAGTTTCACAAAAGGAACCAGCATAAAGACGAAAGTAATGCTGAGTATTTAACGGAACTGCGCAAGCTATCGAAACACTGCCAGTTTGGAACGGGACTAGCAGATACTTTAAGGGACAAGTTTGTGTGTGGGCTTCAAAGTGAAGGAACCCAGAAACGGCTTCTATCAGAAAAGGATCTTATGCTGGACAAGGCTTTCAGCATGGCAGTATCACACAAAGCAGCCGCACGGGGCGCTGCAGAGATACAATGGAGACCACAAGAATATGGCACAAATGAAATGTCATATGGAGCAGTGAAGTGTTATCGCTGCGGCAGAACAACACACGACCATAAGGATTGTTGGTTCAAGGACCAAGTGTGCAGACAGTGTGGAAAAGTAGGACACATAGCAAGAGTCTGCAGGTCGGGAAAGAAAACCAGCAGCAAGAAATCTCCACAGGAGAAGTATAAAAAGGTACATAAGGTGACGGAGAGTAGTTCAGACGAACAGAAAAGTGAAACAGACTCCGGAAGCAAGGAGCTGGGTTGTCTGAAACTACATAATGTAATCAAAATGGAGGATCACCAAACTATCTGGGTCACGCTCAAGATAGACGGAGTCAAAGTGAAAATGGAATTTGTAGTGTATGTAACCTGAAGAAGGAACTATATTCTGCAGCCCCTGTATACTGCAGTACCAGTAGTGACCACCCCTGTATATAAGCCTGTGTAGTAACCTTGCATAGTAGTTCCAGTTTTGTCTCTGTTCAGTAAACACTTGTTATAACCAGCTCCTGCAGTCCGTGTCTCAATTACACACGGACGTTACACTGGCGACGAACAGATCTGAACATACCTACAGTTCTGCACCACCTCACGGGGATCCATCCCTGAAGCGAAGTTGTTAAAGGTTGAGGCCAGAAAGAAGAAATCCAAAAAGAAAAAAAAACAGAAGGAACGGGCGTCGACCGTGGGCAACCGCCCTCTGATTCATCGAATTCGAAGATTTGCAGGAGAGGCTGTCGAGAGCTGGGCTTGGTTTTCCAGTCTATGGTGTTCAAGCTAATCGGGCTTGTGGCAGGTAGTACACTGATCCTTCCTGGGCAGCGGCAGGCTAGAACTCGATCGGGTGGCTTTTCAACGGGGCCGAGCAGCGTTGTCAGGAAGAGGAGAGAGAGAGAGAGGGTGGAGCACACAGGGCGCGGCCGGTGCTACGAAGCCGGGCAGCGTACAGACCCGAGAAGAGGGAGGAAAGTGTCCCATAGGGTCTGCTCTAACGACGGGAACAGTAATTAAAATAAAAGAAATTAGAAGCGCAGAAAGCCGCGAGGAGCTGCAGTTTGCCACAGGGAACGTGGAGAGCGGCGTTGGCAGCCGCGTGGGGGGGAAGTGCGCGAAGACCATAGGGCATCGCCATCAAGGCATAAAAATGCCAGCAACAGCGCTAGCAGCAGCGGAAAAGACAGAAAGCGCGGGAGGCGCCATCTTAATCCAGCGGGGAAGAGGGCAAAGCGCGGGAGGCGCCATTTTGTTCAATCGGGGAAGAAGGCAAAGCACGGGAGGCGCCATCTTAGATCTCCAAGATGCCGAAGACTGGCAATATCACTGCCTTCGATAATGCAATAGCAGACTGGACCACGTATGTGGAAAGAGTCGAAGTATATTGCGAGGCAAATGAAGTAGCCGATGAGAAAAAGGCATCGGTACTACTAAACTTAATGGGCGCAAGAACGTACGGCCTATTGCGGAACCTGATCACTCCAGTCAAACCGATGGCGAAGAGTTTTAACGAAATTGTTGATATCCTACAGGAACACCTAAATCCTACACCGCTGCTGATAGCAGAAAGATTTAAATTCCACAAGAGAAATCAGCATAAAGATGAGAGAAATGCTGATTACCGTACGGAACTACGCGGGCTATCGAAGCACTGCCAATTCGGAGCAGGACTGGCAGATACCCTATGGGACAAATTTGTCTGTGGACTCCTGAGTGAAGGAACCCAGAAGAGGTTACTCTCAGAGAAAGAGCTGACGCTACATAAGGCTTTCAGCATGGCAGTATCATACGAAGCAGCAGCAAGGGGAGCTGCGGAAATACAGCAAAAGCCACAGGAATATGGCACCCATGAAATGACATGGGGTTTTGAAAAATGTTATCGCTGCAGCAGAACAACCCATGACCAGAAGGACTGCTGGTCCAAGGACAAAACATGCAGGCAATGCGGAAAGATGGGACACATTGCACGAGTTTGCAGGTCCGGGAAGAAGACTAACGACAACAAAAAGGCTACTAAGGAACAGTACAGGAAAGTACAAAAGATGACGGACAGTAGTTCCGAAGACCAGAAGAGCGATAGTGAATCCGGGAACAAGAGACTAAGCTGTCTCAAACTACACAACGTAATCGCAAAAGAGGATCACCGAACCATTTGGGTCACCCTCACGATAGCAGGGTCACAAGTCAAAATGGAATTGGATACAGGATCAGCCCTGACTGTCATGAATCGACGAGACTACGAGCGGCTATTCTCACACATACCCTTGAAAGACACATCCATGGTCTTGAAGACGTATACGGGGCAGAAAGTATACCCCAGAGGGAAAATAAGGGTGCCTGTCGTATACAACGGCAAGGAAATATAGAAATTATATCTGTACATACTGCAAGATGGTGGACCACCGTTATTGGGGCGTGCATGGATCAGAAAGATAAATTTAGACTGGCACTCCATTCAGGCACTGACTGTGGCTGGTAAAAAGGATGACGACGTCACACCTGGACGATTGTCAAAAATCTTAGCTAACGCTAAAGAGGTATTTCAACAAGGACTGGGAACTCTTAAAGGCGTAACCGCCTCGATAAAAATAGAAGAGAATGCAATTCCCAAATTTTTCAAAGCAAGACCAGTACCGTATGCAATTCGCCCAGCCGTCAAGGCAGAGCTGGAGAATCTGGAGAATGCAGGCATGTTATCTAAGGTAGACTGGAGCGAGTGGGCGACACGCATCGTTCCTGTCATGAAGAAAACGTTAAACAATAAGTCTGAGGAGCCAAGGAAGGTTCGCATCTGTGGGGACTTCAAGGTGACTGTGAACCCAGTCCTTCACACAGTACAGTATCCTCTTCCGAGGATAGAAGATATTTTCACCTCACTATCTGGAGGGAAGCGTTTTACAAAAATTGACCTAGCACAAGCATATTTGCGGATGGTTGTTGAAGAATCCTCTAGGAAATATCTCACGATAAACACTCACAAAGGTCTTTACCAGTATAATCGACTGGTATTCGGAGTAGCATCAGCTCCGGCGATATGGCAAAGAGCGATGGAACAAGTCCTGCAAGGGATTCCGGGGACTCAGTGTTACTTGGACGACATCCTAGTGACAGGTGAAAATGACAGTGAACACCTTGCCAACCTAGAGCAGGTGCTCACTAGACTAAGAGAACATGGGCTACGAGCCAATGACCCCAAGTGCAAGTTTTTTAAGAAACAGATATCGTATTGTGGCCACGTGATTGATGAAGAGGGGTTACATAAGTCCCCTGACAAAATTGAAGTGGTAGATAAGGCTCCAGCGCCTGAAAATGTGTCGCAACTGAGGTCATTCCTCGGATTGGTGAATTACTACCATAAGTTTTTGCCGAATTTGTCCACAATTCTGCACCCACTGAACGCCCTACTACAAACTGGAGTAGCATGGAAATGGAGCGATGAATGTAAGCGGGCCTTTCAGAAGTGTAAAGACCTGACCACTTCAAGAGAAGTATTGGCTCACTACAACCCATCACTACCGATAAGACTGGCGTGTGATGCGTCTCCCTACGGCATTGGAGCGGTACTGTCACATAAATTCCTTGATGGTTCAGAGAGGCCGATAGCTTTTGCGTCACGCTCGTTAACTTCAGCCGAGCGTAACTACGCCCAGATTGACAGAAAGGCCCTCAGCCTGGTGTGGGGGTGAAGAAGTTCAATCACTACCTGCACGGACAGAAATTTACTCTACTAACTGATCATCAACCTCTTGTCTCCATTTTCAACACTCAGAAGGGCGTCCCGATAATGACAGCACAACGGCTACAGAGGTGGTTCCTTTTCCTAGGGGCACACCAATATGACATCGAGTACAAAGGAACTAAACAGCATGGGAATGCTGATGGATTGTCGCGCCTACCGTTGCCGACGGTGGAAGAAGCACCTGCAATGGATCCTGTGGAGATATTCCACTCGACCATAGTCGAATGTCTACCTGTGACGAATGCAAACATAGAAAAGGAAACACGAAATGACCCGACACTCTCCAGGGTCTATGATTTAACGGTGAAGGGATGGCCAGCACATGGCGAACCACTGTTGCCAGCATTCTGGGCGAGAAGAGAACAGCTGTCAGTGTGCCGAGGAACCTTGATGTGTGGATCCAGAGTAGTAATTCCACCCAAATTGAAGGATAGAGTGCTCAATGAGCTTCATGAGGGTCATCTGGGAGGGGTAAAAATGAAGAACTTAGCCAGAGCGTTTGTGTGGTGGCCGGGAATCGATAGAGAAATCGAAGAGATGACCAAGAGCTGTACAGGATGCCAGAAGGTCCAAAACGCCCCACCACAAGCCCCTCTACATCCATGGGAGTGGCCCTCATCTCCATGGCAAAGGGTGCACATTGATTTTGCTGGTCCATTTATGGACTCGATGTTTTTAATTGCGGTGGATGCACATTCAAAGTGGCCAGAGGTAATAAAAATGTCCTCAACCACCACAGAAAAAACTATCACAGTCTTACGAACCATATTTGCCAGAAATGGGCTGCCTGAACAGATTTGCTCCGACAATGGGCCATAGTTTGTGTCTGAAGATTTCCGGAGGTTCTTAAAGAACAATGGCGTTAAGCATTACACATCTGCCCCATATCATCCAGCCACCAATGGATTGGCTGAGAGGTTCGTTCAAACATTCAAGAAGGCTATCAAGGCAATGTGTAATGAAGACATACCCCTACAACACAAGGTGGATAACTTCTTGTTTGCCTACCGGAATGCGACACATGCGGTTACCAACCAAACTCCAGCCATGATGTTCTTCAATCGAAGACTAAGATGCTGCTTGGATTTGGTTAAGCCAAACATCAGAAGAGATGTGGAGAACAGGCAGTTTCAGAATATGAATGAAAGGCCAACCAGGAGTTTCAAGATAGGTCAACCAGTTTTGGCCCGGGACTACCGCACAGAGAAATGGCAGCCAGGAACGATCTGCACACGGCAAGGACCTCTAATGTATACCGTGGACGTTGGAGAGAGCATTGTAAGACGCCATGCTGACCAGATTCTAGAGTCACTGGAAAGCGTCAAATCTACACCGCGATCCTATACACCTGGTGATGAAACCGAAGTACCAATTGCATCTACCTCAGAATCGGTGATATTGGAAGCAGACGAACCAAACAACGACGTTGATCCCGAATCAACTTTGCTAGAAGAACCTGATACCCCAAAGAGGCATTATCCGGACAGAATCAGGAAGCCTCCTCAAAGACTGAATTTATAATTGATTAACTTCAGCTAATGTACATAGCAACTGTAATTGTAAATATGTTATTTAATTATTAATCGAATGTTATGTACTGTTTAGCTAAAAGGGGAGGAATTGTAGTGTATGTAACCTGAAGAAGGAACTATATTCTGCAGCCCCTGTATACTGCAGTACCAGTAGTGACCACCCCTGTATATAAGCCTGTGTAGTAACCTTGCATAGTAGTTCCAGTTTTGTCTCCGTTCAGTAAACACCTGTTATAACCAACTCCTGCAGTCCATGTCTCAATTACACATGGACGTTACAGAATTGGACACAGGATCAGCCCTAACAGTCATAAACTGAAGGGAATACAAGCGGCTATTCTCACATATACCCTTGAGAGATACAGAGATTGTCTTGAAGACGTACACGGGGCAAAAAGTCTACCCCAAAGGAAAAATAAGGGTGAACGTGATATACAACGGCAAGGAAACACCAAAAATTGACCTATATGTATTGCCAGATGGCGGACCACCACTACTAGGACGTGAATGGATCCAGAAGATACAATTAGATTGGCATGCCATACAAGCACTGACGGTAGATGCCAAAAAGGATGACGACGTCACACCTGGACGACTGTCAAAAATGTTAACTGACGCACAAGAAGTGTTCCAGGAGGGACTCGGAACACTAAAAGGCATAACAGCGATGATCAAAATAGAGGAAAATGCAAGCCCAAAGTTTTTTAAGGCCAGACCGGTGCCTTATGCGATCCGCCCAGCCGTCGAAGCAGAGCTGGAAGGTTTGGAACGTTCTGGAGTACTGTCCAAAGTGGACTGGAGCGAGTGGGCTACACCCATCGTTCCTGTAATGAAGAGGTCGTTGAGTAATACGCCTGGGGAACCAAAGAAGGTTCGCATCTGTGGGGACTTTAAGGTGACAGTGAACCCAGTCCTTCACACGGTACAATATCCGCTTCCGCGGATTGAAGATATTTTCGCCTCGCTATCTTAAGGAAAACGCTTCACTAAGATTGATCTGGCCCAGGCGTACCTGCAAATGGAGGTAGAAGAAGCCTCGAAACAGTACCTCACGATCAACACTCACAAAGGTCTCTACCAATACAACCGGCTGGTGTTCGGGGTAGCATCAGCTCCGGCTATTTGGCAAAGGGCAATGGATCAAGTCCTGCAAGGGATTCCAGGGACCGAGTGTTATTTGGACGACATCCTGGTCACGGGCGAAAATGACAGTGATCACCTCGCCAACCTGGAGCAGGTGCTCACTAGATTGAAGGAATATGGGCTCCATGCTAATCGCCACAAATGCGAGTTTTTCCAGAAGCAGATCTCGTATTGTGGCCACGTTATTGATGAAGAGGGGTTACATAAGTCCCCTGAAAAGATTGAGGCAGTAGTCAAGGATCCAGCACCGGAAAATGTGTCACAACTGAGGTCGTTCCTCGGGCTGGTGAACTACTACCATAAGTTCTTGCCGAATTTGTCTGCAGTACTACACCCACTCAACACCCTACTGCAAACGGGGGTACCATGGAAGTGGAATGACGAATTTAAACGAGCTTTTCAGAAGTGCAAAGAATTGATCACATCAAAAGAGGTGTTGGCTCATTTCAACCCAGCACTACCAATTCGGTTGGCGTGTGATGCATCACCCTATGGTATTGGAGCGGTGCTGTCGCACAAATTCCCGGACGGCTTGGAGAGGCCAGTAGCCTTTGCGTCTCGGTCACTAACCTCAGCCAAGCGTAACTACACCCAGATTGACAGGGAGGCCCTCAGCCTAGTGTGGGGAGTGAAAAAGTTCAACCACTATCTGCACGGGCAGAAGTTCACCTTGCTGACTGACCACCAACCACTTGTCTCCATCTTTAATCCAAAGAAGGGCGTTCCGGTGATGACTGCGCAACGGCTGCAAAGATGGTCCCTTTTTCTAGGGGCGAACCAATATGAAATAGAGTATAAGGGCACGAAACAGCATGGAAACGCTGAATGGGCTATCACGCCTGCCACTGCCTACTGCGGAGGAAGCACCAGCAGTGGACCCTGTCGAAATATTTTATTCGACTATAATTGAACGCTTGCCAGTAACTAACGCGGATATAGAGAAGGAGACCCGAAATGACCCAACACCGTCTTGGGTATATGATTTGACGGTGAAGGGATGGCCAACACATGGCGACTCACTGTTGCCAGCACTCTCATCCAGAAGAGAACAGCTGACCTTGATGTGTGGATCCCGAGTGGTAATTCCACCCAAGTTAAGGGAGAGAGTGCTCAATGAGCTTCACGAAGGCCATCTGGGAGGGGTGAAAATGAAAAGCCTTGCTAGGGCTTATGTGTGGTGGCCGGGGATCGATCAGCAAATCGAGGGCCTGACAAAGAGCTGCTCAGGATGCCAGAAGATCCAAAATGCACCACCACATGCCCCTCTACACCCATGGGAGTGGCTCTCCTCTCCATGGCAACGGGTGCATATTGATTTTGCTGGTCCCTTCATGGACTCAATGTTTTTAATAGCCGTGGATGCGCACTCGAAATGGCCTGAGGTGATCAAAATGTCCTCCACCACCACGGAGAAAACTATTGCAGTCCTACGGACCATATTTGCCAGGAACGGCTTGCCAGAGCAGGTTTGCTCTGATAACGGGCCACAGTTTGTCTCCGAAGAGTTTCGGAAATTTATGAGAAGGAATGGGGTAAGGCATTACACATCCGCCCTGTATCATCCAGCCACAAATGGATTGGCTGAGAGGTTTGTACAAACCTTTAAAAAGGCAGTAAGGGCCATGTGCGATGACGACATTCCACTGCAGCATAAGGTGGACAATTTCCTGTTAGCCTACAGAAATGCGACACATGCAGTTACCAACCAGACCCCGGCCATGATGTTCTTCAACCGAAGGTTGAGATCTCGTCTGGATTTGCTCAGACCAAATGTACGAAGAAATGTTGAGAATAAGCAATTCCAGCACATCAATGAGAAGCCGACAAGGAGCTTCAATGTAGGGCAACCAGTCTTGGCCCGCGACTACCGAACAGAGAAATGGCAACCAGGAATGATATGCACACGACAGGGGCCACTAATGTACACAGTGGATGTTGGGGAGAACATTGTGAGATGTCATGTCGACCAGATCCTAGCGTCACAGGAACGAGTCAACCCCATGTCTCGCGTACCTGGTGATGAACCCGACATACAGGTAGCATCTACCCCAGAAACAGTAGCATCGGAAGATGATGAACCAACTGACGACAGGGGGGCAGAATCGCCTCCGCACCAAGAGCAAGACACTCAGGAAAGGCGCTATCCAGAAAGGATCAGGAAGCCGCCCCAAAGACTGAATTTATAAATGGACTATTTTCAGTTAATGTTGCATGTTAAAAGTGTTAATTGTTAAATGAATGTTATGGTACTGTTAATCTAAAAGGGGAGGAATTGTAGTGTATGTACCTTTAAGGGGAGAACTACTTTTTACAGCTCCTGTATACTGTAGTACCGGCAGTGACCACACCTGTATATAAACCCTGAGTAGGTGTCTGTACTGTTAGTTTTTAGAGTAACCCTCATCCAGTAAATACCTGTTGATTGTTCCTCTGCAGTCTCTGTCGATTTATTGAAGGCCACCATACATCAAGATTCACGGATTTAACAATAATGACCAGATAATCTGCTGTTGTTATGTTGCTTGAGGGATAAATATTGGCCAGGACACGAGGGATAACTCCCCTGCTTTTCTTTTACGTCCACCTGAGAGAGTAGATGGGGCCTCGGTTTAACGTCTCATCCAAAAGATGGCATCTCTGACAGTGCAGCGCTCCCTCAGCACTGAACTGGAGTGTCAACCTAGGTTTTTGTGCTCAAGTCTCTGGAGTAGGAAATTGAACCCACAACCTTTTGACTCAGAGGCGAGAGTGCTACCAACTGAACCACAGCTGACACTAATGTCCTTTAGGGAAGGAAATCTGCCGTCCTTACCCGGTCTGGC
The DNA here is from genome assembly GCF_052327205.1 of Somniosus microcephalus. Classification (NCBI taxonomy): domain Eukaryota; kingdom Metazoa; phylum Chordata; class Chondrichthyes; order Squaliformes; family Somniosidae; genus Somniosus; species Somniosus microcephalus. Next base: position 137,552,700 of record NC_140995.1, read on the forward strand.
CTATATGTGACTCCAGACCCACAGCAATGTGGTTGACTCTTAACTGCCCTCTGAAATGGCCTAGCAACCTACTCAGCTGTAACAAACCGCTGCAAGAAGCAATAATAAGAATAAAACTGGACGGACCACCCGACATCGACCTAGGCACAGTCTCTGGGCACGACAATGGCACACCCAGCCCTTTCGACCCTCCAAAGTCCTCCTCACTAACAACTGGGGACGTGCCAAAATTGGAAGAGCTGTCCCTCTAGTCAAGCAACAGACTGACGTGGTCATACTCACAGAATCATAACTTTCAGCCAATGTCCCATCACCATCCCTGGGTATGTTCTGTCCCACCGACTGGGCAGACCCACCAGAGGTGGCGGCACCATGGTATACAGTTGGGAGGGAGTGGCCCTGGGAGTTCTCAACATTGACTCCGGACCCCATGAAGTCTCATGGCTTCAGGTCAAGCATGGGCAAGGAAACCTCCTGCTGATTACCACCTACCCCCAGCTGATGAATCAGTACTCCTCCATGAACACCACTTGGAAGAAGCACTGAGAGTAGCAAGGGCACAGAATGTACTCTGGGTGGGGGACTTCAATGTCCATCACCAAGAGTGGCTCGGTAGCACCACTACTGACCGAGCCGGCCGAGTCCTGTAGAACATAGCTGCCAGACTGGGCCTGCGGCAGGTGGTGAGAGAACCAACACGAGGGAAAAACCTACTTGACCTTGTCCCCACCAGTCTACCTGTCGCAGATGCATCTGTCCATGACAGCATTGGTAGCAGTGACCATCGCACAGTCCTTGCGAAGTCGAAGTCCCGTCTTCACACTGAAGACACCTTCCATCGTGTTGTGTGGCACTATCACCATGCTAAATGGGATAGATTCAGAACAGATCTAGCAGCTCAAATCTGGGTATCCATGAGGCGATGTGGGCCATCAGCAGCAGCAGAATTGTATTCCACCACAATCTGTAAACTCATGGCCCGGCATATCCCTCACTCTACCATTACCATCAAGCCAGGGGACCAACCATGGTTCAATGAGGAATGTAGAAGAGCATGCCAGGAGCAGCACCAGGCGTACCTAAAAATGAGGTGCCAACCTGGGGAAGCTGCAACACAGGACTATATGCATGCTAAATAGTGGAAGCAGCATGCTATAGACAGGGCTAAGTGATCCCACAATCAACGGATCAGATCAAAGCTCTGCAGTCCTGCCACATCCAGTTGTGAATGGTGCTGGACCATTAAACAACTAACGGGAAGAGAAAGTTCAATGAATATCCTCATCCTCAATGACGGCAGAGCCCAGCACGCAAATGCAAAAAACAAGGCTGAAACATTTGCAACCACCTTCAGCCAGAAGTGCTGAGTGGATGATCCATATCAGCCTCCTCCTGAGGTCCCCACCATCACAGAAGACAGTCTTCAGCCAATTCGATTCACTCCACGTGATATCAAGAAACGGCTGAGCTCACTGGATACAGCAAAGGCTATGGGCCCCGACAACATCCCAGCTGCCATGCTGAAGACTTGTGCTCCAGAACTAGTCGCACCTCCAGCCAAGCTTCTCCAGTACAGCTACAACACTAGCATGTACCCGACAATGTAAAAAACTGCCCAGGTATGTCCTGTCCACAAAAAGCAGGACAAATCCAATCCGGCCAATTGCTGCCCCATCAGTCTACTCTCAATCATCAGCAAAGTGATAGAAGGTGTCGTCGACACTGATATCAAGCGGCACTTACTCACTGATAACCTGCCCACTGATGCTCAGTTTGGGTTCCGCCTGGACCACTCGGCTCCAGACCTCACTACACCTTTGGTCCAAACATGGACAAAATAGCTAAATTCCAGAGGTGAGATGAGATTGACTGCCCTTGACATCAAGGCAGCATTTTACCGAGTGTGGCATCAAGGAGCCCTAGTAAAATTGAATGGGAATCAGGGGGGAAACTCTCCAATGGCTGGAGTTATACCTAGCATAAAGGAAGATGATTGTGGATGTTGGAGGTCAATCATCTCAGCCCTAGGACATCGCTGCAGGAGTTCCTCAGGACAGTGTCCTGGGCCCAACCATCTTCAGCTGCTTCATCAATGAACTTCCCTCCATCATAAGGTCAGAAGTGGGGATGTTCACTGATGATTGCACAGTAGTCAGTTCCATTCATAACTCCTCAGATAATAAAGCAGTCCATGCCCGCATGCAGCAAGACCTGGACGACATTCAGGCTTGGGCTGATAAGTGGCAAGTGACACACAAGTGCTAGGCAATGGCCATCTCAAACAAGCGAGAGTCAAACCACCACCCCTTGACATTCAACGGCACTACTATCGCTGAATCCTCCACCATTAACATTCTGGGACTCACCATTGATCAGAAACTTAATTGGACCAGCCACATAAATACTGTGGCTACAAGAGTAGGTCAGAGGCTGGGTATTCTGTGGTGAGTGTCTCACCTTCTGACTCCACAAATCCTTTCCACCATCTACAAGGCACAAGTCAGGAGTGTGATGGAATACTCTCCACTTGCCTGGATGAATGCAGCTCCAACAACACTCAAGAAGCTCAACACCATCCAGGACAAAGCAACCCGCTTGATTGGCACCCCATCCACCACCTTAAACATTCACTCCCTCCACCACCGGCGTACCATGGCTGCAGTGTGTACCATCTACAAGATGCACTGCAGCAACTCACCAAGGCTTCTTTGACAGCACCTCCCAAACCCGCAACCTCTTCCACCTAGAAGGTCAAGGGAGTAGGCGCATGGGAACACCATCAGCTGCAAGTTCCCCTCTAAGTTACACACCATCCTGACTTAGAAGTATATCGCCATTCCTTCATCGACACTGGGTCCAAATTCTGGAGATCCCTCCCTAACAGCACTGTGGGAGTACCTTCACCACACGGTTCAAGAAGGTGGCTCACCACCACCTTCTCAAGGGCAATTAGGGATGGGCAATAAATGCTGGCCTTGCCAGCAATGTCCACATCCCAGGAATGAATTTAAAAAAATTCCTAGCTTCACCTCACCCCCTTGGAGGAGACGGTGCTGGCCATTCTTGGCAGGGGCATGGCTGAGCCCTTGGCCAGCGACAGGGCTGAAAGTATACAAGATGCCGGTATCCTCATATGTTATCCTCCTTCTCACATCCCACTTCCCCCTGATCCCACAATCTCTTCTGATTTACAAGCTGTACATGTTGTTAGCATGCATCTCTTGCTTTACCCCCCTCCTCTCGCCAATCCTACCCAAGAAATCCAGCCTGCCCAGCCATTTGATCAATAAGAGGGGGAGGAGAGTGAAGAAGACAGCAAAACACCGTCACTCGATTTGACACTCCTGAAGGTTGTCCTGCAAGGTCATCTGCAGTCTCACTCACTGAAAGTCAACAGCCTTCCACCAGTCATGCTGCAGCCACTGGGGTAGCACTGCGTAAGATTACTAGGATAGGCAAAGACACGCACAAGACAATCACTAAGGGAATGCACAAGGATCATGAGTTGATTTTTTTGATGTAATATTGGATGCATATATGGATAAAGTTGGATTGGAAAGCTTACTTTGTGGTGGCTTTTATTTCAGCATTGTGGCCAAGAGGATGCTGTGATGGGTTCAGTAACAGAGGGAAGGTAAGGTGTGGGACAAATGTTAAAAGGGGAATTGGGGTTGTGTTCACTAGTACTGCAGGCGGATGATTCGATCCTGGATATCCCGGCCAGAAAGGGGCTGTCTGGGTTACATCCTTCCTTCGCTTCTTCCTCTTGTTTTTCTTTCTCTTCCTTCTCCTCCACTTCCTCCACCTACTCTTCCTCCTCCCTCTGAAAGCAGCTTGTCTGCCTCTGCTCCAACTCCATGTCATGCTGCAGCCCAAGGGGGACTGCAACTAGAGCCCCCAGGACTGTGAGTGATGTGCCTCAATGAATCCGAGACTCAACGTTAACGGAGCAAAGCAAGGCTTTTATTAACTCAGAAAGTAATACACAGAGGAGAAGTGTCTCTCATCCAGAGATCTGCTGTACTGCCTGTGAGACACACTGGGGCCTGCTTAAGTAGGGGCCAGGTATGGGCGGAGCCCTACACACAATACAATACAGGTAAGGAAATGAAACTGAAACTAAACTCCCCTGCTTGTCACAGTCACAGGCACAATCAAACACAGAGAATACAGCGTGCCTGATGAATGGCATATTTCATCACAGTGAGCATGTGATGTGAAGGCCTTTCTTAAAGATCCAAAACCTTGCAAACGTCCAGCAGCACTCCCTGCACACTTTAACAACATTTTAAATGTGGTACACCAATCTACTACTCCAATGAAATGTAAAGAAACCAGTACAAAAGCAAAAATCTAACCTGACCTGAAATTTGTGTGTGTCCTTTTAAGAAACGCTGGTCGGGGGTCCGTTGTACAGCTACACATACGTTCTTCTGTGCGTGCTTTGGAGAAGGCATTAAAAGGAGCGGTGACGTCTAAAATACCAGATCCTGCATCAATTCAGCGTTGCACATTGATTGATGTCACAATCTGACTCATTTCCATATCTAGAGCGAGTGCAGGCAACGGCAGCGCTGCTGACCTGCCCAAAATGGCGACCACCACATTTCACGCTGGAAGTGGGCGGAAGCAAGGTGGTCACCATTTTTTCGTACAAACCAACCGAATTTCACGGCCAGTAATTTTTGCATTTTGGATTGTTTATTTTTGCTGCCAGTGCTTTCATTCATGTTTTCCTGGTTCCTGCAGTCATATAAAATGAATTCAAAGTGTTCAGCATGGGCATTCCTTATCGGATTCTGAACGTACTGGATGCTTCTGATGAGGAAGAGGAATTCATGATGGACCACCAAATGGAGATCTATTGACACCTTTTGTGATTTGTCCACTCCACTCACTACCTTGGGGCCCACGTTTGAAGAACCCACCGCATGTACCTGGTCATATTGGGGGTGAAATTGATCTTAGGCAGTAATGTAAAACGGGATATAATGAATTAGCAGCCTGTTTTACACCTCATCTCGATTTTCTTTTCCATTGAGTCCAATGGAAAAGAAAATTGTGCGGGGTGTAAAATGGCCTGCCAATTTGCTGTTGTCCATTTTGCGCTACCGGTGAAGACTAATTTCACTCCCATTAGGTCATGCATGACCAGCAGACAACATTTCGAACATGGCTGTTTCCATAGAGTGAAGAATACCACAGCTTGATTGTTCAACTGTTCATCTTAATAAGCCATCCCAGGCAGTCTGCAATGCACACCTGTATTAAGCAAGTGACTAATGTTGCGCTTGCAAGATGCAGCACCTTCATTGATTTCCCTGTGAAAGGAAACATCACCTGGACTGGATACACAGCTTTCACTGGATAGCAGGGTGGCCATAAGTGTAAAATGTCACACATGGGCATTAGGGCTCTTTCTATCTCTCACATCAGAGGCCTGTACCAGCAGTAACGGTCACTAGCTGAGGGGTTTTCAGGCTACTGTCTAGACCCAAGGAAGCAATGGGCCCATGTGGAAAGAAAAAGCAATTACCTGTTTAGACCTCTGAAGGGATCAGGAACAAGGGCTAGCAACATTTCTTCAATGGGCACCCAACCAGCGTTTCCAAAAGAAAATAAGGCTGGAAATGCTGTTCGGCCACTCTTCTCTCATTTGCATATAATTTCAATGCCTGTGCCTGTTGTAGGTGCCAGAAATCCCAGGCGCTCCACCCTCCCCTCCAGGAAGCGCCACAAATCCCAGGCACTCCACCCTCCCCCTCGGGAAGCTGCAGAATCCCAGGCGCTCCACCCTCCCCATCGGGAAGCTCCACAAATCCTAGGCGCTCCCGCATCCCCATCGGGAAGCTCCAGTAATCCCAGGGCAACATAAAGGGGGCCAAGACCCGACATCATGAGTTTCTGCCACTTTTTCCTCTGCTTTGTACCTGGGATCTGTGTTCCCCAGGCACAGAAAAATATCAGGGCCTATTTGTTTAATTAAAGAAAAATGATAGACTACAAAGGGTCCACCTTATATTGATGAAGAACATAAAAGAGGAATATGAAAGTTGTGCACAGTGATTCAGATGATATGCTGCTGGTTCAGATATGTTTCTAATGCTATGTGGATGTTCTGGCACTGAAAATCAGTTACAAGATTGTGAGGGATAATGCTGCAAGAATAATTTGTTGGACTATAAAGTCTTATTAATGTAATAATGTAACAGAAAATTGAAGGAAAGTAGAATTGTTTTATCTTATGATTTGCTGGAATTGTCTATTATGTAATTTTCTGGGTGTTTTTTCTTCCTGATAATGGTTAGTGATGCAGAGTTATGTAGCTCCTGCATTAAATTTAGAGGTAATGGAAAAGAGTGTGAAGGTAAGTGTTAGTCATTAGCGTGTTTTAAAAGCGCTATTTTTGTGGATGCCCAACAGTGTGTATTCAGTTACCAGGTATGCTGTAGTTACGTTCTGTGTCCTACAATCAGCATAATAATGGGATGAGACGTTAAACCAAGGCCATGTCTGCCCTCTCAGGTAGATGTAAAAGATCCCATGGCATTTTTGAAGAATAGTACAAGAATTCTACGGTATCCTGGCTAAACCTCACCCAACACCACCAAAAATAGTTTATCTGGTCATTTATCTCACTGGTGTTTGTGGGACCTTGATGTACGCAAATTAGCTGCTGCATTTGCCTACATTAAAATAGTGACTACTCTTCAAAAGGACTTCATTGCCAATGGAGCGCTTTGGGACATGCTGAGGTTGTGAAATGCACTAAATAAATGGAAGTTCTTTCTTTAACTGGGCTAGACCTCATTACATAAGGACATAAGAAATAGGAGTGGGAGTAGCCCATTCGGCCCCTCGAGCCTGCTCCGCCATTCACTAAGATCATGGCTGATCCTCTACCTCAACTCCACCTTCCTGCCCTATCCCCCTATCACTTGATTCCCTTAGCATCCAAAAATCTATCGAACTCTGTCTTGAATATACTCAATGACTGAGAACATCCACAGCCCTGTGGGGTAGAAAATTCCAAAGATTCACAACCCTTTGAGCGAAGAAGTTTCTCTTCATCTCAGTTCTAGATAGCTGACCCCTTATTCTGAGACTGTGACCCCTAGTTCTAGACTCCCCAGCCAGGGGAAACATCCTTCCAGCATCTACACTGTCAAGCCCTGTAAGAATTTTATATGTTTCAATGAGATCACCTCTCATTCTTCCAAGCTCAAGGGAATATAGGCCTAGTCTACTCAATATCTCCTCATAGGACAATCCCCTCATCCCAGGAATCAGACTAGTGAACCTTTGTTGCACTCCCTCTAAGGCAAGTATATCCTTCCTTAGGTAAGGAGACCAAAACTGTACACAGTACTCCAGGTATGGTCTCACGAAGGACCTATATAATTGCAGTAAGACTTATTATACTCCAATCCCTTTGTAATAAAGGCTAACATACCATTTGCTTTCCTAATTGCTTGCTGTATCTGTATGTTAACTTTCTGTGATTCGTGTACAAGGACACCCAGGTTCCTCTGAATATCAACATTTCCCAATCTCTCACCTTTTAAACAATTTCTATTTTTTTCCTACCAAAGTGAATAACTTCATATTTCTCCACATTATATTCCATCTGCCATGTTCTTGTCCAATCATTTAACCAGTCTGTATCTCTTTGCAGTCTCTTTGTGTCCTCCTCACAACTTACTTTCCCACTCTGCTGGTCTCCAGTTTACTCATAATTCCTGGTTCCCTGGCTCCCTCACTGCTCTCCTGCACTCAACCTCTGCTTTTACCTTTAGTTATTTGACTTCATTTGCTTCTTCTTTGGTCTTCTGAACTCAGCCACAGCTTTCCTCTACTCCTGGGCTGGAATTGCTTCTGGTTTTATTGGATGCTGCTTCATTTCTCCACTGCATTCCTGGACCATTTTCTTCTCTGTCAATGGCCTCCTTGATCAACCTCTGTTTTTTCTCAATAAGCCTCTTCTCCTCCATAGGCCTGTGGATCAACCTCAGTTAACTCCTGACTCCTATCACTGCTCCTTAACCGCTCTGGATTAGTCCCATTCCTCCTCCATTGGCTGCGTCTGGTTGTTATCATTTCCTGAGTTGGGCCCTTGCTCCTCCATTGGCCTGAAATTTGTTTGCATTTCAGAGTTGTTTTTCTTAGTGGGATGTTTAACCACTAAGTTTTTGTATAAGATGATGCTGCACAGAGTGGCTTGTTGATTTTTTTTATGTTAGGATGGTTGCATTTTTATCGTCTTTTTAAGTATTGATCAGAATTCATCCTTTTTTTTGCAATCTGTACCATTGTTTTTCTATTGAAACTCTCTGCTCTCTGTGTATGTTATCTATTGTCACCAGATCACAGTCGTGCTTCATTGTGCTGCATGTTCTTTTCAGATGCTTCTGGGACTTTCATTGGTTCGTGTTGCAAATGTAGTTTAATTGTTGATGACAGATTGGAGAGAGTAACGGTCAAGCAGTTCGCGCTGATAAAGTTGATCAATAACACCTTGTGACAGTTCATTTACTGCATTGATTTTGTGCCTTTTCCAATTTGATTCAACTGGTTTTCTTTTCTGTGTAAATATTTTTGGCTAAATTTAATTGTTGCCGTTTATTACACGGTTGATTTTCTTTGGGTGTCTTTCCACGCTCAAAATTTCCTCTTTAGGGTAAATTATTTACGATTAATTCCATTTTATTTTCTGATTCGAAAAAAAGTTTAAACATGTATAATACTCTTTTCATGTGATAGTTCCAATGCTATGTGTTCATTTAGTATTTGTGAATCCCTGGAACTACGCTAAATGTGCTAAATAAATATAAGTTGTTGTTGTTGTTACAAAGGTTTAGCATAAGTTCCTTGCCTTTGTACTCTATTCCTCTATTAATAGGAACAGGAGTAGGCCATTCAGCCCATTTCTGATCTGCTATCTAACTCTATATACCCGCCTTTGGCCCATATCCCTTAATACCTTTGGTTAACAAAAAGCTAACAATCTCTGATTTAAAATTAACAATTGATCTAGCATCAATTGATGCTTGCGGAAGAGAGTTCCAAACTTCTACCATCCTTTGTGTGTAGAAGTGTTTCCTAATTTCACTCCTGAAAGGTCTGGCTCTAATTTTTAGACAATGCCCCCTAGTCCGAGAATCCCCAACCAGCGGAAGTAGTTTCTCTCTATCTACCCAATCTGTTCCCCTTAATATCCTGAAAACTTCGATCAGATCACCCCTTAACCTTTTAAATTCTAGGGCATACAAACCTAATTTGTTTAATCTCTCCTCATAACTTAACCCTAGAAGTCCGGGTATAATACTGGTAAACCTACGCTGCACTCCCTCCAAGGCCAATATATGCTTCCTAAGGTGTGGTGCCCAGAACTGCACACAGTGCTCCAGGTGTGGTCTAACCAGGTTTTGTATAGCTGCAGCATAACTTCTACCCCCTTGTACTCTAGTCCTCTAGATATAAAGGCCAGCATTCCATTGGCCTTTTTGATTATTTTCTGTACATGTTCATGACAATTTAATGATCTATGTACCTGAACCCCAAGGCCTAGAAATTCAGTTGTTAGCGCCAGCCGCTAGCGCCTTAGGAGTAGGAGAAGTGGGGCGCTAAGCGGCTAGCGCCCGGGCGTGGCGCGATCTGCGCCTCTCGCGAACTTCACTTAAGATTTAGCGGCGGCGCAAGACCACAGCGCCCACTCAGCTGCGCACGCAGATCCTGATGTCATTTCATGGTGCAACGCCCTTGGTGCGCCCCGAACCGGAACTTCAGTGGCGCTGCCCTTAAGTGCGCCTGGTGCCCCCAGCGACTGGTAGAGGGCAACGGTTCCCAGTCGCTGCGGGGCGCGGGGGGCGCTAATTAAAGGGGACTCCTCCTGCAGTATAAGTGGCAGCCATTTTGTTCCACTCCTTCTTTGTGAGAGATGGATATTTGGAGAGACAAAGGGAGAGAGCTTTCTGGTTTGACTCAACTCTCGCACAGGTACTTCTGGCTTCAGGCCAGAGCTTTGCACTTGGATTTAACTTTCAGTGCCATAGCCTTGATTCGAAACAAATAATGGGGGCTGCAATGGGTGGAAACTGTTGTGTATGTACCTTTAAGAGAGAACTGATTTTATACTGTAGTACCGGCAGTGACCACACCTGTATATAAAGCCATAGCAGGCTTCTGTACTTTCAGTTTAAGCTTACCCTCTGTTCAGTAAATACCTGTTATTATTGTTCTCCTGCAGTCCGTGTATTATTGATGCGCGGACACTACAGAAACGTTGGCTTACTGCATTGCATTCAAAGGGGTCAGAGACGCCGTGAGAGAGTGCCAGTCATGGCCAGACGGAGAAGGGCCAACAGGCGTCGGCACAGGAGGCCTTACCCACCCAGGGTATACCGCCAGCAGTTCTCATATCTGAACATGTCTGAGGAGCAGTGTGTTCGGAGGCTGCGATTCAGAAGGGAGGTGGTCAATGAGATCTGCCACCTGCTTCGCAGAGATCTGCAGCCACAGCTGAGGTGCAGGACGTCTCTGTCGGTGGCAGTGAAGGTGACGGTGGCTCTCAACTTCTATGCCACCGGCTCCTTCCAATCCGCTACTGGGGACATTGCCAACATCTCCCAGTTCGCGGTACATTGCTGCATCCACCAATGCCCTTTTCAGAAGGAGACGTCAGTTCATCTCCTTCCCCATGACCCTGGACAAGCAGCAAGAGCGTGCAATGGGATTTGCAGCATTAGCGGGCTTCCCCATGGTGCAGGGCGCCATTGACTGCAGGCATGTGGCTTTGCGGGCACCTCTACAGAATGCCGAGGATTACCGCAACTGCAAGGGCTACCATTCGCTCAACGTGCAGTTGGTGTGTGACCACAGGCAGCTCATACTAGCTGTCAATGCCCACTTTCCAGGCAGCAGCCATGATGCCTTCATCCCGCGCCAGACTTCTGTGGCAGACATTTTCAAAGCCCAGCCTCACCCACGAGGATGGCTTCTCGGGGACAAAGGCTATCCTTTGTGCACCTGGCTGATGACCCCACTCCGTGCGCCCAGCACCCCTGCTGAAGAGCGATACAATGACAGCCATCAAGCAACCAGGAACATCATTGAGCACACAATCGGCATGCTCAAGCAATGGTTACAATGTCTGGATCGTTCCGGGGGAGCCCTACAGTACTCGCCTGAGCGGGCCTCCCATTTCGTTGTAATGTGCTGCATGCTGCACAACCTGGCTATCCGCAGGACTCAGCCATGGCCAGCAGACATTGGAGGACCACCAGAGGAGGAGGAGGAGGAGGAGGAGCACCAGCACGGGAGGGAGGCACAATGTGCAAGGGCCGTCCGTCAGCGGCTTATTGCAACTCGGTTCTAGGCCCCCTCTCAGGGAATGGCTTGTGCCAATGAAAGAAGATGAATGTAGCCGCTCCACAAGCCCTCAGCCGGTCAAGACAACAAATACTTCCAAACGCAAACATGGACAATGCGATTAAAGAAAATTTTTTACTGTGCAAACTCTGTGCCCTTCCCGCATGACAAACTAATTCAAATAAACCCCCCAAAAAACAGTCAGAGACATAACTGGCTTTCACAACCTTCAGAAAATGCAAAAAGCAGTTAAACAAAAATGACCATGATCCTGGGCCTTTATAAAAAACAAACACAACAGTCTCGGCCTTCATATATAAAAGAACACAACAGTCTCGGCCTTCATATATAAAAGAACACAACAGTCTCGGCCTTCATATATGTAGTGTATGTAACCGTTCCACCTTTAAGAGAACTATTTTAAGGGTTGCACTACTTTATCTTGGCTGCTGTATACTGTAATACCGGTGGTGACCACACCGGTATATAAGTGCTGTGTAATGATTTATTGGGCAGTTCCGCCCGGACCTTCAACTAGTAAAGACCTGTTAAAGTTTACTCTTGTGGTCTGTGTAGTAATTCACAATATAACACACAGACTTAACAATATATAAAAGAACACAACAGTCTCGGCCTTCATATATAAAAGAACACAACAGTCTCGGCCTTCATATATAAAAGAACACAACAGTCTCGGCCTTCATATATAAAAAAAAACTCTCGGACTCATATATAAAAAAAATCATTTGGCCACACCTTCTACTTTTTCCCCTGCGAGGGTGATCCGTCTCGCTTCCGCGAGTGGCCCCTTCCCGCCCTGCAGCCCCTCCTCAATGGGACCCCAGTGGCTGCAGCAAGGCTGGGGGAAGGCTGCCGAGGGTCAGATGGTGAGACAGCAGATGCCATTGGGGGTCGGCCTGGACCAGCTCTGGGCCTGGAGGGGTCGGCTGCTGACTGCTCCAACTCTGCTTGGGAGGCAGCAGTCTGTCCTACGGGTGGTGGCAGCTGCAGTGGAGGAGTGGCAGTGTTGGCTGCAGGAATGCTGCCAACCTGACAGAGCACAGGCACTCCCTGGTCGGCTGATACACTGGCACTCGCACGGGCCAGCACTGCAGCATGTGCAGTAATCTGCTGAAGCACAGACTGCTGGGCTGCTGCGGCGCGGCGAGTGCCCCGGCGATGCCTGACCTATCCAGCGAGGGTGGCAGCAGTTAGTGCCCGTGTGGCCCTGATCTGTGTCTGCATCACACCAGCCAGTGAATGCACGGCACGACTGAGCACTTGGCTGGAAGCCGCCTGTGATGCTGACTCCTAGCCTGTGCTGCCGCGAAGTCCTGTACACTCCTTGCCAGTGACTCTATGGAGTCAGGCATCCTTGTCACTGCAGCCATGAGCTCAGTGTGCCTGCGCTCAGCCTGGGCGCCCATTTCAGCAAGGAGCCGCACCTCCTCTGCGCTCACCGTAGCAGGACTGGTGGCTGCACTCACCCTCCAGGGAGAAGGCCGCCAAGCTTCCTCACCTCTCCTGCGTTGCTGCAGCCTGCTGGGCCCCGGAGCTTCACTCTCCTCAGACCCTTCCCCCCTGCTCCCCTCCAGGGAAGACGTGTCCCCATCATGGCCATGGGCTGCCTCGGCTGAGGGTGTCACTGATGGGCCGGCTTCCTCTTCCTCCTCCTCGATTTCCGATTCAGACACCGTGCCAGCTTGAGGGCCCGCCTCCTCACCTGGCAATTCACCATCTGAAAGCAGGGAGGCACAAGAGTTGCTTTAGAGTGAGGACAGGGCAGCAGCGAGGGAGGCATGAGTGCTGCTATGCACTGCATTGGTTCGATAGTGGCAAAGGATGCTGGTGTGAGGCGCAAGTGGAAAGAGAGAGGTCAAAAAGGTGATGCCCTTACCATTGGGGCCCAGAACAGGGTCGGCATCTCCACTGGCGACGGGGCCAATCAGCCGGCCTCCCATAATGCGCTCCACATGCTGCTCCAGGTCGCTGAGCTGTTTGAGGTCAGGACGGCCTCCCCCGGTCTGTCGCTGCTGCCTTCGGTTGTGGGCCAGCTTGCCCTGCAAGAGAAAGGACGGCCTCTAAGTACAGTGTCGAGCCCTCATCTTGCCTGCACTGTCTCCCATGGTGGAATAGGCCTGACAGTGTGAAGCCCTCATCTTGCCTGCACTGCCTCCCATGATGGAATAGCCCTGACAGTGTGAAGCCCTGATCTTGCCTGCACTGCCTCCCATGGTGGAATAGCCCTGACAGTGTCAAGCCCTCATCTTACCTACACTGCCTCCCATGGTGGAATAGCCCTGACAGTGTGAAGCCCTCATCTTGCCTGCACAGCCTCCCATGGTGGAATAGCCCTGACAGTGTGAAGCCCTCATCTTGCCTGTACTGCCTCCCATGGTGGAATAGCCCTGACAGTGTGTAAAGTCCTGAATGTGCAAGTGATTTTCATGACAGTCCCATAGCTGCTGGATGAGGGCTGGGCATTAGGGCTTTCAGGTCCCTTTGGCCATAAAGTGAGGTGCACATGCAGGGATGAGGAGGATACTGGAAAGGGTACTCACCCTGACAACCCAAGTGAGGTCGTTGAACTTTTTTCTGCATTGGACAGGAGTCCTGTCAACCACGCTGTTGGAGGTCACCCTGTTTGCCACCTCCCTCCAGGCTTTTCAATACTCGTTGGGCAGCAGCTTCCTGCCACCCTTAGGGAAGAGGACAAGGCGCCTGCACTCCAGTGCGCCAACCAATACCTTCAGGTCACCCTCGCTGAAGCGCTGCGCTCTCTCCCTGGCCTTCTCCATTGTCCTGGGCATTGAACTGGTCAAGCAGCAATGGTCAGGCCTTGCTTCAGAGCTGCAGTGTGCAGGGCGTGGCTGCCAAACAAATCCACCCTCCCCCTTTAAGAGCTGACCGGCGCCAGCGTGTCTGCCTGCAATCAGCAACTCGCCACACCTGCGCTGCGCCCGCCCTCAGTGGTAGCTCCCCGGCTCGCCGGCTTAGCGCCTTATGATAGTCGTGCATCGCCTGCTTTAGCGCAGCAGCAACCTCTTGGGGCGATGCAACTGAATATCGGCGAAGGTGGTGCTAAGTTGCGCCGGGCGCAAAATTTAGCGACAGCCTAGCTGTAGCGCCCCAAACATGGCTATACTGAATTTCTAGGCCCAAGTCTCTTTGGACATCCACTGTTTTTAGCTTTTCGCTATTTAGAAAGTACCCTGTTCTTGTGAAGGAATAAGCAATATGCCTATTCAGAAAAATACACCATCCTATGAAAGAATTTTAATTTTATTAAAACATGACAAACTGGGTTTGAAAATCTAAAAACCTAACAATGGAAAAGCTGTAAACAGCATACAGGATATTGAGATAAGATAAGTTGTTGACACTGAATCAATAGCCTTATTGAAGCAGAAGGTTAGAGGTTCCAGAAAGTCTGAAGCCTTGGAAAGAACACAATGGCATACCCAGTTAAAATGTCTTAAACCAACACTTCGGAAAATAATCACATAAATTAAAGAAACATATGCCTTCGTGAAAATGACATCAAATGAAACACAGAGACACGAACCAGTGTTACAAACAATTGAGGTAACTAAGAAGACAATGGTGCATCCGGTTGAGGTGTTTTTAATTTACACATTGTAAAAAGATACAAACAGAAGACTTTGGTAAGAATGACATCAAATAGATGCAGCAGCCATCACATTGTTTTTATGATGAGCTTCGAACACCTACAGGTAGAGACATGATTCTTAATGTTACCAGCTGAACTGACTGTAAAAATAGCAGGGGTCAGCAGAAAAATGACTAGAGATAATTAGCTTACATCAGCAGAAAACTTCAAAGGAATCACCACTGCAAAAAGGGTATAAAATTGGACATTCAAATGGGAAGACAGATTCGCTTGAAGGGGCAAAGCGATTCTCGGCTTCAGAGGCAAGCTCAGTAACTGTTCAACTCTTTGTATCTCGGGGATCAAGGTACTTGTATTTGATTTTGGTGGATATCCTGGAATAAGAATAAGAAATGTAAAAATGTAAGGAAGTTAAGATTTGAGTATAAGGATCTCTGATAATAAGATTGTAAAAGCTTTTTGTATTTGGAACTGTTAATGTCACGATTGAAACACCTACTGTAATTATATGTTGGTTCTATAATAAATATATATATTTTTAGAATTGTCTCACATAGTACTTCTGTATCAAACTCACAAACTCAACCTCTGTACACTCTTTGGTGAGGAGTTGCAGAATTCTGGGGGAGTTTTCCGGACCCCCATAATATCCGGAAGGTTACATTCTAGCTAAACTTATTAAAAGTGCTATCTGGAGGACGGTAACATCTTCAGGCTGTTCCTTTCCTTTAGGGAGAGATAGTCTGGACCTTTAGACCCAATTAAGCATCTTTAGGATTCGGCTACCTCTAACTTTAATTGAAAGTGAATGTCTGGGGAATACGCCTGATCCGGGGTAGCCCTAAAGGGGCTAGGACTAGTAATTATCCTTTCATTCTATCCTTTTTAGGTCCAAAGTGGATGACTTCACATTTGCTTATACTGAAATCCATTTGCCACAGTTTTGCCCATTCACTTAATCTATCAATATCTCTTTGTAATTTTTGCTTTCATCTACACTGCCTACAATGTCGCCTACCTTTGTGTCATCGGCAAATTTGGATATATGACTTTCTATGCCATCATCTAAGCCATTAATAAATACTGTGAATAGTTGAGGCCCCAACACAGATCCCTGCGGTACCCCACTAGTCACCACCTACCACCCCGAAAAAGAATAATTTATTCCTACTCTGTTTCCTGTCTGTTAACCAATTTTCAATCCATGCCAGTATATTACCCCAATCCCATGTGCTTTAATTTTGCACACTAACCTCTTATGTGGGACTTTATCAAAGGCATTCTGAAAATCCAAATACACCACATCCACTGGTTCTCCCTTATCTATTCTACCAGTTACATCCTCACAAAACTCAAGTAGGTTTGTCAAACACAATTTTCCTTTCATAAATCCATATTGACTTTTTCTAATCCCGTTGATATTTTCTAAGTATCCTGTTATCACATCCTTTATAATAGACTCTAGCATGTTAGTCTGTAGTTCCCTGTTTTCTCTCTCCCTGCTTTTTTAAATAGTGGGGTTACATTTGCCATCCTCCAATCTGCAGGAACTATTCCATAATCTATAGAATTTTGGAAGATGACAACTAATGCATCCATTATTTCCATGGCTACCCCTTTTAGTACTGTGGGATGCAGATTTTCAGGCCCTGGGGATTTATCAGCTTTCAGTCCCATTAATTTCTCCAGCACTATTTTTTTTACTAATACTAATTTACTTTAATTCCTCCAGCTCACTAGACCCTTGGTTCCCTAGCATTTCTGGGAAGTTATTTGTGTCCTCTACCATGAAGACAGAACCAAAGTATTGTTTAATTGCTCAGCCATTTCCTTGTTCCCCATTATAAATTCTCCTGTTTCTGACTGTAAGGGGCCTACATTTGTCTTCACTAATCTTTTTTCTTTTTACATACTTGTAGAAGCTTTTACAGTCTGCTTTTATGTTCCTTGTAAATTTACTCTCAAACTCTATTTTTCCCCTCTTAATCAATCTCTTGGTACTTTTTTGCTGAATTGTAAACTGTTCCCAATCCTCAGGCTTGCTACTTTTTCTGGTAACTTTATATAACTCCTCTTTGGATCTAATACTAACCTTAATTTCTTTTGTGAGCCATGGTTGGGCCGCTTTTCCTTTTGTGTTTTTGCGTCAGAAAGGAATGTATAACTGTTGCAATTCATGCATTTGTTCCTTAAATGTTAGCCATTGCCTATCCACCATCAGGCCTTTTAATGAAGCTCCCCAATCTATCATAGCCAACTCCCTCCTCATACCTTCATAGTTTCCTTTGTTTAGATTTAAGATCCTAGTTTTGGATTGGACTACTTCACTTTCCATCTTAATGAAGAATTCTATCATGTTATGCTCACTCTGCCCTAAAGGACCCCGCACAACAAGATTATTAATTAACCCCTTCTCACTGCACAATACCCAATTTAGGATAGCCTGTTCCCTAGTTGGCTCCTCAACGTACTGCTCTAAAAAAAATCTCGTACACACTCCAGGAATTCATCCTCCACAGTATTATTGCTAATTTGGTTTGGCCAGTCTATATGTAGATTAAAGTCACCCATGATTACTGTAGTACCCTTGTTACATGCATTTCTAATTTCCTGTTTGATGCCATCCCCTACATTACCACTACTGTTTGGAGGCCTATATACAACTCCTACCAATGTTTTCTGCCCCTTGGTGCTTCTTAGCTCCACCCAGACTGATTCTCCATCTTGATTTTCTGAGCCAATATCCTTTCTCACTATTGCTCTGATTTCATCCTTTACTAACAACACCACCCCATCTCCTTTTCCTTTTTGCCTGTCCTTCCTAAATATCGAATATCCTTGGATATTCAGCTCCCAGCCTTGGTCACCCTACAGCCATGTCTCCGTAATCGCAATTATATCGTATACGTTTTCATCTATTTGTGCTGTTAATTCATCTGCCTTATTACGAATGATTCATGCATTCGGATACAGTGCCTTTAGATTTGTCTTTTTAATATTTTTAGACATCTTAACATTTTTTGTACTATGGCCCTTATTACCATTATTTCTTACCCGCACCCTATTTGTTAGTGCACTCTTTTGTTTGTACGCTCTGTCCCTTCCTGACACAATCTGGTTATCCTTACCCCAATCACTTTCCTGCACTGCTTCCATGTCTTTTCTCTTTAGCATTCTAGATTTCTCTCCACCGGGACCCTCCCCCCTCCCCTCCTTATTTAGTTTAAAGCCCTATCTACCTACCTAAGTGGAATGTTTCCACTTGTGGGGAAAATCATAACTAGAGGCCATCAATATAAGATAGTCACCAAGAAATCCAATCAGGAATTCAGAAGAAACTTCTTTACCCAAAGAGTGGTGAGAATGTGGAACTCGTTACCACAGGGAGTGGTTGAAGTGAATAGTATTGATGCATTTAAGGGGAGGCTAGACAAGCATATGAGGGAGAAGGGAATAGAGGGTTATGCTGATAGATTTAGATGAGGAAAGACAGCAGGAGGCTCGTGTGGACTGGTTGGGCTGAATGGCCTGTTTCTGTGCCGTATACCTGATGTAATCCTATGTAATTAATTATAGACTCTAGCAATTTCCTGACAACAGATGTCAGACTAACTGGTCTATAATTCCCTGGTTTCCCTCTCTCGCCATTCTTTAAAAGCGAAGTGACATGCACAATTGTCCAATCTAAAGTGACGGTTCTTGAATCTAGAGAACTCTAATTAAGCTAAGGATCCCATATGCTTTTTTAACAGCTTTCTCAACTTGTCCTGCCAACTTCAAAGATCTGTTCCTGCACCCCCTTTAAAATTGTACGATTTACTTAATATTGGCTCTCATTTTTCCTACTAAAATGTATCACTTCACACTTCTCTGCATTAAATTTCATGTGTATGTCCAGGTCCTCTGAAGTCTGTTACCATCCTCCTCATTGTTTACTACATTTCCAAGGTTTGTGTTATCTGCAAACTTTGAAATTATGCCCTGTATATCCAAGTCCAGGATATTAATATATATCGAAAAGAGTAGTGGTCCTAATACCGACCCCTTGGGAACACCATTGTGTGCTTCCCTCCAGTCTGTAAAACAACTGTTTACCACTACACTGCTTTCTGTCCCTTAGCCAGTTTTGTATCCATGCTGCCACTGTGCCTTTAATCCAGTGGGCTTTAATTTTGCTTACAAGTCTATTATGTGGTACTTTAAACATGATGTGCCTTTAAGGCAGTGCATGCTGGCCATAATTTTCCAAGTGCCAATTAATTTTGTCCCAGATTATTGTCTCTAAAAGCTTTCCTTGAGAATCCCACAAAATTACTTGCCATTCGGGGGAGGCAGCCTGCCCCCTGGGAGGTAGAACACAGAAGAGCACAGAAAAAATCAATGCCATTTCGTGGGCAGGCATTTCTGCGGAAAGGATTATGGATTTTAATAATACAATAAATAGATTTTAGTTTGAAATAAACAAGACACAGAAGTTTATACCATTTTCTTTCTTTCCTGGTTAACAAAAAAGTGTAAATTTTTTTTTTGTTTTTTGTTCTCTTTGTTGGTAGGTTTGTCATCTTTTAATGGGAAGGAATGCACATCTGGTTCTTTGTGTGTGAATGTGAGGTGTGAATGGAGTGTTCTGTTTGGTAGATGTTGCATTAAATGTTCCAGCAGTAATTCCACAATTAGAAATAACTATGCTGCTGGGTCAGCGGGGCTTTTATCTTTGAAACATTTTGAGGAACTTTGATTTGTGATGTATTGTGATAATCAGGAAAATATGCCCAAGATTTTCTTTTGCTGATTGCTACTTATTTTGCTAAATTAATTCATACACTGCAGGTTTTTTGTGTCCAGTATCTTCACAAATTGCCGCTTATTTTTTGTATCTTTCCTGCAACTCCATGTTTGAATCGCTACAATCAGGTTTCCGCCCCACCACAGCACTGAAATGGCCCTTATCAAAGTCACAAATTATATCCTACATGACTGTAGCTGTGGTAAACTATCCCTCCTCTTCCAAGGGGGGCCACGATCCTCTCTCCCCCCTGCCAATCCCTGGCCAACCGCCCCCCCCCCCACCACACTGCGATCCTGGACCGACACCCCCTCCATGATTCCTGGCCAACCATCCCCCCCCCCCGATCCCTGACCCCTGCCGATCCCCTCCCCACCCCCGATCCCCGACGGATTGCCGACCCCTCGCCACCCCACCCTCCCGATCCCCGACCCCTGCTGATCCCCTCCCCCGACCGATTGCCAATCCACTCTACCCTACCCCGATCCCTGACCGATTGCTGACCCCCCTCCCCCAGACCGGCCCCTCACTTCTGAGGCCTACCCGCCCACTACCAGCCAGCCTCTCAATATGGTTGGCTTCGGGCGGGAATCCGAGACCTCGCATTCAAATCAGGCCCTCCCGTTAAAGTCGGCATGGCCTGCAGGAAACCCAGCCTCCCGGGTTTCCCACTCGCCTCCCTTGAGAAAATTCTGGTCATTGTCTTCAGTCTCCACCACAAATTCTGTTCCCTAGTTATTGACTCCATCCCTCTCCCTGGCAACTGTCTGAGGCTGAACCAGACCATTTGCAACCTTGGTGTCGTATTTAATGACCACATATCTGCTTCATCACCAAGGCTGCCTACTGTCACCTCTGTAACATCACCCAACTCCGTCCCTGCCTCAGATCATCGGCTGCTGAAACGCTCATCCATGCCTTTGTTACCTTTAGACTAGACTATTCCAATCCCCTCCTGGTCGGCCTCCCAGCTTCCACCCTCCGTAAACTTGAGCTCATCTAAAGCTCTGCTGCCCATATGTTAACTCGCACCAAGTCCTGTTCACCCATCACTCCTGTGCTCGCTGATCTACATTGGCTCCTGGTACGTCAGCAACTCATTTTTAAAATTCTCACCCTTATTTTCAAATCCCTCCATGGCCTCGCCCTTCCCTATCTCTGTAACCTCCTCCAACCCTACAAGCCTTCGAGATATTTGTGCTGCTCCATTCTGGCCTCTTGTGCATGCCTGATTTTAATCGCTTCACCATTGGTGGCCGTGCCTTCTGTTGCCTAGGCCTTAAGCTCTGGAATTCCCTCCCTAAACTTCTCCGCCCCTCTACCTCACTCTCCTCCTTTAAGATGTTCCTTAAAACCTACCTTCTTGACCAAACTTCTGTCCTAAATTCCTGGGTGTATTCATTACAGAGGACTTAACGTGGTCCAATCACATCGACGTCGTAACCAAGAAGGCATGCCAACGCCTGTTCTTCCTCAGGAGACTGAAGAAATTTGGAATGGCCCCCCAGATTCTCACCAACTTCTACCGGTGCACCATCGAGAGTATCCTGTCCAGCTGCATCACCACCTGGTATGGCAGCTGCACCGCCATAGACTGCAAGGCTCTACAGATGGTGGTGAAAGCTGCACAACATACTATAGGAATTAAACTACCTGCTGTCCAGGATATCTACCCCGAGAGGTGCCGGGGGAAGGCCCTGAGAATCATCAAAGACGCAAGCCACCCCAGCCACAACCTCTTCGCCCTGCTCCCGTCTGGTAAGCGATATCGAAGCATACAGTCTCGTACCAGCAGGTTTCGAAACAGCTTCTACCCCCAGACCATAAGACTCATGAACGAATAATTTATTATTATTTATTACTGTTGTTTTATTTATTATTACTGTATTTCTATTCGTATTTTTATCATTGCTATGCCATATTTATTCTAATGTTGGGAGGACTCGTAAAAATCAACATTTCATTGCGAAGTACACACGTTTGCTGCATATATGACAAATAAAAAATTAAATTGAATAATATCTCCTTTTGTGGCTCGGTGTCAAATTTTGTTTGATAATGCTCTTCTGAAGTGCCCTGGAATGTTTTACTATGTTAAAGGCGCTATATAAATGCATGTTTTTATTGTATGAAATGCTTGTAGATTGAATAGTTTGTTAGCTTTTGTTGGTGTCTGTTCTGGAGTTGCTATCATTGTCATTAGCAGGCTACTCATTTTGTTCAACCTTGAAGGTTGTATCTCACACGGGGATAAGAGGGAGCTGTTCCGTCGGGACGGGCTTCAATTGAACCAGGCTGGGGAATTGAATAATAAGGGCTGTAGATAGGGCTTTAAACTAAATAGTGGGGGGGAGGGATACACTGAGCGGAAATTTAAAAAGTCAAAGAAAAATGAGAAGGCAAAAGTGTAGGGTAGCGATAGGGGTAATGATACCCAGAGTGTGACAGGAAGGGACAGAGCATATACATATAAGAGTGCATCAGAAAGAAGGGTCAGAGTAGAGAAAAATGGTAAAAAGACAACATTAAAAGCTCTGTATCTGAACGCACGCAGAATTCATAACAAGATAGATGAGTTGACAGCACAAATAGAAATAAATGGGTATGATCTGATAGCCATTCCAGAGACGTGGTTCCAAGGTGGTCAAGGCTGGGAACTGAATATTCAAGGGTATTTGCCATTTCGTAAGGATAGGCAGAAAAGAAAAAGAGGCGGTGTAGCTCTGTTAATAAGGGATGAGATCAGTGCAGTAATGAGAAATTATATTGGCCTAGAAGATCAAGATGTAGAATCAGTTTGGGTGGAGATAAGAAATAATATGAGTAAGAAGTCACTGGTGGGAGTGGTCTACAGGCCCCCAAAGAGTAGCCACACTGTAGAACAGTGTATAAATCAAGAAATAATAGAGGCATGTAAGAAAGGTACAACTATAATCATGGGAGATTTTAATCTTCATATTGATTGGACAAAGCAAATTGGCAAAGGTAGACTTGAGGAAGAGTTCTTAGAGTATATACGGGATGGTTTCTTGGAACAATATGTTGTGGAACCAACCAGGGAGAAGACTATTTTAGATTTGGTAATGTGTAACGAGGCTGGATTAATTAATGATCTCGAAGTGAAGGATCCTCTTGGGAAGAGTGATTAACACCATGGTAGAATTTCAAATTCAGTTTGAGGGTGAAAAGACTAGGGGGGAAAAATTCGGTATTGCCCCATTTGGGGCGCAATTATCGGCTGGGCGCAAAGATTAGTGCCTGGCGCTAATTATCGCTTCCGACAGCAAACTTGGCTTTTATCGCCCCTGGAGGTGATTGGAGCGCTAAATCAGGCGCTACACAACTCTCTTAAGGCGCTAAGGCCGAGGAGCGAGGCGCTACCTCAGAGGGTGGGCGCAGCGCAGGTGCTGTCAGTTAGCGATTGAACACAGACACACTGGTGCCGGTCAGTTCTTAAAGGGGAGGGTCGATCTTGCTCTGCAGCCACACCCTGCTCAGTGGAGCCTTGAATTTCGGCCTGGGCAGACCTGTGGCTAAATCTAGCAGCCAGACACTATGGAAAGGGCCAGGGAACGAGCGCAGCGCTTCTGCAAGCGGGCTTTGGAGGCTCTGGTTTGCGGGGTGGAGCGCAGAAGATCCATTCTGTACCTGGAGAGTGGCAGGAGGCCTTTGCCAAGCGAGTACAGGAAAGTGTGGAGGGAGGTGGCTCAGAGAGTGTCCTCAAGCAGCATGGTGCCTAGGACCCATGTGCAATGTAGGAAAAAGTTCAACGACCTCACTCGTGTCGTCAGGGTGAGTGCCTTTTTTCAAAACCTCTTCATCCCTCCATCTCCACCTCACTTTATGGCCAGAGGGTCTTGAAAGCCCCAATGCCCAACACTCATCCAACACCTATGGCCCTTTCATGAAACACACACGCACATTCCACACTTTGCATACAGTAAGGGCTATTCAACCATGGGAGGCATTTCAGGCACGATCATGGCTGCATACAGTAAGGACTATTCAACCATGGGAGGCATTTCAGGCAAGATCATGGCTGCATACAGTAAGGTCTATTCAACCATGGGAGGCATTTCAGGCAAGATCATGGCTGCATATTTACTCAGACGCTGTCCTTTTTCTTGCAGGCCAAGCTGTCTCATAATAGGAGACAGCAGCAACGGACCGGTGGAGGGCGGCCTCACCTTCAAGCCCTCAGCGATATTGAGCAGCGCGTCCACAGGATTGTGGCAAGCCGGGTGATTGGTCCCGTCGCCACTGGAGACGCCGACCCCGTTCTGGACAGCAATGGTAAGGTCATCACATTTTTGTCCTCTCTCCTTCCACTTGTTCCTCACAACAGCAGCCTTTGACACTTTCAATCCAAATCACTAAATCGCTGCACTCATGCCTCCCTTGCTGCCACCCTGTCCTCACGCTAAAGCCACACTTGTACCTCCCTGCTTTCAGATGGTGATTCATCAGGTGAGGAGACAGGCCCTCAAGCTGCCAGTGAGAGTGAAGCTGAAGGCGAGGAGGAAGAGGAAGCCGGACCATCAGCGCCACCCTCTACCGAGGCAGCCCATGCCCATACTGGGGACACGCCTTCCCTGGAGGGGAGCAGGGGGGAATGGTCTGATGAGAGTGAAGCTCCCGGACCCAGCGGGCTGCAGCAACGCGAGGGGGTTAGGGAAGCTCGGGGGTCTTCTCCCCGGACGGAGAGTATGGCCTCGAGTCCTGCTGCACTGGACGCAGACGAGGATGAGTGCCCAGGCAGAGCAAAGGCACACTGAGCTCATGGCTGCAGTGGCAAGGATGCCCGAATCCATTCAATCACTGGCAAGGAGTGTGGAGCACTTCGCTGTAGCACAGGCGGCTGCCACGCAAATGCTAAGTGCTGCAATGCAGTCAGTGGCTGGTCTCATGCAGACGCAGATTGAGGCCATGCAAGCACTGACTGCTGTCACCCTCGCTGGATCGGGCAGATTTCTCCGGGGATCTCACTGCGCCGCAGCAAGCCAGCAATCTGTGCTCCATCAGATTGCTCCGGATGCTGAAGTGCTGCCCCGTGGGAGTGCCAGTGGGTCGGTCGAGCAGGGAGTTGCTGTCCTCTCTCAAGATGACAGCATTCCTGCTGCCACCACTGGCACTTCTCCACTGCAGTTGCCACCACCTGTAGGACAGACTGCTGCCACCCATGCAGTGTTGGAGCAGTCAGCAGCCGGGCCCTCCAGGCCCAGAGCTGATCCAGGCCGTCCCTCAAGGGCATCTGCAGTCTCAGTTTCTGTCACTCAGCAGCCTTCCCCCAGCCTTGCTCCAGCCACTGGGGTCCCATTACGGAGGAGCTGCAGGGTGGGAAAGGGGCAATTTCGCAAGGGAAGCAGATCACCCTTGAAGGGCAAAAAGTAGGAGGTGTGGCAAAATGTTTTTCATTGTTTTATTGAAGGCCGAGGTTCGTGGTCAAATTTTTGTTACTGTTTTGGACATTGTCTCCAGGTTGTGAGAGCCAGTTATGTGAATGACTGTTTTTTTTTGTGTTTCATTCTATTACTTTGTCATGCGGAAATGAGACACAGTTTGTGAAATAAAGAAGCATCTGTATTCAAAATGTGCAAGTTTGGTCTTTGCACTCATTGTTGCCTTGACCGGCTTAGGGGTTGGGGGATGGTTTCATTCAGGTTGTTTGAATGGCAGAAGCCATTCCCTCAGAGGGGGCCTAGAAGCGACTTGCTATGAGCCTTTGACGGACGGCCCTTCCACTTTGTGCCTCCCTCCCGCCTTGGTGCTGCTGATGATCATCCTCCTCATCTTCCTCCTCCTCCTCCTCCTCTGCTGGTGCTCCAATGCCTGCTGGCATTGGCTGGGTCCTGAGGATTGCCAGGTTATGCAGCATGTAGCACACAACAACGAAGTGGGAGACTCACTCAGGCAAGTACTGCAGGGCTCCTCCAGAATAGCCCAGACAGCGGAACCGTTGCTTGAGCACGCCGATTGTGTGCTCAACGATGTTCCTGGTAGCTTGATGGCTCTCGTTGTATCGTAGCTCAGCAGGGGTGCTGGGCGAACAGAGCGGTGTCGTCAGCCAGGTGCACAGAGGATATCACTTGTCCCCGAGAAGCCAACCTCCTGGGTGATGCGGTGCCTCGAAAAGGTCTGCCACAGAAGTCTGGCGCAGGATGAAGGCATCGTGGCTGCTGCCTGGAAAGTGGGCATTGGCAGTGAGTATCAGCTGTCTGTGGTCACAGGCCAACTGGACGTTTAAGGAATGGAAGCCCTTCCGGTTGCGTTCTCTTACAGCGCCCGCAAAGCCACATGCGTGCAGTCAATTGCGCCCTGCACCATGGGGAAGCCCACTATCCTAGCAAAGCCCGTTGCGCATTCTTGCTGCTTGTCCAGGGTCATGGGGAAAGAGATGTATTCTCGTCTCCTTTTAAAGAGGGCATTTGTTACCTGACGGATGCAGCAATGCACCGCAAACTGGGAGATATTGGTGATGTCCCCAGTAGCTGATTGAAATGAGCCAGTGGCATAAAAGTTGAGAGCCACTGTTATCTTCACTGCCACTGACAGAGACGTCCTGCTCCTCAGTTGAGGCTGCAGATCTGGCTGAAGCAGGTGGCACAGCTCAGTGACCACCTCCTTGCTGAATCGCAGCCTTCACAAACACTGCTCCTCAGACATATTAATGTTGGAAAACTGTTGGCGAAAAACCCTGGGAGGGTAAGGTCTCCTGTACCGAGGCCTGTTGGCCCTCCTCCATCTGGCCATGATTGCCACTCTCTCTCTGCGTCTCTGTGCCCTCCAAATGTGATGGAGAAGGACGACATTCCTATTATGTCCGTGTATAATTGAGACACAGACTGCAGGAGTTGATTATAACAAGTCTTTACTGAATGGAGACAACCTGGAAACTGAAACTACAGAAGCCTGCTAGGGCCTTTTATACAGGGGTGGTCACTGCCGGTACTGCAGTCTGAGACCAGTTATTCCCTTAAAGGTACATACACAACAATTCCTCCCCTTTTAGATAAACAGTACATAACGGGGCAGAAATTCGGATCGGGGGCTTGCCGCGCGTGCAAGCCCCCGATCTGCACTTACCCGACGCGCCTGCCGTTCACCTCCAGGGACGCCTGGAATTCCTTTTTGAAAGAGAAGAATCCCAGGCAGCGTCTGACGTCACGCCGCCCATGAGTGCAGCCAGCGCGAAGCCTGGAGCGCGCTGTGCAACTGAGACACGCCCCTTGAGGTCTCAGTTTAATAGGACACGCCCCCACTGTTTCTCACAAGCTGCAAAGCATTTTTACATGCAAAGCAGCATTTTAAATAGGTTTTTGGTATTTTTATGAAGCTTTTGGTAACTTTTTAAAACTTTTAAAAACGTTTACATTATTTTGAAGAATCTGAAGTAGTTTTAAACAGAATTAAAGCAATTTAAAGACTTTTAAAAGCCCTGAAAGAATTTTTTTCATTCCATTTATTTATTTAACAACGTCATCGTCATACGTGTCTTCACACTGTTCCCTTTGGGGAACTGTATGAAGTGGTGGAAGGATTTATGGCCGTGATTAACGCTCCTTCCGTGACCGTAACCATCTTTGTACCAGCCATTAGGGTGGTTAGTCCTATGGCGGGAGGGTTTACGGGCTCCCACAAGCTATACGAGGAGGGGGGGCCACCCACACCCACGGATGCAAATATCCCACTGGATGTCAACCCAGAATTTAGAGCCGGAACTCCGACTCCACTTGCCGGGACTGTCTGGAGCGGGGTTCAAAACCCTACCCCGTCTGGCCCAGCGGCGGGGATCCTACCGCTACGCCAAAGGCCCACTCTGATTAGCAACGTGAAATGGCTGGAATGAGCACAATTCACGGCATTGAAAGAACTCACAATTGAACTGATGATGACCTCAGCAATCTCCTCAACGAGGTGGAGGCGCAGCGTCTGCTCATCATTGGTAATGAGAAGTCCAAGGCGCCGCAAAAAGGACAGATGATAGCTTGGTCTTTCAAGTGGCAGCATAGGGCTCCAGTCACGGGGAGGGAAAAGGCGCAAGAAACGTATGGGTGTCACCTTTTGCGCGGAGTGGGCCTTTTGCGTAGCGGTAAGCATCCCCGCCGCTGGGCCAGAAGGAGTAGGGTTTCGAACCCCACTCCAGACAGTCCCGGCAAGTGGAGTCGGAGCTCCAACTATAAATTCTGGGTGGACATCCAGCGGGATACTTGCGTCCGCGGGAGTGGGTGGCCCCCCCCTCAGATGGGTTGTGGGAGCCCGTAAAACCCTCACGCCATAGGACTAACCACCCTAATGACTGGTATGAAGATGGTTATGGTCACGGAAGGAGCGTTAACGTGGCCAGAAATCCTTCCACCACTTCATACAGTTCCCGAAAGGGAGCAGTGTGAGGATACGTACAACGATGACCTCTTGTGCAATGCACCTCCTTGGACCCTCAGTCGCAGATGCGAGGGGGCAAATCGTGCAATTGTTAAATTTTTCATTTTATTGACATGTAAAATGTTGGCCCAGTAATTCCGTTCCAAACGCATGAGTACGGTCGGGGTACTCACGCGTCTGGCCGGAGGAAATGCTGGTTTTCAGCATGCACAGCGCATGTGGGGAAAACCGGCATTTCCTGTCCTCTGAACGAAGGGGTTCAGAGGCAGAACGTGTGTGACTGTACAGGCAGTGCGTGCGCAGTAAAATTCGCCGGTTTCATTCATGCTTTCAGTGAGGTTAAGTCCTTACAACTTACACATGAAAAAAGCATGAGTACAGTTGCTCCAGAGGCTGCGAAGGAAGATATATTTTATCATGGAGCTTCTGAAAGGCAATATTTTTGTTTGGGAAAGGGAGGAAAGTTATTTTAAGAAATGCTGAGGTAAGTTTTAAAGTTTATTTTTGTTTTTTAAAACGGGTTTTCAGTACTGTAGGTAGAAGGAGCAATTGTGGCTATGTGAATTGAATTTGCTGTGTTTATTAAATGTGAAAATGACTCCAACATTTTTAAGAAAGAAACTTTTCATCAGTAATATATTCTTTTAAGTAATTATGTATGTATGTCTGTATATATTCCTTTGCGTATATGTATGTATGTATATATTCCTTTACTTATGTGTATGAATGTATGTATTTAATTATGACTTTCAGAGAAAGTAACTTATTGGAAAATCATAATTAAATAAATACATTCATACACATAAGTAAAGGAATATATACATACATACATATACGTAAAGAAATATATACGGACATACATACATAATTACTTAAAAGAATATATTACTGATGAAAAGTTTCTTTCTTAAAAATGTTGGAAATGTTACATATTCATTTTAGAACAGTCATTTTCACAGCAAATTCAATTCACACAGCCACAATTGCTCCTTCTACCTACAGTACTGAAAACCCGTTTAAAAAATAAATAAACTTTAAAACTTACCTCAGCATTTCTTAAAATAACTTTCCTCCCTTTCCCAAACAAAAATATTGCCTTTCAGAAGCTCCACGATAAAATATATCTTCCTCCGCAGCCTCTGGAGCAACTTTACTCATGCTTTTTTCATGTGTAAGTTGTAAGGACTTAACCTCACTGAATCCATGAATGAAATCGACGAAGTTCACTGCGCACGCGCTGCCTGTGCAGTCGCATGCGCTGTGCCTCTGAACCCCTTCGTTCAGAGGACAGGAAATGCCGGTTTTCTCCGCATGCGCTGTGCATGCTGAAAACCGGCATATCCTCCGGCCAGACGCGTGAGTACCCCGACCGTACTCATACGTTTGGAACGGAATTACTGGGCCAACATTCATTTAACAACTTAATAATAACTAATTACAATTACAATTACGGTTGCTAGATACATTGGTTGAAGTTAAGCAATTCTAAGTTCAGTCTTTGAGGAGGCTTCCTGATTCTGTCTGGATAACGCCTCTTTGGGATATCAGGTTCTTCTGGCAAGGTTGAGTCGGGATCAATGTCATTGTTTGGTTTGTCTGCTTCCAATATCACCGATTCTGCGGTAGATGCAATTGGTACTTCGGTTTCATCGCCAGGTGTATCAGATCGTGGTGTGGAGTTGACGCTTTCCAGTGACTCTAGAATCTGGTCAGCATGGCGTCTTACAATGCTCTCTCCAACGTCCACGGTATACATTAGA
This sequence comes from Somniosus microcephalus, assembly GCF_052327205.1. Classification (NCBI taxonomy): domain Eukaryota; kingdom Metazoa; phylum Chordata; class Chondrichthyes; order Squaliformes; family Somniosidae; genus Somniosus; species Somniosus microcephalus. Next base: position 137,582,626 of record NC_140995.1, read on the forward strand.
GGTCCTTGCTGTGTACAGATCGTTCCTGGCTGCCATTTCTCTGTGCGGTAGTCCCGGGCCAAAACTGGTTGACCTATCTTAAAACTCCTGGTCGGCCTTTCATTCATATTCTGAAACTGCCTGTTCTCCACATCTCTTCTGACGTTTGGCTTAACCAAATCCAAGCGGCATCGTAGTCTTCGATTGAAGAACATCATGGCTGGAGTTTGGTTGGTAACCGCATGTGTCGCATTCCAGTAGGCAAACAAGAAGTTATCCACCTTGTGTTGTAGGGGTATATCTTCATTACACATTGCCTTGATAGCCTTCTTGAATGTTTGAACAAACCTCTCGGCCAATCCATTGGTGGCTGGATGATTTGGGGTGGATGTGTAATGCTTAACACCATTGTTATTTAAGAACCTCCGAAACTCTTCAGACACAAACTGTGGTCCATTGTCAGAGCAAATCTGTTCAGGCAGCCCATTCCTGGCGAATATGGTTCGCAAGACTGTGATAGCTTTTTCTGTGGTGGTTTAGGGCATTTTTATTACCTCTGGCCACTTTGAATGTGCATCCACCGCAATTAAAAACATCGAGTCCATAAAGGGACCAGCAAAATCAATGTGCACCCTTTGCCATGGAGATTGAGGGCCACTCCCATGGATGTAGAGTGGCTTGTGGTGGGGCGTTTTGGACCTTCTGGCATCCTGTACAGCTCTTGGTCATCTCTTCGATTTCTCTATCGATTCCCGGCCACCACACAAACACTCTGGCTAAGTTCTTCATTTTTACCCCTCCCAGATGACCCTCATGAAGCTCATTGAGCACTCTATCCTTCAATTTGGGTGGAATTACTACTCTGGATCCACACATCAAGGTTCCTCTGCACACTGACAGCTGTTCTCTTCTCGGTGAGAATGCTGGCAGTAGTGGTTCGCCATGTGCTGGCCATCCCTTCACCGTTAAATCATAGACCCAGGAGAGTGTCGGGTCATTTCGTGTTTCCTTTTCTATGTTTGCATTCGTCACAGGGAGACATTCGACTATGGTCGAGTGGAATAACTCCACTGGATCCACTGCCAGTTCTTCTTCCACCATCGGCAACGGTAGGCGCGACAATCCATCAGCATTCCCATGCTGTTTAGTTCCTTTGTACTCGATGTCATATTGGTGTGCCCCTAGGAAAAGGGATCACCTCTGTAGCCATTGTGCCGTCATTATCGGTACGCCCTTCTGAGGGTTGAAAATGGAGACGAGAGGTTGATGATCAGTTAGTAGAGTAAATTTCTGACCGTGCAGGTAGTGATTGAACTTCTTCACCCCCCACACCAGGCTGAGGGCCTCTCTGTCAATCTGGGCGTAATTACGCTCGGCTGAAGTTAACGAGCGTGACGCAAAAGCTATCGGCCTCTCTGAACCATCAAGGAATTTATGTGACAGTACCGCCCCAATGCCGTAGGGAGACGCATCACACGCCAGTCTTATCGGTAGTGATGGGTTGTAGTGAGCCAATACTTCTCTTGAAGTGATTAGGTCATTACTCTTCTGAAAGGCCCGCTTACATTCATCGCTCCATTTCCATGCTACTCCCGTTCGTAGTAGGGCGTTCAGTGGATGCAGAATTGTGGACAAATTCGGCAAAAACTTATGGTAGTAATTCACCAATCCGAGGAATGACCTCAGTTGCGACACATTTTCAGGCGCTGGAGCCTTAACTACCGCTTCAATTTTGTCAGGGGACTTATGCAACCCCTCTTCATCAATCACGTGGCCACAATACGATATCTGTTTCTTAAAAAACTCGCACTTGGGGCGATTGGCTCGTAGCCCATGTTCACGTAGTCTAGTGAGCACCTGCTCTAGGTTGGCAAGGTGTTCACCGTCATCTTCACCTGTCACTAGGATGTCGTCCAAGTAACACTGAGTCCCCGGAATCCCTTGCAGGACTTGTTCCATCGCTCTTTGCCATATCACCGGAGCTGATGCTACTCCGAATATCAGTTGATTATACTGGTAAAGATCTTTGTGAGTGTTTATCGTGAGATACTTCCTAGAGGATTCTTCAACCTCCATCTGCAAATATGCTTGTGCGAGGGCAATTTTTTGTAAAACGCTTCCCTCTAGATAGTGAGGCGAAGATATTCTCTATCCTTGGAAGAGGATATTGTACTGTGTGAAGGACTGGGTTCACCGTCACCTTGAAGCCCCCACAGATGCGAACCTTCCTTGGCTCCTCAGACTTATTGTTTGATGTTTTCTTCATGACAGGAACGATGGGTGTCGCCCACTCGCTCCAGTCTACCTTAGATAACACGCCTGCATTCTCCAGATTCTCCAGCTCTGCCTCGACGGCTGGGCGAATTGCATATGGTACCGGTCTTGCTTTGAAAAACTTGGGAATTGCATTCTCCTCTATTTTTGTCGAGGCGGTTACGCCTTTAAGAGTGCCCAGTTCTTGTTGAAATACCTCTTTGGCGTCAGCTAAGATTGTTGACAATCGTCCAGGAGTGACGTCGTCATCCTTTTTACCAGCCACCGTCAGTGCCTGAATGGAGTGCCAGCCTAAACTTATCTTTCTGATCCATTCACGTCCCAATAACGGTGGTCCACCATCTTGCAGGATGTAGAGATACAATTTCCGTATTTTCTTGCCATTGTATTCGACAGGCACCCTTATTTTGCCTCTGGGGTATACATTTTGCCCAGTATACGTCCTCAAGACAATGGATGTCTCTCTCAAGGGTATGTGTGAGAATAGCCGCTCGTAGTCTCGTCGATTCATGACGGTTAGAGCTGATCCTGTATCCAATTCCATTTTGACTTGGAACCCTGCTATCGTGAGGGTGACCCAAATGGTTCGGTGATCCTCTTTTGCGATTACGTTGTGAAGTTTGAGACAGCTTAGTCTCTTGTTCCCGGATTCACTATCGCTCATCTGGTCTTCAGAACTACTGTCCGTCATCTTTTGTACTTTCCTGTACGGTTCCTTAGTAGCCTTTTTGTTGTCGTTGGTCTTCTTCCCAGACCTGCAAACTCATGCAATGTGTCCCATCTTTCCGCATTGCCTGCATATTTTGTCCTAGGACCAGCAGTCCTTCTGGTCATGGTTTGTTCTGCCGCAGCGATAACATTTTGCAAATCCCCGTGTCATTTCGTGGGTGTCGTATTCCTGTGGCTTTTGTTGTATTTCCGCAACTCCCCTTGCTGCTGCTTCGTACGATACTGCCACGCTGAAAGCCTTATCTAGCGTCAGCTCTTTCTCTGAGAGTAACCTCTTCTGGGTTCCTTCACTCAGGAGTCCACAGGCAAATTTGTCCCGTAAGGTATCTGCCAGTCCTGCTCCGAACTGGCAGTGCTTTGATAGCTTGCGTAGTTTCGTAAGGTAATCAGCATTGCTCTCATTTTTATGCTGATTTCTCCTGTGGAATTTAAATCTTTCTGCTATCAGCAGCGGTGTAGGATTTAGGTGTTCCTGTAGGATAGCAACAATTTTGTTAAAACTCTTCGCCTTCGGTTTGGCTGGAGTGATCAGGTCCTTCAATAGGCCGTATGTTCTTGCGCCCATTAAATTTAGCAATACCGATGCCTTTTTCTCATCAGCTATTTCGTTTGCCTCGCAATATACCTCGACTCTTTCCACATACGTGGTCCAGTCTTCTATTGCATTATCGAAGGCAGTGATATCGCCAGTCTTTGGCATCTTGAAAATCTAAGATGGCACCTCCCGCGCTTTGCCTTCGTCCCCGATGGATCAAAATGGCGCCTCCCGCGCTTTTCCTTCTTCCCCGCCGAGTTAAGATGGCGCCTCCCGCGCTTTCCCGCTGCTGCCGTTGCTGCCAACGCTGTTGCTGGCGATTATATTTATCTTGCTATCCTGTAATGGCGACGCCCTATGGTCTTCGCGCCTCCCCGATCGCTGCTGCCAATGCCGCTCTCCGCGGTATTTTTATTTTTCTATCGCGCTTCAATATTTGCTCCGTTAATTGAAGAACCGTTCCCGTCGTGGAGCGGACCCTCTGGGTCACTTCCCTCCCTCTTCTTAGGTCCGAACGCTGCCCGGCTTCGAAGCACCGGCCATGCCTTGTGTGCTCCACCCTCTCTCTCTCTCTTTGCTTCCCGACTCGCTGCCCGGCCCCGTTGCAGAGCCACCCGATCGAGCTCTAGCCCGCCGCACCCCAGGAAGGATCAGTGCACTACCTGCCACCAGCCCGATTAGCTGGGAAACCACAGACTGGAGAACCAAGCCTGGCTCTCGACAGTCTCTCCTGCACTTTTCAATTCGATGATTTGGAGGGCGGTTGCCCACGGTCGACGCCCGTTTCTCGAGTTTCTTTGGATTATTTTTTTTTTCTTTCTTCTGGCTTCAACCTTCAATAACGTCGTCTGAGGTGCTGCCAAGTTGCAGGTAAGTTCGTTTCTTACTCATCGCCAATATTATGTCCGTGTATAATTGAGACACGGACTGCAGGAGTTGATTATAACAAGTCTTTACTGAATGGAACAACCTGGAAACTGAAACTGCAGAAGCCTGCTAGGGCCTTTTATACAGGGGTAGTCACTGCCGGTACTGCAGTCTGAGACCAGTTATTCCCTTAAAGGTACATACACAACAGTTCCCATTCATTGCAGCCCCCATAGTATCTGGCCAATCAAAATTATGAAGGTCAAAAAGCAAAGTACCTGCAAAGTTATGGTCAGAAGCCAAAACTACCTCAGACAGCGTTGACTCAATGCAGAAGTCTCTCTTTCTCTTTTTTGTCTCTCTGCAAATCTCTCTCTCTCTCTCTCAGAACGAGTGGTGGAAAAATGCTAAAACACAAAAGCCAGGAAGAGGCCACCTTTAAATAGCGCCCCCCCCCAGTCCCACAGTGACTGGGAAGCGTTCCAGTCAACCTGTCATTGGTAGCGCCAGGCAGAAAGGAGGGGGGCGCCACTGAATTTCCGGTCCGGGGCGCCCCAAGGGCGTTGCACTCTCGAATGATGTCAAGATCTGCGTGCGCAGGAGATCGGGCAGTATTGTTTAGCGCCGCCGCAAAATGTCCGTTCAATTTCGCGAGAGGCGCAGATATCGCCGCGCCCGGGCGCTAGTTGGTTTGCGCCCCACTTAACGCCCTCTTAAGGCGCTAACGGGTGGTGCTACCAACTGAATTTTTCCCCCTAGGTCTCAAACTAGTGTCCTGAACTTAAACAAAGGTAATTACAAAGGTATGAAGGCAGACTTCGTTAAAAGGGACTTGGAAAATATATTACAGGGTAAGACTAGAAAAGCAGTGGCAAACATTTAAGGAGATATTTCACATCTCTCAACAAAGATATATTCCAGTGAGAAAGAAAGACTCTAAGAGAAGGATGAACCATCCGTGGCTAATTAGGGAAGTAAAGGATGGTATCAAATTGTAAACAAAAGCATACAATGTTGCTAAGAATAGTGAAAGGCCAGAGGTTGGGAAATTTTTAAAAACCAGGAAAGGACGACTAAAAAAATGATAAACAGATAGCTTATGAGAGTAAGCTAGCAAGAAATATAAAAACAGACAGTAAGAGCTTCTACAGGTATATAACAAGGAAGAGAGTAGCTGAAGTAAATGTTGGTTCTCTAGAGGATGAGTCTGGGGAATTAATAATGGGAAACAGGGAAATGGCAGAGACTTTGAACAAATATTTTATATCGGTCTTCACGGTAGAAGACACTAAAAGCATCCCAATAATGGATAATCAAGGGGCTATTGGGGTGGGGGGGAACTTAAAACAATCACTATCACTAGTGTTATGTTCACTAATAACTAGTCATTTTCATTATAAACAGCTAGCTTCTAGCTAGTCACTTTATTGAGCACATGTGGACTTCTACAGCATCCATCTTGACTACTGCCTTGTGGGTAGCCTAGTGTTATATACATACAGCTAAACATACAGCTTGACATACAGCTCCACCTAGTGTACCATTCTAGAATGACATGTTACTGATCATTACATCCCCCTTTCTTTGAGGTTAAACAAAATCAATATCAATCAACTTTCAAGAAAAACGATAAAGATGATATCAGTAACACTTTTGTTAGTGCTCTATAAACATAAACATTTTCACAACAGTCAACACATTTTCAAAGCTTTACTTTATACTCAAAGATTAAGTCTATCAGGCTTTCTTACTTCACGTGTGGATCTTCTCAGCACAGGTAAGTCTGATGTGTTTTCATGAGAGCCTGTATGTGTGTTTGTGTTAGATTGTTCTGGTGGTGATTGACAAGATGCAGTTGCGGCATTGTAATCAATCTGCTCTTGGATAGTCTCTTGTGTGTTTAGGAGGGAACGGCGGTCCCTCCTGAGAATCTGTCCTTCCTCAGTTCTAACAGTGTATGACCTTGGTCCTACTTCCTCAAGAACTGTAGCTTTCCTGTTCCATGCATCTGGATCCTCAATCCTGACAACATCATCCCTTGTCAATGGTTTTAGAGTTTTGGATGACTTGTCATAGTATGATTTCTGTTTCAGCTTTAACAGTTGAAGTCTCTGTCTCAGTTCCTTACTCTGCTTTTCTTTTGCACAGCAGGGTAGCATGGTACGCAACTTGTGACCCATTAGGAGTTCAGCAGGTGAAGAACCAGAGTCTAAAGGTGAGGCTCGGTAGTTCAGCAGGACGAGATAAGGATCAGACTTGCTTTCTGTTGCTTTCTTCAGTAGCTGTTTGAGAACTTGAACACCTTTCTCTGCCTTACCATTCGACTGAGCATACAAAGGACTGGATGTGATGTGTTGAAAGTCATACTGTGCTGCAAACTGTTGCCACTCCTTACAGTTGAAGCACGGACCATTGTCGCTAATGGCAATCCTGGGAATTCCATGTCTGGCGAAGATGGATTTCACATGCATTATGACACTGCTTGCTGTGGTGCTTGAGAGCAGTGCCATCTCAGGATAGTTAGAATAGTAGTCAATCACTATTAGATATTCTTTACCATTCAAATGAAAGAGGTCCATTCCAACCTTTTGCCATGGTGCTGTTGGTAAGTCAGCTACTATCATTGGTTACTTTGCTTGTTTGTTTTGGTGTTTCTGACATGTCTCACAGTCGCCTATCATGTTCTCAATGTCCTTATTTATGTCAGGCCAATAAACAGTGTCCCTTGCTCTCCTTTTGCATTTTTCAATTCCGAGGTGTCCCTCATGAATCCTTTTGAGCATGTCTTGATGTAGAACCTGTGGAATGACTATTCTGTTCTGTTTTAGTAATAGTCCACTTGCGACACTCAACTCTGACCTGATGTGATAGTACTTTGGACAGGAAACTTTTGGCCAACCATGGTGAATGTTCTCTATTACTGTTTGTAACACTGTGGCCTAGAAATTCAGTTGCGTGTGCCAGCCGTTAGCGCCTTAGGAGGAGTAGATCTCGAGCGCTAGGCACTTAGCGGCCGGGCGCAGGGCGATCTGCGCCTACGCCCAACTTCAGTAGACATTTAGCGCCGGCGCAAAGTGTTTGCGCGCGCTCAGCTGCGCGCGCAGATTATGACGTCATTTCCTCGTGCAACGCCCTTTGTGCGCCCCAATCCGGAACTTCAGTCGCGCCCGCACAATGTGGGTGTGGCGCTCCTAAGAACTGTGAACTGGAACGCAGCAGAGGCCATGCGGGCCTCGGGGAGCGCTAATTAAAGGGCACTTACCCTGAAATATAAAGGCCAGCCATTTTGCAGCAATCACTCTTGTGCAACGGATTTCTGGACAGAGACCAAGGAAGAGAGGTTACTGCTTTGGCCCAACATAGGAGAGGTATTTTTGGCTTCAGGCCAGAGTTTGGCAATTCGCCTTCATTGTGAGGTCATTGTTTGCCAGTATATTATGGGGGCTGCATGGGGTGCCAACCCTCAGTTTCAGCATTATGTGCGAAGGGCTCGCAGACGCTGTGTGAGAGGGGCAGCCCTGGCTAGACGCAGAGGGGGCAACAGGCGTCCGCAACCTAGGCCTTACCCACTCAGGAAATACCGACAGCAGGTGTCCTATCTCACCATGCCTGCCGCGCAGTGTGTTAGGAGGCTGCGCTTCAGAAGGGAGGTGGTTGCAGAGATCTGCCATCTGCTTCACAGAGATCTGCGTCCACAGCTGAGGTGCAGGACGTCTCTGTCGGTGGAAGTGAAGGTCACGGTGGCTCTGAACTTCTATGCAAGCGGCTCCTTCCAAGCCGCTGTTGGGGACATTGCTAACATATCCCAGTTCGCCGTGCATTGCTGCATCCGCCAGGTGACCAATGCCCTTTTCAGAAGGAGACACCAATTCATCTCCTTCCCCATGACCCTGGAGAAGCAGCAGCCGCGTGCAGTGGGATTTGCGAGAACAGCGGGCTTCCCCATGGTGCAGGGCGCCATTGACTGCACGCATGTGGCTTTGCGGGCACCTATCCACAATGCCGAGGATTACCGCAACCGGAAGGGCTACCATTCCCTCAATGTACAGCTGGTGTGTGACCACAGGCAGCGCATCCTAGCTGTCAATGCCCGCTTTCCAGGCAGCAGCCACGATGCATTTATCCTGCGACAGACTACTGTGGCTGACATGTTCCAGGCACAGCCTCCCCCAAGAGGATGGCTTATCGGGGACAAAGGCTATCCTTTGTGTACCTGGCTCATGACCCCGCTCCGCGCGCCCAGGATCCCTGCTGAGGAGGCATACAACGAAAGCCATCAAGCCACTAGGAACATCATAGAACAAACGATTGGCGTCCTCAAGCAACGGTTCCGCTGCCTGGATCGTTCCAGAGGATCTCTGCAGTATTCGCCGGAGAGAGTCTCCCAGGTCGTGGTCGTCTGCTGCATGCTGCACAACCTGGCTATCCGCAGGACTCAGGCACTGCCACCTCACACTGGAGCACCACCTCAGGAGGAGGAGCAGGTGGAGCATGAGGAGGAGGAGGAAGAGGAGGAGGAGTACCAGCCCAGGAGGGAGGCACAAGGTCCAAGGGCCGCCCGTCGGCGGCTTATTGAACATCACTTCTAGGCCCCCTGTCAGGGAATGGCTTGTGGCAATGAAGGGACCTGAATGCAGCCGCTCCGCAAGCCCTCAGCCGGTTAAGGCAACAACCACTTCAAACATCAAACATGGACAAGCTGAATAAATAAAATGCTTTATTGAACAAACTCAGGGCCCTTCCCACATGAAACCCAAAAACAGACAACACACCCAAAAAACTGTCAGACACATGACTCACTCCCACAACCTGGGGAGGAAGAAAAAAACATTTCCACAAAAATGGCCTTCATCCTCGGCCTTACAAAAACAACCATGCCCAAAAAGAAAACAACCATCCCCATAAACAAAACAACCATCCCCATATAAAAACACATTTGCCCACACCCTCTACTTTGTGGCCCGCGAGGGCGATTCCTTGACCAGCCTTTTGCGGCCCCTGGCCGCCCTGCTGCTCCTCCTCAAAGTGTGCCCAGTGGCTGCTGCAAGGCTGGGGGAAGGCTCCTGAGGGGCAGATGGCATGACGGGAGATGCCCTTGGGGGTCTGCCTAGACGAGCTCTGGCCCTCGAGGGGCCGGCTGGTGACTGCTGCAGCTGTGGCTGGGCAGCAGCAGGCTCTCCAGCAGCTCGTCGCAGCTCCACTGGGGGAGTGGCAGTGGCGGATGCAGGAATGGCGGCAAGCTGGCTGATGGCAGGTGCTCGCTGCTCGCCTGAGACACTGGCACTCGCCCGGGCCATCACTGCAGCATGCGCAGCAATCTGCTGATGGACAGACCGCTGTGCTGATGCAGCGCGGCGGGTGCCCTGGCGATGCCTGGCTGACACAGCGAGTGTGGCAGCAGTGAGTGCCCGTACTGCCCTGGTCTGTGCCCGCATCAGACCAGCCAGTGACTGCACGGCACCACTGATCACCTGTCGACTCGCGGACTGCTCTGCCCCGAAATCGGACCGACTCGCGGACTGCTCTGCCCCGAATTCTGCCCGACTCGCGGCATGTGCTGCTTCAAATTGTTCGAAACTCCTGGCCTGTGAGGCGCCGAAATCGGCCACAATATGAGCCAGGGACTCGATGGCCTCAGGCAACCGTGCCACAACCCCCATGAACTCGTTGTGCCGGCGATCCGAGTCCACGGACATCTGATCGAGGAGGCGCACCTCCTTGGCGAGGACCGTCTCCGGACTGGAGGCCGGACTCTCCCTCTGGGGAGAAGGCCGCCGAGCTGGCCGACCCTTCCCGCGTTGCTGGATGCCACTGGGCCCAGCAACTACACTCCCCTGCGACCCTTCCCCCCTCTGGGAAGAAGGCCGCCGAGCTGGCCGACCCTTCCTGCGTTGCTGCACGCCACTGGGCACAGGAGCTACACTCCCCTGCGACACTTCCCCCTGGCTGTTCTCCAGGGAAGATGTGTCCCCTCCATTGGCATCCCCTGGCGCGGCTGAGGGTTCCCCTGATGGGCCACCTTGTTCTTCTTCTTCCTCCTCCTCCTCCTCCTCTTCTGAGGGGCTGTCACTGGCAAGTTCAGGGACCTCCTCCTCACCATCTGAAAGCAGGAAGGCACAAGAGTAGCTTTAGAGTGAGGAGAGGGCATCAGCGAGGGAGGCATGAGTGGTGGCATTCAGCGCATTGGTCGGACAGTGGCAAAGGATGTAGATCTGAAGCGCAAGCGGGACGAGAGAGGTCGAAAAGGTGATGTCCTTACCATTGGTGCCCAGAACAGGGTCGGCATCTCCAGATGCAACGGGGCCAATCACCCGGGCACCCATGAGGCTACCCACGCGCTCTTCAAGGTCACTGAGCTGCTGGATCTGGGGACCGCCTCCCCCGGTCACAGTCCGGCTCTTCTGATTGTGTGCCAGCTTGGCCTGCAAGAGAAAGGACGGCCTCTAAGTACAGTGTGGTGCCGTGATCTTGTGTGCACTGCCTCTCATGGTCGAATAGCTTGGCCAGTTTGGTGCCGTGATCTTGTGTGCACTGCCTCCCATGGTCGAATAGCTTGGCCAGTGTGGTGCCCTGATCTTGTGTGCACTGCCTCCCATGGTCGAATAGCTTGGCCAGTGTGGTGCCGTGATCTTGTGTGCACTGCCTCCCATGGTCGAATAGCTTGGCCAGTGTGGTGCCGTGATCTTGTGTGCACTGCCTCCCATGGTCGAATAGCTTGGCCAGTGTGGTGCCCTGATCTTGTGTGCACTGCCTCCCATGGTCGAATAGCTTGGCCAGTGTGGTGCCCTGATCTTGTGTGCACTGCCTCCCATGGTCGAATAGCTTGGCCAGGGTGGTGCCCTGATCTTGTGTGCACTGCCTCCCATGGTCGAATAGCTTGGCCAGTGTGGTGCCCTGATCTTGTGTGCACTGCCTCCCATGGTCAAATAGCTTGGCCAGTGTGTAAAGTGCAGAATGTGCAATTGATGTTCATGCCAGTCCCATAGCTGCTGGATGAGGGCTGGCCACTAGGGCTTTTAGGTCCCTTTGCCCATAATGTGAGGTGCACATGCAAGGATGAGGAGGACACTGGAAAGGGCACTCACCCTGACAATCCTTGTGAGGTCATTGAATTTTTTCCGGCATTGGACACCAGTCCTGGGGACCTCGCTGTTGGATGTGACCCTGTGGGCGACCTCCCTCCAGGCTTTCCTGTAGACGCTGGTGGTAGGCTTCTTGCCACTGTCCGGGAACAAGAGTTTGCGTCTCCTCTCCAAAGCCTTAACCAGCACCCTCAAATCATGGCCAGTGAAGCGCTGCGCTCGTTCACGGGCCTTCTGCATCTTTCCCGGCGCTATTTCTGTTCAGCAGCAGTGTTTAGGCCTAGCTGGAGGGCTGCAGTGTCCAGGGCGTGGCAGCAGACGAACTCGACCCTTCCCCCTTTAAGAGCTGGCCGGCGCCAGGGTGTCTGCTGTCAATCAAGAAATGACCGCACCTGCGCTGCGCCCGGCCTCGGCGGTTTAGCTCAGTACCGCCGGCTTTGCGCCTAAAGATAGTTGTGTAACGCCAGTTTTAGCGCTCGAGCAAACTCTTAGTGCGGCTACTGAATATCGGCGAAGTGGCCTCGACTTTGCGCCGGGCGCAAACTTTACCGGCCGCCCGACTTTTCCGCCCCAGAACTGGCTATACTGAATTTCTAGGCCTGTATCTTTTACTGTTTCTTCTGCTATTTGCTTTGATTTTGTGTCTGACACGGGCAGCGCAGCAGTGACCATACTCACATGAACATCCACGTCTTCTTCAGTAGAGCTCACATGACTCATTGTGGGTGCTCGGGATAGTGCATCTGCTAACACTATGTATTTGCCTGGTGTGTAGATCAGTTCAAAGTCATATCTTTGCAGCTTCATCATAAGTTGTTGAATCCTTGGAGACATCTCATTCAGGTTCTTTTTTATGATGGCAATCAGTGGGCAGTGGTCTGTCTCAACTGTGAAGGTGGGAAGTCCATATATGTAGCCATGAAACTTTTCCAGTCCAACTACCAAGCCTAGACATTCCTTTTCAATCTGGGCGTATTGACACTCAGAATCAGTCATAGGCCTGCAGGCATAGGCAACAGGCTTCCAATCTTCACCCTCTGCTTGTAGCAAGACCGCGCCTAGGCCATCTTTTGATGCATCCGTTGACACTTTGATTCTCTTTGTTGGGTCAAAGAAGGTGAGTACAGGTGTGGTTGTCAGCATTGTTTTGAGATTCATCCACTCTTGTTCATGTCTTTCTGTCCATGCGAACTCATTTGTTTTATGTAGCAGGTCTCGCAGACAGGCTGTCTTGGCTGACAAGTTAGGAATGAACTTTCCAATGAAGTTTATCATCCCCATGATGCGTAGCACTCCTTTTTTGTCAGTGGGTCAGGGCATGTTGAGTATGGCGTTTACTTTTTCCATATCTGGCTCTATTCCTTTACCAGATAGATTATCTCCTAGGAAAGTGACTTCCTGGACGCCAAACTGACACTTGGCTTTGTTGAGCTTCAGTCCATTCCGGTGTATGCTCTGTAGCACTTTAGTCAGTCTCTCATTGTGTTCTTTCAGTGTGGAGCCCCAGATGATGATGTCATCAACATAGACCCAAACTCCTTCCAGACCATCAATTATGTGTTCCATCGCTCTATGAAAGATTTCAGATGCAGATATTATCCCGAAAGGCATTCTGAGGAAACAGTACCTGCCAAATGGTGTGTTGAAGGTACAGTATTTGGTGCTCTCTTCATCCAGTTTTAGTTGCCAAAATCCTTGTGAGGCATCGAGCTTTGTGAAGTATCTGGCACCTGACATTTCACTGGTGATTTCTTCTCGCTTGGGAATCTGGTAGTGTTCACGTTTTATGTTTGCATTTAAGTCCTTTGGATCCATGCATACTCTTAGATCATTGTTCTTTTTCTTTACACATACCATGGAGTTAACCCAGTCTGTTGGCTCTTCGACTTTCCTGTTGACTCCTAGTGTGGTCATTCTGTCCAGTTCTTTCTTGAGCCGGTCACGCAGGGGTGCTGGAACTCTCCGTGGAGCATGTACCACTGGCTGAGCATCCTCCTTTAGCTGGATCTTGTAAGTGAATGGTAGAACTCCAAATCCTTTGAACACATCCTGGAAATTACTCACTACAGAATCCACCGAGTCATCTGGTCTGCTTATGGCACAGTTTATACGGTAGACTCTCTTGACCAGTTCTAAGTCCTCACAAGCTTTGTCACCTAGTAGTGAATCAAGTCCTTCAGCCACAACAGAAAACATGAGATGATGCACTTTGTCTTTGACTGTCACTTTAAGTCTGCATACACCTAAGCTATCTATTTTCTGTCCATTATAGTTCTTCAGTAGTACTGACCTTTTTCTTTATTTTGGGCTTTTCTTTCATATTTTTTATGTCACTCATACTGATTAAGTTTGCTTTTGCCCCAGTGTCTAGTTTCAATGTAACTAATGCTCCATTTACCTGCAGTGACATTATCCATTTGTCCTCTTTTACTGCATTAACTTTATGTTCAGCATTGTCCATTCCTGAGGGCTGCACATTTTCTGTATCCTTTTTGATATTGTCACATGACACCATTCGTACAAAAAATGTCTCACTTAAATCAGTGTCCTCAATTATATTGACTTGTTGCCCTTTCTTTGTTTTTACTTTTGAAAAGCATTGTTTGGCAAAGTGATTCTTTCCATAACATTTTATGCACATTTTTCCAAACGCTGGGCATTGTCGTGACTGGTGTTTGTAACCATAGCGTTTACAATTAAAAATTCCATCCTCCGATTGTTTTTCATTTCTGTTCTGCCCATGTTTCTTCCCCTTGTAGGACACAGCACCGACAGCAGCACTATCACTTACTACAATCACATTATTATTCATTTCACTGAAAGTTTTCGCGTGCTTTTGAGCTAGCTCACGGGCTTGGCATATTTTCACAGCATTTTCCAATGTTAGTTCGGTTTCTCTCAACAGACGTTCCCTGACCTTTTTATCATGAATACCAAACACAATCTGGTCACGAATCATGGATGCTTTCAGATCAGAGAAATTACATGTCTGTGCTTTCAGTTTCAGATCAGTCAGAAAGCTATCAAAAGTCTCATTTTGCTGCTGTGTCTGTGAACGGAACACGTACCTCTCATAGGTTTCGTTCTTTTTGGGAGAACAACGTGTATCAAATTTCTTTAGCACATCTTCCAATTTTTCTCTGTTCTCCTCTGGATTAAATACCTCTATCGCCTGTGGGCCTGCAACTGTAAGCAGCAACACTATCTTCCTTGCATCTGGCTTCATACCAAACCCGATGGCAGCAATGTAGAGTTCGAATTGTTGTTTGAAAGTCCGCCAATTGCAGTCGACATTCCCCGTGAGTTTCAAACCCTCCGGTGGCTTCAAAGTCTCCATGTTGCGTTTCACAATATTCAGCAGATTTTACCAATCCTGGTACCATGTTATGTTCATTAATAACTAGTCGTTTTCATTATGAACAGCTAGCTTCTAGCTAGTCACTTTATTGAGCACATGTGGACTTCAGCATCCATTTTGACTACTGCCTTGTGGGTAGCCTAGTGTTATACACATACAGCTAAACATACAGCTTGACATACAGCTCCACCTAGTGTACCATTCTAGAATGACATGTTACTGATCATTACAACTAGAGAGAAAGTACTAGGTAAACTAATGGGGCTAAAGGTGGACAAATCCCCTGGACCCGATGGCTTGCATCTTTGGGCGCGATTTTCCCATTGGAGGCGGGTTGGAGGCGGGTTTCAGTATGGGTTGTTTCCAAATCCACCTCCACTGTCAGGTGGGAAAAATTTGCAATTTTCTCCTAATTGGCCAGTTACTTTCAGAGGTGTGGGTTCCCCTGGGCCAATTAGTCTTTTGGGACTGAAACTCGCCTCTGCTGACATCACTTATCCAGTTTCATTTAAGGGCTGCTTGCTGCCTTGGCTTATTCCATTGGTTTTTGGTTGATGGTGCACCACCTCCAAACCTTTATCTCCTTGAAGAATGGCCAGCTCCAACGCAAGGGCCTCCCCGAGCTTCTCGGATGAGGCGCTGGGTATGCTGGTTGAGGGAGCGAGAGCTAGCAGGGAGGTGCTCTTCCCCTCATCTGGGAGGAAGCGGCCTTCCAAAGAAACCAAGGTTGTGTGGATACAGCTGGCAAGGGAAATAACCTCCAGATCTGAGTGCAGCAGAACATGGCTGCAGTGCCGTAAAAGGTTCAATGACCTTGTAAGATCGGGCAAAGTGAGTATACCTTCAGCTTGACCCTCCTTCTGCTCCTCTTCTCCTCTCTTCACCAGCACTCTGCATTATCAACCTCCTTCTCCACATCCCACTTTACCCTTACAACCCTTACACCCTTCACCATCCCTCTCACTCTATGAACCCAATCACTTCACTATTCGACTATGCTGCCCTCACACGCCCTTTCAATGTTATGCAATGACAATGACTAATAATGCACAGGGAGGGCCCTTGGACATGGAACCTCACTCCATCTTTGTCTCCTTCTAAGCATCTATGCTCTGGACTCTTTACACTCACTCTATCATTCTCACTCCAACTCCACTTGTCTCCCTCACTGCAGGAAAAGAGAGCCCACAATAAAAAATAAAGGGCGAAGACAGGAGGAGGGCCACCTTCCCTCGCCCTTCTCACCCAGGCTGAAGAAGCGGCCCTGGACATCGCCAGCGCAGAGGTGAAGGTTGAAGTGGGGGATGGACAGACGGGCGATGCAGACCAAGCTGGTGGCAGAATAGTTTTGCGTCTCTCTCATTTACACTGTTTGAGTGACTGAAATGGCTGCTGGTGTACATTATTAGAATGCCACTTGAGCATCTGCACTATTGCATGTGCATGCCACACTTCCATCAAATGTCTAACCCATGCCTTTACTCCCCCACAGGACCATCCACAGAGCCCCCCCCCCCCCTGACTGACCAGGAGGAAGAGGCTGAGCAGCAAGACTCCTCAGGGGAACCTGCAACCTCTGAGGATGCAGCATCAGCAGATGTAAGTGCACCCAGCACCAGCGCAGGTATGCACACCTCGGTGATTCTGCAAGGGGTTTTCTCTGTTACTGGTCCCCCATTACACACAGTTCTTGGACGTCAGGATTTATAAGAACAAAATACACACAGCACAGGGTTTTGGCTCAACCTTTGATTCATTCGTTTATTTATTTATTTAACACACACACAATTACCTCCCTAGTATAAATCCCTATTAGACTAACAGCCCTAAAATACAAACCCCTACGCAAGGGTCATTTGCATCGACACAATATGACACAGTTAAACCCATCCGCGATTTGACTGTTACTTATAGAGTTACCCAGACTCAATCACAAAACCCTTATTGTGATCTGACTGAAACTTACAAACTTACTCAGACTCAGTCACAAAAGCCCCCTCTATGATTTGACTGAAACATACAATCACCACTCCCAATCGGCTATCTCCTGGAGTTGCTTGTAGGCCTGAATCCTTCTGCTTGCTGTTCTTGCATTAGCTTCTGACGCCAACTCTCTTTGAAGTGCCTCTTCTTTAAACCAAACCAACTTGCACAGTCTTGAAACACATTTCCTGGCCCCCTGCTGTGCACACGATGGCCGTATCAAAATGTGTGAATATCTCTAGCAGAGAACTCTTGATGACTAATTGTTCCTCATATTCTCCATTGATTACTTGGGCACCGACTGTCTGCATTGAGGTCCTTTCTGACAATGCAACCTTCCCAAGGTGACTGCATATGCTAATTGTTGGTTTCTGTTAGCATTCGTATTCAAATGGTTCAGGGCCCGGCCCATTGTCTAGGCCTGCACTGATACCAGCTTTTCTGGAGCCATGGTCCAAGGTGAACAATGTAACCCCTTAAGGTAAATGAATATGCAAATGTTCTTGTTCAGAAGCATTCGTATTTTACATTGTCTGTGAAAATTGATATCCAGTCTCTTGATGGTTCGTAGCTTCGGATACAATGTTTGAATTAACCCTTTATTGCCGAGCACTTTTTGCAGGCTGTGCAGTTCTAGGTTTTTATACTTCATAGTCCAAGGGAAGGAACAGATCCTACAGGACCTTCAGGACATACAGTAGTGTTGTCACCGTGTGTATCACATCTCACAGGTTAGCATCAGCAGGTGGTGGGGACAGGGACAGCAGTGGAGAGTCCTCATTGGAGGTCGCAGGATTCTCCTAGCATTGCTCCGCTGCATGTGGACCCTGTGCCTCTGGGTCCATCCAGAAGGAGAGCGGTGCTGGAACTCCAGGAGCAGGTGCAGGAGTCTCTGACAGGTCTTATGTCCAGGGTCACTGCAAGTGTGGAGAGGATGGAAGAGTCCAACTCTAACATGAGCAGTGCCTTTGTTGAGGCAATGGCGCATCAACACACCACCACGGAAAGGATGGCAACCTCCATGGAAAGGCTGGCTACGGCCATGAAGGAAATAAGTTGCCAGAGTTAGGAAAACATGGTGAATGTTCAGAATAGACTGACATCTCTGGAGGAGCGATGGGCAGCTATTGAGCAGAGAAACCAGAGCTTCATGGAAGTCCTTTTGAGTAGGACTGCCAGTGCAGATACGGGCCCCCATGGCCCCCCTGATGTGCAGCAAAGTGCTCTCAAGCCACTTGCAAGCACTGAGATGAACTTGACCCATGAGAGGGAAGTTGGTGGCAGAGAACAGGGAAGTGGGGGCTCCTCTCCAAGCACTCACACTTCCATGCCACTGCATAGCCCTTGGCCAGAGCCCCACCAGAGTCTGCACCCAACTGAGATGGGTGTCACAGCCCCTGTACTGCCGCAGGATGAGCAGACGTTTAGTGAGCCCTCAGGATCGGAAACCCAGAGGACGCCTGCCAAAGGTGTCGAAGCAGGAGCAGCATGAAAGTGAGCAAGGGGCCTCCATTTCTGCTGAAGACACAGGGGGAGCACCATGTCAGAGCACGCATAAGAGAAAAATAAAACCCAATTAGTCATAGGGGTAGGCACTTGGGTAATTGTTTCTGTTCATTGATGAAATGCCATCCCTGTTTGAATGTATTAAAATGAGGTGATGGCAAACTGTTGGTGTGATGGCATCTGTTATTTCGCCTTAGGCAGCTCCACATTGTGGGCTCCGTGACACTTGCGTGGTCAGGTTGGTGGTCAGAGTAAAAAGAGGCCAGGGATTAATGTCCATTGTCTATCATGTGTTAAGAAGGAGCCAAGCACATGTGCCACAATGGGCAACCTATGCCAACCTGGCTAGGATGAGTGCATCCCTTGCATCACGGGCAGCCATGTGCTCGCGTGCTGCCGCTGCTGCTGGTCGATATGTCGCCACTCGGTCCCCCTCCTCCTCATCTGAGGAGGCTATGAACTGAGCCACTTGCTCATCAGGAAGCTGCAAGCCACGACGCTGTGCCATGTTGTGCAGTGCACAGCAGACCATGACCATTCTGGAGACCCTGGCTGCTGAATACTGCAGGGCTCCACTTGATCTGTCAAGGCATCGGAATCGCATCTTCAGCAAGCCAATGGTTTGCTCAATCATGGACCTGGTCGAAATATGGCTGGCGTTGTAGCACTCTTCAGCCTCGTTAGCTGGCCTCCTGATCGAGATCATTAGCCACTTCTTCAGGGGGTAGCCCTTGTCGCCAAGGAGCCATCCGTTAAGTTGGTTTGGCGGATTGAAGAGCGGAGGAACACTAGAGTTCTGCAGGATGAACGAGTCATGGCAACTACCACAGAACTTGGTGCAAATATGCAAAGTCTCCTTCTTGTGGTTACACACCAGCTGTACATTGAGGGAATGGAAGCCCTTGCAGATGACAAAGAAGGCTGGGTTGTGATGGGGTGACCTAAAGGCCACATGTGTGCAGTCTATGGCGCCCTGCACCATTGGCAAGCCTGCCATATTTGCAAAGCCAACTGAACGCGCGGTTACACTTGCTTGATCCCTTGAGAAGTGGATGTAATTGTGCGCCTTTGCGAAAAGGGCATCGGTAACCTGCATGATGCAGCTGTGGGCAGCCGACTGGGAGATGCCGCTGATGTCTGCTGATGACCCCTGGAAGGAGCCTGAGGCAAAAAAGTTGAGTGCGGTGGTGACTTTGACAGCCACTGGTAAGGGGTGTCCACCCACTCCTCTGGGCTCCAGGTGTTGGTGCAGCAGTGCGCAGATGTCTCCGACAACCTCTCGCGAAAGTCTCAGCCTCCTTTGGCACTGATGCTCACTCATGTTGAGGT
The DNA here is from genome assembly GCF_052327205.1 of Somniosus microcephalus. Taxonomy (NCBI): domain Eukaryota; kingdom Metazoa; phylum Chordata; class Chondrichthyes; order Squaliformes; family Somniosidae; genus Somniosus; species Somniosus microcephalus. The sequence continues at coordinate 137,602,268 of NC_140995.1, forward strand.
AGCTCATCCTCTGTCTGTAAACCCTGAGAGGGGGGTATCTCCTGCGGTGACGTGCTTCCATGCGCTGGCGCCTTCTGCCCTGTGAATAATCAGGTGGGTGAGCAGGAGTTTGGTGCTCCTGCTGCTGTTGCTGCTGAGCTGTCTGGTTCTGTTGCTGCCATGGCTGCTCCTCATCCGAATCTGAGGTCCGTGGTGAAAGGAAATAAATGATTCCCATGCTGCTGGCAGATACCTCCGTTGGGGAAGCGCTCAGTTCAAGCGGGGAGATGGTCTTCCAAGGAGGTCCCACAGTTGAGTGATAGAAGCTGCAGCACCTCCGACTTTGGTAGGCCTGCTAAAAGTGCTGAAAGAACTGTGGAACAAAAGTTCTGCCACCTGCAACTGCTCCCTGATGAAAGCTCCATTTTAATGGTGGAGCTGTAGCTGTGAGGAGGCCACTTGTCAACCTGCCAGGTTTAGCTGGCGTGGTTTAGGAGGGTCCTGCAACACGCACAAAATGTGGTAAAATAACAAAGGCCTGTCAAAATAGGATTATAGAGGCCCTTAACTACTATTTAGGGGTCTTAAATACCTCTCCCAACTGATGGAGGTGGGACTGAATTGCACCCATGAAACCGCCTCTGGTGAAGTTGCGTGGAGGCAGGTTGGAGGCGGGTTCCAAATCCGCCCTCACTTTTTGTGATTTTGCCAACTGAACTGCCTCCAAATCTGCTTCCTTGGGCTGGGAAAATCGCCCCCCTAGAGTTTTAAAAGAGGTGGCTGCAAAGATAGTGGATGCATTGGTTGTAATCCAGCAAAATTCCCTGGATTCTGGAGAGGTCCCAGTGGACTGGAAAACCGCAATGTTAACAGCCCTATTTAAGAAAGGAGGGAGACAGAAAGCAGGCAACTATCGACCATTTAGCCTAACATCTGTCATTGGGAAAATGCTGGAGTCCATCATTAAGGAAGTGGTAGCAGGACATTTAGAAAATCATAAGGGGCCAGTAATTCCGGTCCCAACGCGTGAGTACGGACGGTGTACTCACGCGTGGGCCCATTGGAAGTGCCGGATTCCAGCATGCACAGCGCATGCGCGTGAAACCGGCATTTCCTCTCCATCGAACTAAGGGGTTAAGAGATCCAACGCGTGCGCGCAGGACTCTGCGCGCACGCGTTGAACTTCCTTCGTTTAGACAGATTTGCGCGTGTGCAAGGGACTGAACTTTTTGGAAATGAAAAAAGGAGGCGTAAGCAGTGGATTCTTGAAGGTAAGTGGTCTAATATTTAAAATTGTTAAATTTTTTCCACAGCTTCATTGTTTTTAAGGAATTTACAGTAAGGTAAGTTTATTTTTAGACCCGAATTCGTGGGAAAAATTTTTTTTTTAAATTTTATTAATTGTTTTAAATAGTTTTTTAAAGTTATTTATAGTTTATTTAATTATTGGGATTTTTTTTTAATTTTAATTAAAGTTAAAGTAGTCTTTTGGGCGCCCGTACTTTTCATGAGTTTGACAGTCTTTACTATCACACTCATGAATGAGTTTCCCCTCCCCTGATTGGCTGCAGAGTGCTCACCTGATCCCAGCCGGCACATCGCACTAACTACGCCGTTGGATCAGGTAAGCACATCGCGCTGACATCGGAACCGGGCCAGTGACAGGAAATGCAAGCAGGCCCGGGCTTCAGATGTCAGCGCGCAGGGTGAGTGCAGATCGGGGGCTTGCACGCGCGGCAAGCACCCGATCCTAATTTCAGGCCCAATGTAGTCAAGCAGAGTCAGCATGGTTTTATGAAAGGGAAATCATGTTTGACAAATTTGCTGGAATTCTTTGAGGATGTAACGAGCAGGGTGGATAAAGGGGAACCAGTAGATGTCATGTATTTGGATTCCCAGAAGGCATTCGATAAGGTGCCACATAAAAGTTACTACACAAGATAAGAGCTCATGGGGTTGGGGCTAATATATTAGCATGGATAGAGGATTAGCTAACTAACAGAAAACAGAGAGTTGGGATAAATGGGTCATTTTCAGGTTAGCAAACTGTAACTAGTGGGGTGCCACAGGGATCAGTGCTGGGGCCTCAACTATTTACAATCTATATTAATGACTTGGATGAAGGGACTGAGTGTAATGTAGCCAAATTTGCTGATGATACAAAGATAGGTGGGAAAGCAAATTTTGTGGAGGGCGCAAAGAATCTCCAAAGGGACATAGACAGGCTAAGTGAGTGGGCAAAAATCTGGCAGATGGAGTTTAATGTGGGAAACTGCGAGGTTATCCACTTTGGTAGGAAAAATTAAAAAGGAAATTATTATTTAAATGTGGAGAGATTACAAAATGCTGAGGTACAGAGGGATCTGGGGGTCCTTGTACATAAATCACAAAAAGTTAGAATGCAGGTACAGCAAGTAATTAGGAAGGCAAATGGAATGTTGACCTTTATTGCAAAGGGAATGGAGTATAAAAGTAGGGAAGTCCTGTTACAACTGTACAGGGTGTTGGTGAGACCACACCTGGAGTACTGCGTACAGTTTTGGTCTCCTTATTTAAGGAAGGATATACTTGCATTGGAGGCAGTTCAGAGAAGGTTCACGAGGTTGATTCCGGAGATGAAGGGGTTGTCTTATGAAGAAAGGTTGAGCAGGTTGGGCCTATACTCATTGGAGTTTAGAAGAATGAGAGGGGATCTTATTGAAACATATAAGATTCTGAAGGGGCTTGACAGGGTAGATGCAGAGAGGCTGTTTCCCCTTGTGGGGGAATCTAGAACTAGGGGGCATAATTTCAGAATAAGGGGGCACCCTTTTAAATTGGAAATGAGGAGGAATTTCTTCTCTCAGAGGGTCGTGAATCATTGGAATTCTCTTCCCCAGAGAGCTGTGGAGGCTGGGTCATTGAATATATTTAAGGTGGAGATAGACAGATTTTTGAAAGGTAAGTGAGTCAAGGGTTATGGGGAGCGGGCAGCGAAGTGGAGTTGAGGCCAAGATCAAATCAGCCATGATCTTATTGAATGGCGGAGCAGGCTCAAGGGGCCAAATGACCTACTCCTGCTCCTATGTCTTATGTTCTTATAACATTGTTAGGTTTTTAGACATTTAACAATGAGTAGAGTGTGTCAATGAGATTTGGTTGCATAGTGCTGGAGGTTTCACTGCTGTTATTGGGTCTCTAATTTTAGTTTCTATTCTGAATATTTGTGGTTTGATTGCATGTGTGTTTTTTGGATTTGAGTCACAGATCAAAAACTATCATGTCAGATTAATTTAGCCACCCAGCCATTTGTCCTGGAACCTGACTCAGGGCATGGTGTACTGTTCAAAGCCATTCTCTCAGCCACCTTGTTAACAGGGAGCTATCCAACCCTGTATGTGATAAGAACACAACAACAATAATTTGAACTTCAATGTAAAAGAATGTCCCAAGGTGATTCACGGAGGTGTGAGGAAAACAAATGCCAAGGCAATAAAAAAGAGATTAGAAAATGCTTGGTTAAAGAGGTAGGTTTTAACAAGAGTCTTAGAAGGACGAGAGGAAAGTGGAGAAGTGGCGGGGGCGGTTTAGAGAAGGAATTCCAGAGAGTAGGACCTAGGCAGCTGAAGTCACAGCCGCCAATAGAGGCGCAAAGGGAGGGGGTGTGCACATGAGGCCGGAGTTAGAGAAAATAGAGAATTCAGGAAGGGGAGCTGCAGGGGATGGATGAAAGAAAGAAAGAAGGACTTGCATTTATGTAATGCTTTTCACGACCACCGGGCGTCTCAAAGCACTTTACAGCCAATGAAGTACTTTTTTTGGAGTGTAGTCACTGTTGTAATGTTGGATGAGGTAAAAGAGGTAGGGTGGGCAAGGACAAAAACAAGGAGGCATTGAATGAGAAATATACATTCTGCCCACAAAGCCTATTCCTTCCATGTGCTCCTTAAATTCATTCTGCCTTGAACTCTACACAGCCTATTTAATCTCCTGAGGAAAGGCTCTGCAAAGTTTCCCCCTAGCCCCAAAGGTAAATCAAAGAAATCTGGATCCCAAATGTAAAATTTCACAAGCTCTATCTACCCTTACATAATCACCCTTGACTGGTTGACTTCCTTACCATTATATTTGTAGTTCAGCAACAACAATTTGCTTTTCTATAGTACGCCTTGTGCAAGAAGCCACTTCAGAAGCGTTCCTCCCGACCCCACACTAAAAGAATGTGGGCCAACCCCCCCGCACTTCCCCACCACCACACCGAGTACCTAACCCCTGACCCAGCTTGATTGTCCCAGCACCAGCCAGCAATCACTCCCCCGCCAGGCTAGCGAACCTTCTTATCCCCCCCCCCCCCCCCCAGCAAGCGATCACCCTGGCCAGCCATCCACCCCTGCCCCCCTCCCCCCAACCATGGCAAATGTAGGATATTATTTGTGAATAAATACAGCAACCCCTTATTAGCCCTTCAGCAAGGCCATTTGCAGTGTCCCCCACTGAAAGTAAGCAGTCTTCCACCAGCCATGCTGCAGCCACTGGGGTAGCACTGTGTGACATCAGTAGGATAGGCAAAGGCACATGCAACACAGTCACTAAGAGAAGGCATAAGGGTGATGAGTTTATTTCTTGATGTCATATTGGATGAATAGATGTATAAAATTAGATTGGAAAAGTTTACTTTGTGGTGGCTTTTATTTCAGCATTGTGGCCAAGAGGATGCTGTGATGGGCAATAACAGAGGGAAGGGAAGGTGTGGGACAAATGTTAAAAGTGGAGGGTTGTGGTTACTGGTACCACAGGCAGATCAGTCCATTCTGGATATCCCAGCCAGAAAGGGGCTGTCTAGGTTGCATCCTGCCATATTAGAGGCTTATGAGGCCATTTAGTGCCTGAAAATTGGGCATTACACTGCTGAATTTCTAGGCCGATGTCTCTAAGGTGTAGCATATAAATGGTAAATAGTTCAGGAACTATGATGTTCCACACAGCATTCTATCACAGCGATGTGTATTTATCTTTATAACCTTCAATCACACTCATAACTAGATAAAATCCGAAGGCTCAAAATTTGCTTGCCCTTGAAAACGGGCGGGGATTGCATCAAAGTAATGCAGGCAACAGGCTAACTTCGTGCTGCCTGCTGATTAACATGATTGTGGCTTTCAGCCCAGTGCTGAACACGCTGCTGAGTGGCTGAGCACTCAGCAGGGAACCCAAGTTTATGCGAGACTAGCACCAATTGAAGCTAGCCTACACTTCTTAAAGGCAGTCTGCACCTCTTAAAGGGGAGGTGCATTCTGCCTGCAGCAGGTTATTCAGCTAGTTGAGTCAGAGCAGCAAAATAAACAAGGATGTCACAACAGTGGATCGAGCATGCTCCAAGGTCCTCCGATGCAACACTGGAGGCCTTGGTGCAGGAGGTGAACATGAGGACAGAGCTCCTGTTTCCACAGGGGGCCAGCAGGCCCTCCAGGCAACTGCAATGGGAGCAGATAGCCGTCGTGGTGAATGCCAGCAGTATAGCCCCAAGGACCTGGACGCAAAACAGGAAGTAGGTTAATGACCTCACACGAGTAGTCAAGGTCAGTGAATTCATCTTCAAATTTTATATCCCACCATCTGCACCACTAGCCTCACACACTGCTCAATACACAACACTCCCATCACTCACCTACCTGTAGTGTATGTGCCTTTAAGAGCCCCCTGTGTACTGTAATGCCGGTAATGGCCACTCGGGCTATATAAGCTTGTATATTGTGTTCTATCAGTTAGTTCACCTCCAGACTTTGTTCAGTAAACACCTGTGAAACCAACTCCTGCCTTCAGTGTCTCTATTAACACATGCATACAACAGTGGCGATGAATTGGAAACGGACTTACCTGCAATTCGGCAGCACCTCAAGGACATCGATTCCTCAGATGTCCAAAGCCGAAGAAAAGCAAGAAAAAACAAACAAACTGTGGTTTCACCAGCTAGCCGAGCTGGTGGCAGGTACTGCAATAATCCTTCCTGGGCGGCGGGCTGGGGCTCCATCGGCTGGCTCTGCAGCGAGGCCAAGCAGCGAAGGTGGAGGCAAACAGAAACAGACGGGGGGGAGCACTCGGGAGACGGCCGGCGCTGCAAAGCAGGTCGGCGTTCGGACCTAGCAGAGGGGGGGAAAGTCCCAGAGAGTCCGGCGGGAACGAGTCTCCACCTGTAAATTAAAAAAAAAACGCGGAAAACAGCGTTGTCAGCAGCAGCAGCGGCGGGAAAGTGCGGGAAGTGCCATTTTTTTCTGCAGGAAAGTAAGGAAAGCACGGGAAGTGCCATTTTTTTTCCAGGATGCCTAAGGCTGGCAATATTGATGCTTTCGATAATGATATAGAGGATTGGACCACATATGTGGAAAGAGTGGAGGTATATTGCACAGCAAATGGAATAGAAAATGATAAAAAGGCGCCAGTACTTCTAAATCTAATGGGCGCAAAGACATACGGGCTGTTACGAAACTTAATCACTCCAGCCAAACCAAAGGACAAGAATTTTAAGGAAATTATTGATACCCTACAGGAGCACTTAAACCCAACACCGCTGCTGATAGCGGAACGATTCAAATTCTTCAAGCGGAATCAGCACAAGAATGAAAGTAACGCTGATTACCTCACCGAATTAAGAAAGCTATCAAAGCACTGCCAATTCGGGGCAGGACTGGCAGATTCTCTTCGAGACAAATTCGTCTGCGGTCTCCTAAGTGAAGGAACACAGAAAAGGCTGCTTTCTGAGAAAGATTTGACACTGGACAAGGCTTTCAGTATGGCTGTATCATACGAAACAGCCGCAAGAGGAGTTGCAGAGATACAGCAAAAGACACAGGACTTCAGCACCCATGAAATGACATAGGGTTTCGAGAGGTGTTATCGCTGCGGCAGATCCACCCATGACCAGAGGGACTGCTGGTTCAAGGACAAAGCATGCAGGCAATGCGGAAAGATTGGACACATTGCACGGGTATGCCGATCTGGACAAAAAAAATCCACGGACAGGAAAAAAATCAATAAAGAAAAGTACAGAAAGGTACAAATGATGACGGACAGTAGCTCCGAAGACCAGAAGAGCGATAGCGACTCCGGAAACAAGAGACTAAGCTGTCTCAAATTACATAATGTAATTGCCAAAGAAGATTACCAGACCATTTGGGTTACCCTCACAATAGCAGGGTCCCCAGTTAAAATGGAGCAAGATACAGGATTAGCTCTGACCGTCATAAATCGACGGGATTACGAGCGGCTATTTCCACATATACCTTTAAAAGACACATCCATTATCTTGAAAACATATACGGGGCAGAAAGTATACCCCAAAGGAAAAATAAGGGTGCCTGTTGTATATAACGGCAAGGAAATACAGAAGTTGTATTTATACATTCTACAAGATGGTGGTCCACCGCTGTTGGGACGTGAATAGATCAGGAAGGTACGTTTAGACTGGCACTCCACTCAGGCACTGACGGTGACCAGCAAGAAAAAAAATGATGATGACGTCATACCTGAACGATTAAAAGACATCTTGGCCAACGCCAAGGAAGTGTTTCAAGAGAAACTAGGAACCTTGAAAGGCATCACCGCCTCAATAAAAGTGGAAGATGCGGCAAATCCCAAGTTTTTTAAGGCAAGGCCAGTGCCATACGCAATTCGTCCAGCAGTTGATGCAGAGCTGGAGAATTTGGAAAAGGCAGGCATATTATCCAAGATAGATTGGAGCGAGTGGGCAACACCCATCGTCCCGGTCATGAAGAAAACGTTGAATAATGATAAATCTGAAGAACAGAGAAAAATTCGCATCTGTGGAGACTTCAAGGTGAGTGTAAACCCAGTCCTTCACACGGTACAGTATCCTCTTCCGAGGATAGAAGATATTTTCGCCTCACTATCCGGAGGGGAATGTTTCACCAAAATTGACTTGGCACAGGCATATCTACAGATGGAGGTTGAAGAGGCCTCTAAAAAGTATCTCACGATAAATACACACAAAGGCCTGTACCAGTACAATCGACTGGTTTTCGGAGTAGCATCAGCTCCAGCTATCTGGCAAAGAGCTATGGAGCAAGTCCTCCAAGGGGTTCCGGGGACTCAATGCTACCTAGATGACATCCTTGTAACAGGAGAAAACGACAACGAGCACCTTGACAATTTGAAGCAGGTGCTCACTAGGCTGAGAGAACGGGGCCTACGAGCAAATCGCCCCAAGTGCGAATTTTTCCAGAAACAAATATCATATTGTGGCCACATAATTAATAAGGAAGGGTTGCATAAGTCACCTGAAAAAATTGAAGCGGTCATAAAAGCCCCAGCACCTGAAAATGTTTCACAATTAAGGTCGTTCCTGGGATTGATAAATTACTATCATAAATTTTTACCGAACTTATCAACTCTTCTGCACCCTCTTAATGAACTGCTACAAACAGGAGTAATTTGGAAATGGAGCGAAGACTGTAAACGTGCCTTCCATAAATGCAAAGACTTAATCACGTCCAAGGAAGTTTTGGCTCATTACAACCCATCACTGCCAATCAGACTGGCGTGCGATGTATCCCCTTACGGCGTAGGAGCGGTATTATCGCATCGATTCCCTGATGGCTCGGAGCGGCCGATAGCTTTTGCGTCACGATCATTGAACTCAGCTGAGCGTAACTATGCCCAAATCGACAGGGAAGCACTCAGCCTGGTATGGGGAGTGAAGAAATTCAACCATTACCTACACGGACAAAAATTTACCTTGTTGACTGACCATCAACCCCTCATCTCCATATTCAACCCTAAAAAGGGTGTTCTCATTATGACAGCGCAAAGGCTACAGAGGTGGTCCCTTTTTCTAGGGGCACACCAATATGACATAGAATACAAAGGATCAAAACAGCATGGGAATGCTGACGGTTTATCGCGCCTACCATTGCCAACGGTAGAAGAGGCACCTACAGTAGACCCAGTGGAGATGTTCCACTCTACCATAGTGGAATGTCTACCAGTAACAAATTCTGCCATTGAAAGGGGAACAAGAAATGACCCGACTCTCTCACGAGTCTACGATTTAACTGTGAAGGGATGGCCAGCACATGGCGAACCACTGTTACCAGCATTCTCGCAAAGAAGAGAACAGCTGTCAGTGTGCTGAGGAACCTTGATGTGTGGATCCAGAGTGGTGATTCCACCCAAACTCCAGGATAAAGTGCTAAAGGAGCTTCACGAGGGGCATCTGGGTGGAGTGAAAATGAAGAACCTAGCCAGGGCGTTTGTATGGTGGCCAGGTATCGATGGAGGCATCGAAGAAATGACCAAGAGCTGCCTAGGATGCCAGAAGGTCCAAAACGCTCCACCACAAGCCCCTCTACATCCATGGGAGTGGCCCTCATCTCCATGGCAAAGGGTACACATCGACTTTGCTGGTCCATTTATGGACTCAATGTTCTTAATCGCGGTTGATGCACACTCCAAGTGGCCGGAGGTAATAAAGATGTCCTCCACCACCACGGAAAAAACCATCACAGTATTAAGGACTATATTTGCCAGGAATGGGCTGCCTGAACAGATCTGTTCTGATAATGGACCGCAATTTGTGTCCGAAGAATTCAGGAAGTTCTTAAAAAACAATGGGATTAAGCATTACACGTCCGCCCCATACCATCCCGCCACCAATGGATTGGCTGAAAGGTTTGTCCAGACCTTCAAGAAGGCCATAAAGGCCATGGGTAATGAAGACATAAAACTTCAGCATAAGGTAGATAACTTCCTGTTTGCATACAGGAATGCAACACATATGGTTACAAACCAAACTCCCGCCATGATGTTCTTCAATAGAAGCCTAAGATGCTGGCTGGATTTGATCAAGCCAAACATCAGAAGGGACGTGGAGAACCGACAATTTCAAGGCATGAATGAAAGGCCAACTAGCACCTTCCAGATAGGTCAACAAGTTTTGGCCCGGGACTACCGTACCGAGAAATGGCAGCCTGGAACTATTTGCACACGACTAGGACCGCTGATGTATACCGTGGACATTGGAGAAAGCATAATAAGGCGCCATGCTGACCAGATCATAGAGTCATCCGAAAAGGGACAACCTACACCACAACTCTATACGCCCAATGATGAAGTAGAGATACCCATAGTATCTACCTCCGATCCGGTGATACTGGAACCAGATGAACCCGACACTGGCATTCAAGCCGAATCAGCCTTGCCAAAAGAACCTACTACACCACCAGAAACTACTACACCACCGAGGCATTACCCGGACCGAGTCAGGAAGCCTCCAGAGAGACTGACTTATAATTGATTAACTGCAGCAATGTGTAGATTATTGTTCTTGTAACATGTAATTAATGATTACTTAAAATATTATGTACTGGTTGGCTAAAAGGGGAGGAATTGTAGTGTATGTGCCTTTAAGAGCCCCCTGTGTACTGTAATGCCGGTAATGGCCACTCGGGCTATATAAGCCTGTATATTGTGTTGTATCAGTTAGGTCACCTCCAGACTTTGTTCAGTAAACACCTGTGAAACCAACTCCTGCCTTCAGTGTCTCTATTAACACACGGATACAACACTACCAACAATCTCTACTAAACACGACTCATACCTCACATTCATAGCTTCACCTCACCCTCACACACTTACCACTACTTCAAGCTTCACACCCACATCTCACAGCTTGCACACACTGTCAGCTATTCAACCATGACAGGCATATCACCCAAACACATTGCATGACACTCACTGACACACTTCATGCTTTCTTGCAGGACAAAGTGGCTCACAACCAGCGTCAGCAGGACCTAACCAGCGGAGGACGTGCACGCCTGCATAACCTGACCCCGATGGAGGAGACGGTGCTGGCCATTCTTGGGAGGGCCATCACTGAGCCCATGGCCAGTGGTGTGGCTGAAAGAATACAAGATGCTGGTATCCTCTCTTCTGATTTACAAGCTGCACATGGTGTAAGCATGCACTTCTTGCTGTCCCACCACCCCTCTCCACCGCAATGTCAAGAAGCATGGAGGAGTCCCGCACCAACCTTGCACAGGGCTTTGCGCAGATCTGGGAGTCCATGATTTCCAGCATGGAAGTGATGGGCAACTCCATTAGTGCACTTGGGGACCCAACTATGGTGCAGCGTCTGATGGCCGATGTCTCAGCTTCCACTGCAGCATAAGCTGAAGCCACCCAACGTCTGAATGCTGCAGTGGAAGCTCAGACTGCTCTCATGCAGGCTCAGCTTGCTGCCATGCAAGGTTAGACTGCTGCCATTGTGCCTGTATTTACCAGTGTGGAAAGGGGCTTGCAGGGTGTCACAACAGTCCAGCAATCTGTCCTCCAACAGATTACTAGGATTGCTGAAGCGTCACCCCGGCGGAGTGGCAGTGGCTCCATGGAGCATGAACCTGCTGGCCTCTCTCAGGATGACAGCATTCATCCTCCCACCATTGCCACTCCGCCACTGCCACTGCCAGGCCTTCTAGACCCAGAGCTGCTCGAGGTTGTCCTCCAAGACCATCTGCAGTCTCCCCCACTGGAAGTCAGCAGCCTTCCACCAGCCAGGCTGCAGCCACTGGGGCCGCACTTCGTAGGAGCACTAGGACAGGCAAAGGCACATGGAAGACAGGCACTAAGGGAATGCACTAGGGTGATTCATTGACTCTGTTATATAATATTGGATGGATTGTTGTATAAAGTTGGATTGGAATATTTCTTTTGTGGTGGCCTTTATTTCAGCATTGTGGCCACGAGGGCGCTGTGATGGTCAGTAACAGAGGGAACATAAGGTGTGGGACTATTGTTGAATGGGGAATTGGGGTTTCATTCACTGGTACCACAATCGGATGAGTTGATCACAGACAGCCCGGGCAGAAAGGGGCTGTCTGGGTTGCCTCCTCCCTTCTGCTTCCTCCTCTTCCGCTTCCTCCTCTTCCTCTTCCTCCTCCTCCTCTTCATCCTTCTCTTCAGCCGGTCACTGTATACCTGGTGGCAAGGGCAGTGCCCTCATGATGGCGAGGTTGTGGACCATGCAGCAGATCACGACGAATCTTCAGACGCACTCTGCTGAGTACTACAGGGCTCCTCCAGAGCAGTCCATGCAGTGGAAGCGTTGTTTAAGGATGCCAATGGTCTGCTCTATCTGATTCCGTGTGGCAGTATGGCTCTCATTGTACGCATACTGTCTACCTGTGGTTGGGTTGCGCTGCAGGGTTACGAGCCAGGTGGTCAGCAAATAACCCTTGTCGCCTAGTAGCCACCCTCTGGTTTGTTGTGGTGGCTAAAAGACTGAGGGAACAGAGGACTGGCACAGAATAAAAGTATCATGGGCATTCACCATCCTGATGTGCTGAGCATGGTCGCACACCAACTGCACACTCAGCGAGTGGTAACCTTTGTGGTTGCAGTACATCTTAGCATTTAGATGCAGAGCCTGCAAGCCATGTGCATGCAGTCGATGGCGCCCTGCACCATGGGGAAGCCGCTATCCTGGCAAAGCCACATGCACATTCTGCCTGCTTCTCTCTGGTCAGAGAGAAGGCAATGAATTCCCCTTTCCTGACATAAAGAGCGTCTGTCACCTCTCTTATGCAGCAGTGGACAGCAAACTGGGAGATGTTACAGATATCGCCTGCTCCAGCCTGGAAGGATTGCAACGCAAGGAAATTCAGGGCCACAGTCACCTTCACAGCCACTGGCAGTGCTGCCCTTGCCCTGGGGTGAGGCTGCTGGTCTGGTTGCAAGACGTGGCAGAGTTCTGTGAGCATCTTCTTAGTAAAGCACAGATGCCTCCCACACTGCTTCGAGCTCAGGCTGAGGTAAGAAAATTGCTCTCGGAAGACCCTAGGTGGGTAAGGCCCCTGCTGAGAGCCCTTTTCCCGCTTCTCTGCCTGCCTCTGCTCCATCTTCCTGTCATGCTGCAGGCCAAGGGAGTTGACAACTCGAGCACCCATGACTGGGAGCAAGTGGTCTGACCAGAATCCTTGAAGTCAGAACCAAGGCCTCCTCCACTTGCAGCACCACGCCCTGTTACCTCACCAACTTTAAAAAACTCTGGAAAGCTCCAAACACTTCCACAACCTTACACGGAGCCAGTAGAAACTAATCAGCAAATAAATTGAGAGTGGTAGCTTATCCCTTTAAGTATCGCTGGTGGGGGTCCTTGCAGCTGCTGAATACATGTTCAGCTGTGTGAGGTCAACACAGGGCATTAGCTCCAGCATTGAGGACAAAAATGTCAGCGCTGGCTGATTGACATCACGATCTGCCCAATCAACATACTTCCAGCACATGCTTCCAAAACCCGCCCTACCGCCCTCACCAAAATGGGTGTCCGGCACAGCCTGCACCATAAGTGTGCGCGTGCATCACGGACACCATTTCCGACACAAAATGGCACCCACAGTGCCGGAAAATCGGGCGCTACGGAGCCGAATTTCTAGCCCTTGCAACTCTTTTCAACGGTGTGAATCAATACAACATTAATTGCTTTTGCAGAGAGTCCATTCCAGATATCCTGTACAAAGTGAGGAAAACAAATCCATCTAATCTCAAGTCCTGCTTGAGGTGTGCTAATTTTATATTCATTTTCTCTATTTTTTGTTCTCATAGTAATAAAATAGGCTTTGGCCTTTCACATTTAAAAAATGTTATGTGTCCTTCTGAGACTGAAAGCTCTTGAAGTAATGAGTCTCATGAGTTTCATGCATACATTAAGAATGTAAAGGTCAAGTTGAAAGGAATCGAGAATGATAATATATTCAGGACTTATCTCATCTAATCATCTGGAGCAGCAACAAATCAAGTGAATAGATTGCTGAAACATATTGCTAAATCACTGGAGCATAAATCTGGAAATGTCATGTTTGAACGTGTAGTGCACGTAACAAAAATCACCTTGAGCATTGTCTCCAATTTTGATGATCAGGACGTTAGAAACATTCAGACCATGGAGAGACCATGGCCATGTGGCAGAGAAGAGCCGCAAAGTTGACCCATAGGGGAGAATTTTACCCCCACCCCCTATTGAGTCTGTGTGTCCCAGTTATGCGTATGATCAATCACTGGACACAGACAACAAGAATAACTTTTAACAGGTCTTTACCATTCGGAGGTCAGGGCTGAACTGCCCAGCAAGTCCCTACACAACACTTATATACCGGTGTGGTCACCACCGGTATTACAGTATACAGCAGCCAAGAGAAAGTAGTACATCTCTTAAGGTAGTTCTCTTAAGGTGGAACAGGTTACATACACCACAATCCTCCCTTTTTAGCTTAACAGTTATATCCCCATTTAACATAACATAATAACATATATATATATACAACTTCATGCAAAACAGTTCAAAGATTCAGTCTCTGAGGAGGCCTCCTGATTCGAGTTGGATAACGCCTTTCAGGGGTCTCTGATTCTCGTTGCTGGGGTGACCCATCTAGTTGGTCTCTTATGGATTGGACATCATCATCAGGTACATTCACTTCTGAGGTAGATGCTTCAGGTTCACTAACTTCTTCCATGGTTGTCTCTGCCGTAACCATGGGTTCAACCCTTGTTCTCGATTCTACCAGTTGGTCAGCATGACGCCGTATTACATTTTCACCAATATCTACCGTGTACATCAGGGGTCCTTGCCTGGCCCGAATTGTTCCAGATTGCCATTTCTCGTTTTTATAGTCCCTGGCTAACACTGGTTGTCCTATTTCGAAACTCCGAGTGGTCTTGTTATTTATATGCTGGAACTGTTTGTTTTCAACTTCCCTCCGCACATTTGGTTTTAACAAGTCCAACCTGGACCGCAACCTCCTGTTATAGAACATCATGGCAGGACTTTGGTTTGTCACTGCCTGAGTGGCGTTTCGATATGCCAGTAGGAATTTGTCCACCTTGTGTTGTAGTGGAATCTGATCTTTGCTCATGGCCTTTACTGCTTTTTTGAACGTTTGTACAAATCTCTCGGCCAACCCGTTTGTAGCCGGATGATATGGGGCAGAGGTATAATGTTTCACCCCATTCTTCTTCATGAATTTCTGGAATTCTTCTGACACGAACTGCGGTCCGTTGTCTGAACATATTTATTCTGGCAATCCATTTCTTGCAAATATCGTTCTTAGCACCGCGATCGTCTTTTCCGAGGTAGTGGTAGTCATCTTAATCACTTCTGGCCATTTAGAATGTGCGTCCACCGCAATTAAAAACATGGAGTCCATGAATGGACCAGCAAAGTCAATATGTACACGTTGCCATGGGGTTGAAGGCCATTCCCATGGATGCAGCGGTGCAATCGGAGGTGCATTTTGCACTTTTTGGCACCCTGAACAGCTTTTCGTCAGATCCTCTATCTGTTGGTCGATACCCGGCCACCACACATAAGCCCTAGCAAGGCTTTTCATCTTGACTCCCCCCAGATGACCTTCATGCAGTTCCTTTAGAACTCTCTCTCTTAACTTAGGAGGAATAATCACCCTTGTTCCATACATCAATGTTCCTTGACAGACGGACAGCTGTTCTCGTCTTGCTGAGAATGCCGGTAACAGTGGATCACCATGTGCTGGCCATCCCTTCACTGTCACTTCGTAGACCCGGGACAGTGTCGGGTCGTTCCTGGTTTCTCTTTCAATACTTGCATTGGTGACTGGTAAACATTCGATGATGGTCGAGTGAAATAACTCAACAGGGTCAACCGTCGGTGCCTCCTCCTCTGTAGGTAGTGGCAGGCGCGACAGCCCATCAGCATTACCATGCTGCTTTGTACCTTTGAATTCAATCTGATATTGATGTGCCCCTAGGAAAAGGGACCATCTCTGGAGTCTCTGTGCTGTCATCACCGAAACACCCTTCTTAGGGTTAAAAATGGTTACCAACGGCTGGTGGTCTGTCAGAAGCGTGAACTTTTGGCCCTGCAGGTAATGATTAAACTTCTTTACTCCCCACACAAGGCTGAGAGCCTCCCTATCTATCTGAGCATAGTTGCGCTCAGCGGAGGTCAATGATCTGGATGCGAACGCAACTGGCCTCTCCAGGCCATTTGGCAACTTGTGTGAGAGTACTGCCCCAATACCATATGGAGAAGCATCACAAGCCAAACGAATAGGCAGCGTTGGGTTGAAGTGAGCCAACACTTCCTCTGAGGTGATCAATGCCTTGCTTTTGCGAAAGGCCCTCTTACAGTCCTCGCTCCACTTCCATGGTACTCCCTTCTGCAAAAGAGCGTTCAGCGGGTGCAGCACCGTGGATAAATTTGGCAGAAACTTATGGTAATAGTTAATCAACCCTAGGAACGACCTCAACTGGGATACATTATCTGGAGCGGGAGCCTTCACAACAGCTTCGATCTTGTCAGGAGACTTATGAAGCCCCTCCTGGTCAATGACATGACCACAGTACGAGATCCGCTTCTGACAGAACTCACATTTCTGGTGATTAACTCGAAGTCCATATTCTTTCAATCTGGTGAGCACCAGTTCCAAATTTGCAAGGTGTTCCTCGTCATCATCTCCTGTAATCAGAATATCGTCCAGGTAACATTGTGTGCCTGGAATTCCCTGTAATACCTGCTCCATGGCCCTCTGCCAAATTGCTGGAGCCGATGCCACTCCAAAAACCAATCTATTATAAGCCTCTATGCGTGTTGATCGTGAGATACTGGCGTGACTCTTCCTCAACTTCCATCTGTAAGTACGCCTGCGCCAGGTCTATCTTGGTGAAGTGTTTCCCGCCAGACAACGAAGCGAAGATATCCTCAATCCGCGGAAGCGGATACTGCACTGTGTGAAGCACCGGATTAACAGTGATCTTGAAATCTCCACAGATGCGAACCTTCCCCGGTTCCCCCGGCTTGCTGCTCAATGAACGCTTCATGATGGGAACAATGGGCGTAGCCCACTCAGTCCAGTCTACCTTAAACAGTACTCCTGAACGTTCTAGCCCTTCCAGCTCAGCTTCCACAGCAGGTCGTATCGCATAAGGCTTTGAAAAATTTCGGGTTTGCATGTTCTTCAACCTTGATGTTTGCCGTAATTCCTCTCAGTGTTCCCAGTCCCTGTTGGAACACCTCTTTAGCATCGTCCAATATTCTGAACAATCGTTTAGGTTTGACATCCTTTTTACCGGAATCTACCGTTAGTGCTTTTAAGGAATGCCAGTCCATATTTATTTTCCTAATCCACTCCCATCCCAGTAGTGGTGGACCTCCCTCAGGTAGCACATATAAGTCCATTCCTCGGCTTTCTTTGCCCTTGTGGACCACCTTTACCTCTATCTTCCCGATGGGGTATACTCTTTGCCCCGTGTATGTTTTCAATACAATCTCCGTATCCCGTAGGGGAATATGTGGGAATAACCTTTTGTAATCTTGCTTATTCATGACCGTCAATGCCGATCCAGTGTCCAATTCCATCTTCACTTGGACTCCTGCTATCTGAAGTGTGACCCAAATTGTTTGGAGGTCTGCTTCCTTACCAACATTGTGTACTCTTAGACTACCCAGTTCATTACTGCTGGAGTCTGAATCTGACTTCTGTTCGTTCGAACTGTTCTCTGTCACCTTGTGTACCTTTCTGTACTTTTCCTGCGGTGACTTTTTGTTGCTGGTCTTCTTTCCTGACCGGCATACTTTAGCTATGTGACCAAGCCTGCCACATTTTCTGCATTCCTGATTTTTGAACCAGCACTGGTTCTGATCGTGCGTTGTCTTTCCACAACGATAACATTTTACTGTACCCAAGACCATTTGATTGGTGCTGAGTTCCGGTGACCGTAGCTGCATTTCCGCCGTGCCTCTCGCTGCGGCTTCTTGCGATGCTGCAATAGTGACAGCTTTATCAAGCGTAAGATCATTCTCCTCAAGCAGTCGCTTTTGTGTTCCTTCTTTTAACAATCCACACACAAATTTATCTCTCAGCGCATCTGCTAGTCCTGTTCCAAACTGACAGTACTTCGATAGCTTATGCAGTTCAATTAAAAATTCAGCGTTGCTTTCGTCTTTCAGCTGCGTTCTTCTGTAAAATTTAAATCGTTCCGCTATCATCAGCGGCGTGGGGTTTAAATGATTTTTCAGGACAGTAACAATATTCGCGAAAGTCTGATCCGCCGGTTTATTTGGTGATAGAAGGTGCTTCAATAGCCCGTATGTCTTCGCACCCATTGAGCTTAATAAGGTTAGTGCTTTCTCATCATCTGGTACCTTATTTGCTTTACAATAAACTTCCATGCGTTCTACATACGTGGTCCAATCTTCGATATCGCGATCAAAGGTATTAATGTTCCCATGTTTACATGTTTAGGCATCCTTGCAAGTTTTTTTAAATTTTTCTTTTTCTCAAAATGGCGGCTTCCCGCACTTGTCTTCTTCCCCCGCCTACTAAAATGGCGGCTTCCCGCGCTTGGCGGTCTTTCCCGCGCTCGTCTTCTTCCCCCGCCGACTACAATGGCGGATTCCCGCATTTGCCTTCTTCCCCCGCTGGCTGCAATGGCGATTGCCTTGCTGCTGCCGTTCTCGCCTCCCCAGCGGTTCTCAATTCCCCGACACTGCTTTGCCTCGCAGCCCCGCTTGCAGCCCGGTCCTTTACACCGGCTGCGCTTGAGTTCTCCGCGGCTCTCGTGCCTTAAGCTGCCCCAGTCGCTGCGCCTCTCGGCCTCAATTGCAGCCCGGCCCTTTTTACCGGCCGTGGTCGAGTTCTCCACCCTCATTCCTCCGTTTTCCCTCCCCTACTCCACAGCCAACGCGGCCGACTTTCTGCTCGTGTCACTGATCGGCTTACCCACCACCGTGGTAGAAGGGATGATCACTGCCTGTCGCTGATGGAGGGCTTCGTGGTCAGAATTTTTTTTCTTTTTAAACCCGGGTTCTTGATGCCTCCCGTGCGATGGTGCTCAGCAGGATGATGAGGGCGGATGCCTCTTCTCGACGCCCGTTCTGAGGACGAAGCTGCCTTGGATGTAAAACTGCCGCAGGGTAAGATCGGACTCGTTGCCACTGTTGAGTCTGTGTGTCCCAGTTATGCGTATGATCAATCACTGGACACAGACAACAAGAATAACTTTTAACAGGTCTTTACTATTCGGAGGTCAGGGCTGAACTGCCCAGCAAATCCCTACACAACACTTATATACCGGTGTGGTCACCACCGGTATTACAGTATACAGCAGCCAAGAGAAAGTAGTACATCTCTTAAGATAGTTCTCTTAAGGTGGAACAGGTTACATACACCACACCCCCCAGAACAGGTGGGACAGTATCTGGGTGAGGAGGTTAAATCGTTAAAAATAGGAAACTCGACACCAACAGGCTGTGAGCGCGTCTACTTCTGGCTTAACCGCGCCAGGTCCTCTCTCAGAACGACAATATGCGTGCTCCCCAACATCCACTCCACCAGTGCCCTTGTTAGTGCCACACAGCCAGCTTGACCAGGCTGCTCCGACCCATGCCAAGATACTGCAGTCTCCAGATGGGCCCTCAAGGCTCAGAACTGCTCGAGGTCATCCACCAAAGACATCTGGCATGCCCTCAATGGAAGCTCAGCAGCCTTCCACCTACCAACCTGTAGCCATTGGGGAAACATTTTGTAGGAGCAGTAGGATAGGTAAATGAGCATACAAGATAGGAACTAAGGGCTTGCACATGGGTGATTATTAATTATTTCTGTTAACTGTTAGAGATGGAAGAGTTTTTAATAAATTTGTTTTTTATTCTGGATTTGGTGTTGTTGTTTATATTTGTAGTGAAGTGAGGACAAGGCCCATAAGGCTGGACTGAAGGATGCAATCAGATGGTGATAGTAAGGATGGTGGTAAGCATTGTGAGACTGTTAGTGTATTGAGGGTGGGAGGGATGGTTTAGGTGAAGTGACCTTCGATGAGCTGCTCTCCGAGAGCTCTGGCAACCAGGAGCACAAATGGTGGATATCTCTCTTGCTTTTCCTCCTCTTCATGCTCCACCTCCTCCTCCTGCTCCAGTTCTTGCTGTCCAGTTGGCGGTCAGAGCTAGTCCCCCATTATCTCAAAGTTAAGCAGTATGCAGCAGATGACCACAAACCTGAATACCCGTTCAGTGATGTACTGCAAATCTCCTCCAGAATTCTCCAGGCAGCAGAAGCGTTGCTTGAGCATGGCAATTGTTTGTTTGATGACGTTTCTGGTGGTGGCACGACTCTTGTTGTAGGCCAGATCTGCACTGGTTCCTGGGTTCCTGACAGGAGTCATGCGCCATGTCTGGAAGGGATAGCTCTTGTCGCCCAGTAACCCACCTGTAAATTGATTGTCTGGTTGGAATAAAGGTGGCACAGGTTGAATGAGTCATGACTGCTGCCAAGATACCAGGCACAGACCAGCATGTTGCATTGCCTGTGGGCATAAACCAGCTGTACGTTGAGCGAGTGGAATACCTTTAGATTGATAAAGATGCGGGGCTGGTGATTGGGCGTATGCAAGATAATGTGAGTACAGTCTATGGCAGCTTACACCCTGGGGGCACCTGCCAATGTTGCTGGAGCCTAATGATCTCTCATCCTGCTTCACTCTGTCCATGGGGAATGAGATGTAGGAGATCGTCCTGGTGCAGAGAGCCTCGGTGAGCTCCCTGATATAGCAGTGGACTGCAAACTGTGATATATAGCTGATGTTACTTGCTGCAGCCTGAAAGGGGCATGTGGCATAAAAGTTAAGGGCCAGGGTGACTTTGTCAGCCACAGGCAGTGTTGTCCATGCCCTGGTACGAGGCTTGAGTTATGGCTACAGGAAGTGAACTAGCTCCATGACATCCTCCTTTGTGAAGCGAGTGTGCCTTTATTCATTGCTGCTGAGTGAAGTTCACGTAAGAGAAGTGGTTCTTGAATAACCACTGTAGGTATGGCCTCCTGCGCAGTGCCCTCCTCGCTCTCGTCGCAGCTGCTCCTGCTCTCTGCAGTCTTCCTTGCTGCTCCCTCTCCTCCACCAGCCCTGAAGGTAGCCCTATCAGACCACTCATGACTGCAGTCAAACTATTTATAAGCCAGCCAAAAACAGAGCAACACCCAGAAAAATCTTTTTCTCAGCATCGAAGTTAACTTTTCTGAGTCAGAAAACAGTTAACCAGCAGTCTGAAATGACAAGCCAGCAACTAATGTGTAAGTATTGCATAACACCTTTAAATAGCGCTGGTGAAGGGTTCTTCCTGCCCATTAGCACCACGAGTTGCTGGTTAGCACGTAGCGAGTCAAGTACTAGGGCATACCAAAATCGGAAAAGGGTCCTCCAACAAGTGTAGGACTCTTATTTGCATAAGTTATTCATTGCTTTAAATAGTTCTGGCGTGCACTTTCATGACTTCCACAGAGAAGCCCGACCCAATATGGCAGGCAACGCACTTACAGCTCGAAATGAGAGCAAGCTACATGCCTGCCATGTTGGAGGCTTATGCACCCATTAAGAGCCTGAATAACTGTCATGGCGCAATCAAATTTCGAGGCACGACTTTTTGCATTTTTGCCATCTGTAATTCAGTGTTGTGTTCCAAGTATCCATGCCCATTTTCAAAGGAGAGAATGATAAACCCGGTACCTATAAACCAGTTAGTCGAACGTCAGCTGTGGGAAAACTCTTACATCCCGATTTTAACTTGAAGATGTAGTAAGGTGTGCGGAGGCCGGGGCAGGAGGGAAGTGCCCAGGATGGAGTCGCCATTTTAACACCCGAGCTTAACTTACATTTGGCAACGCTGACTCTCACCTGAAGCCGGTGGGAATGACGCAATGGCCGGTGAGCGGAAGTGGGAAATCACACAACTGCAGCTTCCCCCGGAGACCCAAGGAAATAGTGAAGGGGGGAGCGGCGAGGCAGTCACGGTCATGGGAAGGAGAAGGAAAGACCAGGGCATGGGCGGTCCAAGGATTCCTTGTGGGTTGAAAAACCTTCTATTTAAGTGAAAACCTTCTATTTAAAACTAAGGATCTGTTAGAACCGGGTTTTCCTGGTCCTCGTCTTGAGTTCCGTAGTACGAAGAATGATTTCAGGCTCGAGGGTTCGGAGAGTTAAAACAACATTTTATTACTTCCAATTGTTCGTAGTGGTCACACAGTATATTGAGGTCTTTTACAGTACATTCGTGTCCCGAGAGTCACACCGGGTTAGGCACGTGTTGCCAGCATTTACGTCCCCGGGAGGTGTCTGACTCTCTTGATGATCCACACATCTTCTGGCTAAGAGCGAATACCGGTAGGGAAGCCCCTTTTATACAGTGGGACAAGGGTCATTACATCACTTTCCTGGCAACAAGCGTTCTCCAATGGGGATCACTTAAGCCCTTTCAGTTTGGCCATGATCTGGTCTTCAGTCTGGTGGGCAAGTCCTGACTTGTCTCACTGCTACATATGCCTTCCTGAAGTACCGGATCGTGATTGGGCACCGCACAATAGCTAGTCAATCATCTTCTAGCTAGCAGTTAAGCCCTTTCAGTGACCTTTATTGCTCGTTAACACTTGGCCGCAGGCTGGGGCAGGTGTCTCTCTTTTCTGCTAGCTTTGCACTTTGCAAAGCTGGGGCTGCTCTTTAATCTAATCTAGACTTTCCTTGTGCGAAGCCATTTTTGTAAGCCAATTCATCGTCCATTTTATTCACATTTCCACAGATCCATGGAAAGAGAAAGCAAGAGAAAATTTGCAAATCTCACAGCCAGATGGATTGTGAAAAAGAGATAGAGGGAAAAAGGACAAGACAATGAGAGAAAAAAATGCATTAATACCACTTGTCCATCCCCCATGGACCATGTGACATACAGTTTGCCACTTTTAACTATGTTTATGTTTTTGTTGTGAGTGGATGGCTCAAGTATGACCGATAATCTCATCTAGGATTTGTTTGGGGCTTGGCAGTTCTGAGAGTGAGACAGACTTCAAATACATTTAAACAAAGAGATATGTTATTTCCAAAGTGCATCAAAGTAAGCTACATTTTTAAAGCAAAATGAATGAGTTTTCTTTGAATGAATGAAACTTGGCAGGTCTGGACATTTGCAGAAGACAGGAGATTTTGGTTTTAATCCGATTCCTTAAGAGACTGTAAATACTCTCAAGACAAAAAAACTAGAGGCATGAATATTTCAAAGGAATTACATCAAATTGATATCAATATTAATTATGTTACCTTTTCTATTATTTATCATATCAAATAACATTAATAGGTTGAAGGATTTTTTTGTAAGGCACAGTATTGAACACCTAAATTCTGTTAGGCTCCTCCTCTACACTCCAATAAGGGACCTTTAGAGGTCACTGTCTGCAACTTCCTAGCAGCAAGCAGTATTTTGTCAGCTATTCAGTTTAGCAGACATGTGAGCTGAATTCAGGTAGGAAGTATTTTAGTTGCTCTGTAAAGATGTGCAATAGGAGCCGTTTAGCAGAATGAAGAAGCACACAGCTGCATAAACAGTCTAAGCCAAGAGCAAGTCATATCTAAGAATAAACCTTTGTAAGCAATTTCTATGCTCTGTCATAACCAGTCTTGTTTTGTTTGTTTACAGCAGGTAAAGAGACAGAAACTTTGCAAGAGGATATCATCAAGGGCTGCAGCACTTCAAAATACTATTCCAAAACTAACTGAGTTTTGGTGTTGTGCGATTTTCCAACAAACTGTATTTGGCAGCCCATTCTGAAAATCGGACAATTGTCCTAGAACGCTTGCACGAGTTGTACTGAAGTGAAATCACAAATTCATGCTGTGACGGATTACTACGCTGTTGTTTAGTCCTTTTTCTAGGGTAGAGGTCGTCCCTACTGCACACCATGGCAGCGGTGGACAGTTTCCAACTATTGTACAGACAGATTGCCAGGACATGTAATACCTACATAGATGCACTAGCCCTTGTGGGAGCGTGGTACGTGACGAGGAAAAGCATCTGCCTTGTCTGTGATTTCTACAGCATAGTCCGACTACATTTCATTCCGAGACTGGTAAGCAGGAGAGACCTGCTCAAACACTATGGCAAATGGGCCTTGGTGACTGGTAAGTCCCTTTTCTCAGTCTTTATGTGAATGGCACTGATTAGATAAATTAAAGATACATTCACACTACTGTATAACTGTAGTGTCGGTGCAAAGCAATTTCGTTTGCACCAGTGCTACAGTTATACAGTAAACGCATCTGCAACAACACCCAGGACAAAGCAGTCCGCTAGATCAGCACCCCATCCACCAGCTTAAACATCCAACCCCTCCACTATCGGCAAAGCGTGGCTGCAGTGTTTACTACCTAATAGGATGCACTGCAGTACTCGCCAAGGCTTCTTCGACAACACCTCCAAACCTGCGTCCTACACCACCTAGGACAAGGGCAGCAGGCGCATGGGAACACCATCACATCCAAGTTCCCCTCCAAGTCACACACCATCCCACACATACATCGCTATTCTTTCAACTTTGCTGGGTCAAAATCCTGGAATCCCCTACCTAACAGTGTTGTGGGAGCAGCTTCACCACACAGACTGCAGCGGTTTAAGAAGGCGGCCCACCACATCTTTTCGAGGGCAATTAAGAATGGGCAATAAATGCCAGCCTTGCCAATGACACTCATATTCCAAATGAATTATTTTTAAAAATCCAGAATCGGGGCATGAGCTGAATGAAGAAGAGTGAGATTTGCTGGAGGAGGCGGTCTCGCTCTGTTTTGCTTCGGAGTCAATTTGGGTCTCAACACATGATTTACACTATGCAAGTTTAATGTTGGTGCAAAGCCAAAACAAGCACACTGATGTTACACTTGTGTGAATGCACCACGAAAGAAACAACTGCACCATTTATTTGTAATGGTCTTTAATCAATATTATATTTCGTATATTTTATGTGTGAGACAAAAATATAAAAGGAAGCTTTTGCCTTAGTGGTTTACTGCTCAAAATGCTTTTGCCAGACATAACCAAAATATGGAAGGACACCATCTGTTATTTCACTACTGGGTGTGTCAAATATGAAAATGTTAGACTCACCACGCCTGAAATCCTAATAACAGTATTGTATACCACTTTATTTTAAGTAGTATATAGCATGGCAAACATAGTAATACCGAAGTGTCATTAAAAAATCAGGAGTATGATCAGTTGATAAAAGTTGGTAGCAACAGTTCAAGGTATGTCGGGGGAGGAGGGAAGCAGGCTGAGCGAATTGATTGAAAAGCAAATTTCTCCTGCATGAATGATTCATCCTTTTGTTACCATTTTCCTAACAGTAGTCAATTGCTCTGGGATTGACTGTCTTTGGGAAATGTCATTGTGGGTTCAACTTGCGCTTCCTGTACAGCAAGTACGTCTGCATCATGCAGGTTGGCCACAGGATAGGTGGAATTGGGATTTCTGGGAGCCCACCAATCCATCCTCTTGCAGTGATGTTAGATCGGCAAGTGGGATGCATATGGAATTCTGTACTGAAATCAGAAAGGGGCAGATACAAAGGAGGTATTCCTCCATCCACCCACATTGCATGATTTCTGCGCCAGAAAACCGGAGGAAGTTTGTGGCCCATAACTGCCAAAATATGACCAGATTTAACTGTGTTAAGATTTTTTTTTAAATACATATGTTTTTAACCTATTAATAATAAAGGGTGTATTTTGCCTACAGGCAGCTTTGAAATGCGTAACTTCTTTATGACAAAGCAAACGTTTTACATTTACAGACACTTGATTTAGTGATGTAACTTAGATTAACATAGATCATTATTATCTCAATTTCAGGTGATATAGTCAGCATAGAAATATGGATATATTTTGTGAGGCCCTTTGCTGCCAATGGTGTGGGACCTTGCTAAATTTACCTTGTGCTTTTTTTGATTTTTTTCTTTTGTCTCATTTTTGCCAGGAAACAATGCCCTTTTAAATGGTCCTACCTATGGTTGGCAATGCTGATTAGCACACTGGATGTATTGGTTAAAAATAAAAAAACTAGGTTTGTTTTTGTCCTAATAGATATCCAGTTTTTTTTTAGAAAGTCCCACTTTTTTGTATTTGGGAATGTCATGTTATTGATAATGTCAGGTGCAGCCGGAAAATCCCCCTATAACAGTGATGTACTGGCTACTGAGGGCTCAGTACATCAGCTGCATTGTGGCGTCTTACAATGTGGGTTTTGGATTACTTCATTTTAATATTTTTTTTCAAAAATGAAAATTTTAATGGCAAATGCAGTTGTGTTATGTCATTTCTTATGTGTCCCTTTAATGTCTTAACCTTGTGTAGTCAAATAGATCAGTAGCCAAACTTGGGAATTTTAATGAAAAATTGTGGAAGCTTAATATTTTTTGGGTTCTAGATCCATTCATGTTTGGTGAAGGAATGTTTATTTCTGTGTTTGTGGTCGCTTAGACTGAACAAATGCTGTTGTCTATTAAGGAGGTTTATGAGCTACAGCATTTCACTTATGGTTTATACATGCTCTAGTTCTTCTGCCAGGTAAAGTGCGCTAAATTTAATATTGTGGCAATTCATTATCTATTTTTGTTCTATATTCATATTACTCCAGTACATACTGTCTGTTGAAGCCTGTGTGGTCATGAATTTATTCCCTTTCCCCCTCCCTACCCTGGCTTAGTGACATTGAAACCAATTGCACACTCCCATTGTTCCTCTGGCTGAGATCTATTAACGTAGAATGAACAAGGGATGGAATCTGGGACCTTCCTTGTTGATTTGCCTTATTTATGCACTGAGTTATTGAAGGAGCTTGTGTGTTGAAATGTTAAAGTATTCCTGGGGAATTCTTTTCATCAAGTGTTATGGAACAGGTCAAATGAATAGTAAACTTTGGCGCAATGGGGAGAGTACTCAGGAGGATTTGTTTTCCTTATTGCACTTGCATGGCCAACTTGAGCGAGTTGTGTAAAACAACTTTGACTCGTTCACAAAAGCAGCCAGATTCTACTGCCTGCATCCATGATACTGCGTTTTTTTCCCCCTGAACCCGGAGCACCCAGTGAGTGCGGCCTGTGTGTTGCTGATTGGCTCGAGCCCTTCAAAGCTCGAGCTGGAAAGATACAATTTTCTCTGAGACGCACCTGTTCAGGCTCTTTTTACATTTCAGCATTGGTCCTGGGAGAGTGACGCCCGAAGTTAATCTCCACTGCTGTTGACTCTCCAGAGGTAGGGTCATTTATGTTTAGGGTGCTGCCAACAGCATAGAAAATCAAGAATCTGCAGTCCACGGCACTCCATTATGGTAAAAGTGCCTTATTATTTGGGATAGTTTCGTTGTTATCTATGGCACAATTTCTGTGTTGCATAGAGTTGTGATGAGAAAATTCCAGTCATTTTCTAAAATGAATGGTTAGTAGTTTCCAAAACTAGCAATAATCCCAACAATAAACCAGAAAAAAGATTTGCATTTATATAGCACTTTTCACGACCTCCGGATGTCCCAAAGCGCTTTACAGCCAGTGAAGTACTTTTGAAGTGCAGTCACTGTTGTAATGTAGGAAACACACACAGCAAGCTCCTATAAACAGCAATGTGATAATGACCAGATAATCTGTTTTTTGGTGATGTTTATTTAGGGATAAATATTGGCTAGGACACCGGGGATAATTCCCCTGCTCTTCTCCAAAATAGTGCCATGGGATCTTTTATGTCCACCTGAGAGAGCAGGTGAGGCCTCGGTTTAATGTCTCATCCGAAAGATGGCGCCTCCGACAGTGTAGCACTCCCTCAGTACTGCACTGGCGTGTCAGGCTCTTTTTTTTTGTGCTCCAGTCTCTGGAGTGGGACTTGAACCCACAACCTTCTGACTCAGAGGCTAGGGTGCTACCAACTGAACCACAGTTGACACTAATGTACTCTGATATTCTCACTAAGTACAACAAAAATGTTTATGTTGCACAAGGTACAGTCAAGCATGAAAATCAATGTGACTTCTAACATATGTTGTTTCTCACTCTTTTTTCAAAATCTAGTTTCTACTCAGTTATGCAGGGAACCAGCTCAGAAATGTAAGTGGCAGTCAGAACAGACCCATACTTTGATCTATGGACATAAGAACAGTCAAAACGAAAGACCAGCTGCATCAAACCTGTCCTGTCATGGTGTAACTTCTGCACATTCACCCCCTCCCATCCCTTTTCCCCCACCTCTTCCCCCATCAGCCACGCAATCTCCTAGGAGAGGCAAATAAACAGAGAAAAAACTTTACATCAATTTAGGGAAAAAAGACTTTCCAATGCCTGAAAGTTCTGGGAGACAAATCTCCCAATTATGCAGTAATGTTGGGCACACTGAGAAACTCATCCATTTTCCTTTGAAATGCTGAAGAGTAGAAATAAACAGGTTCACACATATAGGTGGCACTGATCCTAGGCATCAGGATAAGGGCAGCGTCCTTGATGCAAAGCTATTTTTTTCCCTCTTTTTCTTTAATAATTTTGAACAAAACAAAGGGAAACTTATAAACTAAATTATAATATTATTCCTGGTGTCCACAAAGCAATCCAGTCTTACATGACACAACTCTCCAAAAATTCAGCTCAGCATCAACATTCTTAAGACACTTTGTGCCACACCCGGGGCCTCAGACTCCATAAAGGAGATCTTACAGTTCTGCACCAATTAAAACATTTGTATGGCACGCTCTGCGTGATTTCGCCCATTTTTCATTTTCGTCTTTCTCCTCTATTCCAAGGAGAAGTAATACTGGGACAGGAAGTGGTAAATTTTCATCTTTAACGTGCGCTGAAAGCACATTCCTGTTATGTGCTTGCAGCGTGTGAAGCTATGCACCCAGATGTTAATTTACCCTGAAGGTGGCAGTTCACACCTTGGAAATGTTATGTCCTACTGCAAGTTGTCTTCACTCCCTGACTCATTTAAAAAAAAAAAAATCCAATTAAACACCATTTGATATCCAAGGAAGTTTCAGTATTTCCGCAATATTAAACTTGAAACCCCACAAATTATTATCAGCAAGTAGTCATACTTTTGAAGGTAAAATTATCTTGATCTTGATCCAAAATTCGTCATCTTATTTGCACCTGTTCTCTGGACACCATGGCTTTCTTGGTGCTGCTGCCATTCATCATGTTTCTTGCTGCTCTGTGCTCTGCAGAAAATATACTGGTCCCATTCCCCACTTAGCTGTGTTCTTGTTCCCAGCTAAGCATCAGTTCTCTTCTGGTCGTAATCCCCATAAAATGCCGCTGTGTTCTCTTAAATTTCTGCTCCCACAGAAAATAGTGCTTCCTGCTTTCCGACTGTAGTGCCCATAACTGCTGTAGCCACCCAACCAAAGAGATGCACTAGTGTCAAAAAGCCACACTTGAGCAATAGAAGAG
Source organism: Somniosus microcephalus (assembly GCF_052327205.1). Lineage (NCBI taxonomy): Eukaryota > Metazoa > Chordata > Chondrichthyes > Squaliformes > Somniosidae > Somniosus > Somniosus microcephalus. The sequence goes on from NC_140995.1 coordinate 137,631,508, forward strand.
ATGCACGTGGCTTATGAACCATGTGTTAGCCACTATTCCCATACAGGAATCACTATATAATCAGAGTTTATCACTTGATCCCTTATTAACACTTACACTGCATATGATCAGAGATATTATGGGACTATTTTGCTATACAGTAGAATGATTGTCATGGGAACATATGTCTGGATATATCTGACATGATTTTAGTGCACGTTTAGAGCATGTATTTTCCAGAATTGCTACTTGAGTTTCAGTTTTAGTTTACACTGCACACAATGTTTATACCAGCTGTGTTTTGAACAATTTAAGGTTCCTACAACCAGAATAATACCACTGTTGTGATGTGACAAATAATGTTATTTGTCTATTGCAGAAACCACACAGATTGGAACACCTTTCTGGAATACTTTGACCTGTACTCCACTTTTGTGGCACCCAGTACCGTACTAAACGTTAAAGAAATCATTGTACAATAAAAGTGCTGAGACGTTCATTGTATTGAGTGAAGCCACAAGCCATATTTTAGTTGAGGATAGTCTCTTGGCATTTTAAGTGAATTTTGTGGAAAGGTTTTAGAAGCATCCATACTTTTCTTTTTGTGTGCTACTGAGTAACACTGATGATTTCAGTCAGTCTCCATTGTATGGTAACTAAATTCATTTTGATAGTAACAGATTTATCATTGTTTCCTTAGGTGGAACAGATGGGATTGGTAAGGCCTATGCCGAGGAGTTGGCTAGCCAAGGCATTGATCTGATTCTCATTAGCCATGACCGAAGCAAGCTGGAAGCCACAGCTACAGCCATTACAGAGATGTTTAATGTTGAAACCATTATAATAGAAGCTGATTTTACTAGAGGACGGGAGATTTACCAGCCAATCCAAGAAGCTCTGAAGGATAAGGAAATAGGCATTCTGGTGAATAGTGTGGATGTGCCTTATGAGCACCCACAGTTTTTCTTAAACGTATCTGAGGACAAACTCTGGGATCTCATAAATGTAAATATTGCTGCAACCAACATGATGATCCACATTGTGTTGCCAGGAATGGTACAGAGGAAGAAGGGAGCTATTGTTAACATTTCCTCAGGGTCTTGCTGTAAGCCCACACCACAGATGACCACATATTCAAGCACTAAGGTAACCTCTGATGACTTCTGCAATGATAATATGCCCTTTAACAGTGTTAGTGTACCCACGGAAGAGTACATTACTCGCAGGAAGCTCCAGAATGACATACCCTGTAGTATAAAAAAACTGCCATGTTAATAGCCCTTCTAAAATTTTAATTCTGGATGTTATATCTAAAATTGTAAATATACTCTCCATATAAATGAATATAATGTGAGTTATAAGTCACAATTGTTTAATTATATTAGGATTTTTCACAAAGAATGCTTTAAATAGTAATTGATGAGATATTTAGGCTGTCCTGTGGGTAAGCATCACCCATTAGAAACTTGAATGTATTTTTAATGAGGGTGAATGTTAATTGCAAATAATCTTTCTACCTTTTAAAAAAAAATTACTTTCCTTTTGCGATTATCCTACATTGCTGCCTAGCTAAGAGAGCAGGCAAGAAACCTGGTGCAAGTATATGACAAACCATCACAGCAACTTTATGGCAGAGATGGGTGGGAGAAGACTCATCTGCTGAATTAACAGAGCTTCAAAATTATCTCTTTTTCATTAAAAGTCATGATGACAGCCCTAGAATTAGTAGAAGCATAATGATTTCCAGCAGTTTATAGCTCCAGTCTTCCTTGGGGGAAAAATACTGCTGGCAGAAGGACAAAGGTTGATGAGGTTCTTATAAATTATTAGGGTGAGTCTGTTTTCAGGAACTATGTATTTTGCATTTTGCGATGTAATTTTGTTGTTTTTCAGACTTATTTGGACCATTTTAGCAGAGCTTTGCACTGTGAATATGCATCCAAAGGAATCTTTGTTCAGAGCTTGTTGCCATTTTACATAACAACCAACGCAACTACGCACAGAGATGGTCTGCACGCCTACTCCTGGCTTGCGCCATCAGCTAATGTTTATGCACGCCATGCAATTTCAACTCTTGGAATATCTAACAGGACTCCAGGTTACTGGATGCATTCAATACAGGTGATCATAGTGTAGAGTGTTGGCTATGTTGAGATTCGAAAATGACATTAAAGTACTAAAGAAATGATTTGAATTTATATAGTGGCTTTCACAACCTCAGGACATCCTAAAGCATTTCACAGCCAATGCAACACCACTGAAGTGTAGTCAGTCACTGTTACAGTGCAGGGAAACGCTGCAGCCAATTTGTCCATAGCAAGAGCCCACAAACAGAAATAAGTTAAATGAACAGATAATCTATTTTAGTGATGTTAGTTGATGGATAAATGTTGGCTAGGACACGGAAGAACTCCCCTGCTCTTTTTTGAAGAGTGCCATGGAATCTTTTACATCCACCTGAGAGGCCAGACAGGGCCTTTGTTTAATGTCTCATTCGATAGACGGCACCTCTCAGTGCAGCACTCCCTTAGTACTGTACTACAGTGTCAGCTTACATTATGTGCTCAAGCCTCTGGAATGAGCTGACCCCTAAGCTCATTGGTAGCCCTCTTGCATAACAAACATGTTTTCAGCCAGCATGATACTAGCCATTTGCTTTTTTGAAGGCAGTGACTCATTCTGGGACAAAGTTCCCTGGAACTAAGCAGCCCTCCAAGGAGTCATCCTTTGTGGAAATTGGTCGAACTCTCCTCGCTAGGTCAGCAGGTTGTGGATCTGAGCCACACCAAGACGTGAGTCTATAGCCTAGATTGTACGATAGTTTAGGTGGATGTTAAAGAGAAGGCACTTCTTCCAAGGCCCTGCTCAACACCCTCCCATCAACCACTACCATCAAAATAAAATAGATTCATTATTTATCTTATCAAAAGAAAGAGGTCAGCTAAGATGTCAGATGCCAAAGCCTTGGTAACAAGTAATACAGTTGTTGATAGCCTGAATGCTGTAACAATGTATTAAGGAATGAAGATCAATGTGGGTAAGGCCAAAGTTATGAACGTTTCTAGGAACGGAGGTGTAAGTGTGAGCATTTTAATAAACAAACAGTTGGATCAGGTGAGACAATTTAAATATCTGGGAAGTATAATAACTGAAGATGGCAAATGTGCCAAGAAGGTGTGAGCTAGGATTTCAATGGGAAAAGTTGCATTTAATAGAAAGAGGAGGATATTGACTGGACAACTGAATAGAGAACTATAGAAAAGATTAGTGAAGGCTTTGATATGGAGAGTGGTGTTGAAACATGGATGTTGAGGAAAGAGGAGGTCAGGCTTCTAGAGAGCTTTGAGAAGCATGGAGAAAGTAAAGTGGATAGATAAGAAAAGTAATGAGGAGATGTTGACAATTATACAAGAAGAATGTTATTTGGTTGATGTCATCAGAAAAAGCCAAATGAATTGAATTGGGCATGTGCTGATGGGACGTTGGAAGAGATGTAGGAAGGAAAGATGGATGGCAAAAGACCAAGAAGGGGGAAAAGAAGGATACTCCTGGACCACCTGAAGAATGGGCAATAGTATGCCAAATTGAAGAGGGAATCACAAGATAGGCAGACCACTTATGTGGATGATTATTCATTTTCATCGTCAATGTGCTACATTTTCTTTCAAAAATATAACATTTTCCTTAATGATCTTAAGCTTTTGCACTTGGGAGTCAGTTCATGAATACAGCTAACTTTATTAGGCCGTCAAAATGTTTTAATACAGAGGTACAGAACATCTTTAAGTGAAAGGAATCCGTTATATGAAATTAAAAAGGTTTATTGGTTGTGTGAAATTATTTTTATGTGACTTTCTTTTGCAGTTTTTATTTGCCCAGTACATGCCCGAATGGCTGTGGGTATGGGGAGCGACTCTGATGAACAACAGATTGCGCAGGCAGGCAGCACACAAATCATAAACCAAAGACATGTTGGCTGGTAGAAAACCAGGTTGGTGTACAATCCTATCAACAGCCCATGAGCAGGATGAAATAGTATACAGTATTATTTGTGGTTACTAAAAGATTTCTGTTGCATAATCACTCCACTCTGAAACTTACTTAACAGGAAGAGACACAAACAAGCATGTAACAACTTTATATCACTTGCATATCTTCAAAAGTCACAGAATCAAAATACTATATGTACCAATAACATCATGACAGGTATCTTCATTGCCACCCACTCTTAAGCTGGCAGGTGTCGCATAAACTATTTGAAATCCTCAAAAAAAAAAAAATTAATTGCCTCACCGAGTTAATCCAGTAAACGGATGAACCATATCGGTTAAGAAAGTCCCAGGTTCTAAGTAGTATACCTAAGCAAAAGATGAATTACTTTTGGGTCAATAAAACCCCCAAATTCTAACTGCCCAGCTACAGAAGCAGTTCTGCATGGAATAACAGTAACAAAAAAAACCCTGAAGAAAACTAAAAGCCATGTAAGACTATCGAGAGGATTGAAGCACACATGCTTCCAATCAACCCCAGCAATATCCAATATAAAATATATATTTTAAACCAGTGGTTTGAAAATGTGTAGAATTACATATTAGGGTGTGTATTCTGCGTGTGAAGAAACATGAATTTCATAAATGGTATTTCATAATTACCTATTGAGTATCCTCTAATGTACATTTAAACACTTGCCATATTTATTTAACCTTATTATTATGTATCTACAGAGAGAACAGACAATGCCAATAAATTAGTTCCTAGGCTATAAACAGTTAGAAAGCTTCACTATTTATTCACTGGCTTTATTTATAGGCTTATGTGTGAACTTCAGTTTGTTTACAATCTACTAACTTTTCTGGGTATCATTGGTGTGTATGGAATTTTATAGATAGTTAATATTTTTACTGTTTTTGTGAGTCAACTTTCTTACCATTTTGGGAAAGTTTCAGTATTCAAGTGCAGCTGAATGGTGTTCACAGAAAGGTATTGCACTACTTTTGTGGTGGTAAATAATAAGCAGTTAATACTGCAGTGGGGCATTCTTTAACTTGTTATAGTTTATTACACTATATCACAACCGATTTGGATGAGGAATGCCCTTTAGCCCATTTGATCACATCCTTCCAGAATACCAACCTTATTGGCTTCTGAAACAGCTTCTAGCATTGTTGCCAAGTAAATACTTGTTTGTGCCCCTTCAAACCTTGCTAAATAGGCTTTGAGTGTTGATTTAAAAGTAGTGATGGTAAGATGCTCTAAGTATGGTTTAAGGTTTTATTGTATATTGTGTTTTTTAATTGATCTGCAACTCTATTATCTATTCATGTTGAAACAAGTCTTGTGTAGTATTTGTAGCAAATAACTGGAATATAATAAAATATGCAAATTTTGTAGTCTCAATTTGGTGATTGCTTCTATTTTATATAATGTCAATTGGAAAGACTGTAAAATCTACAACATTATATTTTCAATAGTTTCAAAATAAAGAAGAACACAATATAGTAAACCCAACAAGGGGACAATTTTCTTCTTCCTCCTCTACAAGCCACTCCCTTCCTGGGTGTGAGTCAGGCAGAGCACGCCCAAAATTTATCTTTTGTTTGTATTTCCTCATACCAGGCAGCATCCCAGTGAATCTGCATTATACTCGCCAAAGCTTCAAAAGGCTTCCTGTAGTGTTGTGCTCAATACTGCACACAGTATCTTAACTAAGGTATAATTAAGGTTTTATATAGGTTTGGTTCTACAACAACAACAAATTGTATTCTTATAGCACCTTTGATATAGTAAAATGTCCCCCAAGGCGCTTCAGAGTATTAGAAGACAACACAATTTGACACCAAACCACATAAGGAGAAATTAGGACACGTGACCAAAAGCTTGGTCAAAGAGAGAGGTTTTAAGGAGCGTCTTAAAGGAGGAAAGAGAGGCAGAGAGGTTTTGTAAGTGGTTTTTGATCCTAGCCCAATTGCTAGACGGACGGTTCGAATCGCACCCGCCTTATGAAAGTTCTATACCCGGGAATTATTATTCAGAGTGTAAATGAAATAAGTCACGGACAGGAATGCTTCGGTGAAAAATCAAACTTATATTTATTTGGTCTAACACTGGCTAAAACATGCACTACTAAACAAAATCACTGGCTCTGTGGAGAATAAAATCCAGGTTACATACAGTACAAAACTGGGGACTATAACAAGCAGTAATTCCCTTGTTGCTATGGTGGACTCTAATTCCACCCCTACCAACGAATTACCCAGTCGCATAAGCCCCTTCGCCTGGCTGAACCAAACGAAGCTCCCACCCTCGGAATAGCCCAAAAACTTCACTTCTGAGAGACTATGCTTACCCCCACACGCGGTCAGTTTCGATCGCTCCGCTCAGCGGCTTCTCTGGTACTTCTTGTTAGGTCAATTTTGTTGGAGCAGGGAGCGAGGGAGAGAGAGAATGGTGGAAAAGAATCTATCTTTTATAGGAGTCTGGCTACCCCTATATTTTCCGCCAATCTTTAAAATCCTTTTGTTTCTAAGCACTCCGGTGCTTAATCAGTGATGGGTCATCCTCAGACTCATGAGTATTCCGTGATTGGATTAATGGCCCTAAGTCTGGGACATATCTTTCGGTCTTTGTGTTGGGAAAAAAAACTGGCTCCTTTTCGTCTGGCTGAGGCCAGTGGGTGCATTGTTCTGCTTCTCTTCTGAGATGGAGGTGAGAAGTGCTTTTGCATATTAGAGTGGCTTTATAATAAGTTCAAGTTCAATGGCCCCCTTTCTTTTCCCAGGGCTGTCGGGCGAACCCATACATTCCGGATGACTGACGGTTCTTTTGTCACAGCCAACTGCCATGTGTTCTCTGGAGTTTTAACAAACCAGTCCCCCACGTATTTGCACAGGGTGATCCCACCACAGGGAAAACACTCTCAGCCCATAAAGTCCACAAAAATATTCTTGACTGAGTCCATTCTTCAAACAGAGACTTTGCGATCTCTTCAGTCCCCCGTTTGATGCTTTTCTTTCCACAAAGCATCACTTGACGAGAGAGCAAAGGCCAAAGTCTCCCACAAGTGAAGCTGTTTCCCTGATTTATATTTTAAAACCCCAGAACTGTACCCCTTAAGGCGTGTCATAGTTCCCTTCTACCGAGTCAAAACATCAGCGAAAATGGCTTCTTAACACATTCAAACAGCTGCGTCCCAATTCCCACCGACAAACTTCAAGTCAAAATACAGAACATTAATAAGATCCACAGGACGTTACCAAAAAGTCACCGCGCACATCACACAGTACAGCATTGACCGGTGGTAACACATCACAAAAATGCAACAGTGCAATACAGAGTGTAAAACTATACACCGAATACAATACACTTGCTTGCAGAAGTTTGGTATATTACAAGCTTTGGCAGGGAGAAACCATCATCAACACAAATCGAATTACACCTTTCTGGATTGATCTAACACCCCTTGCCACTGCGCTTGGAGCATCTGGCTCCGTCGCCTGCAGCTGGTGTAAAACAAGTAGCTTATAGGCAATAATTGTATGATGACTAATGCATGGGAACAGATGCGGATCCAGGGCAGAATCTATACTCAGACCGATGTCCCACCATGGTGGCGAGACAATCCCCTTGATCTCCTCCCCCACTTCTACTGTCTTTTGCTCTAAAGTGTAAAAATGTTTCTGGGAGAGCTCAACGGTCTTTATTAACTCAGTGAGGTGTTCCGGCAGAAAAGGAATAGGGTACCCGAAATGCTCCACATAGTATGGTTGGACCGCCCGCAATCTACAGGGACAGGGTAGGCTTCAGAGGCTAAACGAAGCTAGCACGGGCTCAACAAATTGCTATACGGGTGCAGCACGGCGAGATGCTTGTTGCTTAACCATGAAGGGACATAACCTTGCCTCAGGTCCTCCAGGTTACTGCGGCCCTCGCCCAGCAACCATGCTCCATACAACACACACACACCTCATTCTGTGCAGCCTGCTCCGAGGCGTTCCTGTCCTCCCGTATCAAATCATTAACAGTTTTTGCGTGCCTCTCCAGCTCTGCAATGACCTCCTTTAAATGAACGGTCATTGCCTGGTCCTCATGAAGCTCTGAACCCATCACTATTCTCTTCCCCTAGAATATTACGCAGTTGGCTCTTTAACCCAGTGATCTGCATCTGGAGTTGTGCATCATCCATACTATTAAAAATATCCGTTCCTGTACTGAACGCTGTGGCTACATTGTTCCAGGTCCCTCTTCTCTGCCTCCCGGACCCCACACTATCCCCAACATTCAGATTATAAAGCTGTTCTTTCTCTACATTTCCATAGTCCAGTTCATAAAATTCCTGAAACATCACTTTTAACAGAGCTTCATAAAGCTTCTCCGTCTTCCTTGGACACCACACAGGCAGATGGACTTCAGTCAGGTTCAGGATCACGGGTGCCACGGCGTCGTGCACGTTCTGAAACAATACTTTTGTCAGTAGGGATTAACACCAACCCATTCCCTGGACCCCTGGTGGTGGTGGGACACCCATCTACAGTCGTCTGTACTGTCGGGGCTCTGGGCAGGGGCTTCCTGGTGTATGAGATGAGCTCTGTGGCGTTGATGGTGTTCGGGGGTTTTGGGATTACGCAGGAGTCCACACTCCGATCCCACCCCGGCATCCTGCCATCGCCTGCTAAACGTGATCGACACACCCGCTGGGCAGATCTTTTCCGACCCCCACATTCACACATAAATCCCTTCCTCGGATTCCCACCACTTACCCCAACACACATTCACTCCTCCCTGAGAACCTGTGATCGTCCGGTACGTGTCATTACTTAGTCTTTCCCAGTCAGCTGTCTGGTCCCCTGTATCCGCGCTCAGTTTCCTGAGCCACCACCACCTTCCCAGTGGAATGTGTCCCCTACAGCTAAGGGACACCCGTTTACCCTCTGTTACCCTAACCCGGGAGGTGGTAACCCATATTCTCGGGCATGAGATGGATGCTTCACCATAGGTGAACTCGTCATGGCTGGAATACCGGGTGGAATTCGACCCCAGCCATCCAGGCCATCTTCCCTCGTGGAGATAGACGCTTGCCCCATCCTTCGAGCCACCTCCTGTGGTCACAGTCGGTCCGTCTCTGCCGGGGCAGCCGAAGATAACTGATTCCTCGGTGTCGCCCCTGTGACTCGTGCTGGCTTCAATCATGACGATCAGGACTACCATGGCTAACTTCATCTTGTTCTTAGGCGTTCCCTGAAAACACACACAATGCAACGTTGTCCTTGGGTGATGCCTCATCTTTCCAGACGCAGCTACACACGATTAAAATCCAAACTATACAGACAAGCTAAGGCAACAGACAGGAGAGAAAGAAGTTATGTACAGCATCACTCATCTCCGGGTGGCCACACTAGGTATCCTTGACCCTGGGCCTCTTACGACTCCAGCTTCCTTCGTTCACCGGTGTGTAAGGAGGCGTCCACGGCACCCTCGGCCGTGGGATCCTGGCACTCCTGCTCCCACAGGCGGAACGACTGGTCCCTCTGTGGGCTCTTCAGTCCCAGATTATGGGCTGGAGACCCACACCTGTAGCGCAGCTCACCACTCCCTGCTGTTTCCTCCTCTTATCAGCTCTTTCCCCAGGGTTGAAAAGCTTGCACTGATTGATGTGGAACCACTTAGTGCGTCGGGGCATTTTGACCGCATATACCATTGGACTTGCCCTATCCACGATACTGTATGGTCCCATGTATAGCGGTTCAAAAGTCCCTACCCTGGTGAAGTTTCTAACCATTACTTGATCTCCGACCTCCCACTTGTGGTGTCTCTGAGGCTCAAGAAATAAACAATTTCTACGATGTGACTTCCCCATGTTACTGGCAGCCTGCCAATGGATCTGTCTGAGATGCTCAAGCAAATTCTTAACAAACCTGTCCCGGTTCACCTCTCTCAACTGACCTTTCGTGAGAACCGGGGCCAGTACATGGCTGGGCGTTCTCATGACCCTGCCAGTCACGAGCTCATGTGGGGAATACCCTGTGCTTCTAGACGGGCTGGATCGGACCCCCATCAGAACTAACGGCAAGACCTCCGCCCATTTTCTAGGCGAGTCTCCCGTCTCCTTCCGTAACCTTTCCTTGATGGTCCTATTCATTCGCTCCACAATCCCCGATGACTGCGGGTTGTGTGCGACATGCCATTTACCCTCTACACCTAGCATCTTCAGAGTCTCCTGCATGACTGCCCCTGTGAAGTGACTCCCCTGATCGGACTCCACATACTGTGGTAGCCCCCACCTAGAGAACACTTCTCTCACTAGAATCCTTGCGGTCCCCAAAGCTGTGGCTGATCGGCATGGAAAGGCTTCTGCCCATTTAGAGAACACATCTACCAAGACCAGGCAGTACTTGTAACCCCCCGAGCGGTGGGCAGCGGTCCAATATAATCGACCTGTATGGACTGCCATGGTCCCTCCACTCTCATGGTGTGTCCCATGGATACCTTCCTTTACTGGAGGTCAGTGTTGTTTGCAGCACACACCAAGCAATCCACGCAGAAGTCGCAGACGTCCTCCCTCAGTTGCGGCCACCACCCTGCCTGTTCCACCCGTTGCCAGGTGGTCTCCGGCCCGGGGTGCCCCGTTCCTGGACCCTCGTGGGCCAACTGAAGGAATTCCCTCCGGTGCTGCTGTGGAACTACCCACTGTTCCCCTCTGAAAACCATAATACCTGCCACTCTATATGGACCCTCTACCTTATCTCCCTTAGCCAGCGTCTCCAGAACAGTCTTTAGGGCGGGATCCCGTGCCTGGACCATCTTTAGGTCCGGGGCCAATGCTACCCCTGCACTCCCTTGGGTCCCACCTCTGTCTCTGATCGCTGCTACCAGATTCGACCCATATGGATCCCAAAACGTGCCCGTTCGAGCACCCTCTTTGGCCAGCATGTCGGCCTGCTGATTGCCCTCCGCACGGGGTTCTGTCTTAGAATGGGCCTTGACTTTGTGGATATAGAAATCCCCCTGGGTTCCTATTGATGTTAAAATCTGTCGCAACAATTGCTTGGATGCTAGGGGTTTCCCGTCTGCAGATGTGAACCCACGACGAGACCAAATGGCTAAATATTCTGTACATGAATTGCAAGTGAACATGCTGTCCGAGCAAATCATGTAGGGTGTAGGGAACTCTTCGGGGTAGGTAACCACATAGACCACCGTCGACAGTTCAGCGTGCTGGGCGCTCATGGTGCTCGGGAGTTTAATGGCCTTGGCAATGCCTGCCTTTGGGTCAAAAATCCCGCATCCAGTGAGTCGCTCCCCGGCCACCACTGTACTGTACCCGTCTACACAGATCTCGCGGCCCGTGGGATGGATCCCAGCCCGAAACCCTATGTCTATGTCCCATACCCCTTCAACAGAACATTTGTGGGCCACCCCTGGGTAGCTCAAATTTGCGGCGAGCTTGAGCTCACAGAGGCCTTTCACACTCAAATTCATCCGAGCGAGCAATAAAGTCCAGCGAGCAATGCGTGCACTGCTCACCGTGCCGTCCTTTATCCTCTCATCCTGAAGCATCTGAGTGGGCGTATGATGGGTTAAGAGAGTTACCGGGGACGCCCCCGTGAAGATTTGTGATCTCCTCACGGCCCAATGTGTGGCAAGCAGGTGCCTCTCACAATTGGAGTACCCCCTCTCTAAATCTGTGAGGATTCTTGATGAGTATACCACAGGCCTCAGCTTGCCATGCCGCTCCTGGAGCAGCACTGCGCTCAAACTGTCCCCTGTGGCAGCTACCTCCAAAAAGAACTCCTTTCCCCCATCAATCGCTCCTAAAGCCGGTGCAGTCTGCAGATCTCCCTTCAGACGACTAAAAGCTGCCATGCAGTCCTCATCCCACTCCCAGCCCACTCCCTTGTGGAGGAGCCAGAGTAGAGGAGCTGTCGTAGCGTCATAGTCCTCTATGAAATCCCTGCAGTACTCGGAGTCCCAGGAAGGATCTTACCCCCATTACCGTGGTCGGGGCAGGTAGCTCCTGTACCGCCTTCCTCCTCGCCTCATCGATGGCCCTCTCCCCAGCATGCACGGTCAGCCCAAGGAATTTTACTTCCTGCTGGCTGATCTGTGCTTTCTTTGGATTAACCTTGAACCCAGCTTCCTTTAACAGACTTAGCAGCTCAGCCAGCAGTGGGCCATGCTCCTCCCCCTTGTTGGAGAACAAAAGCAGGTCGTCCACGTACTGCACAAGCTGCTGTGGTCTGCTGAACCCTTTTAAACAGTTGTCCATACATTGGTGGAAAATAGAAGGACTGTTATGAAACCCTTGGGGAAGGCAGGTCCATGTGTACTGCTGACCCTTGAAAGTGAATGCGAACTTATACTGGTCCTCCCTTTGAGAGGGATAGACCAGAATCTGTTCGAAATGTCCAGCGCCGTGAATGTTTTCGCGGATGCTGGGATACTCCCGATCAGGTCGGCTACGGCTGCGACGGTGGGGGCACAGGCTGGGATGTTCTTGTTAAGAACCCGATAGTCCACAGTGGCTCTCCACGAATTGTCCGGTTTCCTAACTGGCCAAATCGGAGAGTTCACATGGGTCGCTATGGGTCTCAACACACCCTGCTCAACCAGTGATCCCAATGCCGTCTCTAAATCCACCTCTACCTTTCTGGGGAAGTTGTACTGTTTCTGTGGTCAGGCCATGGGGTCTCCTTCTACTCTGACCTCCACCCCCATTACCCTCCCACAGTCATGCTTGTGTGTAGCGAATGCCGCGAGGTTGGCTCGCACATCCGCTATGTACTCTGCCGGGGTAGAAGTGACCAAAAGTTCAAGGTCATAACTACCCTTGAGCTTCATCGTACACACGGTTCCCTTGTCTTGCTTCCCTGGTATAACTACCACCTCCTTCTCCTTTCCCGTGCATACTGCCCCCCAAAGACAGTGATTCCGGAAATCCACCAATATCTTGTGGGCCAGTATGAAGTCTGCCCCCAAAATGCCTATTCCCTCCCGCTCCCACCACATCAGGACACATTTCCACTCCATATGGAGTGTACCCAGATCGATGGCTAGCGGGATGGAGAAAGTCCCAGCCTGTTCGTTCCCGGTGAACCCTCCTGAGTTATATGGGACCCCACTCGATAGAGGTGATGATGTCGGGTTATCCGTATAGACAATGGTGCTTGTAGCTCCAGTGTCCAGCAGATAGGTCCCTTGCACCTTCTCCACCCCAATCTTCACGCACGGTCTCTTTCAAGCATCATAACTTAGTGGGCACAGGTAAACGGGCTGAGAAGCCCTTAGTCATGGGTCGGGATTATTCGGGGCGGATGGGAGTACGCTGCTGCGTTCACCTTACCCTGCCCTGCCGGAAAAACTGCACGGAGAGCAGCCACTAATACTGCGAACGGATCAGTGCTGCTTCCTGCCACAGCTGCGGCTTTCTGCACTGGCGCTGGAGGATCCCCTTTCCCGCTCCTTTTGTCAGAGACTGGGCAGTCTTTCCTCCAGTGACCTTTACTCCCGCACCTATAACAACCCTGCTTCTTCTCTGAGCTACTTCCTTCCTGGTGCCACTCTCTTCTAACGTTGCCTCTACTAGGCTTTAACTCGTGTACTCTGCCCTTTGGTTTGTCATCCTCACCCCTACCATTCTTAAAAGAGAGAGTTAACTGCTGGATCACACTCTCTTCTGTGGTCTGGGAATCCCTGAAATCGAACCACCCCTCTGCTTTGGCCTTGATCCTGGGCAAGCTGTTCGCCACCAGGGTCCTCAGCCAATGAGCCCTAGGCTCCCCCTGCAGCTGCACCCGGTCGGGCACCCCCGCACAGGCACACCGGTAGACGGGCCAATGCCTGTCCGCGAAAGCCTGTGGTGCCTCCCCAGCTGACTGCAGTGTCCTTTCCACTCGGGAGAAGGGACTTCCATCATTGAGGCCCATAGCCTCTAGGATGTCATCCTTTATCCCCTCTAACGTATCCTGCCCCCTCTTGCTACCCGCTGAGAGGTACTATCCAGGGAAAATAAAAGTAATTTGGCTGTCTCAGCTTCGTTACAATTATTGATCCCCCCCACCTGCTCCACATCCGTAAAATGGACAGATGAGTCCCCTGTGCTGGTCAGTTTGGTCAGGTTAGAGACCATTGCCTGCAGCTGGGGGGTTGTATACGGGACCACGAAGTCACTCTGCAGTGCTCCTTGCTCTTGACCGCCTACGGGCGCACCGTATTTCCGCTGCAGGACAGGGCACATGGGTCCTGGTCCCGACACTTCGGGCGGTGGTCGAGCATCCTCCTCTACCTTACAGTCCTCCTTATCTCCCTCCTGCTCTTCCTCATCTACCCGGGCCACTCCCAGAGCTACCAAGCAGACCATCCCTTTGGCCTTAGATAGAGCATCGGTCAAATTCCGGATCTGCTCCTGGCAAGGACTATGATTACCCATATCAAACCCTCCAGTGCTGGCGGCTCTGTATGCCACCTGAATATCCTTCAACTGCTCTCCCGGCACCTTTACCTCACTCGACAAGCGAGCGTTCTCCTCCCTAACCAGCCTCTCGTTCCCCTTTACCTCAGTTACCTGGCATTGCAAGAACTCCTTATGGTTATGGAAAGTTTCCTCCTGGCTTATTCTTCCCTGCTTCTCATCCCTTAGCTCCATGCATAACCTACTCCCTACTACAGCCCTTGCGTCTGACTGTGCCTTGGACTCCCTGAGCTCTGCCTCTAACTTAGCAACCTGCTTATCTAGCAGTTGCACTTGTCTTTGTAGACAGACGAGCCATATCGCCTTTTCAATGCTGTGCCTATGCTCCTTGCCCTCTGTCCATTCTGCTGCTGCGTCCACTGGACGCTCAGCACGCAACAAGCCTAGCACCCACTTCTTAGTGACGTTAACCTTCTTAAACACATATGAAAAAATCCTTTCCTCCATTTGGGATCTTTTGCCAGAAGCGCTGTCCATGACTGATCTACACTCCTTTAACCCAGGTTCTGCCGCTGGTTGCCAAGAGATGTAAGCGGTTTTTGATCCCAGCCCAATTGCTAGACGGACGGTTCGAATCGCCCCCGCCTTACAAAAGTTCTATACCTGGGAATTATTATTCAGAGTGTAAATGAAATAAGTCACGGACAGGAATGCTTCGGTGAAAAATCAAACTTATATTTATTTGGTCTAACATACACTGGCTAAAACATGCACTACTAAACGAAATCACTGACTCTGCGGAGAATAAAATCCAGGTTACAAACATACATACCATACAAAACTGGGGACTATAACAAGCAGTAATTCCTTTGTTGCTATGGTGGACTCTAATTCCACCCCTACCAACGAATTACCCAGTCGCATAAGCCCCTTCGCCTGGCTGAACCAAACGAAGCTCCCACCCTCGGAATAGCCCAAAAACTTCACTTCTGAGAGACTATGCTTACCCCCACACGCGGTCAGTTTCGATTGCTCCGCTCGGCGGCTTCTCTGGTACTTCTTGTTAGGTCGATCTTGTTGGAGCGGGAGCGAGAGAGAGAGAGAATGGTGGAAAAGAATCTATCTTTTATAGGAGTCTGGCTACCCCTATCTTTCCCACCAATCTTTAAAATCCTTTTGTTTCTAAGCACTCCGGTGCTTAATCAGTGATGGGTCATCCTCGGACCCATGAGTATTCCGTGATTGGATTAATGGCCCTAAGTCTGGGACATATCTTTCGGTCTTTGTGTTGGGAAAAAAACTGGCTCCTTTTTGTCTGGCTGAGGCCAGTGGGTGCATTGTTCTGCTTCTCTTCTGAGATGGAGGTGAGAAGTGCTTTTGCATATTAGAGTGGCTTTATAATAAGTTCAAGTTCAATGGCCCCCTTTCTTTTCCCAGGGCTGTCGGGCGAACCCATACATTCCGGATGACTGACAGTTCTTTTGTCACAGCCAACTGCCATGCATTCTCTGGAGTTTTAACAAACCAGTCCCCCACGCATTTGTACAGGGTGATCCCACCACAGGGAAAACACCATCAGCCCATAAAGTCCACAAAAATATTCTCGACTGAGTCCATTCTTCAAACAGAGATTTTGCGATCTCTTCAGTTTAGGCAGGGAATTCCAGAGCTTAGGGCCTAGGCAACAGAAGGCACGGCCACCAATGGTTGAGCGATTATAATCAGGGATGCTCAAGAGGGCAGAATTAGAGGAGGGCAGATATCTCGGGGGAGGGGGTGTTGTGGGGCTGAAGGAGATTACAGAGATAGGGAGGGGCAAGACCATGGAGGGATTTGAAAACAAGGATGAGAATTTTGAAATCGAGGTGTTGCTTAACCAGGAGCCAATGTAGGTCAGCGAGCACAGGGGTGATTGGTGGGAATGTAAGGTTTGGGGAGGATGCAAGGAGGCTTCAAGGGGATTTAGACAGGCTAAGTGAGTGGGCAAGAACATGGCAAATGGAATATAATGTGGAGAAATGTGAAGTTGTTCATTTTGGTAGGGAAAATAGAAAAGCAGAGTATTTTTTAAATGGTGAGAGATTGGGAAATGTTGGTGTTCAGACGGACCTGGATGCCCTTGTACATGAATCACTGAAAGTTAACATGCAGGTACAGCAAGCAATTGGGAAAGGAAATGGTATATTGGCCTTTATTACAAGAGGATTTGAGTATAAGAGTAAAGACATCTTACTGCAATTATATAGGGCCCTGGTGAGACCACACCTGGAGTATTATGTACAGTTTTGGTCTCTTTACCTGAGGAAGGATATACTTGCCATAGAGGGAGTGCAATGAAGGTTCACCAGACTGGTTCCTGGGATGGGGGGGGGGGGGATTGTCTTATGAGGAAAGATTAAGAAGACTAGGCCTGTATTCTTTTGAGTTTAGAGGAATGAGAGGTGATCTCAGTGAAACATACAAAATTCTTAACAGGGCTTGACAGGGTAGATGCAAGGAGGATGTTTCCCCTGGCTGGGGAGTCTAGAACCAGGGGTCACAGTCTCAGAACAAGGGGTCGGCCATTTAGGACTGAGATGAGGAGAAATTTCTTCACTCAGGTGGTGAATCTTTGGAATTCTCCACCCCAGAGGGCTGTGGAGGCTCAGTCGTTTATATTCAAGACAGAGATCGATAGATTTTTGAATATTAAGGGAATCAAGGGATCTGGGGATACTGCAAGAAAGTGGAGATGAGGTCGAAGCTCAGCCATGATCTTATTGAATGGCGGAGTAGGCTCGAAGGGCCAAATGGCCTACTCCTGCTCCTATTTCTTATGCTCTTACGGGTGAATGGGACTTGGTGCGAGTTAGGATATGGGCAGCCGAGTTTTGGATCACTTCAAGTTTTCATAGGGTAGAATGTGGGAGACCAGCCAGGAGTGCGTTGGAATAGTCAAGTCTAGAGGTAACAAAGGCATGGATGAGGGTTTCAGCAGCTGATGAGCTGAGACAAGGGCAGAGACAGGCGATGTTATGGAGCTTTTACCAACAGCTTTTATATTCTATACTAATGATAAAACACAGAATACCATTAGTTATTTTTAAATAGCCTTATCAACCCGAGGAGCTGCCTTTAATGTCCTGTGAACTTGTCACCCCCTCCCCCTCCCCCTCCTGATTTGCCTGGTCTTCCACTGGAGCAAACCTATCATCAATATTCCTTTGCAGAATCCTTTGGCCTTCTAAATAATCAACTATACCTGCTATTTTGTATTGTCTGCAAATTTTGACACAACTCCCTCTAGGCCTATATCCAAATCATTTATGTATACAGTAAATAGACGTAGCCCCAAAACTGAACCCCATGGGACACCACTGACAGCTTCCAATCACTCTGAAAAGCTGCTCTTAACTCCTACTCTTTGTTTTCTCCCGAACCAGTTTTTAACTCCGTACCCCTTAATCTTCTCTCCCACGTGGTACCTTGTTGAAGGCTTTCCTAAAGTCCATTCACTGCATTTCCCCCAACCACCATATCTATTCTCTCCTCAAAAGAATTCTATAAGGTTTGGCAACCACAATCGACCCTTTTGAAATCCCTGCTGGCTGCTTCTAACTATTTTCTCTTTATCCAGGTGTGTGGTAATTTCATCCCACCATGGCAACTGGGGAATTTAAATTCAGTTAATTAAATAAATCTGGAATAAAAAGCTAGTATCAGTAATGGTGACCATGAAACTATCAGATTGTTGTAAAAACCCATCTGGTTCACTAATGTCCTTTAGGGAAGAAAATCTGCCGTCCTTACCTGGTCTGGCCTGTATGTGACTCCAGACCCACAACAATGTGGTTGACTCTTAACTGCCCTCTGAAATGGCCTAGCAAGCCACTCAGTTGTAACAAAACACAATAATAAGAATGAAACCAGACGGTCATACTCACAGAATCATACCTTTCAGCCAATGTCCCAAACTCCTCTGTCACCATCCCTGGCTATTCCCTGCCCCACCGGGGTGGCAGCACAGTGGTATACAGTCGGGAAGGAGTGGCCCTGGGAGTCCTCAACATTGACTCCGGGCCCCATTAAGTCTCATGGCTTCAGGTCAAGCATAAGCAAGGATTACCCCCTACCGCCCTCCTTCAGCTGATGAATCAGTACTCCTCCATGTTGAACACCACTTGGAAGCACTGAGAGTAGCAAGGGCACAGAATGTACTCTGGGTGGGGGACTTCAATGTCCATCACAAAGAGTGGCTCGGTAGCACCACTACTGACCGAGCTGGCCGAATCCTGAAGAACATAACTGCCAGTCTGGGACAGCGACAGGTGGTGAGAGAACCAACATGAGGGAAAAACCTACTTGACCTCGCCCTCACCAATCTAACTCTCACAGATGCATCTGTCCATGACAGTGCGGTGGTCACTGCTACCAATACTATCATTGTGGAGACGGAGTCCCGTCTTCACACTGAGGACACTGTCCATCATGTTGTGTGGCACTATCACCATGCTAAATGGGATAGATTCAGAACAGATCTAGCAGCTCAAAACTGGGCATCCATGAGGCGCTGTGGGCCATCAGCAGCAGCAAAATTGTATTTCAGCACAATCTGTAACCTCATGGCCCGCATATCCCTCGCTCTACCATTACCATCAAGCCAGGGGACCAACCCTGGTTCAATAAGGAGTGTAGAAGAGCATGCCAGGAACAGCACCAGGCGTCCTTAAAAATGAGGTGCCAGCCTGGGGAAGCTGCAACACAGGACTACATGCATGCTAAAAAGCGGAAGCAGCATGCTGTAGACAGGGCTAAGCGATCCCACAATCAACGGATCAGATCAAAGCTCTGCAGTCCTGCCACATCCAGTCATGAATGGTGGTGGACCATTAAACAACTAACGGGAGGAGGAGGCTCCATGATTATTCCCATCCTCAAATGATGGTGGAGCCCAGCACGTGAGTGCAAAAGACAAGGCTGAAGCGTTTGCAACCATCTTCAGCCAGAAGGGCTGAGTGGATGATCCATATCGGCCTACTCCTGAGGTCCCCACCATCACAGAAGCCAGTCTTCAACCAATTCGATTCACGCCACGTGATATCAAGAAACGGCTGAGCGCACTGGATACAGCAAAGGCTATGGGCACTGAAAATATTCTGGCTATCGTGCTGAAGACTTGTACTCCAGAACTAGCCGCGCCTCTAGCCAAGCTGTTCCAGTACAGCTACAACACTGGCATCTATCCGACAATGTGGAAAACTGCCCAGGTATGTCCTGTCCACAAAAAGCAGGACAAATCCAACCCGACCAATTATCGCCCCATCAGTCTACTCTCAATCATCAGCAAAGTTATGGAAGGTGTCATCGACAGTGTTATCAAATGGCACTTACTCACCAATAACCTGCTCACTGATGCCCAGTTTGGGTTCTGCCAAGACCACTCGGCTCTCCACTTCATTACAGCCTGGGTCCAAACATGGACAAAGCAGCTGAATTCCAGAGGTGAGGCGAGATCAAGGCAGCATTTGACCGAGTGTGGCATCAAGGAGCCCTAGTAAAACTGAAGTCAATGGGAATCGGGGGGGTGGGGACGCTCCACTGGCTGGAGTCATACCTAGCACAAATAAAGATGGTTGTGGTGGTTGAAGGTCAATCATTACAGTCCCAGGACATCGCTGCAGGAGTTCCTCAGGGCAGTGTCCTAGGCCCAACCATCTTCAGCTGCTTCATCAATGACCTTCCCTCCAACATAAGGTCAGAAATGGGGATGTTCGCTGATGACTGCACAGTGTTCAGCGCCATTCACAACTCCTCAGATAATGAAGCAGTTTATGCCCACATGCAACGAGACCTGGACGACGTTCAGGCTTGGGCTGATAAGTGGCAGGTAACATTTGCACCACAGAAATGCCAGGCAATGACTATCTCCAACAAGCGAGAGTCTAACCACCTCCCCTTGACATTCAACAGCATTACCATTGCCGAATCCCCCACCATCAACATCCTGGGGGTCACCATTGACCAGAAACTTAACTGGACCAGCCACATAACAAGAGCAGGTCAGAGGCTAGGTATTCTGTGGTGAGTGTCTCACCTCCTGACTCCCCAAAGCCTTTCTACCATCTACAAGGCACAAGTAAGGAGTGTGATGGAATACTCTCCACTTGCCTGAATGAGTGCAGCTTCAACAACAGTCAAGAAGCTCGACACCATCCAGGATTTCTTGATTGGCACCTCATCCACCATCTTAATCATTCACTCCCTCC
The DNA here is from genome assembly GCF_052327205.1 of Somniosus microcephalus. Classification (NCBI taxonomy): domain Eukaryota; kingdom Metazoa; phylum Chordata; class Chondrichthyes; order Squaliformes; family Somniosidae; genus Somniosus; species Somniosus microcephalus. Next base: position 137,652,136 of record NC_140995.1, read on the forward strand.
ACCACCGGCGTACCGTGGCTGCAGTGTGTACCATCTACAAGATGCACTGCAGCAACTCGCCAAGGCTTCTTCGGCAGCACCTCCCAAACCCACGACCTCTTCCACCTAGAAGGACAAGGGCAGCAAGCGCATGGGAACACCACCACCTCCAAGTCACACACCATCCTGACTTAGAAGTATATTGCCATTCCTTCATCGTCACTGGGTCAAAATCTTGGAACTTCCTACCTAACAGCACTGTGGGAGTACCTTCACCACATGGACTGCAGTGGTTCAATAAGGCGGCTCACCACCACCTTCTCAAGGGCAATTAGGGATGGGCAATAAATGCTGGCCTTACCAGCGACACCCACATCCCAGGAACAAATATAAAAAAAGTTGGAGACTCAAGTTTATTCGAGCCACAGATATTAAACTAACTGCGCTTGGCAAGCGCTGGCAGCACAAGGAGATCACCGCACCCACCTGCCCTTTAACCACCGTCTGCCCCACCTGTGACTGTAGGTCCCACATTGGACTCATCAGTCACCTGCGAACTCATTTTTAATGTGGAAGCAATTCATCCTCGGTTCCGAGGGACTGCCTAAGAGAAAAGATTAAACTAATTGGCCTGTAAATGCCTGAATTGGCTCTACGCCCCTCCCCCCATTTTAGAAAGGCGCTATATAAATGCAAGTTATTTTTGCAAACACAGCACCAATCCTTTCAATCCACCTCTCTCGCAGTGCTGCTGACGTTCAATGGGCATATGCAGAGACGGCCAATCGGAGCGTGTGTGCGAACGCGCCCCCGCGGTGGAGCCCCGATCTGTGCACGCGCGCTCTGTAGGTCGCGGCCTGCAAGCTGCCGCCATTTTGTTTCGGTGCGGCCCCGCCTGAAGTTTCGCTGCCAGCCTGCTCTCATCCAGGGAGGCGAACAACAACAAAAAAAAACTACCCTGCTCCCGAGTTATCTTGGTTAAAAATTTTCCGCAATCAATCGTTGTGCAGATTTTGTTTACAGACTTTCTTCGCCGCTGCGCGGTAACCCGGTGTTGGGACGCTGGTGGGGTTTCCATGGTTACGGTTACTCAGGCCCGGGAAAGAGGAACAGCGAACGAAAGGGCATGAGCGCCAGGTGAGGAGCGACTGATACTAACCCAGCCCTTGGAGGGTCAATAAAATTACACCCTCTACTCGGAAAGTGGATTAGCATCTGGTCAGGGCCAGGAGGATAAGTAAAAGTCAAGATGATTAAATGCTGTGCGAAACCAGAGACCGTGATAGTGGCATACTAAAGGAAGGCAACTTGTCAGGTATGCAAATAGTGTGCGTGTTTCTGTGTATTCAGGCAAGTTTTTTTTTAATGTTTGCTTGACTTACCTTTTGAGGTAAGGGGTAAGGAGAAACTTTGCAGACTCTTTCCTGGAGTGATTTAAACGTGTGTACAGTCCACAGTGGCACAGATTGTACTTGACCTGTGAGCAGAGTGGCCTTAATTCTCTGCTTTCTTATATCTTTAGTTGATAATTGAAGGTTACCTAATAATTGGAAACCAATTTGTTTATTGTACTTTAATTGTGGCAAAACTGCATCATGCTAATTCTGTTGTGTTGATGTATTAACATTGAAACTTTATACAAAAATGCCTACTTATACCTCAATCGTACACGTGCAAGATGTTGGTTTTTATCTGGCATCTTTGTACATTTTTTCCAGACAGAAGGGAAAAAAATACCCATATTTACATATCAGATTCAGTCAGTTTACCTTGTATTCAAATATTACTTTGTACATTGATATCCTGTACTGAGTTCAACAGCATTGACCATCAGAAGGTTGGGTAAGATTGTTGTCTGTCAACTGAGGGGAGGCGGATGGTTGGGTTCTGCAGTGTCCGCGTATCAATAACACAGGGAATTAAGGGTTACGGGGAGCAGGCAGGAATTTGGACATGAGTCTAGGTTCGGATCGGTCATGGCCCTGTGGGTAGCGGAGTGGGCCCAGGGGCCGTGTAGCCTGATCCTGCTCCTATTTCATGTGTCTAATTCTGTGATAGTAGATTGGCAGTTAGGATCAGATCAGCCATGATCTTATTGAATGGCGGAGCAGGCTCGAGGGGCCGATTGGCCTACTCCTGCTCCTATTTTTTATGTTCTTATGTACACGGACTGCAGGAGAACGGTAATAACAGGTGTTTACTGAATAGAGGGTATGCTGGAACTGAAAGTACAGAAGCCTGCTACGGCTTTATATACAGGTGTGGTCACTGCCGGTACTACAGTATAAAAGCAGTTCTCTCTTAAAGGTACATACACAACAATTCCTCCCCTTTTAGATAAACAGTACATAACATTCATTTAACAATTAAATAATAACTAATTACAATTACAATTTTCTCTGTACTATATACATCAACTGAAGTAATCATTTATAAATTCAGTCTTTGAGGAGGCTTCCTGATCCTGTCTGGATAGCGCCTTTCTCGAGTATCCTGTTCTTGCGGCGGAGTCGATTCTGGCTCATTGTCATTGGTTGGTTCGTCAGCTTCCAATACCACTGATTCTGAGGTAGACGCAATCTGTACTTCGGGTTCATCACCAGGTGCGCATGCTCGTGGTATGGGTTTAACTTGTTCCTGTGACTCTAGAATCTGGTCAGCATGGCGTCTCACGATGCTCTCTCCAACGTCCACTGTGTACATTAGTGGTCCCTGCTGTGTGCATATCGTTCCTGGCTGCCATTTTTCTGTTCGGTAGTCGCGGGCCAAGACTGGTTGCCCTATCATGAAGCTCATGGTTGGCTTCTCATTGATGTGCTGGAATTGCTTATCCTCAACATCTCGTCTTATGTTTGGTTTGAGCAAATCCAGGCGACATCTTAACCTTCGGTTAAAGAACATTATGGCTGGAGCTTGGTTGGTGACTGCATGTGTCGCATTCCGGTAAGCAAACAAGAAATTATCCACCTTGTGTTGTGGTATGTCGTCGTTATACATCGCCTTTATTGCTTTTTTAAAGGTCTGAACAAGCCTCTCAGCCAATCCATTTGTGGCTGGATGATATGGGGCAGATGTGTAATGTTTTACCCCATTATTCCTCAAAAACCTCCGGAAATCCTCGGACACAAACTCAGAATCACAGAATCCTCACAGTACAGATAGAGGCCATTTCGGCCCATCGAGCCTGCACCGACACATATCCCACCTGATCCCCGTAACCCCTACACCAACACATATCCCACCCTATCCCCGTAACCCCACGTATTTAATCCCCCTAACACTAAGGGTCAATTTTTATCATAGCCAATCAACCTAACCCGCACATCTTTGGACTGTGGGAGGAAACCGGAGCACCCGGAGAAAACCCACGCAAACACGGGGAGAATGTGCAAACTCCACACAGACAGTCACCTGAGGCCGGATTCGAACCCGGGTCCCTGGCGCTGTGAGGCAACAGTGCTAACCACTATGCCACCGTGCTGCCCGACTGTGGTCCATTGTCGGAGCAAATCTGTTCTGGCAAGCCATTCCTGGCGAAGATGGTCCGTAGGACTGCAATAGTTTTCTCCGTGGTGGTGGAGGACATTTTGATGACCTCTGGCCATTTCAAATGTGCATCCACGGCGATTAAAAACATTGAGTCCATAAATGGACCAGCAAAGTCAATGTGTACCTGTTGCCATGGAGATGAGGGCCACTCCCATGGGTGTAGCGGGGCCTGTGGTGGAGCGTTTTGGACTTTCTGGCATCCTGTGCATCTCTTGGTCATATCCTCGATTTCTTTATCGATTCCCGGCCACCACACAAACGCCCTGGCTAGGCTCTTCATTTTTACCCCTCCCAGATGACCCTCATGAAGCTCATCGAGCACTCTATCTCTCAACTTGGGTGGAATTACCACTCGGGATCCACACATCAAGGTCCCCCGGCACACTGACAGCTGTTCTCTCCTTGGCGAGAATGCTGGCAACAGTGAGTCGCCATGTGCTGGCCATCCCTTCACCATCATCATTGACCCAAGAGAGTGTCGGGTCATTTCGGGTTTCCTTCTCTATACTTGAGTTTGTAACAGGTAGACATTCGACTATGGTTGAATGGAATATCTCAACAGGGTCCACTGCAGGTGCTCCCTCCACCGTAGGCAACAGTAGGCGCGACAGCCCATCAGCGTTTCCATGCTGTTTCGTACCCTTGTACTCTATGTCGTATTGATGTGCCCCTAGAAAAAGGGACCATCTTTGCAGCCGTTGCGCCGTCATCACCGGAACGCCCTTCATTGGGTTAAAAATGGAGACAAGAGGCTGATGATCAGTCAGTAGGGTGAATTTCTGCCCATGCAGATAGTGATTGAACTTCTTCACCCCCCACACCAGGCTGAGGGCCTCCCTGTCAATCTGGGCGTAGTTACGCTTGGCTGAGGTTAACGAGCGTGATGCAAAGGCTATTGGCCTCTCTGAACCGTCAAGGAATTTGTGTGACAGCACCGCTCCAATGCCGTAGGGAGACGCATCACATGCTAACCGAATCGGTAGTGTTGGATTGTAGTGAGCCAATACTTCTTTTGAAGTGATTAGGCATTTACATTTCTGAAAGGCACGCTTACACTCATCACTCCATTTCCATGTTACTCCAGTTTGCAGCAGGGCGTTCAGTGGGTGCAGAATTGTAGATAAATTTGGCAAGAACTTATGGTAGTAGTTCACCAACCCGAAGAATGACCTCAGTTGCGACACATTTTCCGGTGCTGGAGCCTTGACTACTGCCTCAATCTTGTCTGGGGACTTATGTAACCCCTCCTCATCAATCATGTGGCCACAATACGAGATTTGTTTCCTGAAAAACTCGCATTTGGGGCGGTTGGCTCGTAGCCCATATTCTTGTAATCTAGTGAGCACCTGCTCCAGGTTGGCAAGGTGTTCACTGTCATTTTCACCCGTAACCAGGATGTCGTCCAAATAACACTGGGTCCCCGGGATCCCTTGCAGGACTTGTTCCATCGCCCGCTGCCAAATAGCCGGAGCTGATGCTACCCCGAATACCAGTCGGTTGTACTGGTAAAGACCTTTGTGAGTGTTTATCGTGAGGTATTTTCTAGATGCTTCTTCTACCTCCATTTGTAGATACGCTTGGGCCAGATCAATCTTCGTAAAGCGTTTCCCTCCAGATAGTGAGGCGAAAATATCTTCTATCCGTGGAAGTGGATATTGTACCGTGTGCAGGACTGGGTTCACAGTTACCTTATAGTCCCCACAGATGCGAACCTTCTTCGGTTCCCCAGGCGTGCTGCTCAATGATTTCTTCATTACAGGAACGATGGGTGTGGCCCACTCGCTCCAGTCCACCTTGGACAGCACACCCGAACGCTCCAGACTCTCCAGCACTGCTTCGACGGCTGGGCGGATTGCGTACGGTACCGGTCTGGCCTTAAATTTTGGGTTTGCGTTATCTTCAATTTTTATCGTTGCTGTTACTTCTTTTAGAGTCCCAAGTCCTTGTTGGAACACCTCTTTCGCGTCAGTTAGAATTTTTGACAGTCGTCCAGGTGTGGCGTCATCATCCTTTTTGTCAGCTACAATTAGCGCCTGAATGGAATGCCAATCCAATTGTATTTTTCGGATCCATTCACGTCCCAATAATGGTGGTCCTCCATCTTGTAGTATATATAGATACAGTTTCTGTGTTTCCTTGCCGTTGTATTTAACGGGCACCCTTATTTTTCCTCTGGGGTAGACTTTTTGCCCCGTATATGTCTTCAAGACAATGGACGTGTCCTTCAAGGGTATGTGTGAGAATAGCCGCACATAGTCTCGTCGACTCATGACAGGGCTGATCCTGTGTCCAATTCCATCTTTTCTTGGGACCCTGCCATCATGAGGGTGACCCAAATGGTTCGGTGATCCTCCTTTGCGATCACGTTGTGTATCTTTAGACAACTTAGTCTCCTGCTCCCGGAGTCATTATCACTCTCCTGATCTTCTGAACTACTGTCTGTCATTTTTTTTACTTTCTTGTACTTTTCCTTAGTAGTTCTTTTAGTGTTGGTTTTTTTTCCCCGACCTGCAGACTCTTGCTATGTGTCCCACTTTTCCACATTGCCTGCATACTTTGTCCTTAAACCAGCAGTCCTTCTGGTCATGGGTTGTTCTGCCGCAGCGATAGCACTTTTCTGCTCCATATACCATTTCGTTGGTGCTATATTCTGCGGTTTCTGTTGTATTTCCGCAGCTCCCCGTGCTGCTGCTTCGTAGGATACTGCCACGCTGAAAGCCTTTTCTAGCGTCGGGTCCTTTTCCGAAAGTCGTTTCTGGGTTCCTTCACTCTGGAGCCCGCAGACAAACTTATCCCTTAAGGTATCTGCCAGTCCTGCTCCGAACTGGCAGTGCTTCGATAACTTGCGTAGTTCCGTAAGATAGTCAGCATTGCTCTCATCTTTGTGCTGGTTTCTTTTATGGAACTTGAATCTTTCTGCTATCAGCAGCGGTGTAGGGTTTAGATGTTCCTGTAAGATATTGACAATCTCTTCAAAGCTTTTCTCCATTGGTTTAGCTGGGGTAATTAAATTCCGCAATAGGCCGTACGTTCTCGCGCCCATCAAATTTAATAATACCGATGCCTTCTTTCCATCGGCCACCTCATATTTGCCTTGCAGTACACTTCAATTCTTTCCACATACGTGGTCCAGTCTTCTACTTCGTTGTCGAAAGCAGTGATACTGCCACTCTTCGGCATCTTGGGTGGTTTAAAATGGCGCCTCCCGCGCTTTTCCTTCTTCCCCAATGGATTAAAATGGCGCCTCCCACGCTTTTCCTTCTTCCCCTTGCTGCCAATGCTGCTCCTAGCGTTCTAAATAGTAATGGCAGCGCCCCGCGGCTTCGGCGCGTCTCTCTTTTGTTAGTTAAATTCCGTAGTTTTATTCTTCTTCGACGCTGTCCACTGCGCGTCTCTTTTCCTTCCCCTCATTTTATTTTCTCTAACGCTGCCCGGCTCTTGCGCACCGACCGCGCCCTGTGCGCTCCACCCTCTCTCTTTTCCTTCCCGACGACGCTGCACGGCCCCTTTGCAGAGCCGCTCGATCGAGCTCAAGCCCGCCGCAGTCCGGAAGGGTCAGCGCACTACCTGCTACCAGCACGATTTGCTGGAACACCTTGACTGGGGAGCCAAGCCCAGCTCTCCACAGCCTCCCCTGCGATTCTCTGAACTCCGATGGATCACTGGGCGGTTGCCCGCGGTCGACACCCGTTGCTCTGACTTCGACCTCCAAGAAGCTTCTTTTCAGGGATGGAACCCCGTGAGGTGATGAAGTACTGCAGGTGAGTTCGAACCTGCTCGTCGCCAGTGTAGTGTCCGCGTATCAATAACACACGGACTGCAGGAGAACGGTAATAACAGGTGTTTACTGAATAGAGGGTATGCTGGAACTGAAAGTACAGAATGTTGTATCCGTGTGTTAATGAAGACACGGAATGCAGGAGTTGGTTTACAGGTGTTTACTGAACAAAGTCTGGAGGTGAACTAACAGATGCAAGACACTATACAGGCTTATATAGCCCGAGTGGCCATTACCGGCATTACAGTACACAGGGGCTCTTAAAAGCACATACACCACACAGACGCCTGCTACGGCTTTATATACAGGTGTGGTCACTGCCGGTACTACAGTATAAAAGCAGTTCTCTCTCAAAGGTACATACACAACAGGTTCCCATCTGCTATTGGGTTTTGTAAGGTTCTCAAAATTCCCACATTCCCCCAAGGTTATTAATAAAGGGGACCCTGTATGGGCAATTTAAAACGGGTACCCAAAAAGATGGCGTCCGCACCTTGCGACCAAAAGCCTGTAAGATTTTAAAAGCTTGGACTCTGTAGCACAAACCGGCAGCTTTGGGAAATCGAAACTTAAAATGCATTTCTGTGAAAAGAGCTTTGGGTTTGAAAAGCCAGACAGCTAGGCAAACATTGAATATGCATTGCGTCAGATCGAAACAGATCAGCCCAGTTAGGCCTAAGCGTAAGGCCATTAGTTTGTCCGCATAAATAATTGGAAACAGCTCAAGGGAGCCACCAAAGCTGGACAGGCTGATTAAAAGGCATTAATGACAATATAACCCGGACATTGGGGCCATTAGGTGCGATAAACGGCCATCTAAAGCCAGTTAACTTAGATTGGTATAATCATTTAAAACAGCCCGCCAAAAGTTGGACAATAGACTGACCTGATTTGGCGCGCAGATAAGGGTTTTCAATGGGAGTATAATTATAGGCCCATTGGTAGCCACGTTGCTCTTGCTGGCGCCGCTCTCTCTTCCTCCTGCGCTTGCCACCTAGCCACTGCCCGTGGCTTCCCCAAATCCATCGGGGACGCCGGCACAGCACCAGGCGAACGCGGGCAGGCCAGGCGACGAGATGAGATGAAATCAGACAAGATGATTTCGAAGAAGATTGAAGAACGCTTCGAATAATCGGGCCTTCAATCCAGCCGACCTTCGACTATCTTCATGCAACATTCAACCGCTACCCGAAGAAGAAGAAGAACCATCATCCCTGCGAGGTAAAGTACCCAAGCAAAGACTTTAATCTCTGGGTACTTTACCGGGACGACGCCCTTGCCGCGCCCTGAGACCACGTGATGACGGCAAGCTCCATAGAGCACAAAGAGCGAACCCCAAAACACCACAACCGTTATAACTCAGCAGATTTGGACTTGGTGAGCATGAATTCCTGGCCCCTCTTAGCTTAATCTAGTTCAGTATTATAGGTGGGATAAGGGTGAAGGGATTTTGTTAATGTGTGTTCCCTCGATGTGCAGTGTGTTCCCCATTCCCATTTAAGTAGATTCTTTTGATAAGCCTGTAACTACATAGTGACTTCTCAGTATTTGTAATTCTTACTTGTGTTTTAATAAAATCTTGGTTTTCTCACATCCAAACCACTTGTCTACTCGTTTTCTGTATCACCGCCTGTACCTAAGTCCGGTGTCGAGAACCCAGGGGTGTGGGAGCGATTCGAACCGCTCACAGGCAGTCAGGGGCATAACTGACTGGGCACACGCCACCCCCTACAGAAAATGGCGACCACGGCAGGACAGCGGCAACAGGGTTGCGATACTGTAGACAATGGTTCGGATGAGCAAACCATGATGGATGAAAGGATTTCTGATTATGTGTTTAGCAAGGTGAATATCACTAAGAAGTGGATCACCACTCTGTTAAGGGCTGGGCGTCCGGTAGATGCAGCAGCTAAGTGGACAGAGGGAAAGGAACACAAGAAGTCCTTAGAAAAGGCAGTCTGGCTGATGTGTTTCAAAAAGCAGGTCCAGCTTTTGGATGGGCTCGTTGCAGCACAGGCAGCCGAGTTAAAGGAGTCAGCCCTGGAGATCCAGGATAAGGCTCTAGCAGGGGAGAAGATATTGGTAGCATTGCAGGCCTTGAATCAGGAGAGAGTGTATTTAATGGGAGAACACAAGGCCCAGTTGGAATACCTACAGTGCCAAGTCACCGAAGCCAAGGGAAATGAGTTAAGGTTGCGGGAAAAGAACGCCCGCTTGGCAAGGCAAGTTAGGGAACAAGAAGAGAAAGTACAGGAGGTAAAGGCAGCTTACAAGTTAGCGAGCGAACAGGGGTTTGAGGAGGCAGACCACGGCCCCTGCAAAGAGCGGATAGAAAATCTGAGCCGGGCCCTCAGGAAGGCAAAAGGCATGGTATGCCTTATAAGCCCGAAGGCAGATCAAGCGGATTTTATGGGGAACGAGGGGAGGACAGTTCAAACATCACCGGTAGTGCCCAGGGACGGCCCGGTTGAGGGACAGGAGGTCTCACGACCACCACCCGTAGCACCAAGTTTCAGCGAGGTTTGGCAGCAAGGGGGGGTGGAGCCAGAGGTGGAAGCAGAGGTGGAGCAAACCCCGCCAGAGAGGTCGGAGCTGGGACCGATGTGCCCAGCCCGGCATCGGAGGTTCGGCCCACCCGTCAATGGCGACGATGAGGGACCCCTCCAAAACCAGTTCGTATTACCCTATATCACCCAACAGCTTAGGGCTATGGTGACATCCCGAAGCTGTCCGAAAAGGGAGAACCCTCGATCCACTTCAGGGACATAGAGCAGGCAGCCAGCATCAACGACTGTGATGCTGCTGAGCAGGCCAAGATGCTGCTATTCTCCCTGGAGAGTAGACTCCTCCAATCCCTCTCTGACGAGTGTAAGAAGGGGCAGAGCGGGTATGAGGAGCTCAGGGATTCAGTTCTGGAGGCCATGGGGATGAATGAGGGAAGTCCTTTCTCCCGTGTGCAGAAGACGGTCCAGCTAGCGGGGGAAACCCCGCAGGCTTTCGCGGACCGGTTATGGCCGGTATACCGGAGGGCCTGTCCGGGGCCGCTGAACGGGGATCCCCTGGCCCATTGGTTACGTTGCCTGGTGGCGAACAGCTTGCCACAGGTCCGGGCCAAGGCAGAAGTCTGGTTCGACCCCAAGAACCCCCAGACCACCGAACTTACGGTGATCAGACAGTTGACTCTAGCCTATAAAAATGGTAGGGGAACCGATGCATACCCACCTAAGGGGAAGGTGCATGAGGTAAAACCCGGACCGGGTAGGAAAGAGTGGCACCAGGAAGGGAATAACCCCCCCCCCCCCCCCAACACAAAGACGAATTGTTACGGGTGCGGGAAGGATGGTCACTGGCGGAAGGAGTGCAAAAATCCTTGGAAAGATAACAAGGGAAAGAATTCCACAGCCCCAGCCCAAAAGGCGGGGGTAGGAATCCCTCCCGCAGAGGTCGAGTCACTTTTGGACACCATGAGGTCCTTATTGACTGGCCAGGGGAGAGTAGCAGCTGCTACCGGTGCTCTGACCCCGTCAGCCCCACCCAACCAACAGCCCTGACTAGAGCCAGCGCAGCCTGTTTACCTGTGTTCTCTCCGGTACGATGAATGGAAAAGACCCCTCTTGGAGATGGAGGTAGAAAAGGTGACGGGGACCTATCTGTTAGACACGGGGGCATCATGCACCGTGGTCTACTCAGCTAACCCCTCCACCTCGCCTCTATCTAACGGGGTCCCATACAGTCTGTCGGGGTTCACAGGCAAAGAACAGGCTGGCTCGTTTTCCATCCCGCTTGCCATTCGTTTAGGACTGCTCCGCTCTAAGTGGACCTGTGTCCTGATGAAATGGGAAGTGGAGGGTGGAAGAGGGGTCCTGGGAGCCGACTTTATTGTATGCCACGGGATCCTAATAGATTTGAGAAATCATTGCCTATGGGGGGCAGGTAAAGGAAAGGACGGTGAGATAGTAATGATCCCAGGAAAGGAAAGGAAGGGGACCTTATGCACCATGAAGCCCAAAGAGGGTTATAACCTCGAGCTTATGGTCAGCAACACCCCACAGGAGTTCCAGGCATTTGTGCAGGCCCACCTGGCCACATTTGCCACACACAAACATGACTGCGGGAGGGTCAACGGGTTTGAGGTCAGCGTAGACGGGGACCCCATGGCCCGACCACAGAAACAGTATAACTTCCCCAGGGAAGTGGAGCCAGACATGGAAGCAGCCATGTCCTCATTAGTACAGCAGGGAGTCCTGAGACCGATAGCCACCCACGTAAACTCTCCATTGTGGCCAGTTAGAAAGCCGGACAATTCCTGGAGGGCTATGGTGGACTATCGGGTGCTCAATAGTAACATCCCAGCCTGTGCACCCAGTTGCCGACCTGATAGGAAGTATTCCAGCATCCGCGACCACTTTCACGGTGCTGGATATTTCCAACGGGTTTTGGTCCATCCCTTTACGAAGGAAGGATCAGTACAAGTTTGCCTTTACGTTTAAAGGGCAACAGTACACGTGGAACTGCTTGCCGCAGGGCTTCCACAACAGCCCCAGCATTTTCCATCAGTGCATAGCAAACAGTTTAAAGGATTTTAGCCAGCCCAGACAGTTGGTCCAATATGTGGATGACCTGCTCCTGTTCACTGATTCAAGAGAGGAGCTTGGCCGAACTGCTGGAGCTGCTCAGGCAAAAGGGTTTTAAAGTAAACCCCAAGAAAGTACAGATCGGCCAGCAGGAGGTGAAATTCCTAGGTCTGACCGTCCCCGCTGGAGAAAGGGCCATAGATAAGGCTAGGAGGGAAGCGGTACAGGAGTTACCGGTCCCCAACGCAGTCACGGGTGTGAGGTCATTTCTAGGGCTAACCGGGTACTGCAGAGACTTTATTGAGGACTATGCAGCCACCGCAGCCCCTCTGCTCCGACTCCTACACAAGGGAGTGGAGTGGCTTTGGGATGAGGGTTGCCAGGCAGCATTCGTCAGGCTCAAGAAAGACTTGCAGACCGCACCAGCTTTAGGGGCCATAGATGGGGGGGAAAGAGTTTTTCCTGGAGGTGGCAGCCAGTGGGGATAGCCTGAGTGCTGTGCTGCTGCAAGAGCGGCACGGCAGGGGAAGGCCGGTGGTCTACTCCTCTAGGATACTCGCAGATGTGGAAAGGAGCTACTCCAATTGTGAGAGGCACCTCTTGGCCACACATTGGGCTGTGAAAAGATCACTGATCTTCACAGGCACCTCTCCCATCACCCTCCTCACCCATCACACACCCACCCAGATGCTTCTGGATGGGAGGATCAAGGATGGAACAGTGAGCAGTGCCCGCATTGCTCGCTGGACCCTCCTCCTCTCATAGATGGATCTCAAGGTGAAGGGTCTCTGCGAGCCAAAGCTCACAGCCAACCTGGTACAGGTAGACTACCCTTTATCCGGACTTCCGAAAACCGAAACCCTCTAAAAACCGAAGGTTTTTTCGTTCACCGTAAGTCGTGCGTACGACTTACACTGAACGAAAAAACCTTCGGTTTTTAGAGGGTTCCGGTTGCGGAAGTTCGGATAAAGGGTAAGTCGTGCGCACGACCCCCCGCCGACCCCCCCCCCCCCGCCAGCCCCGACAACCGCCGACCCCCCCCCCCCCCCCCCGCCGCGGACCCCGCCAGCCCCGACAACCGCGGACCCCGACAGCCGCGGACCCCGCCAGCCCCGCCAACCCCGACCCCCGCCGACCCCGACTGACTTACGCTGAGCGTCAGCGTAAGTCGTGCGCACGACCCCCCGCTGACCCACCTTCCGAAATCCGAAATTCTCCTTTATCCGAAACTCGGCTGGTCCCGAGGTTTTCGGATAAAGGATAGTCTACCTGTATATCCTGGAGCAGCCCACTGGTGTTCCATTGAAGGGGTTTGGGAAGTGAACATAGGTTTATGGGCCGGGATACATCCCATAGGCCACGAGATCTATGTAGACGGTTCCAGCACGGTATCTGCTGGCGAGCGCCTCACGGGGTGTGGAGTTTATGACCCAGCGACAAACATTGCCCTGGCAATTAAGCTCCCCAGCACCATGAGCGCCCAGCAGGCTGAACTGTCCGCGGTAGTGTACGTCTTTACACACACCAAAATCTTCCCTACCCCATACACAATTTGCTCGGACAGCACGTTCACGTGCAATTTGTGTACGGAGTACCTGGCCATCTGGTCCCGCCGCGGATACACCTCCGCTGACGTGAGACCCCTCACAGCAAAACCCCTGCTGGAAAAGATCATAGCAGCAGTGGGGGAGGAAGGGGAGATTTTCATCCACAAGATGAATGCCCATTCCTCCACAGAACCCCGCAGCCAGGGCAACCAGCAGGCTGACATGCTCGCCAAGGAGGGTGCCCGCACAGGCATTTTCTGGGACCCCTACGGGTCCAGACCCATGGCGGCAGTCAGAGGTAGGGACGAGACCCAAGGGAGTGCAGGGGTAGCGTTAGTCCCGGACCTTAAGATGGTCCAAGCCCAAGACCCTGTCCTCAAGGCGGTCCTCAGTGCAGTAACTGAGGGAAAAGGGGTAGAGGGTCCGTACGGCATAGCAACCCTCTCCGTAAAAGAGGGCATGCTGTTCCGGGGGGAACAGTGGTTGTGCCGCAGCAACACCGGAGGGAATTCCTTCAACTGGCCCATGAGGGTCCAGGAGCGGGACACCCCGGGCCTGAGACCACCTGGCAGCGGGTGGAACAGGCGGGATGGTGGCCGGGACTCAGGGAAGATGTCTGCGAGTTCTGTGCAGGCTGTCTTGTGTGCACTGCTAATAACCCTGACCCCCACAAAAGGAAGGTACCTATGGGACACACCAGGAGGGTAGAGGGACCATGGCAGTCGATACAGGTCGACTACATCGGGCCCCTGCCCTCCGCCCAGGGAGACTATAAATACTGCCTAGTCCTGGTGGGTGTGTTCACGAAATGGGTAGAGGCCTTCTCCTGCAGAATGGCCACAGCTCTGGGTACTGCCAGGATCCTGGTCCAGGAAGTGTTCTTGCGGTGGGGACTACCACAGTATGTGGAGTCCGACCAAGGGAGTCACTTTACCGGACAGGTGATGCAGAATACCCTTATGCTGCTAGGCATCGAGGGGAAGTGGCACGTGGCCCACAACCCACAGTCATCAGGGATTGTGGAAAGAATGAATAGGACCCTAAAGGAAAGGTTGCAGAAGGAGATGGTGGACTCGCCCCGTAAATGGGCCGAGGTCCTACCGTTGGTTCTGATGGGGATCAGGGCCAGCCAGTCTAAAAGCACTGGGTATTCACCGTACGAGCAGATGACTGGCAGGGTTATGTGGACCCCCACCCATGTACTAGTCCCGGTGCTCACGGAGGGAAACCGGAACAGTTTCGCCCAAAACCTCTGAGCACCTTAAACAGGTCCACGAGTAGGCGGCTGGGAACATGGGAAGACAGCATCGGAGTAACCGATTGCTGCTCGAACCCCGAAAGCACCACGAGTGGGAGGTAGGAGATCAGGTCATGGTGAGAAACTATGCCCGAGTAGGAAGTTTGGAACCATTGTACATGGGGCCCTACAGCATTGTAGATAAAGCCAGCCCCATGGTATACGCCGGTAAGATGCCTTGGCGCACCAAATGGTTCCATATTAACCAGTGCAAACTGTTTCAACCTGAGAGGAGAAAACAGCCAGTTGGGGTAGGGTCTGAGGATAAAATTTCACAGACTGCACGGGCAGGCGCTGTGGCTTGTTTAAGGGGAGGGGCCATCCCGCCCACCGATTGGGACACCCCCCCCCCCCCACCTCTTCTGGGATCCAGATGAGGAGGGACCTGAGGGTGAAGACCCCGCCCCTAACCCAGGTGTAGAGGAGGAGGGACCAGAGGGCGAAGACCCCGCCCCGGACCCAGGTTCGGGACCTGGGGGTGGAGACTCTCAGCCTGCAGCAACGGGCTGCGAAGAGTTACCTGCCCCTAGCGCAGGTTCGGGAGAGGTTAAACCTAAGGGGGAAGATCCCCAGCCAGCGGCAGTGGTGAGCCCACAGACCGCACCGGAGGGGGCAGCGGTTCGGGTTAAAGGCCAACCAGCCAAGAAAACCCCACCCGCCAAAGTACCTAGAAGGTCCCCATGGACGCCCCAGCCGAGAAAGCCATGGTCACCAGCTCCCCAGTTTAAAGGGACAGCCTCCCGAGGCATGGGGAAGTCAAAGGACAGAGGACCCCAGCCAGCAGCCGCAGGCGGCGAGGGACCAACCGTGCAGGACGGTGCGGCCACGCCGGAGGGAGCAGTGTGCCGCAGCCCAACCAGGAATTAGGCTGGCCGCCCGGAGACGGGCGGCGGATTTTTATAGTTTAGGTAATTTAAGTTTTGGTTATTGTTAAGTTTAGGTATTTAGCTTAAGTTTGGGTGTTTTAGCTTAAGTTAAGTAAGGTGATGGGTAGTTTTAATTAAGTAGTATCTGCTAAGAGTGTGTATACTTGAGTCGAGGTTGCGGGACCCGACTATGCTTCGCCCAAGCCAGAGAATCTCTTGGGGACCTGGCTGTATGTTTTTGTATCTGTTGCAGAAAGACTTTCGGGATGAAGGGGAGCGTAATCCTACTCGCCCTGATCGGACTGAGCCTGGGAAAAAGGGGCGACGTGGAGGACTCTCACATCTACGGGTGCTCGGGGGAGAGAGCACCTATAGCAACCGACTGGAGCAGCGAAATGGGATGCGGAGGAGACCACCATCTACGTCCACGAGGGAAGGTGGCCAGGGTGGCTGGGGTCCAATTCGTCTCAGTACTCCAGCCAGACTGGGTTCACGTACGGGGAGGCCTCCCTCCTGTGCCCCAGGGTACAGGTCGTTACCACAAGGGTCAGCGTCACCGTAGGGAAACGTGTATGTTTAACGTGCAAGGGACACATTCCTCTGGATAGGTGGTGGTGGCTCAGAAAGCTGAGCAAAGATATGAGAAACCCCGCAGTCGAGTGGGAACGGTTGGGGAATAATACCCACCGGACGATTACAGGGACTCACGGAGGATTAAGTGTGTGTTGGGACAAGTGGTGGGAACCGGATCAAGGGATTTATATCTGTATGTGGGGGTCAGAGAGAGTCTGCCCCGCAGGCATATCCATCATTTTCCACCGGCAGTGGCAAGACACCAGGGAGGGGATGAAGTGGGATACCAGCCTGAAGGCGTGCGCGGTTCCATTCTCCCCGATCCCAGTCAATGCCACTGAGCTTGTGACCCGCCCCCGAAAGCCCCTGCCCACGACGCAGGTGGCGAGGTTACCCAGAGAAGGGTGTCCCACCACCACCAAGGGACCAGGGAATGGGCTGGTACTAGTGCCTATAGATCAGGTGCTGTACCAGGGGGTACACTATGCGGTAGCCTCCGTGATTTTAAATCTCACCGAGGTACATTTACCGGAGTGGTGCCCCAAAGAAACAGAGCAGCTATACCAGGCCCTATTAAAGGACATGTTCAGGAAGTTTTATGAGTTCGATTTTGCCAATGTTGACAAAACCGAACTGTACACCACACACGCGAGTTTTTGGGCAATGCAGGGAGACAAAGAAGGGGAGTATGGAATGATGTTTTTACTGCGTTCAACACTGGGTCCTCTGTCACCAACAGTTTGGATGACATAGAGCTGCAGACCCAGATAAACGGTTTAAAAACACAGTTAAGGAGGATATTACTGGATGAGAACAAAGTAGTAGGCTCAGAGTTGCATGAGGACCAGGCCATGACGGTCCATTTAAAGGAGATCATAGCGGAGTTGGAGAAGCACGCAATGACGGTAAATGCCCTCATAAGGGAGGACAGAAATGCTTCTGACCAGGCTGCGCAGAACGAGGTGTGCATGCTGTATGGGGCGTGGTTGCTGGGCGAGGGCCGCAGTAATCTGGAGGATTTAAAACAGGGTTTAGACCCCTCCTGGATCAGCAACAAGAACCTCGCAGCCCTCCATCCGTTTGAGAATGCATTAAGCCCGTGCCAACTCCGGCTAGCTTCAGAAGCCTACCCAGTCCCAGTGGATTGTGGGCAGTCCAACCACACGATCATGGGAGTAGTAGTTAGGATGCCGGTCATGGGTAGGACAGCCCGACCCACACCGGTATACAGGGTAGAGAACATTGGAGTCATTCAAGGGAGTGCACACATTCGTTTCACAGCGGTCCCACCTTACGTCATAAAGTGGGAGCACGCTATGACAGGTACTGACCTCTCAGGGTGCCGGAGCCGGGGAGCGCACATAATCCTGTGTCCCCAGCACTTGAATGCCTATTCAAAACCACAGTGCGGGTTCAGAGCTGCTGGCGCGAAACCTATAAATTGTACCATGGAGGCAATGGCACAAGGCCATGTTCCCCCACAGGTAGCATATATAGGAGGTGGGACACAATGTCACCACAGGAGCGTCCCACTACCAGCATGGTGTCCGGTTAGTGACAGCAGTTTCTGTTTTAAACCCAAGTCAGAAGTTCAAGTGGCCCAGGAGCGAATTGTCCCCATTCCTGAACCCTCCACTGTTCACCTCACTGTAAAGGAGAATTTTACCAACCTGCAGAAGTACGTAGCGCATTTCGGCTACGAAATTCCCCCTCTCCCTGAACACCTTACCAAAATACTCAAAGCCGTCAAAGTTTCACAGAAACATTTTTACACTCTAGAGCAGAAAACAGTAGAGATAGGGGCTAAGATATTGGATATTGTGATTCCACCCTGGTGGGACATTTTCAATAACATAGCGGTCCCTTCGTGGATCAGACTGGCTTCCCACATTCTCGTGGTTTGCCAGTTAGGGATAGTGTTGTATCTAGTCTGCATCCAGTGCAAGGGAATAGGTCAGATGCTAGAATTCCGAAACCAGAGGAGCTGGAAGGAACGTTATGTGAAGGTGGAGGGAGAGACACCTGTTTGAGTTTTTGTATTTCTGATTAAAGATTGTTGTTTCTTGTGTTTTGTTTTTAATAAAGATTTTGCGACGCGTTGTTAATAAAGATGTCTGTGTAGCAAGTGGTGCAGGGGTGTTGGACCCCTCCATACTTGGATGTGTGTGAAAGACTGTAATTATTCTATGTATGTTTATGTACACTACATTTTCGCAGAATGGGAAGTGCATGTGTCGTGGGATCATAGATAGGTAATTACAGGGGAAGATTGACTATGGAGGGTCGGAAATTTTGCTCACCTTGTAAGGATGATTCTTCAAGCAAGTTTTAGTATCTCGGGGGAGTGTAAGGTTCTCAAAATTCCCACATTCCCCCAAGGTTATTAATAAAAGGGACCCTGTATGGGCAATTTAAAAAGGGTACCCAAAAAGATGGCATCTGCACCTCGTGACCAAAAGCCTGTAAGATTTTAAAAACTTGAACTCTGTAGCACAAACAGGCAGCCTTGGGAAATCGAAACTTAAAATGCATTTCTGTGAAAAGGACTTTGGGTTTGAAAAGCCAGACAGCTAGGCAAACATTGAATATGCATTGCGTCAGATCGAAACAGATCAGCCCAGTTAGGCCTCAGCGTAAGGCCATTAGTTTGTCCGCATAAATAATCGGGAAACAGCTCAAGGGAGCCACCAAGGCTGGACAGGCCGATTTAAGATGCATTAATGACAATACAACCCGGACATCGGGGCCATTAGGTGCAATAAACGGCCATCAAAAGCCAGTTAACTTAGATTGGTATAATCATTTAAAACAGCCCGCCAAAAGTTGGACAATAGACTGACCTGATTTGGCACGCAGATAAGGGTTTTCAATGGTATAATTATAGGCCTATTGGTAGCCACGTTGCTCTTGCTTGCTTGCTGGCGTGCGCTCTCTCTTCCTCCTGCACTTGCCACCTAGCCACTGCCCGTGGCTTTCCCAAATCCATCAGGGACGCCAGCATAGCACCAGGCGAACGCGGGCAGGCCAGGCGATGAGACGAGATGAGATGAGATGAAATCAGACGAGATGATTTCGAAGAAGATTGAAGAACGCTTCGAATAATCGGGCCTTCAATCCAGCCGACCTTCGACTATCTTCATGCAACATTCAACCGCTACCCGAAGAAGAAGAAGAACCATCATCCCTGCGAGGTAAAGTACCCAAGCAAAGACTTTAATGTTGGGGTACTTTATTGGGACGACACCCTTGCCGCCCTGAGACCACGTGACGACGGCAAGCTCCAGAGAGCACAAAGAGCGAACCCCAAAACCCCACAACTGTTATAACTTAGCAGATTTTGACTTGGTGAGCATGAATTCCTGGCCCCTCTTAGCTTAATCTAGTTCGGTATTATAGGTGGGATAAGGGTTAAGGGATTTTGTTAGTGTGTGTTCCCTCGATGTGCCGTGTGTTCCCCATTCCCATATAAGTAGATTCTTTTGATAAGCCTGTAACTAAATAGTGACTTCTCAGTATTTGTAATTCTTACTTCTGTTTTAATAAAATCTTGGTTTTCTCACATCCAAACCACTTGTCTACTCGTTTTCTGTATCGCCGCCTGTACCTAAGTCCGGTGTCGAGAACCCAGGGGTGTGGGAGCGATTCGAACCGCTCACAGGCAGTCAGGGGCATAACTGACTGGGCACACGCCACCTCCTACAGTTTAAAGAAAAAAGACTTGCATTTTTTTTGTGCCTTTCACAATCACTGGACTTTAAAGCCAATGAAGTACTTTTTGAAGTGTAGTCTCTTGTAATGTAGGAAACGTGGCAGCCAAATGGCACACTGCAAGCTCCCACAAACAGCAATGTGATAATGACCAGATCATCTGTTTTAGTGATGTTGATTGAGGGATAAATATTGGCCTGGACTCCGGGGATAACTACCCAGCTCTTCTTTGAATTAGTGCCATGGGATCTTTGAAGTCCGTCTGAGAGAGCAGATGGGGCCTCGGTTTAACGTCTCGTCCGAAAGACGGCACCTCCGAAAGTGCAGCACTCCCTCAGTGCTGCACTGAGGTGTCAGCCTAGATTTTTGTGCTCAAGTCTCTGGAGTGATCCACCCCCTTCTGACTCAGAGGTGATGATGCTACCAACTGAACCACAGCTGACAATGTTTTGAAATACATTGTTGCACTCTTTGCTCTGCCTGGACCCTCTTTTATGGGGATATTGAGATGATCTTGGGAATAATCATGCCTTATGGGTTTACAGGAAAGCTGTCCAGGTTGCTTTGTATTTCATCCAGTCTAATTACAATTTAGATTGACATATATCTTGTAGGTGTTGTACCCATGTTTACTGTGACAGAATCATGTTTTTGTTTACTTTGTATATCACTACTTTGCTGACAGTTTAAGCCTTGTTATCGCTGTCAGTGCTAGTGGTGAAAGTATTTTCACAGATTATACAAACAAAATTTGTAACACAACCTTTGAGTATTGGTGACATTTCTGGGTTGCTACTGATACATGGTTCACTCAGTGATACAGTCTTGCACTTCAGTCACAGTGATAATATGCTCTCAGTTCATTATGCATAGAGGGGAAAACAGCAAATTGTTTAATTTGCCATGAACATCCAGCTCCATCCCTCAGCAGGATTGTCTTTGGGCCCTCCACTTCACTTCTTTCTTGAACAGAGGCCCAACCAATTGCCATCAATCCCATGGCTTCACTCCTCCCTATCTCTGTAACCACCTCCAGCCCTACGACCCGTCCTAGAACTCTGCGCTCCTCCAATCCTGGCCTTTTGTGCATCCCTGATTTCCTTCACCCCACCATTGGCGGCCCTGCCTTCAGCTGCCTTGATCCGAAGCTCGAGAATTCCCTCCCTAAACCTCTCCACCTCTCTACCTCTTTCCTCCTTTAAGACACCCCTTAAAACCTATCTCTTCGACCAAGCTTTTAGTCACCTGTCCTAATATCTCCTTATGTGGCTCGGTGTAAAATTTTGTCTGATAACGCTCCTGTGAAGCACCTTGGGATGTTTTACTACGTTAAAGGTGCTATATAAATACAAGTTGTTGTTATCACTCTCTTCTGCTTAATTGAGCTTAATTCACCTTCTCTATGCATGCCAAGTATCCACATGAAATGGTGACACTCAGCGTTTGCTGAGTTCTGTCTGCTTGTCAGGGACGTGCCTAATGACAATACCATTGGCAATAGTGTTTTTCCCTATTGACAATGTGTTGGCAATAGTGGTTTCTACACCACACCTTAATCCTAATTATGCAGGCCTGCCACGTTATCAATAGTCACTCTATTTGCTTCTCTTCCTGAAATTCTCTCCAGGGTTCTGACTGCAGAGTTGAGAAGCGACTGCGAAGGCCAAGTGTGGGAGTTAAACTGAAGCCAACTCAACCTGAACCCTCGCTATTGCCAACATTTGCTGAACTGATAAACAATGTCCACAGTCACTTAGACAGGTTGCTCCCAGCTCTGCTAATACTTTGTGCAGTTCTGCTGAGAGCCCACATGAATGTCTGTGCAAGTAGAAGGCTGGCCCGCAGTTCCCACTGAAACCTGGAAATCAGAGGGAATTTCCGCAACCCCTGAGAGCAGAGAATGACTTTAACCACCAACAGACAGCTGACCATTGCCAAATAGAGCTGGGTAACAACAAATTGAACGATTTTAGGGGAAAGCATCTCCATTTCAAGTATCCAGTGTCAGCATCAAGCACTCCACATCAGTTATAATCAAGTTAGATTTACTTTTCTGTAACAGTATACTGCAGACACAACATATGAAGGGCATTCTCACTTCACCATTTCAATTTCCCACACCAGCTCTCCATCTTGTGGCTTCCATGATTGAGGCTTTTTTTAATACTAATTCTTATATGTGGGCACTGCTGCAAGGCCGGCATTTATTGCCCATCCCCAGTTATCCTTGAGAAGGTGGTGGTGGGCCGCCTTCTTGAACTGCTGCAGTCTGTGTGGTGAAGGTACTCGCACAATGCTGTTATGTAGGGAGTTCCAAGAGTTTGACCCAGTGACATTGAAGGAACAGCAATATATTTCCACGTCAGGATGGTGTGTATCCTGGAGGGCAACATGCACGTGATGGTGTTCCCATGCACCTTCTGCCCTTGTCCTTCTAGGTGGTGGAGGTCGTGGGTTTGGGAGGTATGCTGAAGAAACCTTGGCTTTTTGTTGCAGTGCATCCTGTAGATAATACACACTGCAGCCACGGTACGTCAGTGATAAAGGGATTCAATGATTAATTTAGTGGATGAGGTGCCGTTCATGTGGACTGCTTTGGCCTGGATGGTGTGGAACTTTTTCAGTGTTATAGCAGTTCCGCCCAGTCAGGCAGGTGGAGAGTATTCCATTACACTTCTGACTTGTGCCTTGTAGGTGGTGGAGAGGCTCTGGGAGCCAGAAGGTGAATCACTAGCCAGCCACTAACCTGCTCCAGTAGCCGCAGGATTTATGTGGCTGATCCAGTTGATTTTTTG
This sequence comes from Somniosus microcephalus, assembly GCF_052327205.1. Taxonomy (NCBI): domain Eukaryota; kingdom Metazoa; phylum Chordata; class Chondrichthyes; order Squaliformes; family Somniosidae; genus Somniosus; species Somniosus microcephalus. The sequence goes on from NC_140995.1 coordinate 137,674,802, forward strand.
GTCAGTGGTGACCCCCAGGATGTTGATGGTGGGGGACTGGCCTATGGTAAAGCCAATGATTGTCAAGGGGAGGTGGTTAAGCTCTCTCGTTGGAGATGGTCATTGCCTGGCACTTGTGTGGTGCAAATGTAACTTGCCATTTATCAGTCCAAGCCTGAATGTTGTCCAGGTCTTGCTGCAGGCGGGCATGGACTAATCTATTATTTGAGGATTTGGGAATTCTGCTGAACACTGTGCAATCATTAGCAAACAGTCCCACTTCTAACTGTATGATGGAGGGAAAGTCATTGATAAAGCAGCAGAAAATAATTGGGCTCAGGACATTGCCCTGATATCCTTGGGGCTAAAATGATTGGCCTCCAGCAACCCCAGCCATCATCTTTTGTGCTAGGTATGACTCCAGCCACTGGAGAATTTCCCCCCTGATCCCTATTGATTTCAGTTTTACTCGGGCTCTTTGGTGCCGCACTTGGTCAAATGCTGCCTCAATGTTAAGGGCAGTTACTCACCTCGCCTCACCTCTGGAATTCAGCTCTTGTGTCCATGTTTTGACAAAGGCTGTAATGAAGTCTAGAGCCGAATGGTCCTGGTTGGACCCAAACTGAGCATTGGTGAGTAAGTGCTGCGTGATAGCATTGTTGATGACTCCATCACTTTGCTAATGATGGGGAGTAAGCTGATGAGGCAGTAATTGACCAGGTTGTATTTGTCCTTCCTGTTGTGGACAGGACGTACCTGAGCAATTTTCCACAAGGCGGAAGTCACACCCCCATCCACATCAATGGGGCGGAGGTGGAAAGGGTGGCCAGCTTTAAGTTCCTCGGAGTCCACATCACGGAAGACCTCTCCTGGTCCCTCAACACCTCCTCTCTGGTGAAGAAGGCCCAGCAGCGCCTATATTTCTTGAGGAGGCTGAAGGGATGTAATCTGTCACCCCCGATCCTCTCTAACTTCTACCGCTGCACTATAGAGAGCATCCTGACAAACTATCACGGTATGGTACGGCGGCTGTAGCTCCCATGACCGGAAAGCCCTGCAGCGGGTAGTCAAAACTGCCCAACGCATTACCGGCACCCGGCTACCGACCATAGAACATATATATCAGAAACGCTGCCTACGGAGGGCACGGACCATCATCAAAGACCCTACCCACCCCAGCCACAGTCTGTTCGCCCTCCTACCATCTGGAAGACGCTACAGATGCATTCGCACCCGTACGACCAGATTTAGGAACAGCTTCTTTCCCAGGGCTGTCATCCTACTGAACTCCACAAATAAACACTAAAGCCTGCACATCTGCCGATGCACTTTATTCACTTTATTATGGTCATATTTATGCTAATATATATGTACAAATGTATGTTGAAATGTTTAAGTGTCCTAATCCAAATTGTACACTCTCGGGAGCCGCAAGCCTACATTTCGTTGTACTGCACTTGTGCACTAACAATGACAATAAAAGTTGATTTGATTTGATTTGATTTGATTTGATTGTCAGGTAGTTGCCAGTGTTGTAGATGTACTGGAACAGATTAGCTAGGGACATAGCTAGTTCTGGAGCATAGGTCTTCAGCACTACAACTGGGATATCATCAGGGCCCATAGCTTTTGCTGTGCCCTGTGCACTCGGATGTTTCTTGATGTCACATGGCATGAATCAAGTGGACTGAAGACTGGCTTCTGTGATGGTGGGCACCTCAGGAGGAGGTCGCAAAGGATCATTACTTAGCACTGCTGATTTGAAGCAGGCAAACGCTTCAGCCTCACCTTTTGCACTCGGCTCCTGGGCTCCACCATCACTTAGGATGGAGATATTTGTGGAGCTGCCTCCTTCCTTTGTTGCTTACTTGTTGACAGGATGTGGCAGGGTTGCAGAGCTATGACCTGATCCATTGGATGTGGCATTGCTTAGCTCTGTCAATGGCATACTGCTTTAACTGTTTAGCATGCATGTAGTCCTGTATTGCAGCTTTATCAGGTTGGCACCTTATTTTCAGGTATGCCTATTGCTTCTTCTACACTCGTAATTGAGCCAGGGTTGGTAATTTAGCTTGATGGTGGTGGTGGTGGAGGAGTGAGGAATATACTGGGCTATGTGATTACATATTATGATGGTATGCAATTCTGCTGCTGCTGATGCCTATTGGATGTTCTTAATCTGTACCACTTAGTACGATGGTAGTGCCACACAACACAATGGAGTGTGTCCTCATTGTGAAGACGGGACTTGTTCTCCATGAGGATTATGTAGTGGTCACTTCTACCAATGTTGTCATGGACACATACAACTGCAACAGTTCGATTGGTGAGGATGAGGTCTTGTAGGTTATTCACTTGTGTTGGTTCTTTTAATACATGGTGTAATCCCAGTCTGGCAGCTATGTCCATCAGGACTCTACCAGCTTGGGTAGTGGTGGTACTACAGAGCCACTCTTGGTGATGGATTTTTAAGTCCCCCACCCAGAGTACGTTCTGTGTCCTTTCTACCCTTAGCACTTCCTCCATGGTGTTCAACATGGAGGAGTACTGACTCTCAACTGAAGGAGGGTTGTAGGTAGTAATCAGCAGGAGGTTCCTTGCCCATGCTTGACCTGAAGCCAGGAGACTTCATGGGGTCCAGAGTCAATGTTGAGGACTTCCAGGACCACTTCTCCGACTGTATAGCACTGTGCTCCTCCCTGTGGTAAGTCTTTCCTGCAGGTGGGACAGGTCATACATAGGGATGGCATTGGAGGAGTCTGAGATGTTCGCTGCTAGGTATGATTCTGTGAGTATGATTATGTCAGGCTGTTGCTTGACGAGCCTGTGGGCAACTTTCCCAACTTTGGCACAAGTCCCCAGATGTTAATGAGGAGGACTTTGCAGAGTCGACTGGGCTGGTTGTGCCTTTAATGGGTCCTGATTCGATGATTAAGTCACATCCGAGTGGTCTGTCCAGTTTTATTCTTTTCATTTCTAGTGGTTTAATATGACTGAGGGCCTTGCCATGTGTATTGCAGACAATACCTAAAGGATAAAAACAACAGAGAATGCTGGAAAAACTCAGCATGTCAGGCAACATCCGTGGAGAGAAATTTGAGTTGACGTTTCGGGTTGAAACCCTTCTTCAAAACTGGAAAGAAAATAAAAAGATCGAAGGCAAAGCTGCGATCGAACAAAAGAAGAAGAGGAGACAATAAAAAACTTGTACAGGTAGACTATCCTTTATCCCAACTTCCGAAAACCTCTAAAAACCGAAAGTTTTTTCGTTCAGCGTAAGTTGTGCGCACGACATGACCAGAGTGGCGCACGACTTATGCTGAGCAGGGCTGAGGGTCACAGAGTTCCCTCCTGGGTAGGAGATTGCAGGCCGAGCCGGGCAGCGTGAAGGAGATACCGGGAGAGTGAACCCAACAATACAGCGGCCCGTCCGATAGCTGCAGCGGCCCGTCCGATATTCTTTTCTCCACCCCCCACCCGACTCGACCCCCGACCCGTCCGATATTCTTTTCTCCACCCCCCACCCGACCCGACCCGACCCCCGACCCGTCCGATATTCTTTTCTCCACCCCCCACCCGACCCCCGACCCGTCCGATATTCTTTTCTCCCCCCCCACCCGACCCCCCGCCGACCCCCACCCCCGCCGAACCCCACCCCCGACCCCCCGCCGACCCCGACCCCCCGCCGACGCCGACCCCCGACCCCCCGCCGACCCCGACCCCCGACAAATTTCCCAATACCTTCTGAAATCCGAAAAATTCCGAAAATCGAAACTCAGCTGGTCCCAAGGCTTTCGGATAAGGGATAGTGTACCTGTACTTCTTGCAATCTAGTATACTGTATTCGCTGCTCACGATGCGGTCTCCTCTACATTGGGGAGACCAAACGCAGATTGGGCGACCGCATTGCGGAACACCTCCGTTCAGTCTGTAAGGGTGACCCCGAGCTTCCGGTCGCCTCTCACTTTAATTCACTGCTCCATTCCCACTTGGACCTCACCGTCCTTGGCCTCTTGTATCGTTCCACGGAAGCGCAACGTAAACTCGAGGAACAGCAAATCATCTTCCGATTAGGTACTTTGCAGCCTTCCGGACTCAATATCGAGTTCAATAATTTCAGATCATAACCTCGGCCTCTATTACTTTTTTCCTTTAAATTTTTTCCACCCCTTTGTTTTGGGTCCTCCTTCCCCCCCCCCCCCCTCCTTTCCTTTTGTTTCTCTCTCTCACCTGGCAGCTGTCCTTATCCTGCCAGTACACTTCACACCTAATCTCAGCTGCCTTTTGTCTCCACAGGCCCATTACCATCTCATCTGGCTTCTAATACCTTTTATTGTCTCCTCTTCTTTTGTTCGATCGCAGCTTTGCCTTCGATCTTTTTATTTTCTTTCCAGTTTTGAAGAAGGGTTTCAACCCGAAACATCAACTCAAATTTCTCTCCACGGATGTTGCCTGACCTGCTGAGTTTTTCCAGCATTCTCTGTTGTTATTTTGGATTTCCAGCATCTGCAGTATTTTGCTATAATACCTAAAGGATGGTGAGTTGTTCACCTGGAGCTACAGCGCACATATTGGGGAAAGGATAGAAGAGATGTTGAAGGGGACAGGAAGAGACCCAGTGGTCACTTACCCAAGGATTGCCTCAAAACTCAAAGATGGGGGTATGCAATGATGTTTGTTAGTATATTTCTAGTGTTTGGGAAAGGAGTAGAATTCACTAAAAAAATTGAGGACTTTAATGAATGACTGACTGACTGACTGGTATCATGGTGTAAAAACAACATAGAAACATAGAAGATAGGAGCAGGAGTAGGCCATTCGGCCCCTCGAGCCTGCTCCGCCATTCAATGAGATCATGGCTGATCATCCAAATTCGGTACCCCGTTCCTGCCTTCTCCCCATATCCCTTGATCCCTTTAGCCTTAAGAAATATATCCAACTCCTTGAATATATTTAATGAATTGGCCTCCACTGCCTTCTGTGGTAGAGAATTCCAGAGGTTCACCACTCTCTGGATGAAGAAATTCCTCCTCATCTCAGTCCTAAATGGCTTACCCCTTATCCTTAGACTGTGACCCCTGGTTCTGGACTCCCCGGCCATCGGGAACATCCTTCCTGCATCTAGTCTGTCCAGGCCTGACAGAATTTTATCGGTTCCGATGAGATCCCCTCTCAATCTTCTAAACTCCAATGAGTACAAGCCCAATCGACCCAATCTCTCTTTGTACGTCATTCCTGCCATCCCAGGTATCAGCCTGGTGAATCTTCGCTGCACTCCTTCCATGGCAAGAACGTCCTTCCTCAGATAAGGCGACCAAAACTGCACACAATACTCAAGGTGCGGTCTCACCAAGGCCCTGTACAACTGCAGCAAGACATCCTTGTTCCTGTTCTCGAACCCTCTTGCTACGAAGGCCAACATACCATTTGCCTTCCTAACCGCCTGCTGCACCTGCATGCTTACGTTCAGCGACTGGTGCACAAGAACACCCAGGTCTCTTTGCACTTCCCCTTCTCCCAATCTATTGCCATTCAAATAATAATCTACCTTCCTGTTTTTGCCACCAAAGTGGATAACCTCACATTTATCTACATTATAGTGCATTTGCCATGTTTCTGCCCAATCACCCAGCCTGTCCAAATCGTACAGGAGTTTCACAACATCCGCCTCACAGCATACCCTCCCACCCAGCTTTGTGTCAGGACTGGTACAGAAAAGACAGTTGCACCTAAATTAAGCAGGGATAAAGAAACATGTAAATAATGTTGTGGCAGCAATTAAGAATCATTAAAAGTCGATAGGTAGGGTAAGGCAGGGAGGAAACAAGATCCCAGATGAGACTGAACATAGGGTAGAAAGTAGTCAGCAGATGGGTAGGGAGTTAGTGAGTCAGAGACATGTGCATGAACCAATGACTAGGAAAAGGCAGATACCAGGAGCTGTGAAAGGAAGCAAATCAATATTAAGATGTTATATATGCAAATGCTGGAAGCATTAGAAATAAGATGCTGGACCTTGGAGGCATCCTAAATGCATGCAGGGGTATAGAGTGTTCAGAAAAGATCACTTTTGACAGAAAAAGAGTTGGTGTAGCTACTCTGGGTAGACATCTCTAACTTGAAAAAAAATCAAAGTTAATACTCTGGGTGTACTATAGACCTCCAGGTAAGCACAAGAAAGCAGACAGTTTGCTCTATGAAGAATAGAAATTTTATTTTAAGGGTGACTTCAATCAACCTAATATAAATTGGGAAAGTCCAACTTGCCTGGAGCTGTTAAATATAATGCAGTACTGCTTCATGACCCAGTGTTTGAGAAGCCGCTGGGGGCAATGCTTTTGGTATTCATAAGTGACCTAGAGAGAGGACACTTTTTCCTCCTGTTAATTTGGGCTGTACCTCAAACCAGGTTCAAGACATGAAAGGCCTATGCTCTAGCCCACTGGGCAACTCCGTTCCCCCATTTTTACCTTTCCATTTCTTGCACTGACAGGCCATTCAGATCTTGTTTTTTCAGTATTTGTGATAGATGCAAATTCACCCCAAAGCCATCCAGCTCATGTCCTCGTGTATTCACAGCATAACTCCAACTTTAGAAATAAAATCCAGAGTTAATGTTCTAATACAAACGCTGCAGGAAAATGCCTTCTCTTGACCAACTAGCATTGATAGCAACTCATTTAAGGAAAGTAAAGGGCAATTTTATGATTCATGGTAAAACTAAAGTATAAATGTTGAAAGTCATGGAAAAAAACTTGAATGCACAAAAGCCAAGAAACATAAATATAAATGTTATTCCTTGTATCATTCGGTAGCTGAGAATGATGTCTTTGACGCTCTGGTTTCAGCTACAGATGCAATGGCAGGCTTGCTTTTGAAAGTGTAGGTTGCAGACATGTTTTTTTGATTTAATAATGTCATCACACATTACTGAAGGTTGCTTCTGATTGGTCAGGAGTGGTATGAATATTTATAATATTAGTGACAGATATATCAATGGTGAATTAGTATCAGAGAAGCTTTTTAGAAAAGTCTGAAGAATTACATTGTCATCTTTCGTCAACTAAGAAAAAACACATGCTGGATTTTGACCAAATATGGAAACATGATATTTTTCCTCCTTTGTTCAAATCTGTATTTGTTTTTAAAATGTCCACACTGGGAGTTGTCTATCTATCCAGTCTAAGCACTGTTATCATCTTATTTAGTAGAAAACTGGGACTGAAATTCCTGTCTCAGTTAATCTTGGCAAAAGAGTAGATGTGAGTAAAAAATGGTGAAATGACATTTTTAGTCTTGTCTACTTGCACTAAAATTGGCAAAGGTGGGATTTTCAGGATCCACGTTTTATTTAAATCTTAACCCACTTTTTTGTAACCAGCTGTAGCGTATTTTCTAGTGTATATAGTTCTGTGTATTTTAGTGTTTAATGATTCTGGAGTTTACATGCAGTCTGTTCCGCAATTCAAAGCTGCTTAATTCAAATCTGATATTTCAAATTGTGTTTATCATTAAGTTTCCTATTTTGTTGTGTTATTTATGTTGTTTAATTCATATTAATTTTTTTTAGTGTGATCACAACTTTGAATTATCAAGAGTAGACTGTATTGCCACATTCTGAAGTTTAATTGTTTTCATTATTATTTACAGCAAAATGTCCCATCTTTCTAGCGAGGATGAGTCCGAGCTTCAGCCTTTGCTTAGGCAGCTGCTGAAGAGCATAAAGGAGAGAATCTTAGGAGCACCTTCCGTCGAATGTGCGGAGGAAATCTTGCTACACTTGGAGGAAACTGATGAAAATTTTCACAAGTATGTTGAGAAAATGCCAGCACTGAGTGACTTAGACACTAAATTGATGTAGAGGTTGAGCCTGAGTTTGGAGGCCTGAGGCGGAATCCTATTTACAACTGGCATTCACACTCTGGCTCTCTTGGAACAAAACCGATCTCGAGCTTCCTCTGGCAGCTGGTATGAAATAACTGGTATCCTGCCCATGTAGGTTAAGTAGGCCTTCTGGTACAGAATTGTTGACTTCAGTACTTACCTTTCTGGACTGGACTCACCACCTCACTCTCCTAACTATACAGGATAGCATGGATTGGGGTAGGAAATGTAAAATTACAAAAATAAATTGAAAGGACATTATAACAGAATATGGGGAAAGCCAAAAAGCTTTATAATGGAGATTAGTGTTATCCTAGGGTTTGAATAATGAAATGATTGGAAACATTTTAATTTACTTTCTGCACTGTCACATACTACTGGAGAGACCCCAGCTTTCAGTATTGCATGTCAGAGATAACTATAAAGATTAACATTCCTATCACTCCCATAGAATTAATTTGAGTATAGTGATTACTTATCTTACAAAATACCTTTTGTGACCAACTTAGACTCCTTGGCCGCGAAATTCGGTAGGTTGGTGCTTGGGGGCGCTAAGGGGTTAGCGCCCGGCCGTGGTGAATCCAACGCCGCACGCAGCCTTCAATGGCAGCGCTAATTGTTAGCGTCTAGGCCTCTAGTGCCTTTCACGTGGTGACGTCAATGCGTGTTAACGGCCCCGATGCAGAATTGCCTTTCACCCCCTACTTTAGCGCCTCGTGCCGACAACAGCAGTAAAAGGAGACGTAGTGCACTCAGAAGTGTGCTGCAGGAGTGGTAATTAAAGGGAATGCTTCCATGTTGCTTGAGCATCGCGAAAATTCGCTTTCAGTGATCGCACCATTTATTACTTGCACCAGTTTGCTGCCTGTAAATTTTTTACACCATTTCCTCAAACATCTCCAAATGCTGCACTTTCTGAAAGTGATGCGGGCTGTAATGGCAGTCGCCCAGGTCGCGTTGAAAAACACCACTGATGACTATGAGGTTATACAGCGTGATTGGCCCTTACTTTTAAGAGATGGAAGCAGCCTGTGTGATTAAAGAGTGCCATTTGGACTGCGCATAACCTTCTTTATCGCTCTGCCGGTAGCGCCCCGCTCTCGGAGGTTAGTGCCCTAAGTTAGGAGTGTAGTGCTTGATTTAGCCCTCCGCTTCCCTCTTGGAGCGCTAACAATGAATTTTGCGGGAGTCGACAATGATTAGCGCCTGGCGCTAATTCTTCAACTTTTAAAGTTTTAGTGGCCCAAACGGGGCTATACCAAATTTCTCCCCCCTTATGTTTGTTCTATTGTCTGTCTGATCATTTGGACTGTAAAAACATTAATCTGGGCTTTAATGCAGTTTGAACCAATTATATTTTGAGGCAGATATTAGCACTTCTGTGCAGTAACACCCATAACACTTAGGCCTAGAAATTCATTGACGCCACTTTTGGGGCGCTAAAGTGGGGCGTCCGCTAAAGTTTGCGGCCGCCGCCAAATCTAGGCCACTTCTCCGATATTCATTAGCTTCACCCTACTAGTTCGGGCGAGCGCTAAAACTGCTGTTGGACGCCTCTCTTTGGGCGCTAAGCCGGAGGTGGTGATCGATAGCGCCGAGGCCGGGCGCAGCGCAGGTGCGGCCATCTCATGACTGACAGCAGACACCCTGGCGCCGGCCTGCTCTTAAGGGGGAAGGGTCGACTGTGTCTGCTGCCACGCCCTGGATAGTGGAGCCCTCCAGCTAGGCCTGAACACTGCTGCTGGACCCAAATAGCGCCTGAAGACATGGAGAAGGCCCGTGAACGTGCGCAGCGCTTCTCAGAGCGTGATCTGAGTTTGCTGCTGTGGAGAAGAGGCGCCATGTTTTGTACCCGGACAATGGCAAGAAGGCGACGGTCCGCGTCTACAGGAGAGCCTGGAGGCATGTCGCCAGCAAGCTGTCAGCCAACAGCGACGTCCCCAGGACCGGTGCCCAATGCCGCAAAAAGATAAATGACCTCACACGCATTGTCAGGGTGAGTACCCTTTCCAATGACCTCCTCATCCTTGCATGTGCACCTCACATTATGGGCAAAGGGACCTGAAAGCTCTAATGGCCAGCCTTCATCCAGCAGCTACGGCACAGGCATGAGCATCAATTGCACATTCTGCACTGAACACACTGGCCAAGCTATTCCACCATGGGAGGCAGTGCACAGCAGATCATGGCGACACACTGGCCAGGCTATTCCACCATGGGAGGCAGTGCACAGCAGATCATGGCGACACACTGGCCAGGCTATTCCACCATGGGAGGCAGCGCACACAAGATCACGGTGACACACTGTACTTAGAGGCCATCCTTTCTCTTGCAGGCCAAGCTGGCGAATAATCGCAAGAGCCGGACTGCGACCGGGGGAGGACGACCCCATATCCAGCCACTCACCGACCTGCAACATCGCGTGGAGCGCCTCATGGGTGGCCGGGTGATTGGGCCCGTTGCATGTGGAGATGCCGACCCTGTTCTGGGAAGCAATGGTAAGGACATCACCTTTTGCACTTCTCTCGTCCTACTTGCGCATCAGATCTCCATCCTTTGCCACTGTCCGACCAATGCGCTGAATGCCACCACTCATGCATCCCGCACTGACGCCCTCTCCTCACTCTAAAGCTACTCTTGTGCCTTCCTGCTTTCAGATGGTCAAGAGGAGGTCCCTCAACTTGCCAGTGACAGACCCTCCGAGGAGGAGCAGGAGGAGGAGCAAGAGGAAGGCGGCCCATCAGGGGAACCCTCAGCCGCGGCCACCCAGGCCAATGTAGGGGACACGTCTTCCCTGGAGAGCAGCGTGGCGGAAGTGTCGAAGGGGAGGGGAGCTCCTGGGACCTGCGTGCTGCAGAAAGGCGGGAGGGGGGTGGAAGCTCGGCGGCCTTCTCCCCAGAGGGGGGATGCGTCGGAGGGGAGTCCAATTGCTGGGCCCAGCGGCCTCTAGCAACGCAGGAAGGGTCGGCCAGCTCGGCGGCCTTCTCCCCAGAGGGAGAGTCCGGCCTCCAGTCAGGAGATGCTCTTCGCCGAGGAGATAGAACACCTCGAAGACTTGTCCGCGGACTTGGAGCGCCGGCACACGGAGCTCATGGCGGCAGTGGCACGGTTGCCTGAGTCCATCGATTCCCTCTCTCGGAGTGTGGCCGAGTTCGGGCCCTTAGAGGCCACCAGTCGGGCGGAATACCGGGCAGATCTTTCAGCGACTGGCCAGGTGATTAGTGGTGCCGTCCAGTCACTGGCTGCTCTGCTGCGGTCAGTGAACAGGTCAACACGGGCACTCACTGCTGCCACACTCGCTGTGTCAGCCAGGCATCGCCAGGGCACCCGGCGCGCTGCAGCAGCACATCGGTCTGTCCCTCGGCAGATTGGTGCGCATGCTGCAGTGCTGGCCCGGGCGAGTGCCAGTGTCTCAGGCGACCAGCGAGCGCCTGCCATCCGCCAGCTTGCCGCCATTCCTCCAGCCGCCACTGCCACTCCCCCAGTGGAGCTGCCAGGAGCTGCTGCAGCGACTGATGCTGGCCAGCCACAGCTGCAGCAATCAACAGCCGGCCGCTCGACGCCCAGACCTCGACTAGGCCGACCCCCAAGGGCATCTGCCGTCACGACATGTGCCCCTCAGGAGCCTGCCCCCAGCCTTGCAGCAGCCAACGGCCTTACTTTGAGGCGGAGCAGCAGGGCGGGCAGGGGCCACCTAAAGATGGCCAAGGCATCGCCCTAGCGGGCCAAATAGTCGAATGTGTGGCCATTTGTGTTTGTTTCTTGAGGCCGAGAATTGGATGTTTGTTTTTTGAAGGCCGATGATGTGATGTTTGTTTTGGACGAAGGCCGAGAATGTCGGCCATTTTAGTTGCCCTATTTTGTTAATCCGCCCCAGGTTGTGGGAGCGAGTAATGTGTTTGAGTGTTTTTTGGGGGTTTCCTCTGTTTTTGGTTTTCATGTGGGAAGGGCCCAGAGTTTGTACAATAAAGCATTTTATTTATTCACATTGTCCATGTTTGATCTTTGAAGTGTTTGTTGCCTTAACCGGCTGAGGGCTTGCGGAGCGGCTGCAATCATGTTCTAACATTGGCACAAGCCATTCCCTGACAGGGGGCCTAGAAGTGACGTTCAATAAGCCGCCGACGGGCGGCCCTTGGACCTTGTGCGTCCCTCCTGGGCTGGTACTCCTCGTCCTCGTCGTCCTCATGCTCCTCCTGCTCCTCCTCCTGAGGTGGTGGTCCAACGTGAGGTGGCAGTGCCTGAGTCTTGCGGATAGTCAGGTTGTGCAGCATGCAGCAAACGACAACGAATTGGGAGACTCGATCCTGCGAATACTGGAGGGCTCCCCCGGAGCGGTCGAGACAGCGGAACCGTTGCTTGAGCACGCCGATTGTTTGTTCTATGAGGTTCCTCGTCGCTTGATGGCTCTCGTTGTATGCCTCTTCAGCAGGGGTCGTGGGCGCGCGGAGCGGGGTCATGAGCCAGGTACACAAAGGATAGCCTTTGTCCCCGATAAGCCATCCTCTTGGGGGAGGCTGTGCCTGGAACATGTCAGCCACAGTTGTCTGTCGCAGGATAAAGGCATCGTGGCTGCTGCCTGGAAAGCGGGCATTGACAGCTAGGATGCGCTGCCTGTGGTCACACACCAGCTGTACATTGAGGGAATGGTAGCCCTTCCGGTTGCGGTAATCCTCGGCATGCTCAAGAGGTGCCTGCAAAGCCACATGCGTGCAGTCAATGGCGCCCTGCACCATGGGGAAGCCCGCTATTCTTGCAAACCCCACTGCACGCTGCTGCTGCTTGTCCAGGGTCATGGGGAAGGAGATGAATTGATGTCTCCTTCTGAAAAGGGCTTCGGTCACCTGGCGGATGCAGCAATGCACGGCGAACTGGGAGATGTTAGCGATGTCCCCAGAAGCGGATTGGAAGGAGCCGGAGGCATAGAAGTTGAGAGCCACCGTCACCTTCACTGCCACCGACAGAGACGTCCTGCGCATCAGCTGTGGCTGCAGATCTCTCTGAAGCAGCCGGCAGATGTCTGTAACCACCTCCCTTCGGAATCGCAGCCTCCTAACACACATCGCGGCAGACATGGTCAGATAGGAGGTCTGCTGGCGGCATACCCTGCGTGGGTAAGGCCTCAGTTGGCGACGCCTGTTGCCCCCTCTGCGTCTAGCCAGGGCTGCCACTCTCTCACGGCGTCTGTAAGCCCTTCTGGCATAAGGCTGAAATTCAGCGTTGCCACCCAATGCAGCCCCCATTATATGCTGGCAAACACTGAGCTCTGAATGAAGGCTAAGATAATTGGTAAGCTCTGGCCTGAGCCAAAAATACCTATCCAAGTGTTGGTCCAAACCAGTAAACTCTCCTCCTTGGTCTCTGTCCAAAAAACCGTTGCACAAGAGTGAATGCTGCAAAATGGCTGGCCTTTATACTGCTGGGTAAGTGCCCTTTAATTAGCGCTCCCCCCGGCCCGGCTGGCCTGTGTACCGTTCCACTTCACAGTCGCTCGGGACGCCCGGCGCACAATGGGCCGGCGCGAGTGAAGTTCCGGTTTGGGGCGCACAAAGGGCGTTGCACTATTATATGACGTCATGATCTGCGCGCGCAGCAGGGCGCGCGCTAAATGTGTCCTGAAGTTGGGGAGAGGCGCAGATCGCGCTGCGCCCGGGCGATAAGCGCCTAGCGCTCGAGATCTACTCCCCCTAAGGCGCTAACGGCTGGCGCGCCCAACTGAATTTCTAGGCCTTAATATGTTGGATATTTCTCCACTTGATCAGGGAGAGCAGAAGGTAGATTTGGAACGGTCTCTACAGCTTCAGTTCCCTGACACACCAGTGATGTCCGTGTACAGCTTTAGGAAAATACAAAGCTGCAAAGTTCTCCCTTCAGAGAAACAAATGATAAAATGCAAGAAAAACAGAAAGAAATAGAAGCCAAAACCTAATATAAATAATATTACAAATAATATGACATATTACAAATGAAGGTAGAAGAAATTAAGAATCCAGTGAATCAATAAATTATAGCCAGCAACAACTGAATTTGCCAGCATAAAACTGACATTAAAATATTCCCACAGCATATTTACATTATTAATAATTTCAAAATTATTTTTTCTCGTTCTCTGTATGTTCTCCATTCTACACAATTTTCTATTTGAAAATTGGTTGGTGACATGGCTTATATCTCCCTAACAGCTCAGTGAAAGACCACCTAGGCTTTGCTTTTCCTCTCTGGCATCCCTGGTGAGATCAGGAGCTCATCCTGTGATAATTCAAAGATATAAACTGGTGCTGCTTTGGTTCTGCCTACTTAATTGACTGGTTTATATTTTCATGCTCAGTGAAGGGTGGGGGAGATTTCTTCTGTTCGCTATTTGTAGTGAAATTATAAATAAATCTGTTATAAATTGATTTATGATTCCATTGAAAATAAAGCACAGAGGAAATGGTTAACCCCAAATGTTTTCATTAGCCCCAGAGGCACTGCAAAGCTTAGTCTTTAGCTGGGAATATAGTTGAGCAATTAAATTGACTGTGATACCTTATTCACTTGTGTTGACTCTGGGTGGGGTGAAATAATGTTGAGAACTAAAGCTCACAGACTGCACTAGTTGCATGAGCAGCACAATTTCTTTGTTTTGATTTGACTGAAGAAAACTGACTGACAGATGTAGCTTTTTTTTTACATGATCTGTTTAGCTTACAATTTTAATCAAAAAACTTTTTGCGCAGACTCCTGTAAAGTGACACAAACTAAATAGGAGAAAGCATCACTCTTGCTTGCAGTCAGAATCTTAATTTCTACCTTTCAAACTTCTGTCTTTCTGTCATTTTAGTTACGAGCTGGTGAAGTATCTACGGAACTACATAGACACTGCACTGGGCTCAGTGATTGAGGAGGAGACTGAGAGATGTAATTCTGCAGAGGGCCAAACTCTAGGTTCTGGCCAAGACACACTTGTTCAACAAGTTACAAGAAAGACTCGGGAATCCAAAGAGTAAGTTGTATACAGTATGGCCTGGAGTTTCCTCTGCATTTGCATTCAGAGAGACGCGCAATCTGGGCGAAAACAAGTTATGCGACTTAAAACATCGCAGATACTTGGGCATAAGTGAGTTACGCATGTAGGCCTGCTCCGAGACGATCTGAAGCTTCGCTCCACGGGTGGAAATGAAGGTTAGCACGGATCTGAACTTCTACAGATGTGGATCATTTCAGGCATTCACGGGGAGACCTGTCCCGGATCAGTTAAGTGGCAGTAAGCAACAGCATTTGACAGGTGACTGATGTCCTATTTCATAGGGCTAGAGAGTTTATCAGATTTGGACTCTCGGCCGTGGAGCAAATGCAGAAGCCACCGAGCTTCTATAGAATGGCTGGCTTCCCCAGAGTGATTGGAGTGATTGATGGGATGCATGTGCATTGAAGGCTCCCATTAAAAACCCACAGTTTATATGAACAGAAAGGGAGTTCACTCCCTTAATGTGCAGATAGTCTGCAACGCACGGCTACAAATCCTGCATGAGGGTGCCTAACACAATTCCTTCATCGTACGCACTTCAGTGATGTTTCGCATGCTGGGAGAAGGGCGGCGACGATGGATGGATAATTACATAAGAACATAAGAAATAGGAGCTGGAGTAGGCCATTTGGCCCCTCGAGTCTGCTCCGTCATTCAATAAGATCATGGCTGATCTGATCTTGGCCTCAACTCCACTTTTCTGCCTGTTCCTCATAGCCTTTGATGTCCCAGTAGTTCAAAAATCTATCTCAGCCTTGAATATTTTATTTATTTATTCGTTTTGTGGGATATGGGCGTCGCTGGCAAGGCCAGCATTTATTGCCCATCCCTAATTGCCCTTGAGAAGGTGGTGGTGAGCCGCCTTCTTGAACCGCTGCAGTCGTGTGGTGAAGGTACTCCTACAGTGCTGTTAGGTAGGGAGTTCCAGGATTTTGACCCCGCGACGATGAAGGTTTGGCAATATACTTCTAAGTCAGGATGGTGTGTGACTTGGAGGGGAACTTGGAGGTGGTGGTGTTCCCATGCGCCTGCTGCCCTTGTCCTTCTAGGTGGAAGAGGTCGCGGGTTTGGGAGGTGCTGCCGAAGGAGCCTTGGCGAGTTGCTGCAGTGCATCTTGTAGATGGTACACACTGCAGCCACGGTACGCCGGTGGTGGAGGGAGTGAATGTTTAAGGTAGTGGATGGGGTGAATATATTCAATGACTCCGCCTCCACTGCTCTCCAGGGTAGAGAATTCCAAAGATTTACGACCTTTTGAGAGAAGAAATTCCTTCTCATCCTCCCTGCATCCACCCTGTCAAGTCCCCTCAGAATCTTATATGTTTCAATAAGATCACCTCTCATTCTTCTAAACTCCAGTGAGTATAGACCCAACCTGCTCAACCTTTCTTCATAAGACAACCCCTTCATCCCAGGAATCAACCTTCTCTGAACTGCCTCGAATGCAAGTACAGGAAACTTTCGATTTATTGGCACCTAAATAACCGGAAATCTCGGTTAACCGGCAAAATTCAGGAGTAGGTTTTACTTCATATTGTGTTTGCCTTCTTCCATCTGTTGCTGTGCAAGGGTGTGGCTGCAGCTGTTGCTAAGCTACAGAGACGCTTGGAACTTGTGGCCATTGTTCTACAGTTGTTGCTAAGCAACAGGGTTTGTTGCTTTATATGGAGCTGTCAGCTCTCCCTATCTTTTACTATAGCGTTCGGTTATCCGGAATTTTTGATGAACCGGCACCACGTCGGTCCCGTCCGTGCCGGATAAAAAAAAGTTTCCTGTATATCCCTCCTTAAATAAGGAGACCAAAACTATATGCAGTACTCCAGGTGTGGTCTCGCCAACGCCCTGTACAGTTGTAGCAAGACTTCCCTACTTTTATACTCCAACCCCCTTGCAATAAAGGCCAACATTCCATTTGCCTTCCTAATTAATTGCTGTATCTGCATGCTAACTTTTTGTGTTTCATGTACGGGACACCCAGATCCCGCTGTAGCACAGCATTCTGTAGTTTCTCTCCATTTAAATAATATTTTGCTTTTCTGTTCTTCCTACCAAAGTTGGTAACCTCGCATTTTCCCACATTATACTCTATCTGCCAATTTTTTGCCCACTCACTTAACCTATCTATACCCCTTTGCAGACTCTTTGGCCGCGATTTTGTCATTGGATGCGGGTTGGGAGCGGCTCTGGTGATTTCTGGCTTCCAGTCCTGCCCCCAACTGCATCTGGCCCACAGACGTGATTTTCCCTTGTTAAGCCCGCCCTGCGGGCTTGCCGGCCAATTAAGTAGCTAGTCAGATGACGTCATTTGATGATGCGTCATCTGCCGGTTTTCTTAAAGGGACCATGTACATTTTTTTTTGACAGCTCATTTCTCAGTGTTTGACAGCATTGAGGTGCTGTAAACACTGACAATCACTGTAAAAAGGTGAGCTCTTGCACCCAGGCTCTCCAGTGACTCCCTCCGTAGGCTGGAACAGATGGCAGCTGCAGGTGAGGTGACGGGAGCGATCTGTCACTGGTGAGAGAGGTTCTCCCAATGAGGAGGCACTAGACATCATTTTCAAAACTTGTTACCTTAAGAAATGTGTAAATGAATAAAAATTGATTTTCCCAACCTTTTCTTGCCTCTGAGACTCACCAGTGCACCATTGGATCCTTCACACCACTTCTGCAGCTGTCATCAATGCAATAGCATTACACCAGAGTCACAACACGCCACACTTACCTGGCGTGGTGTCCGGACATCGGGAAGCCCGAGGCAGAAGCGGCAAAATTAAAAAAGAGCCTGTTAACTACTCTCAACTACCTGTTAACAGGCAGGTAAGTGGCTTTAATCCTCTTCCCGCCACTAGGTGTCGGGTCAATGCGCAAATTGTGGACCCGACACTTGGAAAAATTGTTTGGCGGTGGGATCAAAACGATTTTAACCTTTGACCTGCCTCCAAACCCGCCCCCTCAATGCCGATAAAATCGCGGCCTTTGTGTCCTCCTCACAACTTGCTTTCCCACCTATCTTTCTATTGTCAGCAAATTTGGCTACATTACACTCGGTCCCTTCATCCAAGTCATTAATATAGATTGTAAATAGTTGAGGCCCCAGCACTGATCCCTGTGGCACCCCACTAGTTACAGTTTGCCAACCTGAAAATGACCCATTTATCCCGACACTCTGTTAATTAGCCAATCTTCTATCCATGCTAATATATTACCCCCAACAGCATTAGCTCTTATCTTGTGCAGTAACCTTTTATGTGGCACCTTATTGAATGCCTTTTGGAAATTCAAATACACTACACCTACTGGTTCCCCTTCATCTACCCTGCTCATTTCATCCTCAAAGAATTCACGATTTCCCTTTCATAAAACCATGCTGACATGCCTGTTCCCTGGTTGGTTCCACAAAGTATTGTTTTTAAGAAACTGTCCTGAATGCACTCTATGAACTCGTCTTCAAGGCTACCATTGCCAGTTTGGTTTGTCCAATCTATATGAAGATTAAAATCGCCCACGATTATTGCAGTACTTTTCTTACAAGCCCCCATTATTTCTTGATTTATACTTTATCCCACAGTGTAGCTACTGTTAGGGGGCCTATAGACTACTCCCGCCAGTGACTTCTTTCCCTTATTATTTCTTATCTCCACCCAAACTGATTCTACATCTTGATCAAGATCATTTCTCACTACTGTACAAATCTCATCCTTTATTAACCGAGCTATCCCACCTCCTTGTCCTTTCTGCCTATCCTTCCGAAATGTCAAATACTCCTGAATATTCAATTCCCAGCCTTGGTCACCTTGCAGCCACGTCTCTGTAATGGCCATCAGATCATACCCATTTATTTCTATTTGTGCCATGAATTCATCTATCTTGTTACGAATGCTGCGTGCATTCAGATAAAGAGCCTTTAATTTTGTCTTTTTACCATTTTTCCTTATTCTGACCCTATTTGCTTGTGCACTCTTATGCTTGTATGCGCTCACGGAAAAATACCCCCCCCCCAGCTCCGATCACAAAAAGATCCGCCCACCCCCCCAGCTCTGATCATGGAAAGATCTGCCCCCCCCCCCCGCTGACAGCTTCGATCACGGAAAGATCCCCCCCGCCACCCCCTTCACCTGAACCCTCCACCCCCACTATTTAGTTTAAAGCCCTATCTACAGCACTAGTTATTTGATTCGTCAGGGCACTGGTCCCAGCACGGTTCAAATGAAGTCCGTTCCAATGGAACAGCTCCTTCTGTCCCCTCTTTCCCCAGTACTGGTGCCAGTGCCCCATGAATCGAAACCCATTTTCCCACATCAGTCCTTGAGCCAAGTATTCAACTTTCTGATGTTATTGACCCTATGCCAATTTGCTTGTTGCTCAAGTAGTAATCCAGAGATTATTACCTTTGTGGTTCTGCTTTTTAATTTAGCCCCTAGCTGCTCACACTCCCTCAGCAGAACCTCTTTCTTAGTCCTACCTATGTCGTTAGTACCTACGTGGACCAGAACAACTGGACCCTTCCCCTCCCACTCCATGTTCCCCTCCAGCCCCGAGGAGATGGTCTTTAACCCAGGCAGCACTGCCTTTGGGTCTCATGCTCTCGGCTACAGAGAACAGTATCTAACCCCCTAATTATACTGTCCCCTACCACTACTACATTCCTTTTTACTCCCCCAACTTGAATGGCCCCCGTACCACGCTGCTGTAATCAGTTTGCTCATCCTCCCTGCAGTCTCTGCTCTCGTCCACACAGGCTGCAAGAACCTCGTACCTGTTGGACAAGTGCAAGGGCTGAGGCTCCTCCAATGCTAACTTCAGGATTCCCATACCTGCCTCTCTCATAGTCACACCCTCCTGTCCCTGACCATGGACAAAATCTGAAGTATTTAACCTAAGGGATGTGACTGGCTCCTGGAACAAAGTGTCCAGGTAACTTTCTCCCTCCCTGATGTATCACAATGTCCGAAGCGTGGACTTCAGCTCATCAAATCTGAGTCGAAGTTCCTCGAGCTGCAGACACTTACTGCAGATGTGGTTGCTGTGGATCACACTGGGGTCCACAGGCTCCCACATGCTACTACAACACATCAGCTGCCTTGCCATCTCTGTTGTATTTTATTTAACTAATTAGGTTTTCAAGTTTTGAAATACTCAGTTGTCTATTAATAGTTTTTAATCTAGGTAATAACCTTGTTTAATTTATTAAATTTAGTTATATGCTTAGGTCTTTACTGTAACTCAGCCCACAGTCCTAATTTAACTCTGGTTGTTTATATATATTTTTTATTTATCAAGCAGCGCCTCTTGCCCCCACCTCACCAAATTCCCAAGTTTAGGACTCCGTAGAACTGGACTCTGTGCTACTTACCTCCATGCGTTAACAAAAGCCTCTTGTTTTTATACCAGCAGAAATCCCAAAGCCCTGAGTCAGCCCCTGCTGACAGTAATTACCAGGTAGCCAGTTCTAGTTAGCCACCTAATTAACTGTGCAACTGCCACTAGCAGGCAGCTTGTTTACCACTGTGAAATAAACTACAAATTAAGGTTAACGTTAAGTTAAATGCCAAATATTAAATGCAAAACATGACTAAATTTTAACAAGAGATCAACCCTTAAAATTCCCTCACCAAATTCCCGAGTTTAGTACTCTGTAGAAGCAGTACTCCGTGGAACTGGACTCCGTGCTACTTACCTCCTTATAATTGGTGATGAGGGCTATCCTCTGCTACCATGGCTGATGATACCCTTTTGCATGCCACAGTACGAGGCAGAGGAGATGTTCAATGATGTGCATGTTTCCACCAGGAGGGTCATCCAGAGAACCAGGTGCCTGGACAGGCCTGCAGGCGTACTTCAGTATTCCCCACAGAGAGTGGCTAGGATTGCCGTAGTTTTCTGAGCCCTCCATAACTGTGCCACGACTTGGGGTCTAGACCTCAACATCCCAGGAGGGCAGCTGATAAAGCCAGGAGATCCTCTGCTGCGGGAGCCAGAGCAGAGGGATGCAGAAAATGCGCAGGAAGCATGCATCCGACAGAGCACGGCCGTTAGAGCATAACTGGTGGCACAGTCTATCACCCATCTCTGAGCTCCCCTCCCACCTTGCCCCCCATGGAGGTCACAGGCAGAAAGACTCAGACACTGAGACCTCTTCAAATTCAAATGAGCTTTATTACATAACTTTTAAAGGACAAAAATTGTTAACTATAAATACAACATTTATATAAAAAAGTTAAAATTTGTTGCAACTTTCAAGAACTTTTCAAGCATTAAAGCATAACAAACACCTTTAATTAATAAAATTGTTTAATTTTAAAACTCTAGAAATATGACAAACATTTTGAAAAATAATGTGCAAACATTTTAAGATTTGTAAAACTTAGTGCAAACAATGTAAACATTTTTCATCTTTGTGCAAATTTTTTCATAACATTCAAAATTGTTAATAAACATTAACATGGTTGTTTTATAAAATTGAACAAGAATGACACAAATGTCTTTCAGCCTAACACCTTCAACCCTTGACCATAAGGAGGAGGTAGTAGAGACAGGCTTAAAATTCCCCCATCTCCATCAAAGCACCTCGCTTGCCTGTGCTGAGTCCATGCTGAGACAAACTCTTCTACCAGCTGTCCCGCTTGTGCTGCCTACCAGCAACTGTGGATGGTGTGTTTACTTGGGGTGTGGTGGATGGATGCTGGTCTGATGGGTTTTGTGCCTGTGCTCATCGACTCTTACTGCCATCTGCTTTTGGAGCAAGTATGCTGCTGCCTGCGTCCCGGGATTGAGATCCTAATCTACCTTGTGCAGCCTTCCATGTGCAGGTGGTGACTTGCCTGTTGCTGTAAGGCTTGGGCACAGACTACCTTAATCAGCTTGATTTTAAATTTAGGTTCCATAGATGGTGTTCCAACATGCCAAGCCATCAGGATCAAACTTATGCTTTGTAAAATTACTAAAATATATTACAGAAGAGTATTATCAGTTTAAGTAGTACAAGTTCCTTACTTGGTGAACTGTGATTTTGTCATGCTTTGTTACAGATACAAGGAGATGATGCAATCATTAAAAAATACTATGATGATTGTAGTTGAATCTCTGATTAATAAATTTGAAGATGATCAACTAAAGAAAGAAGAACTAGACAGAAAGAAACAGCATGAGCAGCACGCCAGTTACTGCATGGACAATTGCTCTGACAGTGGATCCTCATTCAATCAGGTAGATCATTTTTGTTGTATCCGTGTGTTAATGGAGACACGGAATGCAGGAGTTGGTTTCACAGGTGTTTACTGAACAAAGTCTGGAGGTGAACTAACAGATACAAGACACTATACAGGCTTATATAGCCCGAGTGGCCATTACCGGCATTACAGTACACAGGGGGCTCTTAAAGGCACATACACCACAATTCCTCCCCTTTTAGACAACCAGTACATAACATTTTAAGTAATCATTAATCAACATATTACAAGAACAATAATCTACACATTTGCTGCAGTTAATCAATTATAAGTCAGTCTCTCTGGAGGCTTCCTGACTCGGTCCGGATAACGCCTCGGTGGTGTAGTAGTTTTTGGTGGTGTAGCAGGTTCTTTTGGCAAGGTCGATTCGGCTTGAATGCCAGTGTCGGGTTCATCTGGTTCCAGTATCACCGGATCGGAGGTAGATACTATGGGTATCTCTGCTTCATCATTAGGCGTATAGAGTTGTGGTATAGGTTGTCCCTTTTCGGATGACTCTATGATCTGGTCAGCATGGCGCCTTATTATGCTTTCTCCAATGTCCACGGTATACATCAGTGGTCCTAGTTGTATGCAAATAGTTCCAGGCTGCCATTTCTCGGTACGGTAGTCCCGGGCCAAAACTTGTTGACCTATCTGGAAGGTTCTAGTTGGCCTTTCATTCATGCCTTGAAATTGCCGGTTCTCCACGTCCCTTCTGATGATTGGTATGATCAAATCCAGCCGGCATCTTAGGCTTCTATTGAAGAACATCATGGTGGGAGTTTGGTTTGTAACCACATGTGTTGCATTCCTGTATGAAAACAAGAAGTTATCTACCTTATGCTGAAGATTTATGTCTTCATTACCCATGGCCTTTATGGCCTTCTTGAAGGTCTGGACAAACCTTTCAGCCAATCCATTGGTGGCGGGATGGTATGGGGCGGACGTGTAGTGCTTAACCCCATTGTTTTTTAAGAAATTCCTGAATTCTTCGGACACAAATTGCGGTCCATTATCAGAACAGATCTGTTCAGGCAGCCCATTCCTGGCAAATATGGTCCTTAATACTGTGATGGTTTTTTCCGTGGTGGTGGAGGACATCTTTATTACCTCTGGCCACTTGGAGTGTGCATCAACCGCGATTAAGAACATTGAGTTCATAAATGGACCAGCAAAGTCGATGTGTACCCTTTGCCATGGAGATGAGGGCCACTCCCATGGATGTAGAGGGGCTTGTGGTGGGGCGTTTTGGACCTTCTGGCATCCTAGGCAGCTCTTGGTCATTTCTTCGATGTCTCCATCGATACCTGGCCACCACACAAACGCTCTGGCTAGGTTCTTCATTTTCACTCCACCCAGATGCCCCTCGTGAAGCTCCTTTAGCACTTTATCCTGGAGTTTGGGTGGAATCACCACTCTGGATCCACACATCAAAGTTCCTCGGCACACTGACAGCTGTTCTCTTCTTTGCGAGAATGCTGGCAACAGTGGTTCGCCATGTGCTGGCCATCCCTTCACCGTTAAACCGTAGACTCGTCAGAGAGTCGGGTCATTTCTCGTTTCCTTTTCAATGGCAGAATTTGTTACTGGTAGACATTCCACTATGGTTGAGTGGAACATCTCCACTGGGTCCACTGTAGGTGCCTCTTCTACCGTTGGCAACGGTAGGCGCGATAAACCGTCAGCATTCCCATGCTGTTTTGATCCTTTGTATTCTATGTCATATTGGTGTGCCCCTAGGAAAAGGGACCACCTTTGTAGCCTTTGCGCTGTCATAATGGGAACACCCTTCTTAGGGTTGAATATGGAGACGAGGGGTTGATGGTCAGTCAACAAGGTAAATTTTTGTCCGTGTAGGTAATGGTTAAATTTCTTCACTCCCCATACCAGGCTGAGTGCTTCCCTGTCGATCTGGGCATAGTTACGCTCAGCTGAGTTCAATGAGCATGACGCAAAAGCTGTCGGCCGCTCCGAGCCATCAGGGAATCGATGCGATAATACCGCTCCTACGCCGTAAGGGGATGCATCGCACGCCAGTCTGATTGGCAGTGATGGGTTGTAATGAGCCAAAACTTCCTTGGACGTGATCAAACCTTTACATTTATGGAAGGCACGTTTACAGTCTTCGCTCCATTTCCAAATTACTCCCGTTTGTAGCAGTTCGTTAAGAGGGTGCAGAAGAGTTGACAAGTTCGGTAAAAATTTATGATAGTAATTTATCAATCCCAGGAACGACCTTAATTGTGAGACATTTTCAGGTGCTGGGGCTTTTATGACCACTTCAATTTTTTCAGGTGACTTATGCAACCCTTCCTCGTTAATTAGGTGGCCACAGTATGATATTTGTTTCTGGAAAAATTGGCACTTGGGGCGATTTGCTCGTAGGCCCCGTTCTCTCAGCCTAGTGAGCACCTGCTCCAAATTGTCAAGGTGCTCGTTGTCGTTTTCTCCTGTAACAAGGATGTCG
Organism: Somniosus microcephalus; assembly: GCF_052327205.1. Classification (NCBI taxonomy): domain Eukaryota; kingdom Metazoa; phylum Chordata; class Chondrichthyes; order Squaliformes; family Somniosidae; genus Somniosus; species Somniosus microcephalus. The sequence goes on from NC_140995.1 coordinate 137,699,355, forward strand.
TCTAGGTAGCATTGAGTCCCCGGAATCCCTTGGAGGACTTGCTCCATAGCTCTTTGCCAGATAGCTGGAGCTGATGCTACTCCGAAAACCAGTCGATTGTACTGGTACAGGCCTTTGTGTGTATTTATCGTGAGATACTTTTTAGAGGCCTCTTCAACCTCCATCTGTAGATATGCCTGTGCCAAGTCAATTTTGGTGAAACGTTCCCCTCCGGATAGTGAGGCAAAAATATCTTCTATCCTCGGAAGAGGATACTGTACCGTGTGAAGGACCGGGTTTACAGTCACCTTGAAGTCCCCACAGATGCGAATTTTTCTCTGTTCTTCAGATTTATCATTATTCAATGTTTTCTTCATAACCGGGACGATGGGTGTTGCCCACTCGCTCCAGTCTATCTTGGATAATACGCCTGCTTTTTCCAAATTCTCCAGCTCTGCCTCGACTGCTGGACGAATTGCGTATGGCACCGGCCTTGCCTTAAAAAACTTGGGAATTGCCGCATCTTCCACTTTTATTGAGGCGGTGACGCCTTTCAAGGTTCCTAGTTCCTGTTGAAACACTTCCTTGGCGTTGGCCAAGATGTCTTTTAATCGTTCAGGTATGACGTCATCATCATTTTTTTTCTTACTGGTCACCGTCAGTGCCTGAATGGAGTGCCAGTCTAAACGTATCTTCCTGATCCATTCACGTCCCAACAGCGGTGGACCACCATCTTGCAGAATGTATAAATACAACTTCTGTATTTCCTTGCCGTTGTATACAACAGGCACCTTTATTTTCCCTTTGGGGTATACTTTCTGCCCCGTATATGTTTTCAAGATAATGGATGTGTCTTTCAAAGGTATATGCGGAAATAGCCGCTCGTAATCCCGTCGACGTATGACGGTCAGAGCTGATCCTGTATCTAGCTCCATTTTAACTGGGGACCCTGCTATCATGAGGGTAACCCAAATGGTCTGGTAATCTTCTTTGGCAATTACATTATGTAATTTGAGACAGCTTAGTCTCTTGTTTCCGGAGTCACTATCGCTCTTCTGGTCTTCGGAGCTACTGTCCGTCATCATTTGTACCTTTCTGTACTTTTCCTTATTGATTTTTTTCCTGTCCGTGGATTTTTTGTGTCCAGATCGGCACACACGTGCAATGTGTCCAATCTTTCCGCATTGCCTGCATGCTTTGTCCTTGAACCAGCAGTCCCTCTGGTCATGGGTGGATCTGCCGCAGCGATAACATCTCTCGAAACCCTGTGTCATTGCATGGGTGCCGAAGTCATGTGGCTTTTGCTGTATCTCTGCAGCTCCTCTTGCGGCTGCTTCGTATGATACAGCCATACTGAAAGCCTTGTCCAGTGTCAAATCTTTCTCAGAAAGTAGCCTTTTCTGTGTTCCTTCACTTAGGAGACCGCAGACGAATTTGTCTCGAAGAGAATCTGCCAGTCCTGCCCCGAATTGGCAGTGCTTTGACAGCTTCCTTAATTCGGTGAGGTAATCAGCGTTATTTTCATTCTTGTGCTGATTCCTCTTGAAGAATTTGAATCGTTCCGCTATCAGCAGCGGTGTTGGGTTTAAGTGCTCCTGTAGGGTATCAACAATCTCCTTAAAATTCTTGTCCTTTGGTTTGGCTGGAGTGATTAAGTTTCGTAACAGCCCGTATGTCCTTGCGCCCATTAGATTTAGAAGTACTGATGCCTTTTTATCATCTTCTATTTCATTTGCTGTGCAATATACCTCCACTCTTTCCACATATTTGGTCCAATCCTCTATATCGCTATCGAAAGCATTAATATTGCCAGCCTTAGGCATCCTGAAAAAAAATGGCGCCTCCCGCGCTTTCCTTTCTTCCCTGCAGAAAAAAAATGGCGCTTCCCGCGCTTTCCCACCACTGCTGCTGCTGACAACGCTGTTCTCCGCGGTTTTTATTTAGATAGGTTTTTTTTTCAATAGGTGGAGACTCGTTCCCGCCGGACTCTTTGGGACTTTTCCCTCCCTCTGCTTGGTCCGAACGCCGACCTGCTTTGCAGCGCCGGCCGTCTCCCGAGTGCTCCCCCCCTCTGTCTCTGTTTGCCTCCGCCTTCGCTGCTCGGCCCCGCTGCAGAGCCAGCCGATGGAGCCCCAGCCCGCTGCCCAGGAAGGATTATTGAAGTACCTGCCACCAACTCGGCTAGCTGGTGAAACCACAGTTTTTTTTTTTCTTTCTTGTTTTTCTTCGATCTCGTTGAGGTGCTGCCGAATTGCAGGCAAGTCCGTTTCCAATTCGTTGCCACTGTTGTATCCGTGTGTTAATGGAGACACGGAATGCAGGAGTTGGTTTCACAGGTGTTTACTGAACAAAGTCTGGAGGTGAACTAACAGATACAAGACACTATACAGGCTTATATGGCCCGAGTGGCCATTACCGGCATTACAGTACACAGGGGGCTCTTAAACGCACATGCACCACAATTTTCTACTTGTTCTATGGGGCCATTTCCCTTTTTGAGTATTCCATATTGCTGAATGTTAACCTAGTCACACCACTAATAGATTGTTGGCTAGTTATCAAGTGCAGGAACTCTGGGGAGTTTGGTCTCTCCCTAAACTGGGGTGAAAAAACAAACTGTAGTGCCTCATTGGTTGCGTTTGACCAAGTCAGCACAAACCAGCGGTTGAAACATAGAAACATAGAAGATAGGAGCAGGAGTAGGTCATTCGGCCCCTCAAGCCTGCTCTGCCATTCAATGCGATCATGGCTGATCATCCAAATTCAGTACCCGGTCCCTGCTTTCTCCCCATACCCCTTGACCCCTTTAGCCTTAAGAAATATATCCAACTCCTTCTTGAATATATTTAATGTATTGGCCTCTACTGCCTTCTGTGGTAGAGAATTCCACAAGTTCACCACTCTCTGGGTGAAGAAATTTCTCCTAATTTCTGTCCTAAATGGCCTACCTCTTACCCTTAGACTGTGACCCCTGGTTCTGGACTCCCTGACCATCGGGAACATCCTTCCTGCATCTAGTCTGTTCAGTCCTGTCAGAATTTTATAAGTTTCAATGAGATCCCCTCTCATTCTTCTAAACTCCAGCGAGTACAAACCCAATCGACCCAATCTCTCCTCATACGTCATTCCTGCCATCCCAGGTATCAGCCTGGTGAATCTTCGCTGAACTCCTTCCATGGCAAGAACATCCTTCCTCAGATAAGGCGACCAAAACTGCACACAATTGATGCGCTATCAATTACTCATAAAAGACTGAGAGTTAGAAGAGTAACTAAAGGCTTTTATTAACAACAGAATGGAGGTCTGCCTCGAGTGGTCGACCGGTCCAGGATACAAGGGCTGGGGAGCAGTCACCTTTATACTAGGACCTGTGGGAGGAGTCAGCCGAGGCATGTCCAGGCATGTACACAGTGGAATACAAACAGGACAAACAGGAATACAAACAGTGGTTTACCACATTCACCCCTTGTTTAAAATTGAGTCCGGCGGGGTGAAGTGTATTAAAAGTTAGTGTATTGGAGTCTCTCCGGAGGTCTTGTCTGCCGCTGTGATCGGCGTGGCGACGGCAGGGGTAGTGAAGCTTCCGGCGTCGAGTCCAGCGTAGGCTGTGGCACAGGCGTGTCGACCTCGTAGATGTCGAGCGGGTCGCGGGGCCCAGGCCTGCCGTCTGCTGGGGCTGGATATCGGATCGTGGGGGGGGGTGGTAGTGGGTAGTGGGTTACTGTGGTCCCCGAGAGTGCAAGGTCTCTTATGGAGACTGTGTCCTCCCGCCCGTCCGGGTATGCGATGTAAGCATACTGGGGGTTGGCGTGGAGGAGGTCGACCCTCTCGACCAGGGGGTCCGTTTTATGGGTCCTCACGTGTCTTCTCAGTAGGACCTGCCCTGGGGACGTCAGCCATGGCGGTAGCGATGTCCCTGATGTGGACTTCTTTGGGAAGACAAACATTTTCTCATGAGGGGTGGTGTTAGTGGCAGTGCAGAGCAGTGACCGAATAGAGTGGAGCGCATCGGGGAGCACATCCTGCCAGCGGGAGGTTGGAAGGCCCCTAGACTTTAAGGCTAGCAGGACGGCCTTCCAAACTGTCGCATTTTCTCTTTCCACCTGTCCGTTCCCCCGGGGGTTGTAACTGGTGGTCCTGCTTGTGGCAATACCCCTAGTTAGCAGGTACTGACGGAGTTCGTCGCTCATAAACGATGAGCCCCGGTCGCTATGGATATAGCTGGGGAAGCCGAACAGGGTGAAGAGGTTGTTCAGACATTTAATGACCGTGGCACTGGTCATGTCCGGGCAGGGGAAGGCGAACGGGAAACGGGAGTACTCATCAATAATATTGAGGAAGTACACATTGCGGTCGGAGGAGGGGAGAGGCCCTTTAAAATCAACGCTCAGGCGCTCGAAGGGGCGAGTGGCTTTTATCAGGTGGGCCCTGTCTGGTCTATAAAAGTGTGGTTTGCACTCAGCGCAGACTTGGCAGTTCCTGGTCATGGTCCTGACCTCCTCAATAGAGTAAGGCAGGTTGCGGGCCTTGATGAGGTGGAAGAACCTGGTGACCCCCGGGTGGCAGAGGTCATTGTGGAGGACCCGTAGTCTATCGATCTGCGCGCTGGCGCAGGTGCCACGCGATAGCGCATCCGGGGGTTCATTTAGCTTCCCGGGCCGGTACAAGATCTCGTAGTTGTAGGTGGAAAGTTTGATTCTCCACCTCAAGATCTTGTCATTTTTGATTTTGCCCCTCTGCTTGTTGTTAAACATAAAAGCAACTGAACGCTGGTCAGTGAGCAGGGTAAATCGTTTTCCGGCCAGGTAGTGCCTCCAATGACGCACAGCCTCCACAATCGCCTGGGCCTCCTTCTCAACAGCGGAGTGTCTGGTCTCCGGGCCTTGGAGGGTTCGTGAAAAGAAGGCCACGGGTCTCCCCGCCTGATTGAGGGTAGCGGCCAGGGCAAAGTCGGACGCGTCGCTTTCCACCTGGAAGGGGATGGATTCGTCCACTGCGTGCATGGTGGCTTTGGCAATGTCCTCCTTGATACGGTGGAAGGCTAAGCGGGCCTCTGCCGTCAAGGGAAAAGAGGTGGACTTGATCAGCGGACGGGCCTTGTCCGCATAGTAGGGGACCCACTGGGCGTAATAGGAGAAAAACCCTAGGCACCTCTTCAGGGCCTTGAGGCAGTGGGGCAGTGGAAGTTCCATAAGGGGACGCATCCGGTCGGGGTCGGGGCCGATGACTCCGTGTTCCACAACACAGCCAAGGATGGCGAGGCGGTTTGTGCGGAATATGCACTTCTCCTTGTTATATGTCAGGTTTAGGAGTTGGGCGGTGCGGAGGAATTTTTCGAGGTTTGCGTCATGGTCCTGCAAGTCACGGCCGCAGATGGTCACATTGTCCAGATATGGGAAAGTGGCCTGCAACGCATTTTGATCTACCATCCGGTCCATCTCCCTTTGGAAGATGGAGACCCCGTTGGTGACGCCAAAGGGAACCCTAAGGAAGTGATAGAGGCGGCCGTTTGCCTCAAAGGCAGTGTACTGGCGGTCCTCAGGGCGGATGGGGAGCTGGTGGTACGCTGATTTCAGGTCAATGGTCGAGAAGACGCGGTACTGCGCGATCTGGTTGACCATATCAGCTATACGGGGGAGTGGGTAGGCGTCCAGCAGGGTGTAGCGATTTATTGTCTGGCTGTAGTCGATGACCAGGCGCTGCTTCTCGCTGGTCTTAACGACCACAACCTGGGCTCGCCAGGGGCTGGTGCTGCCCTCAATAATCCCTTCTTTCAGAAGCCGCTCCACTTCGGTTTTAATGAAAACCCTGTCCCCGGCACTGTATCGCCTGCTCTTTGTGGCGATGGGCTTACAGTCGGGGGTGAGGTTAGCAAACAGTGGTGGGGGGGTGACTCTGAGTGTGGAGAGGTTGCACCTGGTGCGCGGCGGGCAATTTGGAAGCTGCTGGCTGCGGACTGTGAGTGGGGGTAGGGGTCCACCGTACGCCATCGTAACACTTTTAAGGTGGCACTGAAAATCTAACCCCAGCAGGACGGCAGCGCAGAGGTCAGGCAGGACCAGAAGTTTAAAATGATCGTACACGGTCCCGTCTACTACGAGTGTCACCACGCAGTAGCCGCCGATGTCTGCCGACTGGGACTCGGAGGCCATAGAAATCCGCTGTTGCGCAGGCAGGACTGGGAGAGAGCAACGCCGCACCGTGTCGGGGTGGATGAAGCTCTCCGTGCTCCCAGAGTCAAAAAGGCAGATTGTATCGTGACCATTTACCTTAATGTCCATTGTGGAACTGGCCAGTTGGTGCGGTCTCGCTTGGTCCAGTGTAACGGATGCCAGCGTAGGGGTCGGTGTGTCGCTGCGGGTATCAGATGAGGCGGTGTCGGGGGCCTGCTGCGTCCCGGCTGTCGTCCAAGATGGCGGCGTCCATGATCCCCATGTGGCTGGAGGCGTCCAAAATGGCTGCTGTACCGGTGATTCGCACACGGCCGGGGAGGTCCAAAATGGCGGCCCGCATGGCCCACACGCGGCGCTGCTGGGGTTCGGGGTGGCTTTGGCCCTGCAGACGCTAGCGTAGTGTCCCTTCTTCCCACAGCCCGAGCAGATCGCGTTTTTCGCCGGGCAGCGCGCTCTGGGGTGTTTTGCCTGGCCACAGAAGTAGCATTTCTGGCCTTGGAGCACTGCTGTCTGGCCTTGGGACACTGCTGCGGTAGTTGGGCCGTTGTTGGGGTGTGGCTGGGGTGGCACGGCGCTATGAGGCGGTCCTACCGTGTCCCAGGCTGTCATTCCCCGCGGCGTCCACGGTGCAGAGGAGTAGGCATCCATGCCCTGGTAGGCTGCATCCAACGATAGTGCGAGTTCAGAGGCCTTGTTGAGGTCGAGGTTACTCTGCTCCAACAGTCGCTGTCGTGTGTAATTGGATCTGTGGCCCGCTACAAAAGCGTCCCGGATAAGTTCCTCTGTGTACACGGCGGCCTTTACATCCTTACAACCACAGGCCCGGCCAAGCACAGACAGTGCCTGAAGGTATTCCACGGTCGATTCCCCAGGTTGTTGTTTACGACTCCCCAGGAGGTGCCTGGCGTACACTTCGTTCACTGGGCGCGTGTACTGGTCCTTGAGGAGCTTGATAGCATCCGCGTACGAGGTCGCGTCTTGGATGACCGAGTACACTCGGTGGTTCACTTTGGAGGTCAGGACATCCAGTTTGTCCTCGTCCGATTTGATTGCTTCGGAGGCGGTCAGGAATTTTTCGAAACACTTAAGCCAGTGAGTAAACTTGGTGGATGAGTCCGCCTCCCGATGATCTAAGTCCAGGCATGCTGGTGTGAGGATCTTCTCCATTATAAAAATGTTGTTAATAAAATTGATGCGCTATCAATTACTCATAAAAGACTGAGAGTTAGAAGAGTAACTAAAGGCTTTTATTAACAACAGAATGGAGGTCTGCCTCGAGTGGTCGACCGGTCCAGGATACAAGGGCTGGGGAGCAGTCACCTTTATACTAGGACCTGTGGGAGGAGTCAGCCGAGGCATGTCCAGGCATGTACACAGTGGAATACAAACAGGACAAACAGGAATACAAACAGTGGTTTACCACAACAATATTGAAGATGTGGTCTCACCAAGACCCTGTATAACTGCAGCAAGACATCCTTGTCCCTGTACTCAAGCCCTCTCGCTAAGAAAGCCAACATGCCATTTGCGTTCTTAACCGCCTGCTGCACCTGCATGCTTACCTTCAGCGACTGGTGCACAAGGACACCCAGGTCTCGTTGCACTTCTCCTTCTCCCAATCTATTGCCATTCAGATAATAATCTGCCTTCCTGTTTTTGCCACCAAAGTGGATAACCTCACATTTATCCACGTTATATTGCATCTGCCATGCTTTTGCCCAATCACCCAACCTGTCCAAATTATCCTGGAGTTTCTCGGCAACCTCCTCACAACACACACGCCCACCCAGCTTTGTGTCGTCTGCAAATTTGCAGATATTACATCTAGTTCCCTTGTCTAGATCATTAATATATATTGTGAATAGCTGGAGTCCAAGGACCGATCCCTGTGGTACCCCACTAGTCACTGCCTGCCACTCGGAAAAAGACCCATTTATTCCAACTCTTTGCTTTCTGTCTGCAAACCAGTTCTCTATCCAAGTCAATACCTTGCCCCCAATCCCATGTGCCTTAACTTTACACGCTAATCTCTTATGCGGGACCTTATCGAAAGCCTTCTGAAAGTCCAAATACACCACATCCACTGGTTCTCCCTTATCTATTTTACCAGTTACATCCTCAAAAAATTCCAGTAGATTAATCAAGCACGATTTACCTTTTGTAAATCCATGTTGACTTTGTCCGATCCTGTCACTGTTTTCCAAGTGCTCTGCTATTACATCTTTTATAATGGACCCTAGCATTTTCCCCACTACCGATGTCAGGCTTACCGGTCTGTAATTCCCCGTTTTCTCTCTACCACCTTTTTTGAATAGTGGGGTAACATTAGCTACCCTCCAATCCATGGGTACTGTTCCAGATTCCATCGAATGCTGGAAGATGATCAGCAAAGCATCAACTATTTCTAGGGCCACTTCCTTAAGTACCCTAGGATGTAGATGATCAGGCCCTGGGGATTTATCGGCCTTCAATCCCATCAATTTCCCTAACACCATTTCCCTACAAATACTGATTTCTTTCAGTTCCTCCCTTTCATCAGACCCTATGTTCCCCGACATCTCTGGGAGGTTATTTGTGTCCTCCTTTGTGAAGACAGAACCAAAATATGTATTTAATTTGTCTGCCATTTCTTTGTTCCCCATTATAAATTCCCCTGATTCTGACTGCAAGGGAGCTACGCTTGACTTCACCAATCTTTTTCTCTTCACATATCTATAAAAGCTTTTACAGTCAGTTTTTATGTTCCCTGCAAGCTTACTCTCATTCTATTATCCCTTTCTTAATTAATCCCTTTGTCCTCCTTTGTTGAATCCTAAACTGCTCCCAATCCTCAGGTTTACTGCTTTTTCTGGCCAATTTATATGTCCTCTCCTTGGATCTTATGCTATCCCTAATTTCCCTTGTTAGCCACGGTTGAGTCACCTTTTTTGTTTTATTTTTATGCCAAACTGGGATGAACAAATTTTGTAGTTCATCCATGTGGTCTTTGAATGTTTGCCATTGCCTATCCACCGTCAACCCATTGAGTGACATTCCCCAATCAATCCTACCCAACTCGCGCCTCAGACCATCGTAGTTTCCTGTATTTAAATTTAGGCTCCTAGTCTCTGAGTCGACTACTTCATTCTCCATCTTAATGAAGAATTCAATCATATTATGATCGCTCCGACCCAAGGGGCCTCGTACAACAAGATTGCTAATTAATCCTTTCTCGTTACATAATACTCAGTCTAAGATGGCCTGATCTCTGGTTGGTTCCTCGACATATTGGTCCAGGAAACCATCCCTTAAACACTCCAGGAATTCCTCTTCCACAGTATTGTTACTAATTTGGTTAGCCCAATCTATATGTAGATTAAAGTCACCCATGAGGACTGCTGTGCCCTTATTGCACGCTTCTCTAATTTCCCTTTTAATGCCATCCCCAACCTCCGCATTACTGTTTGGAGGTCTATATACTACTCCCACTAACTTTTTCTGCCCCTTGGTATTTCTCAGTTCTACCCATACAGATTCCACATCATCAGAGCTAATATCCTTCCTTACAATTGTGTTAATCCATTCTTTAACCAGCAATGCTACCCCACCTCCCTTTCCTTTTTGCCTATCTTTCCTGAATATTGGATACCCCTGGATGTTGAGTTCCCAGCCTTGGCCACCCTGGAGCCATGTTTCCGTAATCCGAATCAAATCGTATTCGTTTACCTCTATTTGTGCAGCTAATTCTTCCACCTTATTACGAATGCTCCTCGCATTAAGACACTAAGGGCTAGAAATTCAGTTGCGTGTGCGACCAGTTACCGCCCAAAGAGGGCTTCTGCGGCAGTAGAGGAGTTTGCGCTGATATTCAGCGCTGCGGTAATGGCGGCGGTAGCCGGTAGCGCTGCGCCGGCACCGATGACATCATCGGTGTGCGCAGTGCCCCGGTTCCGCCCCGCTACCAGCCCGACCCCCATATTTAGTTGCGGCCGCAAACAACGTTGTGAAGACCGGGCCGAGCTGCAGCCTTAGTGGCGCTAGTTAAGGTGGAGGTGCGGCCGGCCGCTTTTTCGGCGGCCGCCTGGCCGCACCTCCTTCCCTGGCCTCCTCCACCCCCCCCCCCCCCGCGGCATTGCCGGCTGCTTTCCGCGAGCCCAGCACTTCTCCGTGGTGCCGGGCTAATTTGCCGGCACTATCAAGCGGCGAGCTCCCCGTTGCAGGCACCTCCCCCTTAAGAGAAGGAGGAGGCCTGCAGTACCGCAGCCTGCCGCTCCGCAGGGGGTGGCGCAGCGGCACCTACAGCGCTGAAATTCAGTTTCAGCGCCCCAAGCGGGGGCGGGCACACCCTGGAATAGCGCCCGGTTCCGACTTGGGGCGCAAAAACTGAATATCTGACGGGCGCAACTGGCTCCGCGCGCAGCGCTAACTTTTGGGCGCTAGCCAGCTGGTGGGGCCTTACTGAATTTCTAGGCCATAGGCTTCAGCTTGTTTTTTTAATGCTCTTAGACCTATTAGAATTATTATTTACTGTGGCCATGTTTGATTTAAACCGTTGATTTCTCTGACTGACACTTTTGTTTTTCTCCTTCCTATCTTTTGCTTTTATCCTTGTTTCCCTTTCCTCTGTCCCCCTGTTCAGTTTCCCAACCCCCTGCCATTTTAGTTTAAACCCTCCCCCAGAGCGCAAGCAAACACTCCCCCTAGGACATCGGTCCTGGCCCTGCCCAGGTGCAAACCATCCGGTTTGAACTGGTCCCACCTCCCCCAGAACCGGTTCTAATGTCCCAGGAATTTGAATCCCTCCCCCTTGCACCATTCCTCTAGCCATGTATTCAGCTGAAATATCCTTCTATTTCTACTCTGACTAGCACGTGTCACTGGTAGCAATCCTGAGATTACTACCTTTGAAGTCCTATTTTTTAATTTACCTCCTAACTCCCTATATTCTGCTTTTAGGACCTCATCCCGCTTTTTACCTATATCGTTGGTACCTATATGCACCATGACAACTGGCTGTTCACCCTCCCCTTCCAAGATGTTCTGCAGCCGCTCTGCGACATCCTTGACCCTTGCACCAGGGAGGCAACACACCATCCTTGAGTCTCGTTTGCAGCCGCAGAAACGCCTATCTATTCCCCTTACAATAGAATCCCCTATTACTACAGCTCTACCCCTCTTTTTCCTCCCGTCCTGTGCAGCAGAGCCACCCCTGGTGCCAGGAAGTTGGCTGCTGCTGCCTTCCTCTGATAAGCCATCCCCCCCAACAGTACTCAAAGTGGTGTATCTGTTTGAGAGGGGGATGTCCACAGGGGACCCCTGCACTACCTGCCTGCGCCTAGTATTCTCTCTGTTGGATCTGTCTGGTCTGTATGCATTGACTGCATACTATACAATGCACTGACCTGCTAAGTGATTAAGGGGATATATGTTTTTTAAATACTTTAATCCATTATTGTTACCCAATTTTTATCTTTAAAGATTTTAAATTATCTTGTAAATCATCATGTCTCTCCTGATTAATTACACCTTTTCTTGACTGAATATACTAACAAGGATTTTATATCATTCAATCAGCAGCTGTTAGCTGCAAAAATTCACTCAGAAGCAAGGGAATAGCAACAGTAAGTTATAAAAATGTAATTTTTTCTTGAAACTACCAAGTTTTTTTCAATAAAATTTCTCCCAGTCACTTAACAGCTAATATGAGGTATAGCACCAGGCCATACAGATTGTGGAGGTCCCAAATTCAAGTCCTGGTTTGTGCTGAGTCGGACACTTTCAGCTGGATTGCAATACAGGTGATTTCTTGTAGGTTAGTGAGGGGGAAATTTGCCCAGTGTATCTGATAATTCTTCAGTAGCTATTGATAGAAGTGTACCATAATTGATGCTGCGTGAGGTCATAATCTGCTACAACCTGATATCCCAACAGTTAAATAGCCTTCCAACAATCACTACAGACTTGTGTGTAAACAATAGCCAATTGGGAAAGGTACTGAGGTTGCCCCTGCTTGTGAAACTGCATTAGAACAGGGATTTTAGAGGAACAGTTAAGAAAATAGGAGAAAAATATTGGCGTAGTAGAAATTTTTGCACGTATGTGTTTCATATATCTCTATAAAATGGTTATAATTTTTCATAAACCTTGGATATTCCTAATACCTGATTCTATTTAAAACATCCTAATAAGTACTTGCAGTATTTATTACCCCTGTAGGTGGTGCTGTGCCAGGTCTTTTCAATGTTAAAAGTGTCACGCTGTATGGCACACAAGCCCTGCTATTTTGTAGTTCAAAGTATATCAACTTGTGAATGCATAATCTGGCCACCCGGTTTCCAGAAATCGTTTAAATAGTTTTCTGATTTTTTTTTTCTTCATTTGCCATTTTTCGCAGTAACTGAAATATTTATGATCCTAAATAAGCGTTTAAAGAAAATAAAATTTGGAAAACAAAATGACATTTCACAATAACGATTACATTTATCCACTGAATTATCTTTTCTGTCGTTTAATGTCTTTATTAAAAGTTTTACTTGTAGGCCTTATTTTTGCCCAGAGCTGTAACTCTGCGAGCTCAATTTGTACTCTACAGCCTGAGCATGTACAATGTGCCTAATCTCCCAGGATGCAGAAGTTCCTTTCAGGCAGCTGTACTGATGGAATATCTTTCATTAGCTTCTTCCACTTTCTACTCAGTAGCTTTTCTTCAAATCATTTTGCAAAACAAGAGGACAATTTTTTACAGTTGTTTTGAGGTAACATTTATATTTGTAAGAAGTCACACAACACCAGGTTATAGTCCAACAGCTTTACTTGAAATCACAAGCTTTCGGAGCGCTGCTCCTTCGTCAGGTGAAGTGGAGAAATGCATAAAGACACAGCTTATATAGTCAGAGAATAATGTCAGATGTTTACAGGTATTCTTTCTAACTGCCATTTATCACACCTCGGCAGAGAGATAATCACAGCAATCAAAGGTGTGAATGGTGTCCAAACAGGTCAGTCAGGAAAACATTACATCAAAGAACAATGAGGTGGGGTCACAAGGGGTCAAATGTTGCAGATGCTGGGGTCTGTATGAAAAACAAAAAAACAGACAAAAAACATCTTTTTTGCTGGAAATCACAGCAGGTCCAGCTGCATCTGTGTAGAGAGAAAGCTGCATCCTACGCGCTCTCATCCCACGTACTCCCCGCGTGGGAGACTTCTACTGCCTCCCAAAGATACACAAAGCCAACACACCCGGACGTCCTATCGTATCAGGCAACGGAACCCTGTGTGAGAATCTCTCTGGATATGTCGAGGACATCCTGAAACCCATCGTACAGGGAACCCCCAGCTTCTGTCGCGACACTACAGACTTCTTACAGAAGCTCAGCACCCACGGACCAGTTGAATCAGGAACACTCCTCGCCACGATGGACGTCTCGGCACTCTACACCAGTATCCCCCACGATGCCGGCATTGCTGCGACAACCTCAGTACTCAACACCAACAACAGCCAATCTCCAGACGCCATCCTACAACTCATCCGCTTCATCCTTGACCACAATGTCTTCACCTTCGACAACCAGTTCTTTACCCAAACACACGGAACAGCCATGGGGACCAAATTCGCACCCCAATACGCCAACATCTTCATGCACAAGTTCGAGCAAGACTTCTTCGCTGCACATGATCTCCAACATGGACCTACGGCGAAGAATCACTGAAAAGACTACACGATAACATCAACAAGTTCCATCCCACCATCAAACTCACCATGGACTACTCCTCAGAATCGGTTTCATTCTTGGACACACGAATCTCCATCAAAGACGGACACCTCAGCACTTCACTCTACCGCAAGCCCACGGACAACCTCACGATGCTCCACTTCTCCAGCTTCCACCCTAACCACGTTAAAGAAGCCGTGCCCTATGGACAAGCCCTGCGAATACACAGGATCTGCTCAGACGAGGAGGAACTTGATGGACACCTACAGACGCTGAAAGATGCCCGCATAAGAACGGGATATAACGCTCGACTCGTCGATCGACAGTTCCGACGGGCCACAGCGAAAAATCGCATAGACCTCCTCAGAAGACAAACACGGGACACAACCAACAGAGTACCCTTCGTCGTCCAGTACTTCCCCGGAGCGGAGAAACTACGCCATGTTCTTCGCAGCCTTCAACATGTCATCGATGACGATGAACACCTCGCTAAGGCCATCCCCACGCCTCCACTACTCGCCTTCAAACAGCCGCCTAACCTCAAACAGACCATCGTTCGCAGCAAATTACCCAGCTTTCAGGAGAACAGCGACCACGACACCACACAACCCTGCCACAGCAACCTCTGCAAGACATGCCAGATCATCAACACAGATACCATCATCACACGTGAGGACACCACCCACCAGGTACATGGTACATATTCATGTGACTCGGCCAACGTTGTCTACCTCATACGTTGCAGGAAAGGATGCCCCGGAGCATGGTACATCGGCGAGACCATGCAGACACTGCGACAACGGATGAACAGACACCGCGCAACAATCGCCAGGCAGGAGTGTTCCCTCCCAGTCGGGGAACACTTCAGCAGTCAAGGACATTCAGCCTCCGATCTTCGGGTAAGCATTCTCCAAGGCGGCCTTCGAGACACACGACAACGCAAAATCGTCGAGCAGAAACTGATAGCCAAGTTCCGCACCCATGAGGACGGCCTCAACCGGGATCTTGGGTTCATGTCACGCTACATGTAACCCCACCTGATGTAGGGTCATCCAGACTCGAGTCGTCGTTGGTTTGTTCTCTCTACACAGATGTAGCTGGACCTGCTGTGATTTCCAGAAAAAAAAATGTTTTTTGTCTGTTTTTTTGTTTTTCATACAGACCCCAGCATCTGCAACATTTGACCCCTTGTGACCCCACCTTATTGTTCTTTGATGTAATGTTTTCCTGACTGACCTGTTTGGACACCATTCACACCTTTGATTGCTGTGATTATCTCTCTGCCGAGGTGTGACAAATGGCAGTTAGAAAGATTACCTGTAAACATCTGACATTATTCTCTGACTATATAAGCTGTGTCTTTATGCATTTCTCCACTTCACCTGATGAAGGAGCAGCGCTCCGAAAGCTTGGGATTTCAAATAAAGCTGTTGGACTATAACCTGGTGTTGTGTGACTTCTTACATTTGTCCACCCCAGTCCAACACCGGCATCTCCACAACATTTATATTGAGTGCTTTTTAAAGAAAATAAATGCTGTGTGTTTGTAAAAGAGTGAGGAAAATCATCTTTTATGATTACTCACCTGTGTATTAAGCAGAGAGAGAGAGAGAAATAGAGACACTAGGGTTAGGGAGTATTGCGAGAGAGAGAGACATCATATTACAGGAAACTTTGTGCTATCCGGCACCGACGGGACCGAGCTGTTGCCGTCCCATCAAAACTGCCGGACAAACCAGCGCTAATGTTGAAACATACAGAGCTTTTGAGCTCCGTATCTGGCAACAAACCCTTCTAAACAGTCGGCCGTACCTTGCAAGCGTCTCTGTAGCTTAGCAACAGCTTCAGCTAGACGTTGCAGAGCCTGACTGGTGAAAAAAAAGCAACAAAAAGAAAAACAACTTACTGAACCGACTCCTGAATTTTGCCGGTGGATCGAGTATTCCGGACAGTTAACCTCTGGATAAACCAAAGTTTCCTGTAACATTAGATCAATGTTCAGACAAAGACATCAGTTGAATTTTGAAACCGATTAAGTCACTTGTATTTTGTTGACAGTTAGGAAAGGTAATTGCTATTTCATTATCAAATCAAATCAAAATCAAATCAACTTTTATTGTCATTGTTAGTGCACAAGTGCAGTACAACGAAATGTAGGCTTGCGGCTCCCGAGAGTGTACAATTTGGATTAGGACACTTAAACATTTCAACATACATTTGTACATATATATTAGCATAAATATGACCATAATAAAGTGAATAAAGTGCATCGGCAGATGTGCAGGCTTTAGTGTTTATTTGTGGAGTTCAGTAGGATGACAGCCCTGGGAAAGAAGCTGTTCCTAAATCTGGTCGTACGGGTGCGAATGCATCTGTAGCGTCTTCCAGATGGTAGGAGGGCGAACAGACTGTGGCTGGGGTGGGTAGGGTCTTTGATGATGGTCCGTGCCCTCCGTAGGCAGCGTTTCTGATATATATGTTCTATGGTCGGTAGCCGGGTGCCGGTAATGCGTTGGGCAGTTTTGACTACCCGCTGCAGGGCTTTCCGGTCATGGGAGCTACAGCCGCCGTACCATACCGTGATAGTTTGTCAGGATGCTCTCTATAGTGCAGCGGTAGAAGTTAGAGAGGATCGGGGGTGACAGATTACATCCCTTCAGCCTCCTCAAGAAATATAGGCGCTGCTGGGCCTTCTTCACCAGAGAGGAGGTGTTGAGGGACCAGGAGAGGTCTTCCGTGATGTGGACTCCGAGGAACTTAAAGCTGGCCACCCTTTCCACCTCCGCCCCATTGATGTGGATGGGGGTGTGACTTCCGCCTTTGGACTTCCTGAAGTCCACGATTATTTCCTTTGTTTTCTTGGTGTTAAGGGCCAGGTTGTTGTCGGCGCACCACTTCACGAGATGCTGGACCTCCTCCCTGTAGGCTGACTCATCATTGTTGGTGATCTGGCCTACTACTGTGGTGTCATCTGCAAACTTGATGATGGTGTTGGAACCATTAACAGCCACACAGTCGTGGGTGAAGAGGGAGTAGAGGAGGGGGCTCAGCACACATCCTTGTGGGGCCCCCGTGTTCAGGGTCGGGGGGGGAGGTGTGGTTGCCTAATTTGACAGACTGGGGTCTGTTTGTTAGGAAGTCCAGGGTCCAGTTGCAGAGGGAAGTGTTCAGGCCAAGAGTTTGGAGTTTGGTGGCCAGCTTATTGGGGACGATAGTGTTGAATGCTGAGCTGTAGTCTATAAACAACATTCTGATGTAGGTCTCCTTACCATCTAGGTGATTCAGTGCCGAGTGTAGAGCAGTAGTGATTGCATCCTCCGTTGATCTGTTTGCCCGATAGGCAAACTGGTGTTGGTCAAGGGAGGCAGGAACACTGGCTTTGATGTGGGCTAAGACCAGTCTCTCGAAACACTTCATTATGATGGGTGTGAGTGCGACAGGTCGATAGTCGTTCAGACACGTCACAGCCGCTTGTTTAGGCACAGGAATGATGGTGGCGGTCTTGAAGCATGTAGGGACTACTGCCTGGGCCAATGACAGGTTGAAGATGGTGGTGAAGACATCAGCCAGCTGATCAGCACATTCCTTGAGTACCCGTCCAGGGATGCTATCCGGTCCAGTAGCCTTTCGTGTGTTCACTCTGCGTAAAGCGTCCCTTACGTCGGAGGTCGACAGAGTGAGCACCTGGTCTTCCGGGGGTGGCAAGGCTTTGGTAGCCGGCTCCTTGTTGTCCCTGTCGAAGCGAGCGTAGAAGTTGTTAAGCTCCTCCGGGAGGGAGGCGTCGCTGACCGGGGGACTGGTGTTTTTGCCCTTGTAGTCAGTGATGGCCTGGATGCCTTGCCACATGCGCCGGGGGTCCGAGTTGTTGCGGAAGTGGTCCTCTATCCGCAGTGTCTGTTTCCATTTGGCAGTCCTGATACCCTTTTTTAGGTTGGTCCTAGCTGCTCTGTAAGCCGCCGTGTCGCCAGATTTAAATGCTGCGTCGCGTGCTTTCAACAGTGAGCGGACCTCTCCGTTCATCCAGGGTTTCTGGTTGGGGTATGACCTGATATTTTTGTGGGTCGTGACGACCTCGACGCAGCTGTTGATGTAGAATAGCACTGTGGATGCGTATTCCTCGATGTCATTGTGGGCAAACATGCCCCAATCAGTGCGTTCGAAGCAATCCTGAAGCTCCGATACTGCCCCCTCTGGCCATACTTTCATTGCTCTCATTGATGTTCTCTCTCTTTTGATGAGCGGTTTGTATGCCGGGGCTAGAAACAGGGAGAGGTGGTCAGACTTCCCAAGGTGGGGGCAGGGAATGGCCTTGTAAGCGTCTACAATGCTCGTGTAGACTTGATCCAGTGTGTTCTCCCCTCTTGTGGGGCAGGAGACATTCTGGTGGAATTTCGGTAGTACAGTTTTTAGGTTTGTGTGATTGAAGTCCCCCGCAACGATAAAAGCTCCGTCTGGGTGCGCAGTTTGTTGTTCGCTGATGGCCCTGTAGAGGTCCTTCAGTGCTAGTTTGGCATTAGCGTGTGGTGGGATGTAGACCGCAGTGATGATAACATTCGTGAATTCCCGAGGCAGGTAGAAGGGTCTGCACCTTACCATAAGGAATTCCAAATCAGCCGAGCAGGATCTATCAATTATATCACTGTTGGTGCACCAGGCATTGTTGGTGTAAATGCACAAACCGCCTCCCTTGCTCTTACCGGAGTCTGCAGTTCTGTCGGCGCGGAAGACCGTGCGTCCTTCTAGTTGTATGGTGGTGTCAGGGATGCCATTGTTCAGCCAGGTTTCTGTGAAGATCATGGCGCAGCATTCCTTTGTCCTTTTCTGTGTGGTGAGATCCAGTTTGATCTCATCCATTTTGTTCTCCAGTGACCTGACGTTGGCCAGGAAAATACTTGGGAGGGAGGGTTTGTGTGGGGACCTCTTCAGCCTGTTTTGGATCCCTGCTCTCTTACCCCGCTTCTGCTTACGTTCCCTGCGCGGTCTGCGCTGACTTCCGGCTGGGGAAGGACGCCACGCTGGTCCCGGGGGTCGCGCGATGTCGGGAGGCAGATCGATGTCGCCGAATTCAAGCTTCACGCAGTCGGCCCCGATGTCTAGGAGCGTCTGCCGGCTGTACAGTAGGTCAGCCTTTAATTCCCGGATCAGCAGAGTCCAGAAGAGACTCAGGAGGAGGGTGAAACCGTTCAGTCTCGGGAGAGACAAAGCCGCTGCGTCCGTGCGCGCCGCAATTTTTTTTTTTCACCTGTAAAACAGATCCTAAATAACAACAGAAAACGCTGGAAAAACTCAGCAGGCCAGGCAGCATCCGTGGAGAGAGAAACAGAGTTAACAGATTGAGTTGCTCACACCTATGAGATAGTGATCAATAGACACAGAGAGGGAGAGAGACCGATGGATATACGTGAACAGCAGACAGGAAGTGTTTTTATTCATTGTGATTTGATTTCTTTTTTTTTTAAATGTTGAATTTTGAAAGCAACCAAAGCCTCTTTTAGGAAAGCAGATAGGAACAGAGGTTAGGAAGGAGGCAAACAGGTTGAGGGGGGACCTCTTGTCATGTGCCTTTGGGGGAAGCAATTAATAGTGGAAGGAGGGAGTGGTTGGATGATTAGGTGTGACAATGGAGCAAGAGGTGGGAAGGATACAGGGGTTAAGCTGTTCAAAGGAAAGCAGTGAGGGTTGTGATGGGACTAAAAGGGTGGTAGAAAAGGGAGAACTCTGGGAAGGTAGAGGGCTAGGGGACACATTGGGAACAAGGGGATGGGGAGAAGTATGAGTGATTGAGGGAGGTATTAAGACAGAAGTTGCATTGTCCCTGAAAACTGCACTCCGAATGCAGCCTGCAGCCATTGGTAGATCCTTTCTTTGTCACGCCATGCCATGTTACCTGTGACCTCCACCCAAAAGGAAAGAAAGACAGAGAGAGAAGCAGAGCGGGACAGAGAGACAAACAAAAAGGGAAAAGAAAGAGAGGCAATACAGAGAAACTGCAACACAAGGACAGTAGAAAGAGACCATATTCATGATTTACCATATGCAATACCACATGAATCATAGAATGATAGACTAGTACAGCACAGAAGGAGACCATTCAGCCGATCGAGTCTGCGCCGGCTCTTTCGAAAAGCAATCCAGTTAGTCCCACTCCCCGTCTCTTTCCGCATATCCCTGCTATTTTTTCTCCTTTAAGTATTGATCCAATTCCCTTTTGAAGGCTACGATTGAATCTGTTTCCACCTCTTTATCAGACAGTGCATTCCAAATCCTAACCACTCATTGGGTAAAACAGTTTTTCCTCATGTTGCCTCTGGTTCTTTTGCCAATCACCTTAAATCTGTGCCGTCTCGTTATCGACCCAAAGCCATTGGAAACAATTTTTCTTTATTTACTCTATCTAAACCCTTCATGATTTTAAACACCTCCATCAAATCTCGTCTGAGCCTTCTCCGCTCTAAGGAGAACTAACCCAGCTTCTCCAGTCTATCTACATAACTGCAATCCCTCGTTCCAGGATCATAAAAGAAACTATAATAATATTGGTAAAATAGACAAAGGCTGTAAATAGAGCATGGTTTACAGCTGAAGGTGAAAGAGGGAACGCTTATCAGAGAACAAGCTGGTATAGGCAGACAGGTGAAATGGGCAGACATGTGGCAGATGGAATTTAAGAGAAGTGTGAAGTGATGCATTTTGGAAGGAAGAATGAGGCGCAGTATAAACTAAATGATACAATTTTAAAGGGGGTGCAGGAACACAAAGAGCTGGGGTTCACATATAGAAATCTGTGAACGTGGAAAGACAAGGTGATAAAGCTGTTAAAGCATACGAGATCCTTGGCTTTATAAATAGAGGCATAGAGTACAAAAGCAAGGAAGTTAATGCTAAACCTTTATAAATCACTATGGAGGTCATATTCATTCTGATAAAAAGCAACAGATGCTATTGAAGAATGCTAATTACATATGAAAATTAGATCAGATTGACTTTAAAGCAGACACTTCCTTTAAAATACCATGGAATTACTATGTGGAATTTGCACAATGCAGACATACAAGTACGTACAACATTTTTACAGCTTCACCAAAAACCGCCACTTTTTCCAGTCCCAAAATACAAGAAATGAGTTTTAAATTCCTTATCATAATCTTATGATTCACTTTTAGTTTGTTTCAGTGAGTAAAAATAGCTAATTGTCCATTTATGCTGACACAGAAAGGATGGTGTATTCATCACAAGGTGTCAGGCTCTCCAGTCATGTAAATGAGACAATCTGTGTAAATGTAGTTGGCTGCTTTCTGCAGACTCATTTAATTAGTCTCAAGTGTGACTGTTTTACCCTTTTCGGTAATGACTGTCCTTTGCAACTTACAAAATAGGCACATTTTGCATCATAGCACTGAATATTATAAAGTATATAATTATATAAAAATGTACTGCAGAACATTTTTAAAAGTTGCACATAAATCTGGTAAGACTGCTGGACAATTTAGAGCTGAGTTACATTATCAAAAATTTCAAGTTTTAAATGCATTTCATTTTTAGCTTATCTAATTTTCTTTGTCATAAAGAGCCCTACCACATATGCATACTTTGGAAATTGCAATCACGTTGATTTAGCAATTCCTGTGGAGATATTTTTGGCCCAGAAAAATCCTTTTTACTGTTTGGTATGTGGGCATTGCTGGAAAGGCCAGCATTTACTGCCCAGCCCTAGCTGCCCTGAAAATGTGGTGGTGAGCTTTCTTGAACTGCTGCAGTCCATGTGAGGAAGTTACTCCTACAATGCTGTTAGGTTGGGAGTTCCAGGATTTTGACCCAGTAACGATGACGTAATGGTGATATATGTCCAAGTGAAGATGGTGTGCGATTTGGAAAATTTGAAGGTGCTGCCTTTGTCCTACTGGGTGGTGGAGGTCGTGGGTTTGGGAGGTGCTGCAATAAAGCCTTGGTGAGTAGATAGTACACACTGCATCGATGATATGCTGCCAATGGAGGGGGTAGATGCTTAGGCTAGTGCCTAACGGACACTGAAGAAGCTCAACACCATCTAGGAAAAACCAGTCCGCCTGATTGGCACCCCATCCACCACCTTAAACTTTAACTCCTTCCACCACCAGCGCATCATGGCTGCAGTGTGTACCATCTTCGACAGCACGTCCTAAACCTGCGATCAAACAGACTGTCTTGACCTGGAAAGTGCCCAGCCAGGCAAGTCGAAAGTTTTCCATCACACTCCTTACCTGTGCCGTGTAGGTGGTGGAGAGGCTTTGGGGAGTTAGGAGGTGAGCCACTCACCGCAGAATACATAGCCTCTGAC
This sequence comes from Somniosus microcephalus, assembly GCF_052327205.1. Classification (NCBI taxonomy): domain Eukaryota; kingdom Metazoa; phylum Chordata; class Chondrichthyes; order Squaliformes; family Somniosidae; genus Somniosus; species Somniosus microcephalus. Next base: position 137,721,518 of record NC_140995.1, read on the forward strand.
CTGCTGTAGAAGCCATGCCTTTTATGTGGCTGGCTCAGTTCTATTCTGGTCAGTGGTGACCCCCAGGATGTTGTTGGTGGGGGACTCGGCGATGGTAATGCCATTGAATGTCAAGGGAGTTGGTTAGTCTCTCTCTTATTGGAGATGGTCATTGCCTGGCACTTGTTTGGTGCAGATGTTGCCTGCCACTTAACAATCAAGCCTGGATATTGTCCAGGTCTTCCTGCATTTGGGTATGGACGGTTTCATTATGTGAAGAATTGCAAATGGTGTTGATAACTGCAATTATCAACAAACATCCCACTGCTGACCTTGTATGGAGGGAAGAGATCAAAAAGAAGGTTCAAAAAAGCAGTTGTCATTAATTATCGTCAATTTTATACTGTGGCTTTGCAAACATTAGAACTTATTTTTATTTGTTCATGGAATATGGGCGTCGCTGGTGGTGCCAGCATTTATTGCCAATCGCTAATTACTCTTGCGAAGGTGGTGGTGAGCCGCCTTCTTAAACCACTGCAGTCCGTGTGGTGAAAGTACTCCCACAGTACTGTTTAGGTAGGGAGTGCCAGGATTTTGACTCAGAGACAATGAAGGAACAGCGATATATTTCCAAGTCAGGATGGTGTTTGACTTGGAGGGGATCTTGGAGGTGGTGGTGTTCCCATGCACCTGCTGCCCTTGTCCTTCTAGGTGGTAAAGGTCGCAGGTTTTGGAGGTGCTGTCGAAGAAACCTTGTCGAACTGCTGCAGTGCATCTTGTAGATGGTATACACTGCAGCCACGGTGCGCTGGTGGTGGAGGGAGCTAAAGTTTAAGGTGGTGGATGGGGTGCCAATTAGGCAGACTGGTTTTTCCTAGATGATGTTGAGCTTCTTGAGTGTTGTTGGAGCTGCATTCACCAAGGCAAGTGGAGAGTATTCCATCACACTCCTGACTTGTGCTTTGTAGATGGTGAAAAGACTTTGTGGAGTCAGGAGGTGAGACACTCGCCGCAGAATACCCAGCCTCTGACCTGCTCTTGTAGCCACAGTTTTTATGTGGCTGGTCCAGTTAAGTTTCTGGTCAATGTTGACCCCCAGGAAGTTGATGGTGAGGGATTTGACGATGGTAATGCCATTGAATGTCAAGGGACAGTGGTGAGACTTTCTCTTGTTGGAGATAGTCATTGCCTGGCACATGTGTGACGTGAATGTTACTTGCCACTTATCAGCCTGTAGGGGGATGGGGCTCGGCTCTGCCCAATTGCAGGGGTCTTTAGTGCCTGTTGATGTATTGGGCCTCGGTCTCCTTTATACCCTTGCAGCTTATGTTAGCCTGCAGGTCGGGTGTCACTAAACACCCTCTAAGGAGATAGAGAACAACAGTTTATAGAGGAGGACTAAAATATGGTGGCGACCCGCACAGTTTATACCTAATCTGTGGGGTACTCCTGAGCCCAAGTGCTCCTGGAGTCCTCTCTCTTTTCCCTAGTCTGCTGTTCCCTTGTTTGGCGGGTTCGAAGCGCCCTAATGCCCCTATCTGGTTCTAACTCCAGAATTTGGGTGGAGAACGATGCACTTTAAATAGACACTCGGAGACAAGTAGTCCTTGGAAAAAGAACAGGTGACAACCAATTTTATTTGCCAAGGTAAGTTCTACCACAAACGTAATAAACACACACACACACTTATAACTATAAATAAAATATGAGAGAGAACGGACACAACGAGAATGTTTACACAGTTTTATCTTTACCAAGCCCAATCCCACCAACCCACTTTCCTACCTAAACTAGACTGACAGTTGCAGGCCCTTGGATTATACTCACAGCCTCCTCCCTTGACAGGTGGAATTTTGAGTGCGGTTGTTGGGTTGTTGTTGTTGCTGTCGTCGTCGGAATTCGACCTGTGCCTCGGGGTTCGCCGTACCCCGAACCTCGGAGAGGACCTTGCTGCGTCTGGTCGGGTTTTCTCGAAGTTTGGTTTTGTTGATTGCGCTTTCGGTCGGCTGTCGTTGGCTGGTTTGTGCTTGATGGAAAAGGTTCCCGAAATGACTGGAGTGAATGCCGTCTTCCACAGCCACTTCGGTCGTTGGTGTCTTCTTGTCGAGGTCCCCGGAACGGGAGTTGGTATACGGTACGGCTTTTTGCGGCGATGTTGCGCCGTCTGGTAGCGGAGTAAACCTTCAGTATACCGATTGAGCCTGGGGCCTGATGGTGGATCTTCTCCTCAGCGCAGTTGGAGTTCTTTAGATGTTAGTTCGCCCCAGCTCGTCCCTCCCGGGCTCGTCTTTTCCCTCAGCGTCTTAACTCGCTCTCCTGTTCGTTCTTCTGGTAATAGTTCTCTCTCAGCGTTGGTCCTTCTTGTGTTCCATATTTATACAGGTAGGTGTGAGGACAGGGGTATTGTTTTGAGTGCACATTGGCTCCTCCAAGTCTGCTGCCCTATTGTGTCAGTCCTGGGACTTGATTAGTTTGGGCCACCTCTTAACTGTAGTGATCCCAAGACTATTGTCCCTAGTCCGAGTTGATTAAGGTGATGATGGCTTGTATTCATAGCCCGATTAGGGGTGAGTCACATATTCAAACCCGGACCGGGTGGTCCCCATTGGCCGGGGGTTTCCTCGCTTCAGTCTGACTCGGTCCCCTGATTGGCCTTTGAGAATGCACTCTGCTTCGATTGGCCGACATCTATGGCTCGCCTCTGAGCCACAGTCCCCTGTATTCGGATGTCCCAGGCATATCCCAGCCTGCTTGTCGGGACCTCTGCCTTGGCCGAAAATGTTGGTTTTAAACTGTATAGGGCAATCCAATTTTGGTAAAACGTGGTTGTGGATTTTCGAACCCTACAAGCCCAAGCCAGAATGTCGTCCAGGTCTTGCTACATGCGGGCTGGTTGGGCCTAGGACACTGCCCTGAAGAAATCCTGCAGTGATGTCCTGGGGCTGAGATGATTGGCTTTCAGCAACTACAATCATCTTCCTTTGTGCTAGGTTTTACTGAGTTTTCCTCCTGATTCCCATTGACTTCAATTTTATTAGGGTTCCTTGGTGCCACACTCAGTCAAATGCTGCCATGATGTCAATGGCATTCACTCTTGCCTCACCTGTAGAATTCAGCTCTTTTGTCTGTGTTTGGAGCAAGGCTGTAATGAGGTCTGGAGCCGAGTGGTCCTGGCAGAACCCAAACTGAGCACCGGTGAGCAGGTTATTGGTGAGTAAGTGCCACTTGATAGCATTGTCGATGGCACCTTCCATCGCTTTGCTGATGATTGAGAGTAGGCTGATGTCGTGGTAATTGGCCAGATTGGATTTGTCCAGCTTTTTGTGGACAGGACATACTTGGGCAATTTTCCACATTGTCAGATAGATGCCAATGTTGCAGCTGTACTGGAACAGCTTGGCTAGAGGCGCGGCTAGTTCTGGAGCACAAGTCTTCAGCACGACAGCCAGGATGTTGTTGGGGCCCATAGCCTTTGCTGTATCCAGTGCGCTCAGTTGTTTCTTGATGATGTGTGGAGCGAATCAAATTGGCTGAAGACTGGCTTCTGTGATGGTGGGGACCTCAGGAGGAGGCAGAGACGGATCATCCACTCAACACTTCTGGCTGAAGATGGTTGCAAATGCTTCAGCTGTGTCTTTTGCACTCACGTGCTGGGCTTCACCATCATTGAGGATGGGGATATTCATGGAGCCTCCTCCTCCCGTTAGTTGTTTAATGGTCCACCACCATTCACGACTGAATGTAGCAGGACGGCAGACCTTTGATCTGATCCGTTGGTTGTGGGATTGCTTAGCTGTGTCTATAGTATGCTGTTTGGCATGTATGTAGTCCTGTGTTGTAGCTTCACCAGCTTGGCACTTCATTTTTAGGTACGCCTGGTGCTGCTCATGGCATGTTCTTCTGCACTCCTCATTGAACGAGGGTTGGTTCCCTGGCTTGATGGTAATGGTAGAGTGAGGGATATGCTGGGCCATGAGGTTACAGATTGTGGTGGAATACAATTCTGCTGCTGCTGACAGCCCACAGCGGCTCATGGATGCCCAAATTTGAGCTGCTTTGGTACTGTCCGAATTAATTTTTGCCAAAATGCTTACAGCTATCTGAGAAAGGAGTATTGGCTATATTCAACCCTAATTCCCAGAAGTGAAACGATAGTGTGCTAATCTACTCTTAACACTCAGTCTCCCATATTTGTATATGTGTTTGTGATATCTATCTCTGTATGTATCTACGTATCCATCTGCTTGTCTATCTATGTATCCTTTACTTATGAACTTTACTATTTGCTGTCCATCACAATTCAGATGTTACACTTCAGATGTTATTTACTATCTAAATCAAATTTACATAATATTTACAGCACAGGTCATTCAGCCCAACAAGTCCATGCTCTACACGAGCCTCCTCCCACCCTGGCTAATCAATAATCTTGTGGTAAAGGGGCCTTTAGGGACAAGTGACCATAATATGATTGAATTTTACATTACGTTTGAGAGTGATGTAGTCCAATCTGAAACTAAGGTCTTCAATCTAAACAGAGGAAACTACAAGGGTATGAGGGACAAGTTGGCCATGGTAGATTGAGAGACTACACTAAAAGGTATGAATGTGGACATACAATGGCTAACATTCAAGGAAATAATGCATAATTTGCAACAAACATATATTCCTCTAGGGTATAAAAACCCAAAAGGAAAAGTGATCCAACCATGGCTAACAATTAAAGCTAGTATTAAGTCAAAGGAGGAAGCTTATAAAGTTGCCAGAAAAAGCAGTCAGCCTGAGGATTGGGATCTTTTTAGAAATCAGCAAAGGGGGACCAAGAAATTGATAAAGAAAGGGAAAATGGAATATGAGCACAAACTAGCAAAAATATAAAAATGGTATGTGAAGGCAAATGTAGGTCCTTTACAGTCAGAGACAGAATTTATAATGGGGAATGAGGAAATGGCTGAGAAATTAAATAAATACTTTGTTTCTGTCTTCACGGCGGAAGACACAAAAAACCTCCCAGAAATACGAGAAAACCAAGGATGTGGCGAGAATGAGGAACTTAAAGAAATTATTATTTGTAAAGAAACAGTACGAGCAAAATTAATGGGACTAAAAGTCACTAAATCTCAAGGACTGGATGACCTACATTCTAGGGTTTTGAAAGAGGTGGCCATTGGGATAGTGGACGCGGTTGTCATCTTCCAAAATTCTATAGAGTCTGGAACGGTTCCTGCAGATTGGAGGATAGCAAATGTAACCCTGCTATTTAAAGGAGGGAGAGAGAAAACGGGGAACTACAGACCTGTTAGCCTCACGTCAGTAGTTGGGAAAATGCTGGAATCTATCATAAAGGATGCAATAACTGTGCACTTAGAAACTAATAGTAAGATTGGGCAGAGTCAACATGAATTTATGAAAGGGAAATCCTGTTTGACAAACCTATTGGAGTTCTTTGAGGATGTAACTAGTGGAGTAGACAAAGGGAAATCGGTAGATGTGGTTTATTTGGATTTTCAGAAGGCCTTCGATAAGGTCCCACACCAAGAGGTTGGTGAACAAAATTAGGGCACATGGAATTGGGGGTAATATACTAGCATGGATTGAGAATTGGTTAACGAACAGAAAACAAAGAGTAGGGATAAACGGGTCTTTTTCAGGATGACAGGTTGTGACTAGTGGGGTACCGCAAGGATCGGTGCTTGGGCCCCAGCTATTCAGTCTATATCAATGATTTGGATGAGGGGACTAAATGTAACATTTCCAAATTTGCTGATGATACAAAGCTAGGTGGCAGTGTCAGTTGTGAAGAGGATGCGAAGAGGCTTCAAGGAGATCTCGACAGGCTCAGTGAGTGGGCGAGAACATGGCAGATGGAATATAATGTGGATAAATGTGAAGTTATCCACTTTGGTAGAAAAAACAGAAAGGCAGAGTATTTCCTAAATGGTGAAAGTGTGGGGAATGCAGATGCTCAAAGGGATCTGGGTGTCCTTGTACATGAGTCACTGAAAGTGAATGTGCAGGTGCAGCAAGCCATTAGGAAGGCAAATGGTATGCTGGCCTTCATTACAAGAGGATTTGAGTACAGGAGTAAAGAAGTCTTACTCCAGTTATACAGGGCCTTGGTGAGACCACACCTGAAGTACTATGTACAATTTTGGTCTCCTTACCTAAGGAAGGATATACTTGCCATAGAGGGAGTGCAATGAAGGTTCACAAGATTGATTCCTGGGATGGCGGTACTGTCATATGAGAAGAGATTGAGTAAACTAGGCCTGTATTCTCTTGAATTCAGAAGAATGAGAGGGAATCTCATTGAAGCATACAAAATTATTACAGGGCTTGATAGGGTGGATGCTGGGAGAATGTTTCCCTTGGCTTGGGAGTCTAGAACCAGGGGCCTCAGGATAAAGGGGAGGCTGTTCAGGACTGAGATGAGAATAAATTTCTTCACACAGAGGGTGGTGAATCCTGGAATTCTCTACCCCAGAGGGCTGTGGAGGCTCAATCATTGGGTATATTCAAAACAGAAGTCGATAGATTTCTGACTAGTAAGGGCATCAAGGGATATGGCGAGAAGGCCGGTGAATGGAGTTGAGGCAGAAGATCAGCCATGATCTCATTGAATGGCAGAGCAGGCTCAAAGGGCTGAATGGCCTACTCCTGCTCCTATTTCTTATGTTCTTCTTCATCTAACCCTATCAATATATCCTTCTGTTCCCTTCTCCCTACTTGTTTATCTAGCCTCCCCTTAAATGCATCTATGCTTGCTGCCTGAACAACTCCTTCTATGTCACACTTAAAAAAAAGAAGTACTGTATAAAGAAACACAGGCAGTCTTTTTCAATGTACAGAAAAACTCTTCAGGAACACAAAATACTAGTGTCATCAGTCTGAAGCCTCTTTATTGAAAATAAACAAACCTAGGTTCTATTCATAGGATCGTGGAAATTTACGACACAGATGGAGGCCATACGGCCCATTGTAACTGTGCCGGCTGAAAATTTCACTTTCCAGTTCTTGGTCCGTAGCCTCGTAGGTTGCGGTACTTCAAGTGCATATTCAAGTATTTTTTAAATGCAATGAGGTTTTCTGCCTCTATCACCCTTTCAGGCAGAGTTCCAGACCCCCACCACCTTTTTGGGTGAAAAAAGTTCTCCTCAACTCCCCTCTAATGTTTCTACCAATTACTTTAAATCTATGCCCCCCTAGTTATTGACCTCTTTGCTAAGGGAAATTGGTCCTTTCTATCCACTCTTATCTAGGCCTCTCATCTTTTTTATACATCTCAATTAAGTCTCCCCTCAGCCTCCTCTGTATCTCCTCCAGCCTTCAAATGTTGGCCAGTGGTCCTGAATGACCCTCTCCCCTGACCTGAAAGAACATAAAAATAAAAGGGGAAAGAAAGATAAGAAACAGAACAGCTCAGAGAGGTGGCGAGAAGAAGAAAATAAAGAGCAGAAGGACAAGAGGAGTGAGAGAGGGAGAGAGAATCACAAGTGGGATAGAGAGAGACCGAAGAGGAAAAAGACAGAGAAACCAAAGAGGAGAGACAGAAAGATGTGAGAAATGGAGAAAGACAGTGATAGATCTGACCACTCCTCGCAACAACTGGCCTGCGTCCCTGCCCAGATCCCTCCTGCTCCCCACAGAGCTGGCCTGCGTCCCTGCCCAGATTCCTCCTGCTCCCCACAGAGCTGGCCTGCGTCCCTGCCCAGATCCCTCCTGCTCCCCACAGAGCTGGCCTGCGTCCCTGCCCAGATCCCTCCTGCTCCCCACAGAGCTGGCCTGCGTCCCTGACCAGATCCCTCCTGCTCCCCACAGAGCTGGCCTGCGTCCCTGACCAGATCCCTCCTGCTCCCCACAGAGCTGGCCTGCGTCCCTGCCCAGATCCCTCCTGCTCCCCACAGAGCTGGCCTGCGTCCCTGACCAGATCCCTCCTGCTCCCCACAGAGCTGGCCTGCGTCCCTGACCAGATCCCTCCTGCTCCCCACAGAGCTGGCCTGCGTCCCTGCCCAGATCCCTCCTGCTCCCCACAGAGCTGGCCTGCGTCCCTGACCAGAAGTGCATTGCTTTGTGCGACACAACAACCAAATAAGAGAAAACCGAGAGAAGTAGAAGTAATCCCTGCTAGAAAATAGTTTTAAGCATGAAAATCGCTTTAAATACTATATTGGTAGCAAAATACTGCAGATGTTGGAAATCCGAAATAACAACAGAAAATGCTGGAAAAACTCAGCAGGTCAGGCAACATCCGTGGAGAGAAATTTGAGTTGACGTTTCGGGTCGAACCCTTCTTCAAAACTGGAAAGAAAAGAAACTAGATCGAAGGCAGGGATGCGATCGGACAAAAGAATAAAAGAAACAAAAGAAGTAAAAGAGATTCGAAGCTAGACGAGATGGTAATAGGCTGAGATTAGGTGTGAAGTGTACTGGCAGGGCAAAAGATAGCTGCCAGGTGTGAGAGAGAAACAAAAGGAAAGGGGGGGGGGGAAAGGAGTGGAAAAATTACAAGAAAAAATGAAATGGGGGCCGAGCTTATGATCTGAAATTGTTGAACTCGATATTGAGTCCAGAAGGCTGCAGAGTGCCTAATCGGAAGATGAGGTGCTGTTCCTCGAGTTTACGTTGAGCTTCCGTGGAACAATACAAGAGGCCAAGGACGGTGAGGTCCGAGTGGGAATGGAGCGGTGAATTAAAATGACAGGCGACCGGAAGCTCGGGGTCACCCTTACGGACTGAACGGAGGTGTTCCGCAAAGCGGTCACCCAATCTGTGTTTGGTCTCCCCAATGTAGAGGAGACCGCATCGTGAGCAGCGAATACAGTATACTAGATTGCGAGAAGTACAAGTAAATCGCTGTTTCACCTGGAAGGGGTGTTTGGGGCCCTGGACAGTGGGAAGGGGGGAGGTATAGGGGCAGGTGTTACATCTCCTCCGCTTGCACGGGAAGGTGCCAGGCGAAGGGGAAGGGCTGTTTGGGGTGATAGAGGAGTGGACTAGGGTGTCTCGGAGGGAGCGGTCCCTGCGGAATGCTGAAAGGGGAGGGGAGGGGAAGATACGTTTGGTGGTGGGATCACTTTGGAGGCAGCGGAAATGCCGAGGATGATCCGTTGAATGTGGAGGCTGGTGGGGTGAAAGGTGAGGACAAGGGGAACCCTATCGTGGTTCCGGGAGGGAGGGGCAGGGGTGAGGGCAGAAGTGCGGGAGATAGAACTGACACGGTCGAGGGCAGTGTCAACCACGGTAGAGGGGAATCCTCGGTTGCGGAAAAAGGAAGACATGTCTGAAGCACTGGTGTGGAAAGTGGCATCGTCGGAGCAGATACGGCGGCGCTCAACGCCATGCGGCGCCACATGAACACACTCGACTTCTCTCTTCAGCAACACCGGCGCACTCTATCTCAAAGCTGTCCGGGTCCACAGTTCCATTTCATCCTTCGACTCATCCGACGCTTCAACAAAAAACTTTTCTTCTTCCTTTCCGATGTCAAGGATCGCAAGCTTCATCAACTCTTGGACACCAACGCCCCTCCGGAACCTTCTTCCCCTTCACTTTCCTCTGACCCCCCTTCTCCCAATCTCACCCCCTGCCGCGTTTTCACTATCCCCTCTGACCTTCCACTCTCTGACCCTGAACGATCAGTCCTCAGCAAAGGCCTGAGCTTCATCCCCTTACGCCCCCACCTCAATGAATTTCAAGCTCGGCACGATGTTGAGCTCTTTTTCCGCCGCCTTCGTCTCCGTGCCCACTTCTCTGGCCAGGAGTCTTCCCCCCCGCACAACTGACCCTTTCTCCCGCTTGCAGAATTCCCGTTCTACCTGGACCCCTCCCCCTGGCCTCTTACCCTCTCTAGATCTTTTCATCGCTAACTGCTGCCGTGACATCGGCCGTCTCCATTTCTCTGCTCCCCTCACTCACTCCAACCTACCTCCCTCTGAACTTGCAGCACTCCATTCTCTTAGATCCAACCCTGACATTGTCATTAAACCCGCTGACAAGGGTGGTGCTGTTGTTGTTTGGCATACTGACCTCTACCTAGCGGAAGCTGAACGCCAACTCTCCGACACCTCCTCCTACCTCCACCTGGACCATGACCCCACTACCGAACATCAAACCACCGTTTCCAAGACTGTCACTGACCTCATCTCCTCTGGAGATCTTCCCCCCCGCTGCCACCAACCTCATAGTTCCCCAACCCCACACAGCCCGCTTCTACCTCCTTCCCAAGATCCACAAACAGGACTGCCCTGGTAGACCCATCGTTTCAGCCTGTTCTTGCCCCACGGAACTTATCTTTTCCTATCTTGACTCTATCTTTTCTCCCCTTGTCCAGTCTCTTCCCACCTACATCCGCGACTCTTCGGACGCCCTCCGCCACTTTAACAGTTTCCAGTTTCCTGGCCCCAACTGCTTCCTTTTCACCATGGACGTACAATCCCTCTACACCTCCATCCCCCACCAGGATGGCCTGAGGGCACTCCGCTTCTTCCTTGAACAGAGGCCCGACCAGTTCCCATCCACCACTACCCTCCTCCGCCTGGCTGAACTTGTTCTCACATTGAACAACTTCTCCTTTAACTCCACTCATTTCCTCCAAATCAAAGGTGTTGCCATGGGTACCCGCATGGGTCCTAGCTATGCCTGCCTTTTCGTGGGCTATGTGGAACAATCTTTGTTCCAGTCCTACTCGGGTCCCCTCCCTCACCTCTTTTTCCAATACATTGATGACTGTATCGGTGCCGTTTCCTGCTCTCGCCCCGAACTTGACAATTTCATTCACTTTGCCTCCAATTTCCACCCTTCCCTCACCTTCATATGGTCCACCTCTGACTCTTCCCTTCCCTTCCTCGACTTCTCCGTCTCCATCTCTGGGGATAGGTTATCGACCAATATTCACTACAAGCCCACTGACTCCCACAGCTACCTGGACTACACTTCCTCCCACCCCGCTTCCTGTAAGGACTCTATTCCATTCTCCCAGTTTCTCCGTCTCCGCCGTATCTGCTCCGACGATGCCACCTTCCACACCAGTGCTTCAGACATGTCTTCCTTTTTCCGCAACCGAGGATTCCCCTCTACCGTGGTTGACACTGCCCTCGACCGTGTCAGTTCTATCTCCCGCACTTCTGCCCTCACCCCTGCCTCTCCCTCCCGGAACCACGATAGGGTTCCCCTTGTCCTCACCTTTCACCCCACCAGCCTCCACATTCAACGGATCATCCTCCGGCATTTCCGCTGCCTCCAAAGTGATCCCACCACCAAACGTATCTTCCCCTCCCCTCCCCTTTCAGCATTCCGCAGGGACCGCTCCCTCCGAGACACCCTAGTCCACTCCTCTATCACCCCAAACAGCCCTTCCCCTTCGCCTGGCACCTTCCCGTGCAAGCGGAGGAGATGTAACACCTGCCCCTATACCTCCCCTCTTCCCACTGTCCAGGGCCCCAAACACCCCTTCCAGGTGAAACAGCGATTTACTTGTACTTCTCGCAATCTAGTGTACTGTATTCGCTGCTCATGATGCGGTCTCCTCTACATTGGGGAGACCAAACGCAGATTGGGTGACCGCTTTGCGGAACACCTCCGTTCAGTCTGTAAGGGTGACCCCGAGCTTCTGGCCGCCTGTCATTTTAATTCACCACTCCATTCCCACTCGGACCTCACCGTCCTTGGCCTCTTGTATTGTTCCACGGAAGCTCAACGTAAACTCGAGGAACAGCACCTCATCTTCCGATTAGGCACTCTGCAGCCTTCCGGACTCAATATCGAGTTCAACAATTTCAGATCATAAGCTCGGCCCCCATTTCATTTTTTCTTGTAATTTTTCCACTCCTTTCCCCCCCCTTTCCTTTTGTTTCTCTCTCACACCTGGCAGCTATCTTTTGCCCTGCCAGTACACTTCACACCTAATCTCAGCCTATTACCATCTCGTCTAGCTTCGAATCTCTTTTACTTCTTTTGTTTCTTTTATTCTTTTGTCCGATCGCAGCCCTGCCTTCGATCTAGTTTCTTTTCTTTCCAGTTTTGAAGAAGGGTTCGACCCGAAACGTCAACTCAAATTTCTCTCCACGGATGTTGCCTGACCTGCTGAGTTTTTCCATCATTTTCTGTTGTTATTTTAAATACTGTATTTGTTGATTATGATACGCACTGGGCAAATAAAGTAATAGGGGATTTTGCACTTGTAATATGCAGGCTGTCCTGATCTGATGGCCAAGAATGGACAGATCAGGTCACATCTTCTGGGCCTGCCCTGTCCTCTGCACTACTACATCCCTGTGTCCACATCAACTTTTTCAGCAGCTGGGTCCCTTCCCCTCACTCCCTCCCTCCGACTCTGCCACCCCCCCCCCAGCCCTCAACAGCTCCCAATTCACATATGCTCCACTTCTATTGTTGTAACAACCTGGGACTCCCATCTTAGTCCTATCAGACCGTCAAACTTTCTTCCCAGTGCTATCAGACCCCGACACTTCCCTTTTCCTGTGTGCTTCCAAACCCTGAGAGCTCTGCTCAGTGCAGTTAGACCCTGCTCCTCCTCCAGTATTGCAATTACTGGCACCATCCACAGTACTGTCACATGCTAGCACCATTACTACCCAAAGCTCACGGACCCTGACAACTCCTAATGCTCCCAGATGCTTGCTTCCACCTCCACGTTGCTTCCATGTCTGAGACCACTCCGTCCATTGCTGCCAAAGCCTAGGACCTCTTCTTATTGCTGCCAGATTCCAATTGGGAAGCCTGAGGCTGGCCTGAAATTGGTTCTCATTATCATTATTTGGGAGAGCTACCGGCACCTGTTGCACCTCCACAGCTCAGCTCACCCCTTTTCTAAAGAGGAATGACAGGCCAGTTGCTGGGGTGGGGGGTGGGCAGGGGTGGTGCGTTTGCGATTGCTGTGGAGTCAGGGAGCATCCCTGCTCCTCCTAGCTCCACAGCAATGATTTCTGAGTTTTAAAAATTCTTAATTTTTTTAAACAAAGTAAACTTGTCTTTCGTTGGCAGCCGCTGAAGAATCCTGCTCCTCACCAACGAATTTCGACAACGGGACCTAACAAAGCGTTAGGACCTTCAATTAGGTATGTAAGGGGCTTAATCCCTGTTTAAGGTGGGTGCTAGGGACGCCTGAAAAATGAGCTTGACGAATATAGCAGTGACCCAAACATACATGTAAATTGGGTGCAGACTGTCACTCTGCTAAATAGTACAGATTAAAAGATGGAGAGAGAGGGGGATAGAGCGAGGGAGATTGTGGGATAGAGCAAATGAGAAAGAGAAAGATCGGCGCAGTGTAAGAGAGATAGCGAGAGAGAGGTATCCAGGGCTGAGAGAGAGAGATATCAAGGGATAGAAAGATGCAAAGAGAGGGATCGAGGGCCAGAGTGAGTGTGAGAGAGAATCGGGGACCAAGAGTGATTTAGGATTGTGCTAGAGAGAGCGAATTAGGTGACAAAGATAGAGATTATGGCTAGAGAAAGAGTGATTGAGGCTAGAGCGTGAGAGGCAGAGCGCAAACAAAGAGAAAGAGCACGGGACTGCGCTCAAAAGAGCGAGAGCGCTGTATGATCAGGGAACAGGGTGAGAGAGAGTGAGAGAGAGATGTAGAGGCAGAGCGAGTGAGAATGGTCGGAGGATAGAGCAAGAGTGAGTGTGAGAGTGATCAGAGGACTGAGTGAGAGAGATTGGAGGGAGAGCAAGAGAGAGAGAGATCAAAGGTGTGAGAGATAGATTGGGAGAAAGCCAGAGAGAGAGACAGATTGGGGGACTGTATGTATGTATGTGCAAGAGAGAGAGAGAAACCAGATGAATGAGCAGCTTTTAGAGGGCTGAGTAAACTGACTATTCCATCATGAAGGCCAGTCATTCCAGGTTAGTTGGAGAGAGGCGGTCCTGGGGGAGATCCAAGGTGGGTTGGGCATCGGGGATGGCAAGATTGAGAGATTAGGGGCAGAAAGAGAGATCTTGGAAATTGGGAAGAATAAAAGAGATTTAGAGACAAAAGTATTTGTGGAAACAGTGAGTGAGTGGGAGCTGGAGAGAGAGATATTGGGGATAGAAAGAGAAATTGGTTGATAGAAAGAGAACGAGATGGGATAGATAGAGAGATTGGGGCAGAACCAGATTCACACTCTCATCCTTCCAAACAGGTGTTCATGGATGCTATTCAAGTGCACTGTAGCAAGCTGACTAATATCTCTGGAATTCTCACGACCCTTCCTTTTGCCATTCATGTTTAATGGAATTATTTATGCTGTTTTATAAACTTGAATGACCTTTCAGTTCTTTAGATTGTCTGGCTGAATCAGCTTTAAACATCAAGGCCCTCATCCCTCTATTTAAGAAATAAAAGCAAAATGCTGGAAATACTCAGCAGGTCAGGCAGCATCTTTTTAAGAGCCTGTTAGCAGTATGTGTGAGGCTTTTAGTCTCTATCTTTATTACTTCCTGTTCTACATCCAACAACATCTTTTATCTCTCCACTTCTCTTACTAATACCTAATCCTGATGTGAGTCATAGTTTAAAGAGTATCAGATGGGATTTTTAAAATGAATTCTCGGGATGTAGGTTCACTGTCAAGGCCAGCAATTATCGCCCATCCCTAGTTGCCCCGAGAAGGTAGTGGTAGGTTTTCTCCTTGAACCACTGTATTGTAGCAGTTTGATACAACTGAGAGGCTTACTAGGCCACTTCAGAGGGCAGTTAAGAGTCAACACTTTGATGTGGAGTTGGAGTCACATATAGGCCAGACCGGATAACAATGGCAGGTTATTTTCCGAAAAGGGCATTAGTGAACCAGTTGGGTTTTTATGACATTCCAACATACCAGCTTTTTATTTTCAAATTTTTAAAAACTGAATCCAAATTCTCAAACTGAAACTCCTGGTGCCAGATGTGGCTTCCTCCTCATATTTTTCTTTTCTGCCCTTGACTTTTAAGTGATCCAGTGATTTAGGGTCCATTCCAGTGATTTTTCCACTTCTCTTTTTAATTAGCTCACTTAAGAGTTGCAAAGTTTCTTGCTGTCAGATTGTCTCGTTGTCTTTTCCATTTTTACTGCCTTTCTCATCCATCATGCTATAAGTGCCTTGACAGTTGGCACAGTCTTGCCCAATTGAGCTTTTACAGTGTATAGGTTTTGGAATCACCTGTATAATGGTTGTTCAAACCACTCAATAAATCAAAAACTCATTTGAGCTATTTTTCTTCTAGGAAGTGACAAATGCGCCCATTATCTGAGTCAGCTATAGATGTAATACAGATGAATTTCACATTTTCTTTCCTGCTTGATAATTCTTTTACTTAAAAGTAATAATCTTTGTCAATCTTTTTCACTTTTTTTAGTAGAAAGTAAAATTCTGAAGGAAATGCTTGTGTCTGAATGGCTGAAAGTATAATGGCCCAAAATAATGTTTCATTAAATACTAAAATCTGGTCATTGCTGTTTGTGCACTCTTAAGAGGTTAACTGAGGGTTCGTTTTGGCTTCTGAGGGCTACAAAGACTGTTCAGTACATGATTTTGCTGTTTTTAGCATGTGGGTTAAAAGGTGGCTATAACCCCCATACAATGAAAAGGAATTAGTAAAATCCAGCCGATGACATTCACAAACCACTCTGGTTAAAATAAATGGCCTTCACTTGATTTAAACACTGTGTTCACTATTTGTCAATGCCTGTATTAAACCTGGAAATGGCAGTACATGGAATTGGAAGAATTAAGCCTGAAGGAGTAGGAGAAGGTGGTTAAGATACTGTTACTTTGCAGATGTGGTTTGCAGCTTTAAGAAATGGTGTAGCTGTGGCATACATTGGCAGTCATCATGTCTTAATGCCTGCTGCACTAGTTCCATTTGCTGTATTGCTGGCTCCACAGCTATCTCCTGGTCAACATTTTCAGCCTGTTGCTCTGATATGCTGGTTGTTGACTTGCACGCTGAGGCCTCTTCTCAGGTTGAATTAAGGAGCATGCAGATGGAGAGTTCTGAAGTAAGGTGTTCACTCCTTCCCTAACCTCCCTCCCCCCGCCCCGGATTGGGCGTCTGAATTTGTGCTTCAAACTACCAGTGCTATGTTTGATAACTATTCTGTTTGTAGCATGAACTTTGTTGGACCTATGTTCTGCTTCTGTTCATGTTGGTACAAAGGTGTCTTGAGCATTGGATACAGAGCATACCCTTGGTCTCTCAGGACCCATGTTTCTACTCTAGCTTCCCCTGCAAATAAGGGAGGCAGAGATGAAGACGTTAATAGGAGCTCCCAGGAAATGGTGCATTCCACTGCATTATTCTATTGTGGTTGTATACCAGCTGGAGATTAACAGTTCAAAATCTATAATGTAGGGCACAATATTGTCCATAAGGAGCCAAATAGCAACATTGGTGCAATCAGTGACTCTCCCCACACTCTCGGAAAGCCAACATATCTGCAGAATTGTTTTGCTGTCTCATGTTGCTGCTGTTGGTCAGTAACAAAAGTGATGAAGTTGCAGAGGTTAGGTGTGGTCTGGAGGTCCTGATGGAGATGACACAGACTACAGTGTTTGCAGATTCAGTATGAGAGCTAGCCATGCATCACATGGTTTGTGAATGGTGTGCTCGGCTGTTAACGAGGCTTTCTGCTGGAAACAACAAGCTTTATTACTGTAATTGATGTAAAGGTGCTGTAGTGTTCACAAAAAAATTGCAGTCATTAGTAATTTCCAACGATATGAGAAACAGGCAGGATGTGCATGGTAGCTGGCAGTCCCTGAATTACAGATCAGTGATGCTTCATTTTCTAATCAAAATAATGTTTTAAAAAAAACTAGCTGAAGGCATCCTCATTAACTTTCTCACAAAAGTTTCTTGGTTCTTACAGAATACACGTCTCAGTCTATAACTGTCTATAGTAAAGTAATCATCATTGTAATTAAGAAAAATATGCAAATATATAAATAAAATATATATCAATCTCCGGTTGCATTGCAAATGGGGAATTAATAGCAAATGCTACATTCAGGTCAAACGGTTAGGGGAATGGGGTAAGAGAAGGGAATAGGAAATGTAGTGGAGAGAGAAGGGAAGAGGAGCAGAAAGATGGGGAGGAGACAGCAGAGAAGGGTCAGGGGAGACGTGCAAATCCATCTAAGCTTTAATAACATAAGAACATAAGAAATAAGAGCAGGCCTAGGCCATACGGCCCCTCGAGCTTGCTCTGCCATTCAATGAGATCATGGCTGATCATCAACCTCAATGCCACATTCCTGACCGATCTCCATATCCCTTGATTCCCCATGAGTCCAAAAATCTATCTATCTCAGCCTTGAATATATACTCAAAGACTCAGCATTCACAGCCCTCTGGGACAGAGAATTCCAATGATTTACAACCCTCTGAGTGAAGAAATTCCTCCTCATCTCAGTCTTAAATGGCCTACCCCTTATCCTGAGAATATGCCCCCTAGTTCTAGACACTCCAGCCAGGGGAAACAACATCTCAGCATCTACCCTGTCAATCCCCTTCAGAATCTTGTATGTTTCAATGAGATCACCTCTCATTCTTCTAAACTCCAGAGTGTATAGGCCCATTCTACACAATCTCTCATCATAGGACAGCCCTCTCATCCCAGGAATCAATCTAGTGAACCTTCATTGCACCATCTCCATGGCAAGTATATTCTTCCTTGGATAAGGAGACCAAAACTGTGCACAGTACTCCAGGTGTGGTCTCACCAAGGCCCTGTACAATTCTAGCAAGACTTCCTTACTCTTATACTCCAACCCCCTTGCAATAAAGGCCAACATACCATTTGCCTTCCTTATTGCTTGCTGTACCCGCATGGTAGCTTTCTGTGTTTCTTGCATGAGGACACCCAAATCTGTCGGAACACCAACATTTGAAAGTTTCTCACCATTTAAAAAATATTCTGTGTTTCTATTCTTCCTACCAAAGTGAATAACCTCACATTATACTCCATCTGTCACCTTACTGCCCACTCACTTAGTCTATCTATATCCCTTTGCAGACTCTTTGTTCTCCTCACAGCTTACTGTCCCACCTAGCTTTGTATCGTCAGCAAATTTGGATACATTATACTTGGTCCCTTCATCTAGGTCACTAATATAGATTGTAAATAGCTGAGGCCCCAACACTGATCCTTGCGGCACCCACTAGTTACAGCCTGCCAACCTGAAAAAGATCCGTTTATCCCTACTCTCTGTTTTCTGTCTGTTAACCAATCCTCTATCCAGGCTACTATATTACCCCCAAACATAATCATAATTTAATAGGACAAAGTCAGCATGGTTTTATGAAGGGGAAGTCATGTTTGACAAATTTGCTGGAGTTCTTTGAGGAAGTAACATATAGGGTGGATAAAGGGGAACCAGTGGACGTAGTGTATTTAGACTTCCAAAAGGCATTTGACAAGGTGCCACACAAAAGATTATTGCTTAAGATAAAAAATCACGGGATTGGGGGTAATATTCTGGCATGGATAGAGGATTGGCTATCTAACAGAAGGCAGAGAGTTGGGATAAATGGTTCATTCTCAGACTGGCAATCAGTAACTAGTGGTGTTCCGCAGGGGTCAGTGCTGGGTCCCCAACTCTTTACAATCTATATTAACGATTTGGAGGAGGGGACCGAGTGTAACATATCAAAGTTTGCAGATGATACTAAGATGGGAGGGAAAGTTGTGAGTGAGGAGGACATAAAAAACCTGCAAGGGGACATAGACAGGCTAAGTAAGTGGGCAGAGATTTGGCAGATGGAATACAATACTGGAAAGTGTGAGGTTATGCACTTTGGCAGGAAAAATCGTAGAGCAAGTTATTATCTTAATGGCAAGAAACTGGAAAGTACTGAAGTACAAAGGGATCTGGGGGTCCTGGTGCACGAAACTCAAAAGGTTAGTATGCAGGTGCAGCAAGTGATTAAGAAGGCCAATGGAATGTTGGCTTTCATTGCTAGGGGATAGAATATAAAAATAGGGAGGTATTGCTTCAGTTGTACAAGGTATTGGTGAGACCGCACCTGGAATACTGCGTACAGTTTTGGTGTCCATACTTAAGAAAGGACATACTTGCTCTCGAGTCAGTACAAAGAAGGTTCACTCGGTTAATCCCGGGGATGAGGGGATGGACATATGAGGAGAGGTTGAGTAGATTGGGACTCTACTCATTGGAGTTCAGAAGAATGAGAGGCGATCTTATTGAAACATATAAGATTGTGAAGGGGTTGGATCGGGTGGATGCGGGGAGGATGTTCCCGATGATGGGTGAAACTAGAACTAGGGGGCATAGTCTTAGAATAAGGGGCTGCTCTTTCAAAACTGAGATGAGGAGGAACTACTTCACTCAGAGGGTGGTAGGTCCATGGAATATGCTGCCCCAAAAAGCTGTTGAAGCTACATCGTTACATAAATTTAAAACAGAAATAGACAGTTTCCTAGAAGTAAAGGGAATTAAGGGTTACGGGGAGCGGGCAGGAATTTGGACATGAGTCTAGGTTCGGATCGGTCATGGCCCTGTGGGTAGCGGAGTGGGCCCAGGGGCCGTGTAGCCTGATCCTGCTGCTATTTCGTGTGTCTAATTCTGTTAGATTCAGGAGATGGTTCTGTGATAGTGGATTAGCGGTTAGGATCAGATCAGCCATGATCTTATTGAATGGCGGAGCAGGCTCGAGGGGCCGATTGGCCTACTCCTGCTCCTATTTCTTATGTTCTTATGTTCTTAAACCTATGAGCCCTAATCTTGTGTAGTAACCTTTTATGTGGCACCTTATCGAATGCCTTTTGTAAATCCAAATATACTACATCCACTGGTTCCCCTTTATCTACCCTGCTAGCTACATCCTCAAAAAACTCTAATAAATTTGTCAAACACGATTTCCCTTTCATAAAACCATGTTGCATCTGCCTAATCATGTTTTCTAAGTGCCCTGATACCACTTCCTTAACAATGGATTCCAGCAGTTTCCCGATGACTAATGTCAGGCTAACTGGCCTGTAGTTCCCTGTTTTTTCTCTCCCTCCTTTCTTGAATAGCGGTGGTACATTTGCGACCTTCCAACCTGCTGGGACCATTCTAGAATCTAGGGAATTTTGGAAGATCAAAACCAATGCATCCACTATCTCTTCAGCCACCTCTTTTAGAACCCTAGGATGTAGGCCGTCAGTTCCAGGGGTTTTGTTGGCTTTTAGCCCCATTAGTTTCTCTAGTACTTTTTCTCTACTTATATTAATTACATTAAGTTCCTCATCCTCATTAGATCCTTGGTTCCCCAACATTTTTGATATGCTTTTTGTGTCTTCTACTGTGAAGACAGATACAAAATATTTGTTTAATGTTTCTGCCATTTCCTTATTCCCCATAATATTTTCTCCTGTCTCAGCCTCTGAGGGACCAATGTTTACTTTTGCTACTCTCTTCCTTTTTACATACTTGTAGAAGCTCTTACAATCTGCTTTTATATTTCTTGCTAGTTTTCTCTCATTCTATTTTTTCCCTTTTTATCAATTTTTGGTTAACCTTTGCTGGTTTCTGAAACTCTCCCAATCCTTAGGCTTACTATTATTCTTTGCAACATTATAAGCTTCTTCTTTCAATCTAATGCTATCCTTAACTTCTTTAGTTAGCCACGGTTGGATCACTTTTCCTGTGGAGTTTTTGTTTCTCAATGGAATGTATTTTTGTTGAGAAATATGAAATATTTCTTTAAATGCTAGCCACTGCTTATCTGCCGCCGTACCTTTTAATCTATTTTTCCAATCTACCTTAGCCAACTTGCCCCTCATACCAATGTAATTGGCTTTATTTAAGTTTAAGACTCTAGTTTCAGACTTAGGCAAGTCACTCTCATAATTAAGGTGAAATTCTATCATATTATGATCACTCTGCCCCAGAGGATCCTTTACTATGAGATTGCTAATTAACCCTGTCTCATTACATAATACAAGATCTAAAATAGCCTGTTCCCTGGTTGGTTCAATGAAATATTGTTCTAGGAAACTGTCCCGAATGCATTCCATGAACTCGTCCTCCAGACTACCTTTGCCAAATTGATTTGTCCAGTCTATATGAAGATTAACGTCGCCCAAAATTATTGCATTACCTTTGTTGCAAGCTCCTACTATTTCTTGATTAATATTCTGTCCAACGGTATGGCTATTGTTAGGGGTTAACAAAAATCTATCAATCTCAGATTTAAAATTAATAATTGATCTAGCATCGATTGCCGTTTGAGGAAGAGAGTACCAAACTTCTACCACCCTTTGTGTGTAGAAGTGTTTCCTAATTTCACTCCTGAAAGTTCTGGCTCTAATTTTTAGACTATACCCCCTAGTCCTAAACTCCCTAACTAGCGGAAATAGTTTCTCTCTATCTACCCTATCTGTTCTCCATAATATCTTGAAAACTTCGATCAGGTCACCTCTTAACCTTCTAAATTCTAAAGAATACAACCCTAATTTGTGTAATCTCTTGGTATTGCAATATCAAACAAAACTTGACACTGAGCTACATGAGATGTTAGGACAGATGACCAAAAGCTTAATCCAATTCACTACAATGCAACTCAGTAGTGCAATTGGTATTGCACCTGTATTTGTCACTTTGAGAGTCACATGATGTGCATCATTTAATAAAGAGGGACTCCACGTAACAATATGTGACCATCAATCAACTGATGTTGATTTATTTATTTGAACTGCAATTCCTAATGTTTGCTACCTTCCCACAAAAAACAAATCTATGAACCCTATAGTCTCTAATTTATGTGATAGCTATAGCTAAGTCACAGTCTTGCACTACTTTGGCCTGACGGCTCCGCAGCACTTCAGGTTGGATAGCCTTATCGTACTTCGCCCCAGTGGCCCTGCTGCAATTCTCCTGACAGCTCTGCTGCACTTCATCTTAATTGCTCTCCAGAATTTTGATCCAATGTGCCTGCTACATTTTGGTTGCACAACCCTTCCCCACTTCTTCTGATGGCCTGCTTCAGCCTTCCGCAGTTGAGCAACATTTCGTGGATGGAACTCCCTACACTCAAGCTAGACACTCTTTCAGCCCACAGTGTAGTATTTTGTGGATGCCGTACCCCATCCATTTAATGTTACTTAATTGGATGGAACCCCAACCTGCTTGGCTAAATTTTGATGGTTGAGACCCACTACTGAGCTGCATTGTAGTGAATTGGATCAAGCATTTGGTCATCTGTCCTAATAATCTCATGTAGCTCGTTATCAAATTTTGTTTGATATCGCTCCTGTGAAATGCCACGGAATATTTTACTACATTAAAGGCGCTATATAAATGCAAGTTGTTGATATATGGCATGGTGTTGTAGGGAAAGGAGCCACCAATGGCTGCAAGCTGTATTTGGACTGGTGGTTGTAGGGAAATTGTGGCCTCAGTATCTCCCTTCCCAATCATTCATGTTTTCTCCCATGCACTCACTCCCATCATGTCTGCTACCCCTTCATCTTCTAACTACTAATTCTCTCATCCTACTGCCTGCTCCCTCCTTCTAACTCTTCCCCTTTGCTACACTGTCACTCAGCTCACACTAACCCTCCATCCACTTCCACTCACTTCCTCCAAGGGTGGATGCCAAAGGCTAGAGGCCCCCTCACTCCAAACTAGTTTCTCTTCTCCTAAAATGAGGAAAAAATCTATCTTTCTCTGTATTTGTGCCTCTCTCACACAGACACACATTCACATTCTCTCACACAGACACACATTCACATTCACATTTAAAAAATGGGCCAGAAATTGCTAGAAAACATCTCAAATTACTCACATACTGTATCCCAAAATGTTACTTTCTGAAATAAATCTTCTGAGTGTCAAAACAGCTTTACATCCTGAAAATCCTGGGCCTCCAGGTTGAGTATCATGTCAGGATCATAAATCATGTCATTAACAGGATCCTTACGACATGAATTACCAGCCCTAAATGGATGAGGTGAGACTAATTTGCATTAACGTCATAAATCCAGCAATTTCATGACATGCCATGAACTTTAATGTGCCGATGTGATAGTTAGGGGAGCAGACAGGTGTTTCTATGACCGCAGATGTGACTCCAGGATGGTATGTTGCCTCCCTGATGCCAGGGTCAAGGATGTCACTGAGCAGCTGCAGGACACTCTGAGGGGGAGGGTGAACAGCCAGAGGTCGTTGTCCATATCGGTGCCAATGACATAGGCAGAACGAGGGATGAGGTCCTGCAGGCAGAGTTTAGGGAACTAGGAGAGAGATTAAAAAGCAGGTCCTCAAAGGTAGTAATCTCTGGATTACTTCTGGTGCCACGTGCTAGTGAGTACAGGAATAGGAAGATAGAACAGATGAATGCGTGGCTGGAGAGATGGTGCCGGAGGAAGGGCTTTAGATTCCTGAGGACCGTTTCTGGGGAAGGTGGGACCTGTACAAGCCGGGTGGGTACACCTCAACAGAGCCGGGACCAATATTTTCGCGGGGAGGTTTGCTAGTGCTGTTGGGGAGGGTTTAAACTAGCTTGGCAGGGGGATGGGCACCAGCATATAGGAGTAGAAAAGAGGAATAAGGTGCATGAAAGAGTAAGTACGTTGGATAGTACTAGAGAAGAAAAGTAGTACTAGAGGCAGAAGTAGTACCATATTAGATAGGAGCAGACTTAAAGACTACGAAAAATTCAAAAATGGGTTTAGAATGCATGTATGTAAACACACAAAGTGTGGTGAATAAGGTTGGTGAACAACAAGCACAATTAGCCGGGTGGCAATATGGTGTTATGGCAATAACAGAAACGTGGCTTAAAAACGGTGAGGACTGGGCACTTAATATTCAAGGGTACAAGGTGTTCAGAAAGATGGGGAAGGAAAAAAGGGAGGAGGGGTGGCAGTGCTGATTAAGGAAGACATTGTAGTGTTGGAAAGGGAGGATGTTCTTGAGGGGACAAGGATAGAATCCATTTGGTTAGAGTTGAGGAGCAAAAATGGTATGATCATGCTATTGGGGGTATTCTATAGGCCTCCAAATAGTGAGAGGGAGGTAGTGGAACAAATCTGCAGGGAAATTGCAGAGATATGCAAGAGCTATAGAGTGGTGATATTGGGGGACTTTAATTACCCAAATATCGATTGGGATAATGCTAGGGTAAAGGGAAAGGAGGGGAAGGAATTTCTGAAATGTGTTCAGGAGAATTTCCTTGACCAATATGTTCTTGGCCCAACTAGGAAGGAGACATTGCTGGATCTGGTGCTGGGGAATGAGGTGGGCCAGGTTGACCAAGTATCTCTGGGAGAACACTTGGGTATGAGTGATCATCGTATCATAAGATTTAGATTAACAATGGAGAGGAGCAAGGAACAATCTAGAGTGGAACTTCTAAACTGGAATAGGGCTAACTTCAGTGGGATGCGAAAGGATCTAGCCAGGGTAAAATGGAACCAAAGACTGACAGGAAAAACTGTAATGGAACATTGGGTGATCTTTAAGGAGGAGATGTTCCAAGTACAGGCTAGGTACATTCCAACAAGAGGGAAGGGTAAGGGAACCAAAGCAAGGGCTCCTTGGATGACGAGGGAGATAGAGAAGATGATGAAATAAAAAAAGAGGGTGTATGATGCATGTCAGGTGAATTCTTCAAGGGAGAACCAGACCAAATACAATCAGTTGAGAGGAGAAGTGAAGATGAAAATACGATTGCAAAGAGAGAATATGAGAGTAAAATGGCGGTTAACATAAAAGGGAACCCAAAAATCTTCTACCGGCATGTAAACAGTAAATGGGTAGTAAGAGACAGGGTGGGGCCTATTCGAGACAAAGAAAGTGATATATGCTTAGAGGTGCAGGGCAAGGCTAGAATACTCAATGAGTACTTTGTATCGGTGTTTACTAAGGAGGTGGATGCTAACAAAATATCGAAAGAAGTGGAAAAAGTAGAAACAATGGAAAGGGTGAAAATTGATAAACAGGATGTGCTAGAAAGGCTGTGTATGCTTAGAGTGGACAAGTCGCCTGGTTCAGATGGCTTGCATCCCTGGTTGCTAAGGGAATTGGGGAGGAGATAGCGGAAGGGCTTGCCATCATTTTCCAATCTTCCCTAGATGCGGGGGAGGTGCCTGAGCATTGGAAAGTGGCAAATGTGACACCATTGTTCAAGAAAGGGTGTAAAGACAATCCTAGTAACTACAGGCCGGTCAGTTTAACATCAGTGGTGGGTAAAGTTTTAGAAACAATAATCAAGGAAAAAATTAACAGGCACTTGGAGAGGTTTAAGCTAATTAAGGAGCGCCAACACGGATTTGTAAAAGGGAGATCCTGTTTGACTAATCTAATTTAATTTTTTGATGAAGTAATGCAATGGATGTTGTCTAAATGGATTTTCGGAAGGCGTTTGACAAAGTACCACATAGAAGGCTGGTTAACAAAATTGACACTCATGGAATAGGTGCATTAGTGGCAGCTTGGATAAGGAATTGGCTTAAGGACAGAAAACAGCAAGTTGTGGTAAATGGCTGTTTTTCAGACTGGAGGATGGCAAACAGTGGTGTTCCCCAAGGGTCAGTGCTGGGGCCACTGCTTTTTTTGATATATATAAATTACCTGGATATTGGAATACAGAGTAGAATTTTTAAATTTGATGATGACACCAAACTTGGGGGTGTGACAAGCAGTGAGGATGATACCAATCTACTGCAATAGGACATAGAAAGACTAGCAGAATGGGCAGACAAGTGGCAGATGAAATTTAGTACAGAAAAGTGTGAGGTGATGCATTTTGGCAGAAGGAACAGGGGGAGGCAATATACACTTAATGGCACAGTTTTAAAGAGTGTGCAGGGACAGAGGGACCTGGGAGTTAATGTGCATAGGTCCCTGAAGGTGCCAGGACATATTGAGAGAGTGGTTAGCAAAGCATATGGGATCTCGGGCTTCATAAATAGAGGTATTGGGCCGTATTTTCTGATCGGAGGCTCCCCGCGTGTGGAAGCTTCCAATCTAGAAAAAATCTACGCACTTACCTGAGGGCTCCTGAGGTGCATATAGTTCCGATGCTGGGCCTCTTCAACTCCAAGTGCGCAAGCGTCCCTGGGATCACGTGGGCCATGGGGAGCCAATCAAAGAAGGGAATCTCCCTTCATACACTTGACAGATAGACCTGTCAAATATATGAATGAAGATCAATGAAAAAACATAGTAAAACTTTAAATACATTTTTTTTAAATCATCTTTTTAAAATTAGTTGAAATTACAATAAATTAAATATTTTAAACAAAAATTTAATTTTTTGAAAAAATTAATTAAAGTTTTTTACGGGGCTAAAAATAAATTTACCTTTTTTAAAAAGTATTTTTAAATGATAAATGAAATTTTTTTATTAAACTTTTTTTTCAACTCTTATCCTGGTAAAAGCAGGCCTTACACCAGGCGTAAGAATTCTAAGGGTTTTCTGCGGGCAGAGAGTCTCCAGAAAGCGGAACTATCTGCCCGCAGAGGCCCTTCTCTAGGGCAGGCGCCCGGTCTTTCGAGCATTCTTAACAGATCGGAAATGCTGGTGTTCAGCGCATGCGCTGTGCATGCCTGAAACTGGCATTTCTGATGTCCCTACGGGTGGGTACATAGCACGTACACACCCGTAGGGATCGGAATAACAAGGCCATTGAGTACAAAAGTAGAGAAGTTATGCTGAACCTTTATAAAGCGCTGGTTAGGCCACAACTGGAGTATTGCGTCCAGTTCTGGTCACCACTCTTTAGGAAGGATGTGAAGGCCCTTCAGAGGGTGCAGAGGAGATTTACCGGAATGGTTCCGGGGATGGGGGATCTTAGCTACAAGGACAGGTTGGCAAAGCTGGATTTGTTTTCATTAGAGCAAAGGAGGTTGAGGGGTGATTTGATAGAGGTGTACAAGATTATGACAGGTTTGGATAGGCTAGACGAGGTAGTTGATGGTACAAGGATTAGGGGACACAGATTTAAGGTTTTGGGCAAGAGATACAGGGAGATGTGAGGAAAAACTTTTTTACGCAGCGAGTGGTGAGGACCTGGAATTCGCTGCCGACGGAAGTGGTGTAAGCAGAGACACTCAATGTTTTCAAGGGGAGACTGGATAGGCACTTGAGGGAAATAAACTTGCAGGGCTATGGTGATAGAGCAGGGGAATGGGACTGACTGGATTGCTCCACAGAGAGTTGGCATGGACTCGATTGGCCGAATGGCCTCCTTCTGTGCCGTTATGACTCTATGGGGGCGATTTTGCCGGTGCTCAGGGGTCGGGTGTGGAGGCGTGACTGCTCCACTGGCAAAATCAATAAGATTGGCAGCGGGCCCCCAACCTGCCTTCAATCAATCTTCCCGGGAGTCGGGTCCCAGATTTGCACAGGGACCTGATTCCTTGCGGCGGGAAGAGGATTATAGCCACTTAACTGCTTGTTAACAGATAGTTAGCAGGCATTTAGAGGCTTTTTTCAATTTTGACACTTCTGCTGCGGGCTTCCCGACGTCGGGAAACTCTGCCAGGGTAAGTGTAGCGTGCTGTGGGTCTACTGTAATGTTTGTGTATAGATGACAGCTGCAGAAGTGGTGTGAAGGATCCAATGGGACACTGGTGAGTTGCAGAGGTAAGAAAATGTTGGGAAAGTCATTTTTAATGTGTTTAGAATTTTCTGTACGTGACGAGCTTTGAAGTGTTTGTGTAGTCCCACCTCATTGGGAGAACCTCTCTCACCAGTGACATTGCTTCTGTAACCTCACCTGCAGCTGCCATCTGTTTCAGCCTACAGAGAGGGTCACTGGAGAGCCTGGATGCAAGGGCTCACCTTTGTACAGTGATTGTCAGTGTTTGCAGCACCTCTGTCAAACACTGAATAAATCACCTATCAGAAAGAAATGGTGGTGGCCCCTTTAAGAAAACCGGCAGATGTCACGTCATCAACTGACGTCATCTGACACCGGCTTTCTCTTAATTGGTTGGCAAGCCTGCAGGGCGGGCTTAACAAGGCCAATTGATGCAAAATAGCGTCTGTGTGTCGGACGTCGCGTGGGGTGGGACTAGAACCCGAAAGGCAGCAGTCCTGCCCCCAACGCGCCTCTTCAGGTAAGATCCCAGCATGTGACTCTATAAGAAGAGATATACCATGAGTTCAATTCTGTACAAATTGCTGAATGATTTGTGCTACTCCACCGTTAGCCTTGACAAAACCAAACAAGTTACCATCTTGTGAGGCTCCCCATTAAAGTTCATGGCTTGTCATGAAATTGTTGGAATTATGATGATGCAAATTAATCTTGCCTCAGCCATTTAGGGCTGGTAATTCATGTCGTAAGGACCCTGTTAATGACAAGATTTATGGTCCTGATATGATACTCAACTTTGAGGCCCAGGATTTTCAGGATGCAGAGCTGTTTCGACACAGAAATGCAAATCAGATAGACTTATTTCAGAAAATAACATTTTGGGATACAGTATATGAGTAATTTGAGACGTGATTTGGTAAGTATAGCATGATTTAGAGAAAAAAGGTGACTGTGGACCTATGATTCCCAAAGTGCTCTAATGCAGGGTTTTCCTCATGTCATTTTCTGGGTCTTTTGCAGACTAATTGATAGAGATTGATTGCTATGATTAGTCAACAACTCCATTATCATTGTATCATATGTCTACCAGGATGGTAGAATGAGGATTAGATGGAGCTTGGTCTTTTTTCATCTCATAGCGCCCATGTTCCTATGAAAGCAGTTCTACTGTTCCTGATCATGATGGACGGGGGCTGCTGATTGTATACTTCATATGTCAAGAATGTTTGTACATTTTGCACACCTACCCTGTCATTTGCTCGTTAACCTCTCAAGGACCAACACAGTAATTCTCAAACACAACTGGGTTGCAATGTCCTCTTTTGCTTGTTTTTCTTTTTTTTTCTTTTCCTTCCTCTTTCTTCACCCTCTTTATTTCTCTTTCTGTATTTAATTTGACTCTAATTCAGCCTATTTCCTTTCTGTTGTTCGCTCTGTTTCTTTGTCTACCCTTTTCTTTCATTGGTTAAGGAGATAGTCCATTGGGCATGACGTTCATGAGGCCCCAGAAGCGACATTGACATCATTGCACTATTACCATTTTGATGTTCCAGCAATTTGCAGTGCAAATATAGTACGATGTGAACGGTGAGATTAAAAAGTTCAATTTATGTTGTTTGCTGCGAGATGCTCCATTGCAGCAATTTCTGGCCCATCATAAATGTTACCTCAGCTTTTGAAACTTGCTCTCTTGTTTTTGAAAATTATTTGCCGAAAAACTACTGGGCAGAAAGTGCTAGAAGCTAAAGAGAATGATCCCATCAGTAGTGGTGACTGAATAACACTGACACATCCTGCGAAATTAGGTACACTGCTTGTGCTCAAACTGCATGATTCAAATTCAGCTGGGAATCACAACTCTGGGCAAAAGGGTTACTTTCAAGCCCAGGCTTTTGGGACAGGCTAGGGCATTTTACTTATGAGTAAAAATGATAATGAAGGCAATAAAAGACACAAACGTTTATTCAAATGTAATAATGCTAAAGTAAAATCTATAATTTTTAAAAGTCTTGTTGAAATCCCTATTTTTGATATTAGAAATTTCCATTACTGAGGAAAAAATAGTAGCTGAAGAAATTTTCAGGTAGTATTTGAGTGATTTGTGGATACCTGGTGGCCAGATTGTGCAATCTCAGTGTAACATAATGTATTTATTATATATGCATTTACTTATTTTCAAATAAGGAACATTTAATCCTGATACTGCATTGATACAAAATAATAGACTGGCTAGATTCCTATTAAACAAGCATTAAGAGACCCTTAATGAACAAGAATCTGAAATGTCAGATAAATTGATACGCATATATGTATTACAGAGCTTTCCAGTACATGAAAGTTGCCATAAGATCCTGGTGCAAAAATATGTACAGAGGGGTAATGTACATTTACAAGTTAAGGATTTTTTATCAATAAAAGCAAAGTAATCAGATGGCCTATACTGGTGAAGGAACCAATGGTTTCCATGCTGTATGAAAGATTGCTTCGATACATCACGTGTAGTCAATAAAACAACTTTATAACAATAAGCACTTGTAATCTAAAGTCTTTAACATGTATTTGTAAGTAATAGAAAATGTTAAGTATAATTTAATGTTTTACTGCAGAGCTACACATTTATGAATCAGGAACAGTTGCAGATTATAGTAGGAAGGATGGATCCCAGCCAGCCAAAGGAGGTGAGAGTTCTTTTGTGGGATTTATTAGATGTCCACTGTTTTATTGCCAGTGTCAATATTTCTTAAGTACTTTTCTGTTGTTGTGTAAGGTGAAGAATAGACTACATAAATTAATGTTTCACCTGGCTTCAGCAAACAGAAGAAACACTACCAAAATAAACAGTTCAATTTTATAGCACTAGAAAAAGCTGCCTTTTCTTAGCAAGCTGCCTCTATTCTCAGTCTGAATTAGCATTTTTATTTACACAGCCATTCAGTTGCTTATATACAACAACAACAACTTGTATTTATATAGCGCCTTTAACGTAGTAAAACGTCCCAAGGCGCTTCACAGGAGTGTTATAAGACAAAATATTGACACCGAGTCACACAGGAAATTAGGGCAGATGACCAAAAGCTTGGTCAAAAAAGGTAGGTTTAAGAAGCTTCTTAAAGGAGGAAAGAGAGGTAGAGAGGTGGAGAGGCTTAGGGCCTAGGCAGCTGAAGGCACGCCCACCGATGATTGAGCGATTTATAATCGGGGATGCTCAAGATGGCAGAATTTGAGGAGCGCAGATATCTCGGAGTGGAGGGGCGGGATTGTGGGGTTAAAGGCGATTACAGAGATAAGGAGGGGCGAGGCCATGGAGGGATTTGAAAACAAGGATGAGAATTTTGAGATCAAGACCGGAAGCCAGTGTAGCTCAGCGATGGCTGAACGGGACTTGGTGTGAGTTAGGATTCGGGCAGCTGAGTTTTGGATGACCTCAAGTTTACGTAAGGTAGAATGTGGGAGGCTAGCCAGGAGTGCATTGGAATAGTCAAGTCTAGAGGTAACAAAGGCATGGATGAGGGTTTCAGCAGCAGATGAGCTGAGGCAGGGGCAGAGGCGGACAATGTTATGGAGGTGGAAATAGGCAGTCTTAGTTATGCCACGGATATATGGTCTGAAGCTCATTTCAGGGTCAAATATGATGCCAAGATTGCGAACGGTCTGGTTCAGCCTCAGACAGGTGGAGTTAGTGGCTAGGGAACGGAGTTTGTGGCGGGGCCCGAAGACAATGGCTTCGGTCTTCCCAATATTTAATTGGAGAAAATTTCTGCTCATGCAGTACTGGATGTCGGACAAGCAGTGTGTCAATTTAGAGACCGTGAGTTACTGATCTCTATCTTGTGCACCACTACTCCTAAGAGATCTTAAGACTTTAGTGGTTAATATGTACAACATGTGCAATATTGCTTTGCTTTGTCTCCATTGTTAAAATTTCTAATACTTATCAGAAATTGATTGAATTTCAATTTTTTTTAGGTTCGACAGGAAGCTTTGCAGACTCTCTGCTGTGCTCCTCCATCTGATGTATTGAACTGTGAATGCTGGGTTACTCTCCGCAAATACCTTGCGACAGCTCTTTCAGATCCAGACTCTACGCTGAGTGTAATAAATTAAAAATAAACACTCACAGTTTACTAAACATTATAAGTAACTATTACATTTGGGAATGCACTAAGATTTTTTATAATTAACCTTTGTGTTTATTGATCAAAAACTCTCTTTTTGTCATATATTTTACTAAGCTAACTTGGAATCTATTAAGACTGCAGTCCTCCTGCTTAGGTAATCCAAATAGTAAAAACTTGGATTTTCAGAAAAAAATGTGTATCCCTGGCCACTCTTTCTTTTGTTCCTAAAGCAAGCCTTCAGAAGAACGAGGAAACTTTAGGATGAGAAAAGGCTGTTTGGCCTACTGAAGCTTGTCACTCCAGTATTCTAGCACCAGCTTAGCATCTATCTGCTTATATGTCACTAAAGTCTGCCTGGTAGATTATTCCAGACATTTATCACCTTTTACGTGTAGAAATTATTTTTAATATCTAATAAAACATAGGAGAAAATGCTTCAGCTGCATGCACATTTGAATATTTGCCTTAATGCAACACTTAGTGATCTGTAGTAAGATGGACATTTAGAAATTTGCAAGGCTAAGTTGTCATTGCAGAGAATGCGGGAAAATTGAAGTATTTGGAAGGGGGCCAAAAAAAGATGCAATGGGATATGAGGGAAGCAAGAGCAATGTTGAGTTGTAAAATATTTATGGATTTCAGAAGAAATTTAGTTATATTGTAATCCCTTTCACATGCTATGTTAAAGCGAATTGGATATTGTGCACAGGGTTACAAACGTACAGTACCATAGATTGGAGAGATGCAAGTTCAAAACTTGCTTTTTGCTGAGTTACCGATCTCTACCTTGTGCTGGCAAGATAGTGAGTAGAAGCAATTTGGGCGGCAGAGAGAGAAAATGAGAAGAGTTGTCCCCACAGGCTGCTGTCACATGTCTCCTGGGCTAAGAACAAAATGGCTTAGGAATTAAGGTATTTGGGGTGAGAGTGGATCAGGCTTAAGTGGAAAATTATTTACACTTAGCAGGGTTTTTATAATGATACTTGAAAGTGAGGAGTTGTCTCTGTGCACACCACCAAAAAGGATGAACTTGTAAAATGTATTGCTATATAAAAAATTGATCATCAAACCTTCCAAATTATCCTACATTTGGCATAATTAAAGTTTCTGCAAATGCAAATGTAGCTGCTTATTGTTTAGAGCAAGTTTAGTTTTTTAAAAGAAAAAATGCTTTTATGTAGAAGTGTTTTTAATAGGAATTAATTCCCCTTTACACTAGCTGATTGATTTGAAATTTATTTTAAACCACATACCTTTAAATTGAGAAACTCAGTATTGCCCAGCTTTAATTTTTCAGTGCTGTAAAGTAAATTTAAAGTATTCATGTTTTACTGGATGGGTACATTCTGTATGCAAAGAAAGGTGATAGAATGTTAGATGATTTGAAAATTATGCATTGTACTCATTTTCTTTAGGACAAAAGCCTACGATTCTATGCAAAAACATTTTCATCGTCAACATTCAGCACTACAAGAGAGACCTACACAAGTCTGGGTATGGATTAAAAATTGCTTACATTTAAAAAAAAATCCGTACTAGAATTATTAAGCATAATTCTGTTCTTTGTGGCTTGATGATAAAAATATGTCTTGTTGCAGTGTTTTAAAAAATAATATTAATTATATCTAAAGCTACAGCAGCAAACTATGGTGCCTAGAGTTATTAAAGAGTTGTTCATTTCCTGGATACACTTATTAGGAGTAAAATGAAATACAATCAAATGTTAACAAGCTAATACAATAGCATCAACATCACAACTGGTATATCATTTGGTGCACATTTGAATTTGAAATGAAGAGTTTACAGTATTTATATTTTTCTTTTTTTTATTCCAATTTGATGGTCTGCCTAAGATGTTTGCAGTAAATAATTAATTTGTTCTATATGCAGCTAGTCTTTATATAAATTAATGGATAAATAAGTTGAAGCTATTGTACAGGGTGATTACAGCATGACTCTTTTCATAATCAGAAGAAATTTGTGTAACTAAAAATACAGCTTGTAACATAGGCCCCGATTTTCGGGCAGCTGTCGGGCGGCTTTTCATGCGGCCGTGGTCTGAAAATCGCGGAAAAGGCGGGTCGGGACCCCCCCACCGCCTGATTCCCTGCCCTGTCCGACTTTCGGACTGCTGTTTTCACGCACCCCGCTTCAGTCCCGCCCGCCGCTGGCGGGACTGGTCGTCGGAGCACTAACAAGCAATTATCTGCTTGTTGAAGTGGATTTTCCCGTGCCGTTGCGACTTTGGGGCTTTCCCCACCTGAAACCCGCCTGCGGGGAACTCCGCCGATGAGAGCTGGCGTGAAAACAGCTGGCTTGCTTGCTTGCAGCAGCAGGTCGCTGAGGGCTGAAGAGATTTAAAGAGGCAGCATTTGTAGGCTGCAGGACCTTGTTGATCAAGGCTTGGGGGAACTATTTGAAGCCTTAGGAGCAGCTGCAGAAAGTTGGAGCCTCACACACTTCTTCAGTGTGAGCTCCTGGGAAGCCCCTCTCACCACCCTAACTCAGGACCTCCTCAACCGAGGCATCTGCTAGAAGCATGGGAGGCCTTTGGCACCTTCCCTTCCTGGCATTAGAGGATCTCCAACAGCAGAGGTGGCAGCAGCAGAACCAGGAACAGCAGGATGATTACCAGGAGCACCAGGCTGCTGCTCACTCACCTGAAGCTGCACAAGCCAGAAGGGGCCAGCGCTTGGAAGTGGCTTGAGAGCACCTTGCTGCGCTTTAGGGGGCCAGTGGGACCCGTTTCTGCACTGGCAGTCCTACTCAGAAGGACTTCCATGAAGATCTGGTTTCTCTGTTCAACAGATGGCCAACGCTCCTCAAGAGATGTCATTCTCTTATGAGCACTCACCATGTTTTCCATATGCTGGTGAGTTATCTCCTCCATGGAGGTTGCCAACCTTTCCATGGTGCTGCGTTCATGCACCAATGACTCCACAAAGGCTCTGCTCATGGTCGCTATGGACTCCTCCATTCGCTCCACACTCGCAGCGACCCTGGAGACAAAACCTGCCAGAGACTCCTGCATCTGTGCATGGAGATCCATCACCTCTTCTCTTGCGGATGGACCCAGAGGCAGAGGGTCGAGATGCAGCGCAGCTGAGCTGAGCTGGCAGAGCCCTGCGCCCTCCGACGAGGACTCTCCACTGCTGTCCCTGTCTCCAGTATCTGCTGAGGCTCACTTGTCAGCTGCGAAACACCAGGTGACAACACTACTCTATGTCCCGAAGGTCCCCCCGAGGTGTGAGTGTCTGCGCTGGTGCTGGGTGCACTTACTTCTGCTGACGCTGCACCCTCAGAGGTTGGAGCTTCCTCTGAGGAGTCTGGCTGCACAGCCTCTTCCTCCTCCACAGTGAGGACGGGGGCTCTGGATGGTACTGTGGGGGAGTAAAGGAAGGAGTTAGAGATGTAATGCCAAGGTTCCTCTGGTGACTCCCAGCGCGTTGGCATCTGCTGACACCTGCATCCATGCAGCCTTGGTCTCAGTGGGAGGCCTCTTCCTCCCTGACCTAGGGAAGAGGACCTCCATGTGGGCCCTAACCCCATCCAATAATGCCTGCAGTGAAGCCTCGTCGAATTTGAAGGCAGCTCGGGGTCTGGCACTGGCCACAGCTGCTGCAGGCTCCTCTGCCATCCTGTATGGTTCATTTGGAAGCCTTCAGAGGATGCAGTGCTTGCCATGGACCTTGAAAGCACCACGAATGATGGCATCATACTGTGGGGATTTCTGACTCGATTTAGACAATTAGCAAGGCTTCCCACATGCTGGGAATTAATTGGCCAATTGAGGGAAAATTGCGTGGGGTTGGCTGACACTTTTTATGTGTGTCAGAAACCCCACATTCGGGGAAATCCAACCATTCCCCACACAAGCCGAAAATTGGGGCCATGGTGTTGAGACCATAAAAAGGACAAATATACTGCAAGGTATTAAACATAGAGGCATTCAATACAAAAGCAAAGAGATAATCATGAATCTGTACAAGACATTGGTTAGGCCACAGCTGAAATATATGCACTTTTGGGTACACACTCGTAGAAAGGATATTGACGTTGTGGAAAGGGTGCAACATAGATTCACTAGGATTTTTTTTTGGACAGCCAGGTTTAAGATTCTTCAAACCAAGCTACTGAGAAATCTACACATCTAATTTCCATTCTCTTGATACCCAATAAGGACACCCCACTTACGCAAATCCAGAAAGCTCGGAATAGCCAAGGCTGAGCATTCCCAAGTGTGTGCGGGGTTACTGCTGGAGCTTAAGCAGCTAAAACCACAAAGCTTACCAATACAGATCTTTCTGCTACTTTGCTCGCTAGGATCATTTTACCCATTAGCGCATTGGTTTGCAAGGTTATCAGACTTACACATTGCCAGTTACTTAATCTAGATCCTTTGCTTTGGTAAGAAGGCATGCCCAGCATGAGGCTGACTTTCCCCTCCAGGCTGCTCAGTGACACGGCATGGGTCATTGGCCTCTCTCCCTTCTTGTAGCTGCTTCCCCTTTTTACCATAAATCCACTTTACAGCATGGTCTTGGATCTTGCACAGGGACCAGAGGAACCCCTTCCATTGCATGATTAGGAGCTTTGAATTGTGATGAATGTCTGTTTGGAAACATGGCTAATATGCCAGAAGCTTAACCTGCATTGATACTTTTCTGTTAGAAAGATGAGAAAGTTTAAAGTGCTCTTCGGCCCTTCCCACGCAGTCCTGAAGTACTGTGTGCTGGCTAAATCTGCCATCAAATAAGGCTCTCGGGTACCAATATGAATCAACAATTGGAACAGAAGCTTTTTGTATCTTCCAGTCAATACCTTTTGAGCACAGTAAAGCCATAATACCCACCACCATATCCAATTGGTTAGCCCATTGTTCAAGATGATGGGTAGGACACACTACAGGGGTAATGCTGCAATCCATACAATTCTAGCAAGGAGCCACACTCACAAGGACCATGATTTAGAGAATTGAGGCTACAATGCTGTTGCCCTATCTTCAATCTGAATCACCCCTTAGATCTCCTGCCACCAACGCAATGCCATCTGTGAAAAAGAGTGCAGTAATATTTTCAAAATGTCTGGTGCAAATGCTCCGTCTCTTACAATGTCACATCATTAATGAGAGCATGGAATAGGACTGGTGAGAGTGGACAATGTTGCCTCACTCCTCTTTTGAGAGAGATGGCTATGTACCTTTAAATGGATTTTTGAGGTTAATTACACATCTTGGATAAAATCCAAGGTTTGGCCATGTACCGCCATACCTTTAAGCTTCATGAGGGCTACGTGGGACACTAGATAAAAAGACTTTTGAAAGTCGACTAAAGTAATATAAATAGGTTTCCTCTGACCCTAATGATGCTCTGCAATCATGTATAAAATTACAACCTGCCCTACACATACTTCGTGAGTGAAATTTAGGCATTTCCTTTCTGATTACTCCACGAACCTTCAGAGTATCTGATACACATGCTGCAACAAGCCAAAGAACCACCTTAAGAGCTACTGATATCAGTGAGATTTCATAGTAAATTTTGGGCTCACCGGGGTCTTCCTTTTTTGTGCACAGAAAATATAACTGGATTCTGGAATGCTGACTATGAAGAGTATGCGTGTCTCAAACAGAACACTATTCAGCAGTCACAGAAGGGCAGCTCAGAGACAAGTCGTTGGTTCCTGGCGCTCTTCCCTAAGAATATTGTTGTTTTGCTCTTTCCCCTCTCTCATTTAGAACTTTTAGGAACTCGGCATGTAAACTATCTACATTTGATGCTCTACCATTGGCTAGGTGATGCAGTGCAGAATCTGCATCCATCAAACTGGTTCATTAAGGCTTTCAATCTATGTTGCACATTTCACCGGCTTTTCCAGCCTTCATGCTGATGGCTCTTTATGGTCCGTTGAGCCAGACATCAACTTAGTATAGTATTCTGTCCTGACCTCGAGGATAACCTTACTGGTATATCGGAGAGCATTGGACTTGATAGTCATTGGCCAAGATGAACTATAACAGACTGTAACCAAAGAAAAAACAATTTGTTAAATCATTTTTGTGTAATTGTGCACCATTACGGATGAACAAAACTTTGATCTTGCTTCATCTCCCTAAAGGCACATTGGCCTCTCACTGTGCTGTATCATAATCTACCTTTGCAGCGGCTCGATTGCTGTGAGGAGGCTTCAGTTACTGCTTTAAAGACTCTTACTTTGCTCAACACTTCTCCTTCCTTTTGCACTTACCTTAACAGTGTGTCACTTAGTTATGGAAAAGCAAGCAGACTTTAGCTTCAGTTTATTTATGACTTCAGCTGCAGAGACAAGGTAATCATTGACCACATCATTTGCTATCGAGTCCGTCCTAATCACTAAGAAGGTAACAAGGACAGGAGAATATAGTTAAATGAGATTTGAATATTCTGACTGCTTTCAATAGAGCACAGAAAATTATAAAAGTGTTCAAAATTTCAAAGATTTGAAAGGATAAATAGCAAAAGATTATTTCCACCAGTCAGTGAATCAGTAGCATGGGGACACATTAAAGATTAACACTAGAAGCACAAAGCGGGAGATTAGAAGATTTATTTTTCAT
This sequence comes from Somniosus microcephalus, assembly GCF_052327205.1. Lineage (NCBI taxonomy): Eukaryota > Metazoa > Chordata > Chondrichthyes > Squaliformes > Somniosidae > Somniosus > Somniosus microcephalus. The sequence continues at coordinate 137,759,746 of NC_140995.1, forward strand.
GCAAAGAGTTATTTGAGTTTGGAAAAATATTAAAGTGCAGAGAAATGGAATAAGTGTAGATAGCTCAGATTTGGAGATAGCACTGGCACACACACAATGGGCAGAATAGCCTCCATCTGTGCTGAAATTTTAATGATTCTGTGACTTACTAGACAAATAGGTAAGGTTTGGTTTAAGCAGGAGAAAGAAATTAAAATGAATTAAAATTTGGCAACAAAAATAACTTGCGACAGTAGTGGGATGGGAAAAAATGTACATAAAAATATAATTAATGACCCAGATTTTGCATGGATAATAATGGTGAGGCTATCAATGCTCACCGTTATTATGGAGAAAATCGAGCAGCAACTTCCAGCATCTGCACATGCGCATTTAAAGGTGGAAATCTGAAAGTTGCTGTCGGAGATACTCCGCTACTCCACAGGGTGCGCTGTAACAGTCCTTGCCGATAAAGTTGGCATTGAAATATGTGCAGTGACGTGAACGTGGGTACTTGCCCACTAGTTCCCCACTAAAGATGCCATAAAAAGTTAGGGCTGGTGCATTCAGGAGTAATTGAGTTTTTAACAGCGTGTTAATTGATACTTACTGCCAAACAACCTCTACGGCCCTGAAAATGTAATTTTACAAATGTGGAGTCTCATTCCTTCAGAAGTTAGTGTTTTATCTCTCTCTCTTAATCCTATCTGTCTTTCCCAATCTTTATTCCTCTTTCTGTACATGATTTAAATCTAATTTATTCTTCCTGCATTATACTTCCTGGTTTAGACTCTGTGTGGCTCAATGAGGATTCTTCAATCTGATTGGTTGAAGAGCCATGCTGTTTCTGCTCTGCTCACACCCCACAGAACCCCTGTAGAGAGCGCCACACTGAATCAGATGCTGGATTTGAGCAAGCCTGCGCTCAAAAGCCCACAAAAACATTGTGGGCGACTGTCAGCGAGGTGAACGGCGAGTGCCGTTCCTTCGAAGCTGACCACAAAATCCAAGCCATCATTTTTATATACTACATGGAGCATATTTTCTTGTATTTCTTTGCAATTATGACACAAATATTCCTGCTCCTGTGCCTGGGCATATTCAATTGCCTAGGTGCAGCACATAGAAGTCAATCAGGCAGGGAGGATTGTACGCCTGTAAAGGAGCCTGCCTGATTTTCCATTCAAGCACAGAGGCAGGAAAATCTGCCCTGTCTGCACTAAGGGTTGGGGGTGGGGGGCGGAGAAGAAAATTTCACCAGAACATGGTCATATTTAAAATAATTCTTGAGTTTTCATTTTAAATACTTAATTAACATACTATAGAAACGGAATATATAATATGGAGATGTGCAATACAATTTGTGCAGCAACTGAGTGACTAACTGTATCTTGCTTGTGAACAACTAACTGTCCACATATAGTATCTTCATCATGTATATTGTATGTATGTTTTGTTTGATAGGGTGGGAAGTAAGAAAACAAATGATTTGTAGTGATATTGAAAATTATGGACAGTTCCTGAGGTATTCATTTATAGTTGGCCTGAATTTGCGGTCAGAGGCTTCCCGCAAGTGGATGCCTCCAAAGTGCAATATATCTACGCACCTACCTGATGGTCCTGGAGGCTCGCGCTCCTGGACCTCTACGCGTAGGCCTGCATAAAGGCCCATGTATCCCAGGAGCGCATGCAGTTCGCAAGCGCCTCTGGGATCACGTAGGCCAGCCCAGCCAATCAGAAAGGGGATTCCCATTATGCTTATGGGGATTTCATTTATGTTCGGGATCCCCCTAAGCTTAATAGGAATCACCCAAAAAACACATGTACACAACCTTGAAATAAAAAAAAATTATATGTTTAAAACTAATTAAAATACAATTTCATTACAGATTTAAAACAAAATTACATTTTTTGAAAATAAATTAAACATTTTTTAAGGGGCCAAAAATAACACCAGCTTATTTTACAGGTTTTTGAATGTTAAAATGATTTTAAAAATGTTATTTTAATATTTCTTTTCACCCTTATACTGGTAAAAGAAGGCCTTACGCCTGCTTTTACCAGGTGTAAGAGTTCCATGGGCATTCGCTGGGCAAGAGTTGGGCAAATAGCACAACTCTCTGCTAGTGAATGTCCATTTCCTGTGCATGCAGAGGATCTGTCAAGAAGATTCTTGGCAGAGGATCTGTCAAGAAGATTCTTGACAGATCGCAAGTTCCGGGTTTTCACACATGCGCAGCCCATGTATAAACCTTGTACGCACTCGTACGTGGTCAGGGAGGTTTGCTAGCACTGTTCGGGGGGGTTTAAACTAAAATGGCAGGGGGTTGGGAACCTGAGCAAGGAGACAGAGGAAAGGAAAACAGGGATAAAAGCAAAAGATAGGAAGCAGAAAAACCAAAAGTGGCAGTCAGAGAAATCAACAGTTTAAATCAAACGTGGCCACAGTAAATAATAATTCTAATAGGTCTAAGAGCGTTAAAAAAACAAGCCTGAAGGCTTTGTGTCTTAATGCGAGGAGCATTTGTAATAAGGTGGATGAATTGGCTGCGCAAATAGAGGTAAACGAATATGATTAGGTTGGGATTACGGAAACATGGCTCAAGGATGGCCAAGACTGGGAACTCAACATCCAGGGGTATTCGATATTCAGGAAAGATAGGCAAAAAGGAAAGGGAGGTGGGGTAGCATTACTGGTTAAAGAAGGGATTAACACAATTGTAATGAAGGATATTAGCTCTAATGATGTGGAATCTGTATGGGTAGAATTGAGAAGTACTAAGGGGAAAAAAACATTAGTGGGAGTGGTATATAGACCTCCAAACAGTAAGGCGGAGGTTGGGGATGGCATTAAAAGGGAAATTAAAGAAGCGTGCAATAAGGGCACAGTAGTCATCATGGGTGACTTTAATCTACATATAGATTGGGCCAACCAAATTAGTAACAATACTGTGGAGGAGGAATTCCTGGAGTGTTTACGGATGGTTTCCTGGACCAATATGTCGAGGAACCAACCAGAGATCAGGCCATCTTAGACTGGGTATTATGTAACGAGAAAGGATTAATTAGCAATCTTGTTGTACGAAGCCCCTTGGGTCGGAGCGATCATAATATGATCGAATTCTTCATTAAGATGGAGAATGAAGTAGTTGACTCAGAGACAAGGGTCCTCAATTTAAATAAAGGAAACTACGATGGTCTGAGGAGCGAGTTGGGTAGGATTGATTGGGGAATGGCACTCAAAGGGTTGACGGTGGATAGGCAATGGCAAACATTCAAAGACCGAATGGATGAGCTACAGAATTTGTTCATCCCAGTTTGGCATAAAAATAAAACAAAAAAGGTGACTCAACCGTGGCTAACAAGGGAAATTAGGGATAGCATAAGATCCAAGGAGAGGACATATAAATTGGCTAGAAAAAGCAATAATCCTGAGGATTGGGAGCAGTTTAGGAGTCAAAAAAGAAGGACAAAGGGATTAATTAAGAAAGGGAAAATAGAATATGAGAGTAAGCTAGCAGAGAACATAAAAACTGACTGTAAAGCTTTTATCGATATGTGAAGAGAAAAAGATTGGTGAAGTCAAGCGTAGGTCCCTTACAGACAGAATCTGGGGAATTTATAATGGGAAACAAGGAAATGGCAGACCAACTAAATACATACTTTGGTTCTGTCTTCACAAAGGAGGACACAAATAACCTCCCAGAGATGCTGGGGAACATAGGGTCTGATGAAAGGGAGGAACTGAAAGAAATCAGTATTTGTAGGGAAATGGTGTTAGGAAAATTGATGGAACTGAAGGCCGATAAATCCCCAGGGCCTGATGGTCTACATCCCAGGGTACTTAAGGAAGTGGCCCTAGAGATAGTAGATGCATTGCTGGTCATCTTCCAGAACTCGATAGACTGGAGGGTAGCTAATGTTACCCCACTATTCAAAAAAGGTGGTAGAGAAAAAGCGGGGAATTATAGACTGGTAAGCCTGACATCGGTAGTGGGGAAAATGCTAGAGTCTATTATAAAAGATGTAATAGCAGAGCACTTGGAAAGCAGTGACAGGATCGGACAAAGTCAACATGGATTTACTAAAGGTAAATCATGCTTGACTAATCTACTGGAATTTTTTGAGGATGTAGCTGGTAAAATAGATAAGGGAGAACCAGTGGATGTGGTGTATTTGGACTTTCAGAAGGCTTTCGATAAGGTCCCACATAAGAGATTAGCGCGCAAAATTAAGGCACATGGGATTGGGGCAAGGTATTGACTTGGATAGAGAACTGGTTGGTGGACAGAAAGCAAAGAGTTGGAATAAACGGGTCGTTTTCCGAGTGGCAGGCAGTGACGAGTGGGGTACCGCAAGGATCGGTCCTAGGACGCCAGCTGTTCACAATATATATTAATGATCTGGACGAGGGAATTGGATGTAATATCTCCAAATTTGCAGACGACACAAAGCTGGGTGGGAGGGTAAGCTGTGAGGAGGATGTCGTGAAACTCCAGTACGATTTGGACAGGTTGGGTGATTGGGCAGAAACATGGCAAATGCACTATAATGTGGATAAATGTGAGGTTATCCACTTTGGTGGCAAAAACAGGAAGGCAGATTATTATTTGAATGGCAATAGATTGAGAGAAGGGGAAGTGCAAAGAGATCTGGGTGTTATTGTGCACCAGTCGCTGAAGGTAAGCATGCAGGTGCAGCAGGCGGTTAAGAAGGCAAATGGTATGTTGGCCTTCGTAGCAAGAGGGTTCGAGTACAGGAACAAGGATGTCTTGCTACAGTTGTACAGGGCCTTGGTGAGACCGCACCTTGAGTATTGTGTGCAGTTTTGGTCACCTTACCTGAGAAGGACGTTCTTGCCATGGAGGGAGTGCAGCAAAGATTCACCAGGCTGATACCTGGGATGGCAGGAATGACATATGAGGAGAGATTATGTCGATTGGGCTTATACTCACTGGAGTTTAGAAGATTGAGAGGGGATCTCATCGAAACCTATAAAATTCTGTCAGGTCTGGACAGACTAGATGCAGGAAGGATGTTTCTGATGGCCAGGGAGTCCCGAACCAGGGGTCATTGTCTAAGGATAAGGGGTAAGCCATTTAGGACTGAAATGAGGAGGAATTTCTTCACCCAGAGAGTGGTGAACCTGTGGAATTCTTTGCCACAGAGGGCGGTGGAGGCCAGTTCATTAAATATATTCAAGAAAGAGTTGGATATATTTCTTGAGGCTAAAGGGATCAAGGGATATGGGGAGAAGGCAGGGACAGGGCACTGAAATTGGATGATCAGCCATGATCTCATTGAATGGCGGAGCAGGCTCGAAGGGCCGAATGGCCTACTCTTGCTCCTATCTTCTATGTTTCTATGTCATAGGCCACGGAAAATCTGGGCCATTATCTGCTGTTATGGGTCATTCTAGTAGTATAATTGTGACAGAAAAGAACTTAACTTCATATAGGATTAGCTTTTTAAATTAATTATGAGTCTCTAATCAGTTGCTGGTAGGAATCTCATGTACCGAACTTAAAAAGGTTAAAAAGCACCTCCTATCCATCTAACTACAGGGTACTAACGCAGTTTCCTTTCTCTACCATTTTGTGCAACTTCAGTCTCTTAACCATTTATCTATCTTCTATCTATATATATAAAGCGGCTCTTCTGTCTGTCCTGATGTCTGTCTGTCCCGATGTCTGTCTGTCCGTGTTCTATACGTTTGAAAGTTATAGAGCGTACCGACGCGCGCGTCGCCTCAAAAGAAAGCTTGCCATTCCGGACCGGTCATAGGCGTATTTACGTTTCGGCCGGACAAAAATCGCGCTCGCGGTATGTGGTAAACCACGTTCACTATCGTTAGCACTGTTCACCACTGTTCGTTATAACTGTATCACTGACCACTATTGTATCACGGTACGAGGTCGCCTCTTGCCACACTGCTATACCTGGGATGACCACTGCCGACTCCGCCTTGGCTCCACCCACCAGGCCAGGTATAAAGGTGAGCGACTGGCTGGTATTCCTCCTGCTTGGATCGGATCACCCACGAGAGTGGGCTGTTATTTAGTCAATAAAAACCTTTAGGTCACCTTCGTAACTCTTCGCCTTTTATTGGAGGAATTGATAGGTATATCACGGTATCCGAAAAACGTTCAGCGTTCCGCTCATTGGCATCTCATTAGCGACCGTGTGACGTCGAGGTCGACCAATCGGCCGACGGGTTCCTGGCGCGTGCCATCCTACAGTTGAGTGTCGAGTGACTCGACGATTGGCTCGACGATTGACCAATCCTACGCTTCGGTGACCTGACCGGTCGACCAATCGGTGCGTGTGTGGGCGGGCCTTATCCTTCTGAACCGAGGTGAGTGGCCGCCATCTTGATTTTTCACGATTTTTTCCCCACACTTTCAGTGTGTTAGGGAACTAAGGTAAATATTTGAATTATGTGTTAGGGAAATAATTAACAATTTATTTGAGTTTTATATTGTGTTTAGCAACCCCCCCCTCCTCCTCACCCTCGCGCAGGGGGGACTCGGGGCCTGAAGCTCAAAAAATTTCTCTCTCTCTCTCTCTTTCTTCCCTCTCTC